>NC_091286.1:682957471-683557471 GCF_032444005.1 Ranitomeya imitator
CAGCCCCCTATGTGTCCCCATGTGCCCCTATGTGCCCCCCCATGTGCCCCTATGTGCCCCCCCATGTGCCCCTATGTGTCCCCCATGTGCCCCCCATATGCCCCCCATGTGCCCCTATGTGTCCCCCATGTGCCCCTATGTGTCCCCATGTGCCTCCCTATGTGCCCTCTATGTGCCCCCCATGTACCCTCCATGTGTCCCCCTATGTGCCCCTATGTGTCCCCATGTGCCCCCCTATGTGCCCCTATGTGACCCCATGTGCCCTCTATGTGCCCCCCATGTACCCTCCATGTGTCCCCTATGTGCCCCTATGTGTCCCCATGTGCCTCCCTATGTGCCCCTATGTGTCCCCATGTGCCCCCCTATGTGCCCCTATGTGTCCCCATGTGCCCCCTATGTGCCCCTATGTGTCCCCCATGTGCCCCCCATGTGCCCCTATGTGTCCCCCATGTGCCCCCATGTGCCTCTATGTGTCCCCATGTGCCTCCCTATGTGCCCCTATGTGTCCCCATGTGCCCCCTATGTGCCCCTATGTGTCCCCCATGTGCCCCTATGTGTCCCCCATGTGCCCCCCATGTGCCTCTATGTGTCCCCATGTGCCTCCCTATGTGCCCCTATGTGTCCCCCATGTGCCCCCCTATGTGCCCCTATGTGCCCCTCCACAGCTCCACCCTGACCCCCTCCTGTACATTGTGCCTGGTGCAGACATTTCTGAGCCCTGGCACTGTGTGCTGATGGAGCTGGGGCAGGATGTCCCCCAATCTCTCCCTCATGGATGGAGGATGTGTGGAATTCATTTTCCAGGAACTGGAAGGAAGTTTTGCAATTTAGTAATTAATGTGAACAAGACGAGAAAGAAAAGCTCCATGAATAAGAAAAGCACAAAGAGTCCACAGGAAGCCGAGCTGCTTCAGATGAGGAATATTTGGCTTCATGTATAATTCTGTGTATTATATTGTAGAGAAAATTGTAAAAATTCACCAAAAAACTAGATAATTCTTATTGGTAACTGTTCAATGACATTCAGTGGAGGGTCTCTAGTCATGGAGGCCCCTTGTATGAGGCTGTCTGCTGTGCGACATTTGTCTGCCTGTGACTGTGTGCGACATTTGTCTGCCTGTGACTGTGTGCGACATTTATCTGCCTGTGACTGTGTGCGACATTTGTCTGCCTGTGACTGTATGCGACATTTGTCTGCCTGTGACTGTATGCGACATTTGCCTGCTGTGACTGTATGCGACATTTGTCTGCCTGTGACTGTATGCGACATTTGCCTGCTGTGACTGTATGCGACATTGGTCTGCCTGTGACTGTGTGCGACATTTGTCTGCTGTGACTGTAGGATTCTGACTTTCTCTATGTTGGTCCATAATAGGAGCAGTTGCACATGTTCTATAAATGCACTTTATATAAATACTGAGCTGCACCTTCAGTACAGTCTATTGCTGTACATAAATAATAATAATAGTAATAATAATACATGCTGATCTGGTCTGTGCCAGCACTGGGCATCTCTGCAGGATGGGTGATGGGGCCGAGGATTCCCATCATGTGTGTTGGGGAAAGCATCAGATGTAATAATATGTGCAGCTGTGTGTTGGGTGCATGTTTTCATGGTGTGGGCACCTGGGTGACATTCGTTCTGAAAAGTTGTGTGTATAACTGGGGGTCAGGTTCTTTGATGCCATGTGTACTGAATGATGTGTAGATGGTGTTTGCGACATTTGGTAGTTCTAGTGAGTATAGATCAAATATGGGTGAGGGTGACACATCATAAGTGTAGAGAAAGTTGGGGGATGTATGGTATCTTGGTGCCTCTTGGTGTGTTGGGGATGTATGGTATCTTGGTTCCTCTATGTTGGGGGATGTATGGTATCTTGATGCCTCTTGGTGTGTTGGGGATGTATGGTATCTTGGTTCCTCTATGTTGAGGGATATATGGTATCTTGGTTCCTCTTGGTGTGTTGAGGGATGTATGGTATCTTGGTGCCTCTTGGTGTGTTGGGGGATATATGGTATCCTGGTGCCTCTTGGTGTGTTGGGGATGTATGGTATCTTGGTTCCTCTTAGTATTTTGGGGATGTATGGTATGCTGGTGCCTCTTGGTGTGTTGGGGATGTATGGTATCTTGGTTCCTCTATGTTGGGGGATGTATGGTATCTTGATGCCTCTTGGTGTGTTGGGGATGTATGGTATCTTGGTTCCTCTTGGTGTGTTGGGGATGTATGGTATCTTGGTTCCTCTTGGTGTGTTGGGGATGTATGGTATCTTGGTTCCTCTTGGTGTGTTGAGGGATATATGGTATCTTGGTTCCTCTATGTTAGGGGATGTATGGTATCTTGGTTCCTCTTAGTATGTTGGATATTTGGTATCCTGGTGCCTCTTGGTGTGTTGGGGATGTATGGTATCTTGGTTCCTCTTGGTGTGTTGGGGATGTATGGTATCTTGGTGCCTCTTGGTGTGTTGGGGGATGTATGGTATCATGGTGCCTCTTGGTGTGTTGAGGGATATATGGTATCTTGGTTCCTCGTAGTATGTTGGGGGATGTATGGTATCTTGGTGGCTCTTGGTGTGTTGGGGATGTATGGTATCATGGTGCCTCTTGGTGTGTTGAGGGATATATGGTATATTGGTTCCTCTTAGTTTGTTGGGGGATGTATGGTGTCTTGGTGCCTCTTGGCGTGTTGAGGATGTATGTTATCTTGGTTCCTCTATGTTGGGGGATTTATGGTATCTTGGTTCCTCTTAGTATGTTGGGGGATGTATGGTGTCTTGGTACCTCTTGGTGTGTTGGGGATGTATGTTATCTTGGTTCCTCTATGTTGAGGGATGTATGGTATCTTGGTTCCTCTTAATATGTTGGGGGATGTATGGTGCCTTGGTGCCTCTTGGTGTGTTGGGGATGTATGGTATCTTGGCTCCTCTATGTTGGGGGATGTATGGTATCTTGGTTCCTCTTAACATGTTGGGGGATGTATGGTGTCTTGTTGCCTCTTGGTGTGTTGAGGGATATATGGTATCTTGGTTCCTTTAGTATGTAGGGGGATGTATGGTATCTTGGTGGCTCTTGGTGTGTTGGGGATGTATGGTATCATGGTGCCTCTTGGTGTGTTGAGGGATATATGGTATATTGGTTCCTCTTAGTATGTTGGGGGATGTATGGTGTCTTGGCGCCTCTTGGCGTGTTGAGGATGTATGTTACCTTGGTTCCTCTATGTTGGGGGATTTATGGTATCTTGGTTCCTCTTAGTATGTTGGGGGATGTGTGGTGTCTTGGTACCTCTTGGTGTGTTGGGGGATGTATGTTATCTTGGTTCCTCTATGTTGGGGGATGTATGGTATCTTGGTTCCTCTTAGTATGTTGGGGATGTATGGTGTCTTGGTGCCTCTTGGTGTGTTGGGGATGTATGGTATCTTGGATCCTCTTAATATGTTGGGGGATGTATGGTATCTTGGTACCTCTTGGTATGTTGAGGATGTATGGTATCTTGGTTCCTCTTAATATGTTGGGGGATGTATGGTATCTTGGTACCTCTTGGTATGTTGAGGATGTATTGTATCTTGGTTCCTCTTAATAGGCTGGGGGATGTAAGGTGTCTTGGTGCCTCTTGGTGTGTTGGGGATATATGGTATCTTGGTTCCTCTTGGTGTATTGGGGATGTATGGTATCTTGGTTCCTCTATGTTGGGGGATGTATGTTGTCTTGGTGCCTCTTGGTGTGTTGGGGATGTATGGTATCTTGGTTCCTCTTAGTATGTTGGGGGATTTATGGTATCTTGGTTCCTCTTAGTATATTGGGGGATGTATGGTATCTTGGTACCTCTTGGTTTGTTGGGGGATGTATGTTATCTTGGTTCCTCTATGTTGGGGATGTATGGTATCTTGGTTCCTCTTAGTATGTTGGGGGATGTAAGGTATCTTGGTGCCTTTTGTTGTGTTGGGGATATATGGTATATTGGTTCCTCTTGGTGTGTTGGGGATGTATGGTATCTTGGTTCCTCTATGTTGGGGGATGTATGGTATCTTGGTACCTCGTATTATGTTGGGGATGTATGGTATCTTGGTTCCTCTATGTTGGGGGATGTATGGTATCTTGGTACCTCTTAGTATGTTGGGGATGTATGTTATCTTGGTTCCTCTATGTTGGGGATGTATGGTATCTTGGTTCCACTTAGTATGTTGGGGGATGTATGGTATCTTGGTACCTCTTAGTATGTTGGGGATGTATGTTATCTTGGTTCCTCTATGTTGGGGATGTATGGTATCTTGGTTCCTCTTAGTATGTTGGGGGATGTAAGGTATCTTGGTTCCTCTATGTTGGGGGATGTATGGTATCTTGGTACCTCTTAGTATGTTGGGGATGTAAAGTATCTTGGTTCCTCTTAGTATGTTGGGGATGTATGGTATCTTGGTTCCTCTATGTTGGGGGATGTATGGTATCTTGGTACCTCTTAGTATGTTGGGGATGTATGTTATCTTGGTTCCTCTATGTTGGGGATGTATGGTATCTTGGTTCCTCTTAGTATGTTGGGGGATGTATGGTATCTTGGTTCCTCTTAGTATGTTGGGGGATGTATGGTATCTTGGTTCCTCTTAGTATGTTGGGGGATATATGGTATCTTGGTGCCTCTTGTTGTGTTGGGGATATATGGTATCTTGGTTCCTCTTGGTGTGTTGGGGGATGTATGGTATCTTGGTTCCTCTATGTTGGGGATATATGGTATCTTGGTTCCTCTTAGTATGTTGGGGGATGTATGGTATCTTGGTTCCTCTTAGTATGTTGGGGGATATATGGTATCTTGGTGCCTCTTGTTGTGTTGGGGATATATGGTATCTTGGTTCCTCTTGGTGTGTTGGGGGATGTATGGTATCTTGGTTCCTCTATGTTGGGGATATATGGTATCTTGGTTCCTCTATGTTGGGGGATGTATGGTATCTTGGTTCCTCTTAGTATGTTGGGGATGCATGGTATCTTGGTTCCTCTTAGTATGTTGAGGGATTTATGGTATCTTGATTCCTCTTAGTATGTTGGGGGATGTAAGGTATCTTGGTGCCTCTTGTTGTGTTGGGAATGCACTTTTGCTATGACTGTTGTTTTCTAGAATGCGCTGGGTGTATGGCTGCCTATAGCACTGTGTGTATTTAGAGGGGGAGGTGTGAGGTACGTGGTGTCTCTTAGAGGCTGAGTGTGTACTGGGTGAAGCATGTTGTCTTGGTGTGAGAGCAGTTACAGCCTGGGGCTGGAGAGGTGAGGCCTGTGTCATATTTTCAGAGTTCTTGGGTGGAGCTGAGCTTGGAGAAGACTATAGCCATTGGAGGAAGTTGTTCTTAAGAGCTGATAAATACACCGGGCTGCCAGGAACTGTGTGCACACTCTTTAAGGAGTGTCTTCTGACGAGAGAGACAGAGGGTGAGGTGGAGAATCTGGAGTCTAAAGGAAGCAAGAAAGCAAAATCAATTAACTCCCAGTGCAGTAAAGCCAACAACCTGAGGCAGAGACAAGACATGACTGCTCTGATGGGATCTTACTCCTGGTCTGATGGTTTGGACTGTTCCACCTTGGATGGAGACCTCTCAGATGGACTGTCTCCTCACAGGTCTCCCCGGGAGAAAGGCTCGGAGACCCGCATCAGGAGACCCATGAATGCCTTCATGGTTTGGGCCAAGGACGAGAGGAAGAGGCTGGCGGTGCAGAACCCGGACCTGCACAACGCCGAGCTCAGCAAGATGCTGGGTAAGACTGGGCAAGATGTGTCCCCCTCATATCCCCAATATTATTATTATTATTATTATTATAGATCATGTTGTCATCCAGAGCTTACATTACTTAGAATGATAACATACAGTCAGATTTCACCTACAGATGTGCAGAGAAAGGGATCAAATATTAATCCTTTATATATAGATAATATAATTAATCCTGAAAACGAATCATAAAAAAAAAATGCAAATAAGATTGCACTGTGTGTGAACGCGATGAAATCGGAATCGGTCGCATCTACCGACTAATTTATAAATTAACGGCTGCGATTTAGCCCAACTATTATAGCAGGAACCTCAAGTTCCAGCAACTCCTGTCAGTACAGGCCAGGAGCTTTAAGAGGAGAAACCTAGGAATTTCTAAAGAAAACTCAAGCTTTTAGACATTGCAGTTTAATGAGACAGTGAAGGGATTTGTCGCATTCCTTTATGTGCTAATAAGACGCTGTTCATACCGCACGGTGCGACTTTTTGATTTCACGGTTATTAGTAGTAAATTATTATTATTATTACTAATAATAGAAGAACTAAGGCTATAGGTGAGCACTGACAATGTATAGTGTGACTCCTGCACATCTGTGGGAGAACTTTCCCTCCCAGGAAGGATTAGCTGCAGTCAGGTTCGCTCCTGCCCGGGGATTCTGCAGCTTTGTATCCAGGACTCATTGGACCCAGGGAATTAGGAGGAACCTCTGACTGCAGACAGCAGGGCCCCAGGACGCCTGATCTGCCCCTACTGTACTCATGCCTCCCATTAGTCCTGGTGGCATTCAATCTTCATGTTGCACTTTTCACAGTTTTTATTTATTTTTATTTATTTCGTTTTTATTTATTTTCTTTCTTTTTGCCTTCATTTATTATTTCTAAAACATTGTAAAATAATTGCCTGCTGAGCATAAAGGTGCAGGAATGAAGATAATATCAACGTTACATTTATCTTACCTGAAATGTATCTTAGTATTATTATATACCATAAAATTATATACTAAGAATATGAAAATTATTTAGAATTGAGAGTCCTCAGTGGTTGATACCTTTTATCAAATATATATCTTTCCTATACTAAGAATATGAAACACATCAGAAAATGTCCTGTGTCTATGACCTGATCCCCACAGGTTTAGACAGATCAAGAAATCTCAGTATTTTTTTTTTTTTTTTACAAATCTTAATCTAAACAGCAGGTTTCCTATTAATTAAATGTTCTTGTTGCGCTTTTCACAGTATTTACTATATATATATATATATATATATATATATATATATATATATATATATATATATATATATATATATATATATATATATATATATATAGTAAATACTGTGAAAAGTGCAACAAGAACATTTAATTAATAGGAAACCTGCTGTATGTATATATATATATATATATATATATATATATATATATATATATATATATATTTATATATATATATATATATATATATATGTTTATTTAGCATTAATTTATTATCTGTAAACTTGTAAAATAATTGTTGAACATAAAGGCACAGGAAGGATGGAAGGATGTCACTATTAATGTCATTATATATATATATATAGAGAGAGAGAGAGAGAGAGAGAGAGAGAGAGAGAGAGAGAGAGACAGATAGATAGACATAGTAACTTCCTTCTCATCCTCAATGGGGGTTGTCTTTGATACATACTATATATATATATATATATATATATATATATATATATATATATATATATATATATATATATATATATATATATATACCATGATCAGCAAAGGCCATATGTTTATGCCCATTATCTGTTTTCACAGTATTTATTTAATTTCTATTTTTTCCATTAATGTATTATTTGTAAACTTTGTAAAATAATTGCTTGTCGAACACAAAGGTACATGAAGGGTGTTACCGTTAATGCTATTACATTTCTCTTACTATATAATATATATAAATATGTGTATATCTTAGTGTTATATATACATATACAGTATATATATATATATATATATATATATATATATTCAGCAAAGGTCATTCTATGCCCATTATCTGTGATTTATTTTCTTTTTTTTTTTAATTAATTTATTATTAGTAAATGAATTGCTTGTTGATCATAAGGTACAGGGAGGAAGTTGTTATTATATGCCTCTTACCTTATGGGTATATTAGTATTGCTCTCTACCTTGACCAGCATTGCTCCTGTGTCTCTGCCCCTGATCTGTCCTCATCATCACAAGGTCTGTTTGATGTAGTAGGTTCAGACCGATCAGGAAATCTCAGCATTTCTTGCAAATCTTCGATGTGAGCAGCACTCTTCCTCTGAGCTCACACCTGGCCTGTTGATGGGCACATCCTCCTGCCACATCCTGTATCTTAATGGCTGTGTTTTTTGTGTCCTGTTTGATGTAGGAAAATCCTGGAAAGCTCTTTCCCCTTCCCAGAAGAGACCTTATGTGGAAGAAGCTGAGAGGCTGAGGGTCCAGCACATGCAGGATTATCCCAATTACAAGTACAGACCCAGGAGGAAGAAGCAGATCAAACGGATCTGTAAAAGAGTGGAAACTGGATTTATGGTCAATGGTCTCTCCAGGGACCAGAACTCTGTGCCAGATAACAGGGGCTGCAGGTCAACTGGAGATAAAGAGGACAACCCAGGCTATCCTTCAGGGACAGGTCTGCAGGACATCAGAAGCTACAGGGAGACTCAAAGTGCAGGCAACAAACATGACCAGTCCTACCCCTATGGGCTTCCAACTCCACCAGAGATGTCACCACTGGATGTCCTTGACCAAGAGCAGAGTTTTTATCCAACTTCTTGCCCTGAAGACCACCATCCTCGCATCAGTGGGCCCACTTATCAGCCTGAGTACACCAGAAGCCCCATCCTCTGTAGTCACTTGAGCCAAATGCCAATGGCACAGTCTGGAGGAGCCATGATACCTTCTGTAGCAAACTGTCCACCAACCTATTTCAACCCTGGCTATCATCATCACTCCTCTCTTCCCCATAATTACCACCATCATGCCCATCTTGGTCAATTGTCTCCTCCACCTGATCAGCCACATTATGAAAGCATAGAGCACATCAGTCAAGCAGAACTCCTGGCAGACATGGACAGAAATGAGTTTGACCAATACTTAAATACCTCTATACAGGAGTCCTGTGAAATGGCAATAAATGGACATATCCAGGTGTCTCAGTCTGTAGACCTGCAACCCCAGGAGACCACCAGCCTCATCTCTGTCTTAGCAGATGCCACTGCGACCTATTACAACAGCTACAGCGTTTCCTAGACTCTTCTTCTATATGAACCTGAAAAGACCATGCAGTATTATTGGCATCATTAAGCTAAGGAGACTCACTGTACATCCTCAGGGTTGTGTCTTCAGTGACTATCCTCACTGCTCACATGGAGACAGTCCTCCTAGATCTTGGTAGAAAGCACCAAAAAGAAGGGAAATCCTGTACATAAAGATGATCCTGTGCTTGTATCCGGATGGAATGTTAACAAACTGTTCTGAAAAGAGACCTTGTAGCAATCAAGTCCCTGGGTGGTTTGTCAGCTATGATAAGGAAGGTGCAGGCAGTATATACCTGCTGTATACAGAACTGTAGGAGGATAGAGTCTGCTGTTCATTAGCCCAGGCCCAGGTTCTGATTATCCTCCCACACAAATCCCTGTTTTATACACCCACTGAAGAATGAACTGTGATACAATATAATCTGATTGTTTTTTTGTTCTTTTTTTTTTTTTTGTCCTCCAATAAAGGTGTGACCTTTTTCGTTTGTATCTGTTCGTTGTTTTTTTTTTTTTGGTAATTAACCCCTGTTGTCACTGTCTACCATTGGGGGTAACTAGAGGTAGTGGAGATGGTTTTGCAATGCTGGGAAATGCATCTGAACATTTATTAGGAAACGGATATATTTTACATTGACTTGTATGACTTGTATTTTGAATGATGTATATAGGAGGATCCATAAATATTTAATTTAATTTAGATTGCTTTTTGTACAATAAAAATACATAAAGGACCTTCAAAATGAGTGATTTTGATTGTTTTTTATTCTTAGGGTGTTTGAGATTAATTAATTATTTTCTTCTCTCTTTTTTTTTTTTTTAATCTGTCTGTTTGCTAGCTACTGTATCTGAATTGTCCATCCTAGGCGGTTCAATAAAACTCCAGTTCTTTTCCCTTGGACCCCTTCAGTGCTACTATATTTTTTGTCATAGATTATACATATATATGAGTCTATCTATCTATCTATCTATCTATCTATCTATCTATCTATCTATTATCTATATGTTTATCTGTATATTATCTATTTTTTATCTATTATCTATCTATTATCTATCTATTATCTATCTATCTATCTATCTATATATTATCTATCTATCTATCTATTATCTATCTATTATCTATTGTCTATCTATTATGTATCTATTATCTATCTATCTATTATCTATTTATTATCTATCTATTATCTAGCTAGCTTTCTATACTTACACACATACATAGTATTTATATACATATATACACATATATGCATATATACAATTTATGTACAATATATATGCATCTAAACTTATATACAATTACATTTTTTTCACTTGGTCCCCTTCAGTGCTGCCTTCATTTTCCCGTTTTGTTATATAACATTATATATATAGATAGATAGATAGATAGATAGATAGATACATACAACATAGATATATATATATATATATATATATATATATATATACATATATATATACATATATTATGTATACAATACACATGCATTTCTTTTTTTATTAGAATGTTTTGCAGCTTATCTTATATTTATATTTTTATATATGTACATTATTTTATGTATGTTCTTTTTATTAATTTATTGAGCTCGTCTATATATTATATCAGTAACTTTTTTACTGACTTACAACATTACTTCGTACTGATACAATTATTGTCAAAATAATAATAATTTTATGTATGTATGTATGTATATATATATATATATATATATATATATATATATATATATAATATGTGTGTATATGTCGACCCAGACAATAATTATCCTAACCAGGGACCTGGAGACTGTCTATAACCGGAAAATAAATATAATTGTAAGTCATTAAAATATAGAATAATTTGACGCTCAACTACATTGGTTAGATTTAGTGAAACGGGGATCAGGATCTTTTTGAAAAAATACTTTATTCATTTAATTATTTGTTTCTGTGCGCCCTATTAACTTCTCGTTTATTTTATGAATGTATCTTATAGTACCTAACATATCCAGTAATTGATATTTTACCCTATAAAATAATTTAATACGCAATTTAGACAACTAACCAGATAGTCCTTTATTATTATTTCCTTTCTCCAATGTAATACTATTTAGAGACATAGTTTAGAATGAGCTATAATAATTGCAGAGTCTTTATTTAATACGGATTTTGTTACTTTTTTTTCCTGATTACTTATACACGAATAATAAGACCTAAATGGTGCAGTGGACTGTCCCATAAAGCAGAGACAAATAGATAGATAGATAGATAGATATTAGATAGATAGATAGATAGATAGATATTAGATAGATAGATAGATAGATAGATAGATAGATAGAGAGATATTAGATAGATAGATAATAGATAGATAGATAGATATTAGATAGATAATAGATAGATAGATAGATAGATAGATAGATAGATATTAGATAGATAGATATTAGATAGATAGATATTAGATAGATAGATAGATATTAGATAGATAGATAATAGATAGATAGATAGATATTAAATAGATAGATATTAGATAGATAGATAGATAGATAGATATTAGATATATAGATAGATAGATAGATAGATAGATAGATAGATAGATAGATAGATAGATATTAGATAGATAGATAGATAGATAGATATTAGATAGATAGATATTAGATAGATAGATAGATAGATAGATAGATAGATAGATAGATATTAGATAGATAGATAGATAGATAGATATTAGATAGATAGATATTAGATAGATAGATATTAGATAGATAGATAGATAGATAGATATTAGATAGATAGATAGATAGATAGATAGATAGATAGATAGATAGATAGCACTGTAGAAGTATCTGCAGGGATCGGTGGATTGCCATGTGCCGGTGATTGTGGCCGTGATTCATGTAATTGTCGCACGATTGTCGCCGGCGCTGACAGCTGATTATGGGCCAGAAGGGCTTTATTCTTATTGATAGGACATCGGGGCATTTAGGACAGAGCAGAACACGTGACCTGTGACCCTGGATACATTGTAACAAGAGAAGAATCCGAGATCCCCAAACTTCCAGTCTATGGAGGATCATTGTCCGCAGGAAGAGAAAATACTATCAGAAGAGTGGAGGCTGGAAACAAGACCCGAGAAAGCCCACTATCCACAGCTGCCTGCCCCCAATACTATCCACAGCTGCCTGCCCCCAATACTATCCACAGCTGCCTGCCCCCAATACTATCCACAGCTGCCTGCCCAAATATCATCCCCACAGCTGCCTGCCCAAATATCATCCCCACAGCTGCCTGCCCAAATATCATCCCCACAGCTGCCTGCCCCCAATATCATCCCCAGCTGCCTGCCCCCAATACTATCCACAGCTGCCTGCCCCCAACACCATCCCCAGAGCTGCCTGCCCCCAACACCATCCCCAGAGCTGCCTGCCCAAATATCATCCCCACAGCTGCCTGCCCCAATATCATCCCCAAAGCTGCCTGCCCCCAATACTATCCACAGCTGCCTGCCCCAATACCATCCACAGAGCTGCCTGCCCCCAATACTATCCACAGCTGCCTGCCCCAATACCATCCACAGAGCTGCCTGCCCCAATACCATCCCCAGAGCTGCCTGCCCCAATACCATCCCCAGAGCTGCCTGCCCCCAATACTATCCACAGCTGCCTGCCCCAATACCATCCACAGAGCTGCCTGCCCCCAATACTATCCACAGCTGCCTGCCCCAATACCATCCACAGAGCTGCCTGCCCCCAATACTATCCACAGCTGCCTGCCCCAATACCATCCACAGAGCTGCCTGCCCCCAATACTATCCACAGCTGCCTGCCCCAATACTATCCACAGCTGCCTGCCCCCAACACCATCCCCAGAGCTGCCTCCCAAATATCATCCCCACAGCTGCCTGCCCCAATATCATCCCCAGAGCTGCCTGCCCCCAATACTATCCACAGCTGCCTGCCCCAATACCATCCACAGAGCTGCCTGCCCCCAATACTATCCACAGCTGCCTGCCCCAATACCATCCACAGAGCTGCCTGCCCCAATACTATCCACAGCTGCCTGCCCCAATACTATCCACAGCTGCCTGCCCCCAATACCATCCCCAGAGCTGCCTGCCCCCAATACCATCACCAGAGCTGCCTGCCCCCAATATCATCACCAGAGCTGCCTGCCCCAATATCATCCCCAGAGCTGCCTACCCCAATAACATCACCAGAGCTGCCTGCCCCCAATACCATCACCAGAGCTGCCTGCCCCGAATACCATCACCAGAGCTGCCTGCCCCAATATCATCACCAGAGCTGCCTGCCCCCAATATCATCTACAGAGCTGCCTGCCCCAATATCATCACCAGAGCTGCCTGCCCCAATACCATACCTAGAGCTGCCTGCCCCCAATACCATCCCCAGAGCTGCCTGCCCCCAATACCATCCCCAGAGCTGCCTGCCCCCAATACCATCCCGAGAGCTGCCTGCCCCAATAACATCACCAGAGCTGCTTGCCCCCAATACCATCACCAGAGCTGCCTGCCCCCAATATAATCTACAGAGCTGCCTGCCCCAATACTATCCCCAGAGCTGCCTGCCCCAATATCATCCCCAGAGCTGTCTGCCCCAATACCATCCCCAGAGCTGCCTGCCCCCAATACCATCACCAGAGCTGCCTGCCCCCAATATCATCTACAGAGCTGCCTGCCCCCAATACCATCCCCAGAGCTGCCTGCCCCCAATACCATCCTCAGAGCTGCCTGCCCCAATACCATCTACAGAGCTGCCTGCCCCCAATATCATCTACAGAGCTGCCTGCCCCCAATACCATCCCCAGAGCTGCCTGCCCCAATATCATCCCCAGAGCTGCCTGCCCCAATATCATCCCCAGAGCTGCCTGCCCCAATATCATCCCCAGAGCTGCCTGCCCCCAATACCATCCCCAGAGCTGCCTGTCCCCAATACCATCCCCAGAGCTGCCTGCCCCAATACCATCCCCAGAGCTGCCTGCCCCCAATACCATACCCAGAGCTGCCTGCCCCAATACCATCCCCAGAGCTGCCTGCCCCCAATACCATCCCCAGAGCTGTCTGCCCCAATACCATCCCCAGAGCTGCCTGCCCCCAATACCATCACCAGAGCTGCCTGCCCCCAATATCATCTACAGAGCTGCCTGCCCCCAATACCATCCCCAGAGCTGCCTGCCCCAATATCATCCCCAGAGCTGCCTGCCCCCAATACCATCCTCAGAGCTGCCTGCCCCAATACCATCTACAGAGCTGCCTGCCCCCAATATCATCTACAGAGCTGCCTGCCCCCAATACCATCCCCAGAGCTGCCTGCCCCAATATCATCCCCAGAGCTGCCTGCCCCAATATCATCCCCAGAGCTGTCTGCCCCAATATCATCCCCAGAGCTGCCTGCCCCCAATACCATCCCCAGAGCTGCCTGCCCCCAATACCATCCCCAGAGCTGCCTGCCCCAATACCATCCCCAGAGCTGCCTGCCCCAATATCATCTACAGAGCTGCCTGCCCCCAATACCATCCCCAGAGCTGCCTGCCCCAATATCATCCCCAGAGCTGCCTGCCCCCAATACCATCCCCAGAGCTGCCTGCCCCCAATATCATCTACAGAGCTGCCTGCCCCAATACCATCACCAGAGCTGCCTGCCCCCAATATCATCTACAGAGCTGCCTGCCTTCAATACCATCCCCAGAGCTGCCTGCCCCAATATCATCCCCAGAGCTGCCTGCCCCCAATACCATCCTCAGAGCTGCCTGCCCCAATACCATCTACAGAGCTGCCTGCCCCAATATCATCTACAGAGCTGCCTGCCCCCAATACCATCCCCAGAGATGCCTGCCCAATATCATCCCCAGAGCTGCCTGCCCCAATATCATCCCCAGAGCTGTCTGCCCCAATATCATCCCCAGAGCTGCCTGCCCCCAATACCATCCCCAGAGCTGCCTGCCCCAATACCATCCCCAGAGCTGCCTGCCCCAATATCATCTACAGAGTTGTCCTGCACATTGAGTCTCACATTTATACTGAGTGACTTTGATTTTCAAGATTAAAGTGGATTAATATCAACCTCACCCATCAGCTTCCATCTGTGTCAGCCATAGAATGGAATCCGGTACAGTAATTAATAGAAAGGATGATGATAAAATGACACAGGTCGCTCTGAAAACGTCCAGTGCAGCTGGTGCGGGGAATACGGGCCCCTACATCTTCACTATTTGGGTGGGTTTCTTCTGGGGTCTCCGGTTTCCTCCCACACTCCAGAGACTGATAGGGAATGAAGATTGTGAGCCCCAATGGGGACAGATAATGTCTGTACTGCGCTGTGAAAATAATGGCGCTATAAAAGTAACAAATTATATATATATATATATATATATATATATATATATATATATATATATATATATATATATATGACATAAAATCAGATCTGTATAACTTTCCCATTGCTATAATTATAATTTTATCATCACTGTTATATCTATTAATTATTGCACCAAAATGAATCTTAATATAAAGTTGATACTATCTATTAATTATCTATCGGCCATAATTATATAGCTCTTTGTCTGTCTATCTATCTATCTATCTATCTATCTATCTATCTATCTATCTATCTATCTATCTATCTATCTATCTATCTATGTATCTTATATATCATCTATATATCTTATCTATCTATATCTGATCTGTTTCTTTACTTTTATATCTATTGCTGTATCCATCAGAGGTCTAAATATTTCTATATTTTTTTTTAAAGAGTAATATAATCTGGAGCCTATATCAACAGAGAGCTAATTGGGAGATGAAAATACATTTCTTAGGTCACAGATAACATAACAATTATGACAATAACTATAAATAATACACAGCCCCTGGATTAGAGTTTCCAGTAAATAGACAATTCTGAATTCGGAAAAATAAAATCTATTCTCTTCAGGGCAAAGTGTAGATGTGAATAGAGAGGAAGCTGTGTCATGTGGGATGGGATGGAAGGATTCATGGTGGTGGTATTTTTATTATGTACATGATCGATATGTAAATGTGGTGACTCGCAGGTGAAGAATATGAAGACACCGACCTGGGGCACAGGAACTTCTACTCCAAACTCCTATTATTCAGGCATGAACAATATATATATATATATATATATATATATATATATATATATATATATATATATATATATATATATATATTATATATATATATATATATATATATATATATATATATATATGTAACCCCTTCTCATGTACAGCACCATGGAATCAATGGTGCTATATAAATAAATAATAATAATTATATATATATATATATATATATATATATATTTATATATTCCATTATTTGGATCGCCCAGATGTCCTATCTCCTGTTCGTTTCCATTCTATATTGCAGGTTCAGCAGATCATTAGTAAATTATATATGACTAGCTGGACTTTTTTTTTTTTTACTGGATGACTCAATATATCCATCATCCTCAATGTAATTTAATTATTTTCTTTTATTGGTCATTTGTAACCCTCAATAACATTTGCAATTTTTAATTTGCTGAAATTAATTGACAGGCTTTTATAGGCATGGTGGCATGCGGCGAATCTCAGCCCTGTCCACTTATGTAGATTCCAGATATTGCACTGGAAGATAATTAGAATCTTCTGGATTAATTAGTATGGGAGCTCCAGGACTGCCAACATAAATATAGATTTAAAAGAAGAGAAAAGACACTGGAGACATTCTCTGAGGTTGGAGGATGACACAATCTATTCTGCTACATACAATTATGGAGTATTACAAACATAAAAAAGTATCTATTATTTCCATAATATATACTATTTATAATATACACTGACGTAATAGTCATCATAATGGTCACCAATAACGACAGAAAGACGGATACATTGATGAGATAGATAAATAGATGATAGATAGTCCAATATTCAATAGTTTATTGACGCACCGTGCCAATAGGTCATATTTACATGGATCGGTTCACAAGCCACAGCCAAACCATTGACTGGAGAAAGGTTCCGTGAACCGAAACATTGGCACATGGGATAATAAAAGTCTACTTTTATCTTTTGCATTTTTTTTGTGGAGTGCCGTCTTTCTTTTTATTTTCATAGATAGATAAATGATAGATAGATGATAGATATATAATAGATAATAGATAGATAGATAATAGATAGATAGATAATAGATAGATAATAAATAATAGATAGATAGATAATAGATAGATAGATAATAGATAATAGATAGATAGATAATAGATAATAGATAGATGATAGATAGATAGATAGATAATAGATAGATAATAAATAATAGATAGATGATAGATAGATAGATAGATAGATAGATAGATAGATAGATAGATAGATAGATAGATAGATAATAGATAGATGATAGATAGATAGATAGATAATAGATAGATAATAGATAATAGATAGATGATAGATAGATAGATAGATAGATAATAAATAAATAATAGATAGATAGATAGATAGATAATAGATAGGTGATAGATATATAATAGATAATATATAAATAGATAATAGATGGATAGATGATAGATAGATAATAGATAGATGATAGGATAGATAATAGATAAATAAATAATAGATGATAGATATCTATCTATCTATATATGCATACATATATGAACTTGATATTTATAGGTATATAGAGATCTCTTCTAAGCTATTTTATTTATTTATTTACACAAGAAGGAAATGTTCATGGAAACACCGATAATGAAGCATTAGATAGCAGTGAGAGGTGCACTATAATAGTTTTTCTTGCCTTGGCTATGGTATCTCTAATAGTAGTAACACAATTCATAATATTAATAGAAATAATAATTAAAACCTTTGATCATGTTTGTGAAACTTCTGGACCCTATATTTATTATTATTATTATTATTATTATTATTATTAGTTTTGATAATGTTCGTGAAACTTTTGGAACCCACAAATATTAATAATAATAAATAATAATTATTATTATAATTATAAGCTTTGATAATGTTAGTGAGACTTCTGCAACCTACAAATAATAATAATATTTATTATTATTATTATTATTTTTATTTTTTTATTTATTTATTTATTTTTTACAATGTTCGTTAAACTTTTGGAACCCACAAATATTAATAATAATAATAATAATAATAATAATAACAATAATAATAATAATTATTGTTATAATTATAAGTTTTGATAATGTTTGTGAGACTTCTGAACTCTACATTTAATAACCATGATACACAGAGCATTATTGGTCCATTTTCTATATCTGTGCTATATTTTAATAACATGATACTGATGATGATGATGATGATGATAGTAGTGCCATGTCTGGCTTGGCAGGTGGGGTCAGTGGTGTGTGCAGCCCAGGTTAACCCTTGGTGAGCAGCCCTCTCATTGCCCAGCCCCCATCTTCCTGGCTGTCCCCTGCTCTGGGCTGCTGGAATGAGGGCAGCTGCTGACTATGTTCCTGCAGGGAGCTGCCAGGCTGGGCTGCTGCACCTCTGTGCTGCCTGTACACAGCAGAGGATGTGTCCCCAGCTGAGTGTTTCCTGCCTGATAACAGCAGCAGGATGCCATAGGCTCAGCCTCAGCCCACAGATAAATGTGAGCAGCACAATGTTATTGTTTGTGCTAAGAAGGCTCAATCCACAAGTCACCATCTTCCAAAACCCAAACAGCTCTGTGCAGTGGGGCCGGGCTCCCTGGACTCAGGAAAGAGGTCCCCAAGGGACAGAGCTTTGAAGTCAGTGGTCACAGGAGGCAGCGGAAGGTTACAAGTTCCAACACCCTGGTATTAAAGGAACAAGAAAAGAAGCGAAGGTTCCTTCTACTTTAGACCTCGGTGCATAAATCAAAGCTGGAGTGTAATAAGTCAGCAGAAACCCCCAGACCAGCCCCTTGGAAATGCAGGAAATGTGGCATAAAATGCCCCAAAAAAACATGTTTGGCATGGAAACAGGAAAAGTTCAGTAAAAGTTACATTAAAATAGTTATTATTATTATTTATCATTATTATTATTCCATTACTATTACCATTTTAGATGCGTTTAATATTCTGATTTCTCTGTTTTTGCTTTTTTTGTTGTTGTTGAAGGAGTTCTATTTTTGTTTCCAGCTTTTTGGAGACTTATTTCTATACTGTGGCGAGGTTTATTGGTGTTTAGAGAGCAAGTTCATGGATCTAAGATGATTTGTCTACACCAATCCCCCCCATCCTCGAGTTGTAACTCATAAAGTGTTCTATGATAGAAAAATTGGCAATTATGAAACTTTCAAATGTTAAAAAAAGATATCTGCTCACCTCTACTTACTACATATGTGAGCGGGGATGTTCTCATGGGCTTTCTCTTCTGAGGAAGCAAAAATCCAGCAACAAGGGAATAATGAAAAAGCACCTTTATTTAAAAAATATTAAAATGTGGAAAAAAACCCATCAAAACCATAAAGAAAAACAGACGCGTTTCAGGCACAGTCATTAGCTATTGCCTTAGGATTGTGTCTGAAAAACATCTGATCTTTCCTTATGGTGTTGGATTTTTCTAGGTTTTAAAAGGATTGCATCTGAAAGGCGTCTGATTTTTCCTTATCATGTTGGATGTAATAGAAATGTGTCTGAAATGCGTCTGATTTTTCCTTATGGTGTTCGATGGATTTGTCTGGATTTTAACAGGATTTTGTCCGAAACATGTCTGATTTTTCCTTACAGTGTTGGATTTTTTTTCTCTGGATTTTAATAGAAATGTGTCTGTTATTTCTTAGTGTTGTTTTTTTTGTCTGGATTTTAGTAGGAATGAGTCTGAAATGCGTCTGCATTTTCCTTATGGTGTTGGATGGATTTTAATAGAAATATCTGAAACGCGTCTGCTTTTTCCTTTACGGTGTTGGATTTTTTTTCTCTGGATTTTAATAGGAATGTGTCTGAAATGCGTCTGTTATTTCTTAATGTTGTTTTTTTTTTGTCTGGATTTTAGTAGGAATGTGTCTGAAATGTGTCTGCATTTTCCTTATGGTGTTGGATGGATTTTAATAGAAATGTCTGAAACGCCTCTGATTTTTCCTTACGGTGTTGGATTTTTTTTCTCTGGATTTTAATAGAAATGTGTCTGAAATGCATCTGTTATTTCTTAGTGTTGGTTTTTTTTGTCTGGATTTTAATAGAAATGTGTCAGAAACGCGTCTTTTTCCTTATGGTATTGGATTTTTTCTCTGGATTTTATTTTAATAGAAACGTGTCTGAAATGCCACTGTTATTCCTTACAGCGTTTTTTTTTTTTCTTCTGTATTTTAATAGGAATGTGTCTGAAATGCGTCTGCATTTTCCTTATGGTGTTGGATGGATTTTTCTGGATTTTAATGGGAAAGTGTCAAAAATGCATCTGCTTTTGTGTTATGGTGTTGGATGGATTTTTTCTGGATTTTAATATTTTTGAATTGAAGGTGAATTTTTTTAGGATTCCTTTTTGCTGTAGTTTTGCTTCCTTATCCTTCAGGTGAACTTCCTTTCCCTTTCATCCTGGTTTTCTCCTCTGACGGTAACTTTCTCTGTCCTAAAAAATAAAGGACCTGCTCTTTGGTAAAGCCAGCAATGAAATGGCGAGGTGTGCGGCAGCCAGAGATTGGTGGTATCAGCATTGTGTTATTCTGGTGGTTATTGTGTCTCTTTGAACTCCAATTAACTTTTTTATATATATATATAATTTAATCTCTATAAAGAAAAAAACATAGTAAGGGAACAATCATACAATCGCCTTCTTCATTAGCAGAAAAAGATGCATAATGAGAAACTGGTCTAAAAACGAAGATATTTAGTTTTCCATATGGCCACACATTTACAAGTCATGTAGATTTGTCTGGCCAGCTACAGCTGAATTGTGAATGCCGCTCCGGGGTATAACTAGGTATCGATATAAAACAAGCAATACAAAGTGACTCATGTATAATGCAATATAATCATTCTATATATAAAAGGTAAAATAGTGCTGAAAGGTGAACATACCCTTAACATACAATGGAAAAGTAGATTTCTTACTCATTCTATGACACAGAAAAAAATAATAATAATAATAATAAAAAAATAATAATAATAATAATGTAAGCCAATGGACCTGTCCTCACAGGCTTTGTGATTAGGGTTTGTGCTTCATCAATTTATATGATGCCTGCAGCCACTGGAGGAGTGTGATCTTCAGTAAAAAGTCAGTGGTGCTCTAAGGGAAATGTTCATTTGGTGTCTGAAAATACATTGTATGACATCAAAACAGCAAATGCATTAATGAACGTGTCTCAACACTCCCCTGAGCTAAGTGCAGGTTACCTATTCCCTCAGGTTTCCTACAGATGCCATATACACTTCATTACTTTCATGTTGGTGGACATTCTTCCATAATGACAGTGGACTGTTAGCCAAATCCTATAAAAAAAAAAAAAAAAAAAAAAAGTTTATCTACCTTTTCCATTCTGTGAAAATTGCACCCCACTCTGAAAACAACCGAGTGCGGTCCGATTCTCACGGACCGTCAGAATGGAGACAGTGGAGAATCTTTAATTTCTCCACTTACCAGAAAATTGGATGACCCTCGTACCCCATGCTGATCAGAGTCTCATTCGAATAGTCGATTCTATTTTCTCGTACGTGAAATAATTGTCCGTCCGAATTACGCAGAACTCCACCGCATTGCTGACGTAGAAATAACATTTTTGTCGGAATTCGTGAATTTGGTAACCCTGTCCACTTTGACACGCTCTTTTCCAAACTGGTAAAGGCCAGATAAAAAAATTGCAAAAAATCAAAATGTTTTTTGCAAAATCGTTTTATAATAATAATAAATAATAATTTTATTTCTATAGCACCAACATATTCCGAAGCACTTTTACATTTTAGAGGGGACTTGTACAGACAATAAAAGACATTACAGCGTAACAATAATCACATAAATCCACAGATACCAAGAGGAGTGAGGGCCCTGCTGCTCGCAAGCTTACAATCTATGAGGAATTAGGGGAGACACGAGAGGTGGATGGTAACAATTGCTTTCATTATTCGGACCAGCCATAGTGTAAGGATCGGCTGTTCATGTAATGCTGCATAAACTGGTTATCAGCCAGAAAATGCAAACATACAGACACAGAGGGCTAATAAACTGCATAAATCGTGTGAGAACATGATGCGAGTAACCTGGTTAGGGTAAAAATTTTGAATGGGCAACACAGGGATAGTTAGATAAATGAGTTGAGGCGGTAGGCCAGTCTGAAGAAATGCATTTTTAGGCCACGCTTAAAACTGTGGGGATTGGGGATTAATCAAATTATCCTGGGTATGCATTCAAAAGAATTGGCGCAGCACGTGAGAATTCTTCGAGACGGGAGTGGGAGGTTCTGATTAATGAGGATGTTAACCTTAGGTCCAGGGCTGGTGTTGGGGCAGGCAGACCAGGCAACCGCCTAGGGCCCCTGCTCCTCCAGGGGCCCCAGGAAAGTGGCCGCTACAGGGCCCCTGAGTAAGAGGGGCTCGGTGCCGCCCCCTACCGCATCACGCATTGAACTTATCGGCATCATAGATGCCAATAAAATTGAAAGCAGTGGAGGAGAGAGCATCACTCCCCCTCTGCCTCTGACTCAGCGTGTTTCAGTAGTGGAGCTGATGAGATGCTGAGATGCTTTGCAGAAGTCAGAGCAGCTGGGGAACAAGGAGGAGAGGTAAGTATTGTGTGTGTGAGTCATTCTGTATTATAGTGTGTTTGTCTGCTGCAGGATAGTGTGTGTGGGGGTACTGCACTATACTACATGTGGGGGACAGCACTATACTGTGTATGTGGGGGGCTGCATTGTACTGTGTGTGGGGTGTGCTATGTGTGTGAGGGGACTGCACTATATTTTGTGTGTGTGGGGGCTGCATTATACTGTGTGGGGGCAACATTATACTGTGTGTGTGGGGGCTGCACTATACTGTGTGTGTGTTTGTGGGGGGGGCTGCATTATATTGTGTGTAGGGCTGCATTATACACGGAGGGGGCTGCTTTAAATTCTGGGGGGCTGCATTATACTCTGAGGGGGCTGCTTTATACTCTGGGGAGCTGCATTATACTGTGTGTGTGTGGGGGGGCTGCATTATACTCTCAGGGAGCTGCATTATACTCTCAGGAAGCTGCATTATATTGTGTGCAGGGGCTGCACTATACTGTGTGTGGGGGGCAGCTTTATACTCTGGAGGGCTGCATTATACTGTGTGTGGGGGGACTGCGTTATACTGTGTGTGTGAAGGGAGCTGCATTATACTGTGTGTGGGGGCTGCACTATACTTTGTGTTTGTGGGGGGGGGGGTGAATTATACTGTGTGGGTGTGGGGCCTGCATTATAGTGTTTGTGTGTGGCTGCATTATCCTCTGAGGGGGCTGCATTATACTGTGTGTGGGGGCTGCATTACACTGTGTGTGAAAGGGGCTGCACTATACTGTGTGTGTTAGTGGGGGGGGGGGCTGAATTATACTGTGTGGGTGTGGGGCCTGCATTATACTGTTTGTGTGTGGCTGCATTATCTTCTGAGGGGGCTGCATTATACTCTGAGTGGGCTGTTTTATACTGTGTGTGGGGGCTGCATTACACTGTGTGTGAAGGGGGTTGCACTATACTGTGTTTGTGGGGGTGGAGCCTGCATTATACTGTGTGTGGGGCTGCATTATACTCTGAAGGGGTTGCATTATACTTTTTGAGGAGGCTGCATTATACTCTACCAAGAATCATGGGGAGTGCATTCTACTATATGTACTATATGGGACCTGCATTATACTGTATCGAGGACCATCTGTACCAATCATTTTTCCTCAGCCGGAGTAAGGGTAGGTGCACACGGTCAGTAAACGATGTGAAGTTGGACGTTGCATACTTGTGCAGTGTCCAGATGTTACAGCATAATGGATGGGATTTCAAGAAATCCCATGCCCACTATGTGTGCACAGACGCCTGCTGCTCACCCATAGAGACGGACATGCGGCACATCTTTCCAGACCGCAGCATGTCTATTTATCTTTATTTGTCTCCACAAGATAAATTCCACCCGTACAATGTATTGGACGCAGTGAATCTGCACGGTTCAATGAACACATGCATTCCATAACTGGCAGTGGACATGTGCTGCATCCAAAGCACTGCCAATTACGGAACATGTGCACCTACCCTAAAGAGGCCGGGAAACAAATGTAGAACGACTTCAATATTGTTGATCACACTCGTTTAGCGGCCTGAACTTAATGTTTGTAAATACAACAGAAATGTTTCTGTGTGATGGTGCGATGTTAGCTTTTGGGGCTCTAGTTTAAACTTTTGCCCAGGACCCCACTTTGTCTAAAACCAGCCATGCTTAGGTCATTAGCAGAACGGAGGGCATGGGTAGGGTGGTAGACTGAGACGAGGGAGAAGATGTAGGGTGGTGCTGAATCGTGGAGCGCTTTGTGGGTGAGAGTGATAAGTTTATATTGAATTCTAGAGTGCATGGGTAACCAGTGTAATGACTGGCACAAGGTAGAGGCATCGGTGTAACGGTTGGTGAGGAATATGATCCTGGCCACAGCAGTCAAGACAGATTGGAGAGGGGAGAGTTTGGTAAGAGGGAGGCCGATTAGTAGAGTTACAATAGTGCAGACGAGAATGAATAAGTGAAACAGTAAGAGTTTTTGCAGAGTCGAAAGTAAGAAAAGGGCAAATTCTATAAATGTTTTTGAGGTGCAGATGACAAGAGCGAGCCAGTGATCGGATGTGGGGGGGGTGAATGAAAGCTTGGAATCAAGGATGACCCCAAGACAGCGGGTATCTTGCTGGGGAATAATGGTAGAACCACACATGGAAATGGCAATGTCGGGCATAGGTAGGTTAGTAGAGGGATGAAACACAAGGAGTTCAGTTTTTTTTAAAAATTTTTGTTACTTTTTGGATGCAAGAAACGGTCTCAAAAGCAATTTAAGACATCATTCTAATACTTTCAGAATAGAAATCCCACAACTTTGTTTCCCTTGTGAACACAAACAACAAACCCCCAAAATAGGATCCATATCCCTATTTGGATGCCTGAGAGATTATGTAATCTTCTTTTTAATGGCTGTAAGTGGACCTTGTTTGATTCTATGTCATTAATGTTAAATGATGGAAGTCCAACCAATGGAACCCTAACAAGCCTTAAAAGGGTGAAGTGAAGGGTTTGATACTTTTAAACAAGCTAATGGGGGTTTCCACACAAGTGGCAATTTCTTCAATGAAAAAAAAACCTATACTTTTAATAATAAATGGTTAAAATGTCACAGCAGTGATTCATATAGCTGGAAAGGGCTGCAGCTATGAGCAGGGTAAAAACAGATAATTGCTGGCTTATGGACTATTATCACCCTAAGTTTTCTCCTGCTAATCCCGACAACCTCATTACCGAGTGTAAACCCCTTTGGCACTTCTTATTTCAGCTCATGAAATCTGACATTGTAAGCAAAGGATCACTAAAATCACCGGCAGTTTGTGAAACGATCATCTCAGGAAATCACTGAAACCTTAGGCTATGTTCACAAGCAGCGTTTTTTTTTGTTGCTGTGCTTTTGCCTAGGGCACCACCTCCTGCCTACCTGAGGAGGACACACTAAAAAAAAAAAAAATTGCTGAATGTCTGCGGTTGTCGGGCATCTTTCTGCAGCCGCAGGCATTCAGCACAGTTACAGTCGGGACACAGGCACACAGGGGAGCAGTGACAGTCACTGACACAGCCCACCTCTCTGTCCTGTGCCCCGGCAATCACTCCCTCCCTGCACTCAATTGTATTTGTGCCTGTCAGACGTGAATACAATTGCTGTGTTCACTGCCTGATGCAGAAGCAGGGGAGCTGTCATCTTCCCTGCTCTGCCGGGCTCTCCAGCAAGACGCAGGCCTGTTGGAGAAGGCGCATGCAGGGTCCATTGCTGCACTTCTCAGAAGAGGAGACAGTGGGAGGAAGCTGGGATTATGTATGAGCTTTTTTTTTCATTCCTATATTACTGTGCAGGGGAGCATAAAATGAGAGGAGGGGCTGTGCTGATGGGGAAATGAGATGAGGGGCTGTGCTGATGGGGAAATGAGAGGAGGGGCTGTGCTGATGGGGAAATGAGAGGAGGGGCTGTGCTGATGGGGAAATGAGAGGAGGGGCTGTGCTGATGGGGAAATGAGAGGAGGGGCTGTGCTGATGGGGAAATGAGAGGAGGGGCTGTGCTGATGGGGAAATGAGAGGAGGGGCTGTGCTGATGGGGAAATGAGAGGAGGGGCTGTGCTGATGGGGAAATGAGAGGGGCTGTGCTGATGGGGAAATAAAATGAGGTGGGGGCAGTGGTGGTAGGGGGGAATAAAATGAAGGTAAGTGGCTGTGCTGATGGGGGCATAAAATGAGGGGAAGGGCTGTGCTGATGGGTGAATACAATGAGGTGAGGGGCTGTGCTGATGAGGGAATTGTCATAGATTGTAAGCTTGTGAGCTTACATTCCTCTTGTTATCTGTTTTGATCTGTGTTTATTGTTATGCTGTAATGGCTTTTTCTGTACAAATACCCTCTATAATGAAAAGGGCTGCAGAATATGTTGGTGCTATATAAATAAAAAAGTATTATTATTATTATTATTAAAAGGCAGGGCTGTTTTGATGGGGGGAATAAAATGAGGGGCTGTGCAGGTGGAGGGAATAAAGTGAGGGGCTGTGCTGATGGGGAGAATAAAATGAGGGGCTGTGCTGATGGGGTAATAAAATTAGGGGCTGTGCTGATGGAGGGAATAAAATGAGGGGCTGTGCAGGTGGAGGGAATAAACTAAGGGGCTGTGCTGATGGGGGAATAAAATGAGGGGCTGTGCTGATGGGTGGAATAAACTGAAGGGCTGTGCTGATGGGGGGAATAAAATGAGGGGCTGTGCTGATGGGTGGAATAAACTGAAGGGCTGTGCAGAGGGGGGTAAACAGGGGGGCTCTGTACAGGGGGGCAATTAGTGGCTGTGCAGTGGGGCTCAAAATATGGGGCTGTGCAGAGGGGGCATAAAATGAGGGGCTGAGCAGGGGGGCATAAATTAAGGGGCTGTGTAGGGGGACATAAAATGAGAGGCAGTGTGGGGGGGGGGGGGCATGAATTGAGGGACTGTGCAGTGGCCATGAAATGAGGGGATGTGTGTTTGGGCCATGAAATGAGGGGGGGTGAAGTATATCAGGAGCTGTGGTGACCATACTGTACATGGGGCTGTGGAGGTTGTTATACTGGGGGCTGTGGTGACCATACTGGATAGGGGGCTGCAGTACATATCAGACTGTTTGGGGTGTTGTTTGTCGGCTGTAATATTGTATGGGTTGTTGTGGGGATCATCATAGTATAGTACATGAGTGCTGTTTTGGACATCATACTATTTATGGAGGTTGTCGTGGACATCATACTTTATATGGGGGGTTGTGGTGGTGACCATTCTATAAATTGGAGGGTTTTTGTGGATATCATACAAAAAGGGCAGCTGTGATGACCATCATACTCTGTAGGGGGGCAGTGTCAGTAGTGGATACAGTTTGAAGAGGGCAGCGTGGTTGGCCATATGAGGGCATAGTGTCAAAAGGGGGCACAGAATGGATATGGAGAGGGGGCAGTGTGAAATGGAGGCACAATATGGAGAGGAGTTAGCATGGTGGCGGGAATATGTGGAGATATAGAAAGTGTAATGGAAAATTAGAGAGAGGACATCTATGGTATAGTCCATGGTTCATAAGGGCAGATGGTTATAGCTGATAATGGTAGAAATTGTGGCGGTCATATACCAGAGCAGGCTTATTCAGGCTATAATACGAAAATATATTTTTATGCAGATGGCATTTTAATGTGACAAATTCAATTTAAGGTCACTGTGTCGGGATCTGCTGCAAAAGGTGAGAGAAGAGGGAGGTCTGCAGAGCTGTGGATGTGAAAAGTTATTATAGCATCTAGACAAGATGGAGATGAACAGAAATATGATTTCAGAGAAGATGTAATCTATAAGGTACCTGGATATAAATGTTTATATGTGATACTAATTATCATCAGAGCTGTGGTTCCTGTGTGGTCCGCTGTCTGATGATGACTGTTAATAACAAATCCCAGTATCTCCTTACCATTGATAAGGACATACTGGGAGTTGTAGGTTCATGTGATACAATTGTTTATGGGGTTGACTTGATATTACAATTGATTGTTGTACTAGGCTTGATTCTTGTATTCAAGTACTCTTCATTCTGGTCATGTATTCATGTACTTATGGTGGTTCTGGTGATGTATTCATGTACTGATGGAGGTTCTGGTGACATATTAATTTACAGATGGTGCTTCTCGTGATGTAGTCGAGTACTAATGGTGGGTCTGTTAATGTATTAATGTACTGATGGTGGATCTAGTGATGCATTTAAGTGATGCATCCAGTGATGCATTTATGCACTAATGGTGGTTCTAGTGACATTCATGTACTCATGGTAGTTCTGGTGACATTCATATACTGATGATTGTTCTGGTGATGTATTTATTTATTGATGGATGATGTTTTTATGCCATATTTATGTACTATTGATGGCTCTGGTGCTCTAATTATGTACTGATGAGGATTTTGTATTCATGTACTTATGATGGTTCTGGTGATGAACTGATGAACATATCACCAGAATTATCATCACTACGTGAATACAGCAACAGAACAACCATCACTACATAAATATGTAACTATGTCACCAGAACCGGAATACATCACCAGAACCACCATCAGTTTTGTGCTAACTGTATTTGTTGCATGACAGACGCCAAAATCATCAGACATATTCCTTTATTTATAATGGGGGTCTGTTTATTTTACATTTTGGGATTTGCCAAATGCTGGATACCTTAATTGAAACCAAACAGTCCTGATTAGTTACATTTATTAGTTTCCATAACTATCCTTGGGTTCTACATTTAAAATATAGGAAGTCAGGGAGGAATATCTTTTTTTTTCCTGTATTCTGTAAATGGTCCACAAAAAATGATTTATTCTGTATCTAACTTTGAAATTGCACTCCCTGCTAAGTCACATCCCTAAAGGACACCACTTTTTCTAACTTTTTGACTTTTTTGTGTGAAAAAAGTAACAATTCTAATGGAAGTGGTCATTATAATTTGCTACCTAACCCATCGGAGGAGAAGAGGGGATGTGCATTAGGGGTCCTGTTACCTTAGCCCCTGAGCCATTCCTTTGCTTTCAGGGGTTTTTTGGATTCATCTACCATGTTTGTATATATACATAGAGAGAGGTAGTGCAGTTTTCGAACTGACCACAGGGACTTTTTTAGATTCACACATCTTGTTCTTTACAAAAGACTTGTCAGCAGTCTCATTATCATCACAGTAATAATAATTTTATTTCTATAGCGCGAACATATTCCGCAGCACTTTACATTTTAGAGGGGACTTGTACAGACAATAAAAGACATTACAGAATAAAAATAATCACATAAATCAGATACCGAGAGGAATGAGCGTCTTGCTCGTAAACTTACAATCTATAAGGAAATAGGGGCTATACGAAAGATGGATGGTAACAATTGCTTGTATTGTACGGTCCGGCCATCAATTTAATAAATAGGGTGTTCACGTAATGCTGCATGAAGCGGTCACCAACAAGTATGTCTACGGACACAGAGGGCTATTAATGGCATGGAGGGTGTGAGAACAGACGATATGAGGATCCTGGTTTTGAAGAAGATTTTATATGGGCAAAACGGATAGTTAGATAAAACAGGCAGAATGACAATTACAAAGTAACAACTCTATAAACAGATAAATCAAAATCCAGCAATTACAACAGGTGATGTCACAGCTCACCTCCTCCCCCTCCTTTCACAATGACCTTTACACACGCTCATTAGATGCATCAATGCAAAAATAGAGTCTGACTCGGTCTATTGCTGCTAATGTACAAGTGCATGTCCGGAAACAACAAGGGGTGAGGGTCTGAAGGGGCCCCAGTGGCTGTTGAGAAAATTGCAAGATTTTCTAACAGGAAAGATATATTTCTTGGTACACTCTTAGCCAGTAGATAGAAAAATATTTAGAATTGAGAGTCCTCAGTGGTTGATACCTTTTAATGACAAACTGAAAAGATGGCAACAAATTGCAAGCTTTCGAGACTACACAGGTCTCTTCATCAGGCAAAGACTAAAAGAAATTCTGAAGAATCGCATATTTATGCACAACATAGCACAGAGAAAAAAAAAAGAAAAACCATGGATAAGACAGGTGACATGAAGCAGAATTACCATGAGTGATAAACAGTTATGTCCATAAATATAGGGCCAGTTCTTAGATAAAAATTGTTTTATTGTCCTGTGATTAGGGTCTCTGTTGTGATGACCCCACATGATCTGATGGGCAAGTTCCTTAGTTGATGTAAAAAGACATAAATCCATGTGACACATTCATTCCTGCATTAAGACTGTCAAAGGTCATCATCAGCTTATATTCCCAGACTCTTCTGTCTCTCTTAGATTTGAAGCTACCTTTTAACACAAGTAATTTCATGTCCATAATGTTATGATTTGGGAGACAGAAATGACTTGCCACAGGTAGATCCATTCTTTTTTCTCTTATTGTGTGGCGGTGAGAATTCATTCTTGTTCTCAGTTTTTGCCCTCTCTACCCTAGATACAGACCCCCAGATGGACATTTATTACAAATAATTAAGTTAACCACATTAGATGTGATGCAGTTGAAAGTACCTGGGATCTTGCAGTCCTGATGTGAATTGGGGATCTTTATCTGGTCCGTGGTCATTATAACTGGACAGGTTTTACATTTTTTCTGATTGCAAGGAAAGGTTACTGCAGCTGTTGGAGAGGACAGGGAGCTCTTGACAATGATGCTTCTTAGATTTGGGGGCTGCCTAAAACACAGTAGTGGGGGGTCTAGAAAAATGTATTGTAATCGGGCATCTTTTTGTAGTAAAGGTTGTAATTTCCGAGCAGCTCCCCTTAGCACCTCCAAATTTGGATTGTAGGTAACTACTAAAGGTACCCGGTTGTTTTCTTCTTTAGCTTTGTAATGTAGCAGGTGATTCCTTGATATTCTGGTGGCTCTTGTAATCTCGTTTTCAATTGTTCTTGGATGTTAGCCCTGATACAAAAAGGTCTTTCTGAGGCGACCCAGGTGTTCATCCCTATCCATTGGGTTGGAACATATACGATTGTATCTGATGGCTTGGCTGTAGACAATGGAGTTTTTATGTGTTTTGGATGGAAACTGTCCCATTTAAGATATGTTGGGCGGTCGATTGGCTTCTGATACAGTGATGTCTCTATTTTATTGTTCTGCAGCTTAATGATGGTGTCCAAAAAGTTAATTTCAGTGCAGGAGTAGTTGAGTGTGAAGTTGATGGTAGGATGAAATTGATTAAACTGTTCATGGAACGTCTTTAGCTGCGGCTCAGACTCCGTCCAGATGATTAAAATGTCATCAATGTAGCGGTAGTACGCCAGAGGCCTGATGGGACATGAGGGCAAAAAGTCGCTTTCAAGCTTGGCCATGAAAAGATTTGCATACTGTGGGGCCATTTTACTTCCCATTGCTGTGCCAGTCTCCTGTAGATAGATCTTCTTGTCAAATTCAAAGTAATTGTGGGTGAGGATGAATTTTATAAGTTTCACCACAGAATATGCATCAGTCCCTGTGTTTTCCAGGAAGAATTTGCAGGCATTTAATCCATCCTGGTGTGGGATATTGGAGTACAAAGATTCCACATCCATGGTGGCCAGGATGGTTCCTTCTGGTAGAGGACCTATTGCTGATAGTTTATTCAATAGGTCAGTTGTGTCCTAAATGAAGTAGGGTGTATCCTTTACCAGGGGTTTAAGAATAAATAAATAAATCTTTATTTTTATATAGCGCTAACATATTCCGCAGCCCTTTACAGTTTGCACACATTATCATCGCTGTCCCCAATGGGGCTCACAATCTAAATACCCTCTTCCCATCCAGATACCTGCTCAGTAACGGTGCCCACACATGAGATAATTGGTCTTCCTGGATTTCCAGATTTGTGGATTTTGGGAAGCATGTAGAATGTTCCTGTTCTTGGACTTTCTGGTATCAGGTCATTGGCTTTTATGAATTCGTCGGGCAGACAAGATACCAACTTGTTTAGTTCCTTGTAATAATCCTGTGTAGGGTCCGACTCCAATTTTTTGTAGTAGTGTGTGTCCATAAGTTGTCTGTTTGCTTCCCTCATATAGTCTGATGTGTTCATCATGAATATTGCACCTCCCTTGTCAGCAGGTTTGATGATGATTTCTTTGTTGGTTTTCAGAGACTGTATGGCCTTTCTCTCCTGGGCACTGATGTTGGATGCTTGTCTCCTGTTAGTATCTATGATGATGGATTTTATCAAATGTCTGAAGGAGTCTATATAGTTATCCAAATGAGGGTTGCATCCAGGAGGAGGTGTCCAGTCTGACCTCTTCTTTGTTGTTAGGATCCCTTTTCTTTCAGTCCAGGTGGGTTCTGAATCTTCTGTATCATTGAAATATTCCCTCAGGCGCAGTCTCCTGAAAAAATATTCCATATCACTGCAGAGTTCAGTTTTATCCAGGGCCTTAGTAGGACAAAATGAGAGTCCTCTGGAAACAGGACAAAAGCTTAGAACAAGAATGAATTCTCACCGCCACACAATAAGAGAAAAAAGAATGGATCTACCTGTGGCAATACATTTTTGTCTCCCAAATCATAACATTATGGACATGAAATTATTGTGTTAAAAGGTAGCTTCAAATCTCAGAGAGACAGAAGAGTCTGGGAATATAAGCTGATGATGACCTTTGACAGTCTTAATGCAGGAATGAATGTGTCGCACGGATTTATGTCTTTTTACATCAACTAAGGAACTTGCCCCTCAGACTATGAGGAGTCATCACAACAGAGACCCTAATTAGAGGACAATAAAACATTCCTTATCTAAGAACTGGCCCAATATTTATGGACATAACTGTTTATCACTCATGATAATTCTGCTTCATGTCACCTGGCTTATCCATGGTTTTTCCTTTTTTTTCTGTGCTATGTTGTGTATAAATATGTGATTCTTCATAATTTCTTTTAGTTTTTGCCTGATGAAGAGACCTGTGTTGTCTCAAAAGCTTGCAATTTGTTACCATCTTTTCAGTTAGCCATTAACCCCTTCATGACCGGGGGATTTTTCGTTTTTCCGTGTTCGTTTTTCGCTCCCCTCCTTCCCAGAGCCATAACTTTTTTATTTTTCCGTCAATTTGACCATGTGAGGGCTTATTTTTTGCGGGACGAGTTGTACTTTTGAACGACATCATTGGTTTTAGCATGTCGTGTACTAGAAAACGGGAAAAAAATTCCAAGTGCGGTGAAATTGCAAAAAAAGTGCAATCCCACATTGGTTTTTTGTTTGGCTTTTTTGCTAGGTTCACTAAATGCTAAAAATGACCTGCCATTATGATTCTCCAGGTCAGTACGAGTTCATAGACACCAAACATGACTAGGTTATTTTTTATCTAAGTGGTGAAAAAAAATTACAAACTTTGCTAAAAAAAAAAAAAAAAAAAAAAATTGCGCCATTTTCCGATACTCGTAGCGTCTCCATTTTTCATCATCTGGGGTTGGTTGAGGGCTTATTTTTTGCGTGCCAAGATGACGTTTTTAATGATATCATTTCGGTGCAGATACGTTCTTTTGATCGTCCGTTATTGCATTTTAATGCAATGTCGCGGCGACCAAAAAAACGTAATTCTGGCGTTTCGAATTTTTTTCCCGCTACGCTGTTTAGCGATCAGGTTAATACTTTTTTTTAATTGATAGATCGGGCGATTCTGAGCACGGCGATACCAAATATGCGTAGATTTGATATTTTTTTTATTGATTTATTTTGATTGGGGCGAAAGGGGGGTGATTTAAACTTTTATGTTTTTTTTATTTTTTTCACATTTTTTTCAACTTTTTTTTTTTACTTTTGCCATGCTTCAATAGCCTCCATGAGAGGCTAGAAGCAGGCACAACCAGATCGGCTCTGCTACATAGCAGCGATCTGCTGATCGCTGCTATGTAGCAGAATTGCACGTGTGCTGTGAGCGCCGACCACAGGGTGGCGCTCACAGCGACGGGCAATCAGTAACCATAGAGGTCTCAAGGACCTCTATGGTTACCATTCACAAGCATCGCCGACCCCCGATCATGTGACGGGGGTCGGCGATGACGTCATTTCCGGCCGCCCGGCCGGAAGCGGTAGTTAAATGCCGCTGTCTGCGTTTGACAGCGGCATTTAACTAGTTAATAGGTGCGGGCAGATCGCGATTCTGCCCGCGCCTATTACGGGCACATGTCAGCTGTTCAAAACAGCTGACATGTCCCGGCTTTGGTGCGGGCTCACCGCGGAGCCCTGCATCAAAGCAGGGGAGCCGGCATCGGACGGTATAGTACGTCCGATGCCGGTAAGGGGTTAAAAGGTATCAACCACTGAGGACTCTCAATTCTAAAGATTTTCTAACAAATTTTTAGTACAAGTTGTGATAAAAACGTTAAAAAAATAACTGAAAATAAAAAGTAAAATAAATTTAAAACATGTACTTTTGACAAATCACATATTTAATCCGTCTTAAAAAAAATATCAAAACAGCTAACACTCAGACCAAAAAAACACTATAAAAATGAAGAAAAACCTGTGTTTCGAAAGCAGTGTTTTAACTGCCAAGAGAGCAGGTTTTGGCTGCAGAAAAAAAAAAGCTACAAAAACGCTGCATGTGAACATAACCCTATATGGAAACCCAGCCTAAGGGCTCGTGCACATGGCTGTATTTTCGGTCTGATAAAACATCGGATTGCACTCGGACCCATGTTATTCTATGGGGCCGAGCACATGTCCAATGTTTTCCTTGGACTTAGCAAAAAGTGCAGCAGTCTCGAGTTTGATCCAATATGCAGATTACATTCGGCCATACAAGTCAATGAATGCATGGGAACAGTCGAACCGCACTGGATGACATCTGAGTGTAGTCGGAAATGACACAATGGAGAAGATGGTGATATTTTTGTCTCCATCTTCTCCTTATGGCCGGTGTCACACTTGCGAGCGTGATGCATGAAACTCACGCGAGTCTCTCGCATCAATACCCGCCACTGCCGCCGGTACTCGGACTGCTCGGAGCTGCATAGAAATACATTAGAATTTGAGAGAATTGGATTACACTGTGATCACACTCTGATTAAACTCTGATTAAACTCTGATCAAACTCTGATCAAACTCTGAAGGGGTTAAATAATTTTACAAGCAGAAGCCTGCTAATGCAGCTGTGCTCCTGGCTGTAAAAACTGGGAAATGAACGGAAAGCAGGGGAACGTAGCTACCTAGACTTGCGGTGCTGCGCCCCCTGCTGGCATAAGCTCATATGAACTCGAGTGTGGGAATTTTTCAGAATATTTTCCCACTCTCGAGTTCATATGAGGTTATGCCAGCAGGGCATGCTGCGATTTCACTCGGATCCTGAATACGGCCGAGAAAACAACGGATGATAGGAGCTGCCCCATAGATTAACATTGGTCCGAGTGCTATGCGATTTTTATATCGCATAGCAGTCGTCTATATAACGCTCTAGTGTGACTCCGGCCTAAACCCTGATCAAACCCTGATCAAACCCTGGTCAAACCCTGGTCAAACTCTGGTCAAACTCTGGTCAAACTCTGGTCAATCTCTGATCAAAATCTGATTAAACTCTGATCAAACACTCCGATTGGAATAATCGTCCCGATCCTCTTGGATGAGAGAATACACGCTCGTCTGCACCAAGCCTTAAGGAGAATCTGTCAGGATGATTTTTACTATTGAAACTATTGGCTGTAAAGTCGTTAAATCCGTAGCTCGTTACTCGTCCAGCCGATCGTTAGCCCGTGTAAATGTGACTATTTAATATTTATTTTCAGTGGAAGGATTCATGAATGACTTTTTTTTTTTAGTTCTTAGTAAGTATATAGTAATGGTGACAATTAGTTGGTATACATATAATTTACTTTGTGTGAATTTATTTTCGTGGTAATTGGATAATTGACTTTGATTACGGAGAAGATATTGACTCAGCGGCTCGCTATTGTACGTTTACAAATTAAAAATCATGGGAAGGAATGAGAAAATTAAATAACAAGGGCTTGTCCACACGCAGTGTGCGTAGTCTCATTACACAGCAGGGCGATAATAACTCTGTAATACCGCATTCCCCATGGAAAGCGCACATACCGCCAAGTGGCAAAACAACAGGACTCTCTTTTTTTCACTTTATTTTTATTTCCAAAATTCCATCGATAAGTGACACGTCAACAAATAAATTGGTTTCTTGGCAGATTTTCGTACCAAAAAACATGAATTGGGAGACTTGATGTTCTAGTTAGAATTTCTGCTGCAGATTCCAAAGCGTACACACGTCAGATTTTTCCAACTTGCAGTGCACCCATGTCATTGTTTGAAGAAAATGTTTCCTCTTATTGGTTTTGATAAGGTTAATAAACCCGGAAACAAAAATTTTATTTGCACAGATTAAGTCGGGAGAAATGGGTTAAACTCAAACTCCTGCCGATAATGAAATAGGAGTTGACTCACGTTTTATGACTGATGGATTTTAACTACCCGGGTATGACAGGAGAAATTAAATTTGCAGAAAAGTTATGGAAACTTTTCTTAAGCATGTTGAAAGACAACTATATGCCTGAACTCGCACGGAAATCAACGAGATAATGGGGCTTTGCCATTAAAACGTTTATAAGATAATGGGGGGGGTAGACTAGAAATTGGTTCGGCAGTAAAGTAAAATTACAATTTTAGGAGAAAGGATAAATCAGTTCCCTCTGAAAGGTAAATAAGCGTTTTGCTAAAACAACCGTAAAACCAAAGAGCCGGTCACATCGTCATATCATAATGCTGTACTAATAATGTCCTTATATTTACATACCTTTTACCCTCTTTTGATCAATACAGTGTCAACTAACCTTGAGATTGTTGATATTTGTTCAACAATTTTGTTTCTCAAGTTCTCAGACGGTTCTTTTCTTCTCTTTCTGTTCTCTATGCTTAGTGTGGCACGCAATACAAAAGACTGAGTCAATTTCTCCCTTTTTTTAATCTGGTTTCAGTTCTGATTTCCATATTCCCCACACCTGTTACTTGCCACAGGTGAGTTTTGAACGAGCATCACATGCTTGAAACAAAGTTGTTTACCCACAATTTTGGAAAAGTGTCAACAATTTGGGGGTTTTGTGTGAAATTATGTCCAATTTGCCTTTTTTTACTCTTGTTTTTTTTTTGTGTGTTCTTCCAATACACACAAAGGGAATAAACATGTGTATATAACAAACCAGGTATAATTGCAATAATTTTTTGGGCTAATTTCAAGAGTGAAAACATGAAAACGTTTACGGCCATGACTGTAGCTTCTATAACATGAACAAATCCTATAAAGTGTTTAATGTATTTGTCTATATTTGCCCCGTATTCACATGTAAAGCGCCATGGAATAAATGGCGCTATAAAAATGTATAATAATAATAATAATAATAATAATAAAGGCTCCATTGAGCCCTAAAACTAAAATGTAAAGCATAACTCCAGGCAAAGCTTCGTAATCAGTAAAATGGACATAATTTCCTGCTCTGCGCCTATTAGCTGAGGCTGCACCTTACTGACTCTCCTGCCTGCGCCCCGCACATAATACTGGTATTATTCAGAGCTCCCTTTAAGCATCTTCCTATTATACTTGAAAAATGAAAATGTTAAAGTTATTAGGGTTGAGCGACTTTAACTATTTTTCGGATCGAGTCTGGTTTCGCGAAACCCGACTTTGTCAAAAGTCGTCGATTTTTGAATTTGTCCGATCCGTTTCGCTCAACCCTAATAATTATATTTCCATAACTATAAAAAAAAAAAAACACTTTTCCAATAAAATAATACCGTCTCACTTCTTCCTGGTGTGCGCTCTTTTTTCTCTCTTCTTACTCAAGGAACCCATAGTTCGGGCAGCATCATTCAGATCCCTTTAAATCGCATAGGCACGTAACATACAGATATATAAAAAAGCCATCAGGTTAGTTTTTACTCTTGCACTTTAATTCTTAACGAGGGACAGGCTTCCTCCTCCATGAAATGATGGCATTAGTGCGTGTTGTGATTACTGCTAATACTATGTCTATCGATAAGACCTCCTCAGGCAAATCATTATTATTTCTGACAATGTCTATGTATAAGAGCGAAGCATCAAAAACAAGTCCAATCTTGCTACATAAATGGCTGACTTTCAGCATCTGAAGTAATGAAATCATTATGTGAGTAAATTCTATAACACAGGGATAGGCTCCCCGGCCGAGGTGGAGATCTGCCATGATATTACAGAAGATATTGCGTGTATACCGTTATTTCACACGACCCCATTTACACCACGGATTGTTCCGACGCAAAAAATTTTTCACTATTCGAAGGATATTTTGAAAGTGCTTTTAATATTTTTCACATGATTATTTTTATGTTCTATTCCATTGGAGGAAAGATGCAAGAACCTCAAGGGAGTCCATCATTAATCGCGTGGATCCACTGAGCAACAGATACAGTGCTTTGATCAAGTTTTCAAAAGTCTGTCTCTCGAGCTTTGCACATCTAGAGGTTTTTGCCCCTTCTTCTTTGCATGCTCGCTCAGTGACATAGGATGGAGACGTCTGTGATCAGTAATTTTCTCGTCTTGTCACAGATTCTCAGAGGGATTTGGGTCTGGACTGTGCTTGGGCCGTTCACACACAGGAATATGGTCTAATCTAAACCCTCCATTGTAGCTCTGGTACGATGTTTAGGGTTGTTGTCCTGCTGGAAAGTGAACCTACGCCCCAGTCTCAAGTCTTTTGAAGCCTCTAACAGGTTTTTCTCCAGAATAACCCTGTACTTAGCTCCATCCATCTTCCCATCAACTTTGATCAGCTTCCCTGCCTCTGCTGAAGAAAAGCCTCCCCACAGCAAACAAAGAATTTTGGCATGTATAAAAAAAGAAGAGAAACATACATTCTCTAAATGTCAGTTTTCACTTAAAGGGGTGATACGAAGTATATAAATGATCTTCTGTCGCTAGGATAGGATATAACATTTTGATCAGATCCTCAGTGATCAATAAGTTAAAGGGAACCTGACAGGTGATTCAGCCTGCACCAAAATCAACCGGCATGAATCAGACACTGGCTGCGTTATTGCAACCGTGTATGTTTTACTCCAAAACATTGCATCACACAAAATATACTTTGAAAAGCCAGGCAGGGATTATGACAAGTCCATGGCAGTTCCTCAGAGGCTTCTCTGTGCCCAGCTCTCCTAGACTGACTCTCACAGAGATCGCAATGCTGAGTTTTATGACGCCAACACTCGTGTGGGATGCTGCCCCTTTTCTCTCTACATAGACTTGTAATGGCAGCAACTGTAACCTGATCACTCAGTAAGGCCTCTTTCACACTTCTGTTTTTTGCCATCAGTCACAATCCGTTGTTTTTAGAAAAAAAGGATCCAGCAAATGTTGCTGCTGGATCTGTTTTTTTCTCATAGACTTGTATTAGCGACGGATTGTAAAGGATGGCCTTCCGTTTCATCCGTCGTGTGCTGGATCCGTCGTAAAATCGCTGTCTGTCGGGTGGAGACAACGCACAGAGGAACGTTTTTTTTTGTACGTCGAAAAGTCGGACATTGACGGACCCTGCGCCGTCTGTCGTTGGCTATAATGGAAGCCTATGGGTGCAGGATTCGTTGCTGTCCATCAAAAGACGCAATCCAGCGACGGATTGCGTTTTTTGAAACTGAGCATGCCTGGAAGATTTTCTCTTCATCCAATTTAATCTCTCTCCAGAATTGTGTTCATCCAAATTCCGGCAGATGCTGCTTCGACGGATCCGTCAAAAAACAGGATCCAGTGCATCCGTTTTTTACAATCTGCACAGGATCCGTCTTTTCAACACTTTGATGGATTGTGACTGATTGTAAAAAACGGAAGTGTGAAAGGCCTCTTTCACACATCAGTTTTTTTGCCATCAGTCACAATCCATCTTTTTTAGAAAAAAACAGATCCAGCAAATGTTGCTGCTGGATACTTTTGTTTCTCATAGACTTGTATTAGCGATGGATTGTGACGGATGGCCTTCCGTTTCATCTGTCGTTTGACGGGTCCATTGTAAAGTCTGTCCGTCGGCCAGGGACAACGGACATAGTAAAGTTTTTTGTGCACGTCGAAAAGTCGGACAGCGAGGGATCCTGTGCTGTCCTTCGTTGGCTATAATGGAAGCCTATGGGCACAGGATCCGTCGCTGTCCGTCAAAAGACGGAATCCAGCGACGGATTACGTTTTTTTTTAAACTGAGCATGGCTGGAAGAATTTCCATTAATTTAATTTAACCCATTTTTCCATTCCGGGATATTATTTTCTCTCTCTCTCTCTCGCTCTTTTAAATTCCGGTAGCTGCTTTGACGGATCCGTTAGAAAACCGGATCCAGTGCATCAGTTTTTTACAATCAGCACAGGATCCGTCTTTTCAACACTTTGACGGATTGTGACTGATTCTAAAAAAACTGATGTGTGAAAGAGGCCTACAAAGTTTCCCATCTTCACTTGTTTTATTGGTTTATGAAAAAAACATTGAGATGACTTTTACTCACTCTTTAAATATGGTTGAGCTCTAGTACAAGGCACGCCACAGACTTGCACAAGCGACAGTGCCTAGTTAAACATTAAAGGAAATCTGTCAGTAGGATAAACCGTCCTAAGCCGTCTATATGGAAATGTAGGTTATAGAAAGCTGAATAAAATTCCAGAGAAATACACATTCTTCTTAATATGTAAATGAGCTGTTAAGATCTATGGGCTGGACACAGATCTCTCTGAGAATCTGCCCTCAGAACGGTGACTTTACCAGTGTGAGACATGTAATGACTGACAGTCTGTGCTCCTGATCTACGAGTCTCACACAGGTAACGCCCCCTTTCATTTATAATGAGCTCTGGAGGCAGATTCTCAGGAAGATCTATGTTCCTCCCATAGATCTTAACAGCTCATTTACATATTAATAAAAATGTGGATTTCTCTGGAATAAGACATCGCATCACAGACATCAAGGTATCATTTTATTCAGCTTCCTGTAACCTACCTGCCCATTTAGACCCCTTAAGAGGGTGGATCCTACTGACAGATTCCATTTAACCCCTTCATGACCTTGGGATTTTTCGTTTTTCCGTGTTCGTTTTTCACTCCCCTCCTTCCCAGAGCCATAACTTTTTTATTTTTCCGTCAATTTGGCCATGTGAGGGCTTATTTTTTGCGGGACGAGTTGTACTTTTGAACGACATCATTGGTTTTACCATGTCGTGTACTAGAAAACGGGAAAAAAATTCCAAGTGCAGTGAAATTGCAAAAAAAGTGCAATCCCACACTTGTTTTTTGTTTGGCTTTTTTGCTAGGTTCACTAAATGCTAAAACTGACCTGCCATTATGATTCTCCAGGTCAGTACGAGTTCATAGACACCTAACATGACTAGGTTATTTTTTACCTAAGTGGTGAAAAAAAATTCCAAACTTTGCTAAAAAAAAAAAAAAAAATGGCGCCATTTTCCGATACTCGTAGCGTCTCCATTTTTCATGATCTGGGGTTGGTTGAGGGCTTATTTTTTGCGTGCCGAGATGACGTTTTTAATGATAGCATTTTGGTGCAGATACGTTCTTTTGATCGCCCGTTATTGCATTTTAACGCAATGTCACGGCGACCAAAAAAACGTAATTCTGGCGTTTCGCATTTTTTTCTCACTACGCAGTTTAGTGATCAGGTTAATGCTTTTTTTGTAATTGATAGATCGGGCGATTCTGAGCGCGGCGATACCAAATATGTGTAGATTTGATTTTTTTTTTTATTGATTTATTTTGATTGGGGCGAAAGGGGGGTGATTTAAACTTTTATATTTTTTTATTTTTTTCACATTTTTTTCAACTTTTTTTTTTTACTTTTGCCATGCTTCAATAGACTCCATGGGAGGCTAGAAGCAGGCACAACTCGATCGCCTCCGCTACATAGCAGCGATCATCAGATCACTGCTATGTAGCAGAATTGCAGGTGTGCTGTGAGCATCGACCACAGGGTGGCGCTCACAGCTGCCGGGGATCAGTAACCATAGAGGTCTCAAGGACCTCTATGGTTACTATTCTGAAGCATCGCCGACCCCCGATCATGTGACGGGGGTCGGCGATGCGATCATTTCCGGCCGCCCGGCCGGAAGTTGTAGTTAAATGCCGCTGTCTGCGTTTGACAGCGGCATTTAACTAGTTAATAGGTGCGGGCAGATCGCGATTCTGCCCGCGCCTATTACGGGCACATGTCAGCTGTTCAAAACAGCTGACATGTCCCGGCTTTGATGCGGGCTCACCGCGGAGCCCTGCATCAAAGCAGGGGATCTGACCTCGGACGTACTATCCCGTCCGAGGTCAGAAAGGGGTTAAAGGGGCCACAGAGCTGACGTGCTGTGGCTCCCTCAACCCTCTGATCTGTGGGACCCTCAGCGTTCACACATTATTGGCTTAATGAAAGGATAACTCCCAGTTAGCCCCTGTGAAGTTATATGATGTACATTTACATCACATGTACACAGGGATTGTGTTGAGTGAGTATTGAGTGGGTGTGGGAGTGCTGGCTGTGTTATAGTGGGGGAAATAAGTATTTGATCCCTTGCTGATTTTGGAAGTTTGCCCACTGACAAAGACATGAACAGTCTATAATTTTAAGGGTAGGTTAATTTTAAGATTGAGAGATAGAATATCAAAAATTAAATCCAGAAAATCACATTGTATAAATTAAATAAATGTAATTGAAAAATGACATTCTTGCTTCTAAAAGTTAATAAAATATAATTTTCAATCTTTGTCTATACTTTAAAGGGATTCTATCAGCACAAAGTAACTGCTCAAACCTAGCCCTGCCATGAAGCACTGAGCGCCAGTACTTGGTGTGAATAGTCATCCTGTGCTAACAGAGTCCCTTCACGACCTTTGATGTATATTTACGTCATACGTTGTGTCCCTTCACGACCTTTGATGTATATTTACGTCATACGTTGTGTCCCTGCCTTTGATGCGGGCTCCAGCACTGAGCCCGCATTCCCTCCCCCCCACACGACACCAGATTTAACCCCTTCAAGACCCAGCCTGTTTTCACCGGATCCTGATGATTCTGACATTGTTTTCTTGTGACATATTGTACTTCATGTTAGTGGTAACATTTCTTTGATATGACTTGCGTTTATTTGTGAAAAAAATGGAAATATGGCAAAAATTTTGAAAATTTTGCAATTTTCAAACTTTTAATTTTTATGTCCTTAAATCAGAGAGTCACATGACACAAAATAGTTAATAAATAATATTTCCCACATGTCTACTTTACATCAGCACAATTGTGGAACCAAGATTTTTTTCGTTAGAAAGTTATAAGGGTTAAAAGTTGACCAGCGATTTCTAATTTTTTCAACAAATTTTACAAAACCATTTTTTTTATGGACCACATCACATTTGAAGTCACTTTGAGGGGTCAATATGAAATAAAATACCCAAAAAGTGACACCATTCTAAATAACTGTACCCCTCAAGCTGATCAAAACCACATTCAAGAAGTTTATTAATCCTTCAGGTGCTTCACAGCAGCTAAAGGAACGTGGCAGGAAAAAAATGAACATTTAACTTTTTAGTCACAAAAATGATATTTCAGCAACAATTTTTTTTATTTTCACAAGTGTAAAAGGAGAAAATGGACCCCAGACGTTGTTGTGCAATTTCTCCTGAGTACGCCGATACCCCATATATGGGGGAAAACCACTGTTTGGGCGCACGGCGGGGCTCGGAAGGGAAGGAGCACCTTTTGACTTTTTGAAAGCAAAATTGGTTGGAATTGATAGCGGACGCCATGTTGCATTTGAAGAGCCCCTGATGTGCCTAAACATTGGAAAACCCCCACAAGTGACCCCATTTTGAAAACTAGACCCTTCAAGGAACTTATCTAGCTGTGTGGTAAGCACTTTCAACCCCCAGGTGCTTCCCAGAAGTTTAGAAAGTAGAGCCGTGAAAATAAAAAATCACATTTTTTTCCACAAAAATGATTTTTCAGCAACGATTTATTTTATTTTCACAAGTGTAAAAGGAGAAAATGGACCACAAAAGTTGTTGTGCAATTTCTTCGGAGTACACCGGTACCCCATATGTGCGGGAAAACCACTGTTTGGGCGCATGGCAGGGCCAGAAGGGAAGGAGCACCTTTTGACTTGTTGAACGCAAATTTGGTTGGAATTGATAGCGGACACCATGTCGTGTTTGAAGAGCGTCTGATGTGCCTAAACTTTGGAAAAACCCCACAAGTGACCCCATTTTGGAAACTAGACCCTTTAAAGAACTTATCTAGATGTGTGGTGAGCACTTTGAACTGCCAGGTGCTTCACAGAAGTTTAGAACGTAGAGCCGTGAAAATAAAAAAAATCAAATTTTTTCCACAAAAATGATTTTTCAGCAATGATTTTTTTTATTTTCACAAGTGTAAAAGGAGAAAATGGACCACAAAAGTTGTTGTGCAATTTCTCATGAGTACGCCGATACCCCATATGTGGGGGAAAACCACTGTTTGGGCGCACAGCAGGGCTCGGAATGGAAGGAGTGACGTTTTGGATTGCAGATTTTGATGGAATGGTCTGCAGGCGTCATGTTGCGTTTGCAGAGCCCCTGATGTGCCTAAACAGTGGAAACCCCTCACAAGTGACCCCATTTTGGAATCTACACCCCTGAATGAATTTATCTAGAGGCATAGTTTTATAGTATTGATTATAATGCTTTTTGTTTTACTGGTGTATGAATTTATAATGTGGTGTTATATGTAAGATGTGTGGGGTACCGCAGATTTATAAAAGTGTGTTGTGTCAACAGGGTATAAACAAACTTTATTAATTTGTGGACGTGTGTTATGCTTTGAAGCAATCCTTAATGCAAAGGCTAGGTTTCTCAGGGCAGGATTCACAATGGTAAATTGTGTCCTTTCGGATTCCCCTCTTGGAGCATACTCTGCACCGTTTTTGTGATCGTCCTGTCCTCGCTGTATGGGGAACCTGTCCTGGGAAATGTTGACCTGGGACAATAAGGGCACCATCAGATTCAGAAGTACTGGGAACCTCACCTCCCTGAGTGCCAAAGATTAGGGCCTTGATTAGAGTTGAGCGACCTTGACCTTTTTAGAGTCGAGCCGGGTTTCGCGAAACCCGACTATCTCAAAAGTCGGGTCGAGTGAAATCGCCCGATTATGACGTAAAGTCGGGATCGACCGAAACACGAAACCCAATGCAAGTCAATGGGGCAGCATAGTCGGCAGTGAGTGGGGGCCAGGAAAACACCTAGAGTGCCCATTTTAATGTCAAAACCATCCATTCTTCTTAATGAAGCTTGTCAAGCGTAATTTACCTTATAATAATTGGAAGGCATTTGAAATTGGGGGTCATTTGGCTAAAGTTGTGGTGGGTAGGGCTGGTTCAAGTAATTAGTGGGCCCAGGAAATCTGGACCACGTCACGGCAGTGGAGCAGGGAGAGGTAAGTATTTCAACTTTGCAAGTGCTGTGAACCTGAGCAAGCAGGGGGGGCCCACTCGTTGGCATTGGCACTGGCACAGGGCCCCTCAAAGTACAGCGGTGTGTTTGCACGGCGGGGGCGCCTCCCACCGGCAGCAACACTTTTGCGTACCATGAGAGGCCCTGTGCCAGTGACGTCGCCAACTAGTATTCCTCCCCCCCACCTGATGAAGGAACCTGCACTTTCATCTGCACCTTCCTGTTTGTCCCCGTGTAAGGTGGTATGGTATGCGGGAAGGGGGACCTGACTATTAGCAGGGTCACAATCTTGCAGTGTAGCGTGCACGGGAAATGTTGCGTTATGGGTCAATGTACCAGCAGACTCATCTATCACTGGCTGGGCAATGGGCAGGATGAGGAGGAAACACAGATATAGGCCCAAAGAATAAAGTGGGCTAAATGCAGTTCAAAATTGGTAACACAGGACTAATCAGGGGGCATTGCAGTGGAGGACAACTGGAATGAGAGGCTGACACAGAGAGTAGGCCCAAATCAGTAAGTAGTCGAAATGCAGTTCAAAATTGGCAACAGTAGTAAACAGGCGGCACAGCTTTGTTCAGTGGAGGAGAACAGCAAGGAGTGGCAGACACCGATAGTAGGCCCCAACCCAACTAGTAGGCCAAATGCAGTCTAACATTAACAACTACTTAACGAGCGCCTGAAAACGGAATTTCAGGACAGGAAACCAGGAGAACAGCAAGGAGCGGCAGACACCGATAGTAGGCCCCAAACCAACTAGTACGCCAAATGCAGTTGTTCCGTTTAACCACAATTTAATGAGAGCCTGAAGATAGAAGTTCAGGAAAGGCAACCTGGAGAACACCTTGGAGTGGAACACACCATCTCTCTACACCCCATACCCAATTTGTAGGCCTAATGTAGCGTAGTTTCCAACAACTACTAAACGAGAGCATGATGATCGAAGCATTGGCGAGGAAACCTGGGGAACACCTTGGAGTGGAACACACCATCTCTCTACAGTGGAACACACCATCTCTCTACACCCCATACCCAATTTGTAGGCCCAATGCAGCGTAGTTTCCAACAACTACTAAACGAGAGCCGGAAGATCGAAGCAATGGAGAGGAAACCTGGGGAACACCTTGGAGTGTAACACACCATCTCTCTACACCCCATACCCAATTTGTAGGCCTAATGCAGCGTAGTTTCCAACAACTACTAAACGAGAGCCGGAAGATCGAAGCTCAGGAAAGGCAACCTGGAGAACACCTTGGAGTGGAACACACCATCTCTCTACACCCCATACCCAATTTGTAGGCCCAATGCAGCGTAGTTTCCAACAACTACTAAACGAGAGCCGGAAGATCGAAGCAATGGAGAGGAAACCTGGGGAACACCTTGGAGTGTAACACACCATCTCTCTACACCCCATACCCAATTTGTAGGCCTAATGCAGCGTAGTTTCCAACAACTACTAAACGAGAGCCGGAAGATCGAAGCAATGGAGAGGAAACCTGGGGAACACCTTGGAGTGTAACACACCATCTCTCTACACCCCATACCCAATTTGTAGGCCTAATGCAGCGTAGTTTCCAACAACTACTAAACGAGAGCCGGAAGATCGAAGCAATGGAGAGGAAACCTGGGGAACACCTTGGAGTGGAACACACCATCTCTCTACAGTGAAACACACCATCTCTCTACACCCCATACCCAATTTGTAGGCCTAATGCAGCGTAGTTTCCAACAACTACTAAACGAGAGCCGGAAGATCGAAGCTCAGGAAAGGCAACCTGGGGAACACCTTGGAGTGGAACACACCATCTCTCTACACCCCATACCCAATTTGTAGGCCCAATGCAGCGTAGTTTCCAACAACTACTAAACGAGAGCCGGAAGATCGAAGCTCAGGAAAGGCAACCTGGGGAACACCTTGGAGTGTAACAAACCCTCTCTCTACACCACGGAAGGGCTGATTCTTAGGAAGGAAGGCTGTCGGAAAGAAGCAGGGCGCGTCCGAGGGTGATTATATTCTTATTAGGTATATACTCACCCTCGGACGCGCCCTGCTTCTTTATTTGTAATGAATGTTTATTTGCAATGTGGTTTTGACTTACTCAATTTTTTTGGTAAATAATGATTTTATTATTTTCATTGTTTTGCATCTTCTTGGCAATAATATAAAGAAGACGCGACAGGACAACACTCGGTGGATGCCATATCTGTGTTTAAAATTGAAAAAACCTTTCAGTTAACTACTTGCAGGAGAAAGTTATTGTAGCTGGTGGCCATTTTTAGTACTGTACCAGATTTTTGTTGTATGTGTTTGTTTTTAATGTTAAAATGTCTGCATTTGATATCTCTCCAGTATTTTCTTTTTTATAAGCAAAATACTTATTTTTATATTTTCTGATGTTGGTTCCAGGGGTACACGGGCAGCAGTGGTGTGGTCAGTGGAGGCCTAGTGGAAGGAGTGACCGCAGACAGGCATCGAAGGCCTAAAATAATAACACATGGCTGTAGGCAATTTTAAATTGGTTACAGGGGTACACGGGCAGCAGTGGTGTGGTCAGTGGAGGCCTAGTGGAAGGAGTGACCGCAGACAGGCATCGAAGGCCTAAAATAATAACACATGGCTGTAGGCAATTTTAAATTGGTTCCAGGGGTACACGGGCAGCAGTGGTGTGGTCAGTGGAGGCCTAGTGGAAGGAGTGACCGCAGACAGGCATCGAAGGCCTAAAATAATAACACATGGCTGTAGGCAATTTTAAATTGGTTCCAGGGGTACACGGGCAGCAGTGGTGTGGTCAGTGGAGGCCTAGTGGAAGGAGTGACCACAGACAGGCATCGAAGGCCTAAAATAATAACACATGGCTGTAGGCAATTTTAAATTGGTTACAGGGGTACACTGGCAGCAGTGGTGTGGTCAGTGGAGGCCTAGTGGAAGGAGTCACCGCAGACAGGCATCGAAGGCCTAAAATAATAACACATGGCTGTAGGCAATTTTAAATTGGTTCCAGGGGTACACGGGCAGCAGTGGTGTGGTCAGTGGAGGCCTAGTGGAAGGAGTCACCGCAGACAGGCATCGAAGGCCTAAAATAATAACACATGGCTGTAGGCAATTTTAAATTGGTTACAGGGGTACACGGGCAGCAGTGGTGTGGTCAGTGGAGGCCTAGTGGAAGGAGTGACCACAGACAGGCATCGAAGGCCTAACAAAACAAAAATGTCAATACAATGGTATTGTCAGTGGCAGGCATTGAAGGATGTCAGCGCATAGACTAAACATTGGTGCAGCTGTGAGATAATTTTGCAAGTGGTAGAGCACTGTTTGAGCTGGGGTGGGGGGAAACTGTCTTGTGGGCGGCGGTACAGGCCCAGGGCCCCTCATATTACAACGGTGTGTCTGACGTTGGGTGCGCACCACCACCGCCAGAGACACTTTATTGTACTAGGAGGGACCCAGTGGCAGTGCCGTCGACCAAAAGCGGGCTCACCCACCTCTTCAGACAAACTGCACTCTCACGGGTGCTGTCGCCAAGTGTCGATACCACGGCCCCGTGTGGGGAGTTTGGCCATTTAGTGAGGTGTAAACATGTCGTATGCTGGACAATCAGGTGCAGAAAATTACGAGATTGGAAAAGGCATTCAGAATAGTCCACAGGCAAGACCTTTTCATAGGAAAGCTAGGTGTCAGCCGGGCAAGGTGGGGCAAAAGATTTCGAAATCCAGTTGTGGTTCATTTTAATGAAGGTTAGATCATCTACATTTTGGGTAGCCAGACGAGTCCTTTTTTCTGTTAGTATTGAACCTGCAGCACTGAATACTCTTTCTGATAGGACACTAGCTGCCGGGCAAGCAAGCTCCTGCAATGCATATTCTGCCAATTCTGGCCAGGTGTCTAATTTTGATGCCCAGTAATCAAATGGGAATGACGGTTGAGGGAGAACATCGATAAGGGATGAAAAATAGTTTGTAACCATACTGGACAAATGTTGTCTCCTGTCACTTTGAATTGATGCTGCAGTACCTGTCCTGTCTGCGGTCATAGCAAAATCACTCCACAACCTGGTCAGAAAACCCCTCTGGTCAACGCCACTTCTGATTTCTGCCCCTCTAACACCTCTGGTCTGCTGGCCCCTGCAGCTCGTGTGAGAACGATCACGGGCGCTGTGTGCAGGGAATGCCAGAAGCAAACGGTCAACAAGAGTTGATTGTTTGGTTGCTAATATTAGTTCCAAGTTCTCATGTGGCATTATATTTTGCAATTTGCCTTTATAGCGAGGATCAAGGAGGCAGGCCAACCAGTAATCGTCATCATTCATCATTTTAGTTATGCGTGTGTCCCTTTTGAGGATACGTAAGGCATAATCCGCCATGTGGGCCAAAGTTCCAGTTCTCAAATCTGCGGTTGTGCTTGGTTGAGGGGCAGTTTCAGGCAAATCCACGTCACTTGTGTCCCTCAAAAAACCAGAACCCGGCCTTGCCGCGCCACCAATTTCCAGTGGCCCCGGAAAAGCTTCCTCATTAAAAATATAATTATCCCCATCATCCTCCTCGTCCTCCTCCTCCTCTTCGCCCGCTACCTCGTCCTGTACACTGCCCTGGCCAGACAATGGCTGACTGTCATCAAGGCTTTCCTCTTCCTCAGCTGCAGACGCCTGATCCTTTATGTGCGTCAAACTTTGCATCAGCAGACGCATTAGGGGGATGCTCATGCTTATTATGGCGTTGTCTGCACTAACCAGCCGTGTGCATTCCTCAAAACACTGAAGGACTTGACACATGTCTTGAATCTTCGACCACTGCACACCTGACAACTCCATGTCTGCCATCCTACTGCCTGCCCGTGTATGTGTATCCTCCCACAAAAACATAACAGCCCGCCTCTGTTCACACAGTCTCTGAAGCATGTGCAGTGTTGAGTTCCACCTTGTTGCAACGTCTATGATTAGGCGATGCTGGGGAAGGTTCAAAGAACGCTGATAGGTCTGCATACGGCTGGAGTGTACGGGCGAACGGCGGATATGTGAGCAAAGTCCACGCACTTTGAGGAGCAGGTCGGATAACCCCGGATAACTTTTCAGGAAGCACTGCACCACCAGGTTTAAGGTGTGAGCCAGGCAAGGAATGTGTTTCAGTTGGGAAAGGGAGATGGCAGCCATGAAATTCCTTCCGTTATCACTCACTACCTTGCCTGCCTCAAGATCTACAGTGCCCAGCCACGACTGCGTTTCTTTCTGCAAGAACTCGGACAGAACTTCCGCGGTGTGTCTGTTGTCGCCCAAACACTTCATAGCCAATACAGCCTGCTGACGTTTGCCAGTAGCTGCCCCATAATGGGAGACCTGGTGTGCAACAGTGGCAGCTGCGGATGGAGTGGTTGTGCGACTGCGGTCTGTGGACGAGCTCTCGCTTCTGCAGGAGGACGAAGAGGAGGAGGAGGGGGTGCGAACGGCTACAGCCAATTGTTTCCTAGACCGTGGGCTAGGCAGAACTGTCCCAAACTTGCTGTCCCCTGTGGACCCTGCATCCACCACATTTACCCAGTGTGCCGTGATGGACACGTAACGTCCCTGGCCATGCCTACTGGTCCATGCATCTGTTGTCAGGTGCACCTTTGTGCTCACAGATTGCCTGAGTGCATGGACGATGCGCTCTTTAACATGCTGGTGGAGGGCTGGGATGGCTTTTCTGGAAAAAAAGTGTCGACTGGGTAGCTCGTAGCGTGGTACAGTGTAGTCCATCAGGGCTTTGAAAGCTTCGCTTTCAACTAACCGGTAGGGCATCATCTCTAACGAGATTAGTCTAGCTATGTGTGCGTTCAAACCCTGTGTATGCGGATGCGAGGCTAAGTACTTCCTTTTTCTAACCATAGTCTCATGTAGGGTGAGCTGGACTGGAGAGCTGGAGATCGTGGAACTAGCGGGGGTGCCGGTGGACATGGCAGACTGAGAGACGGTGGGAGATGGTATTGTTGCCACCGGTGCCCTAGATGCAGTGTTTCCTACTACGAAACTGGTGATTCCCTGACCCTGACGGCTTTGGCCTGGCAAAGAAACCTGCACAGATACTGCAGGTGGTGCGGAAAATGGTGGCCCTACACTGCCGGAAGGGATGTTGCGTTGCTGACTAGCTTCATTGGCCGAGGGTGCTACAACCTTAAGGGACGTTTGGTAGTTAGTCCAGGCTTGCAAATGCATGGTGGTTAAATGTCTATGCATGCAACTTGTATTGAGACTTTTCAGATTCTGTCCTCTGCTTAAGGTAGTTGAACATTTTTGACAGATGACTTTGCGCTGATCAATTGGATGTTGTTTAAAAAAATGCCAGACTGCACTCTTTCTAGCATCGGATACCTTTTCAGGCATTGCAGACTCAGCTTTAACCGGATGGCCACGCTGTCCTCCAACAGGTTTTAGCTTTGCCACGCGTTTTGGGCAAGATACGGGCCCGGCAGATGGAACCTGTTGCGATGTTGATGCCTGCTGCGGCCCCTCCTCCTCCGCTTCAGAACTGCTGCCGCCTGCACCCTGTTCCCCCAATGGCTGCCAATCGGGGTCAAGAGCTGGGTCATCTATTACCTCTTCTTGTAGCTCGTGTGCAACTTCGTCTGTGTCACCGTGTCGGTCGGTGGTATAGCGTTCGTGATGGGGCAACATAGTCTCATCAGGGTCTGATTCTTGATCAGCACCCTGCAAGGGCAATGTTGTGGTCTGAGTCAAAGGACCAGCATAGTAGTCTGGCTGTGGCTGTGCATCAGTGCACTCCATGTCAGATTCAACTTGTAATGGGCATGGACTGTTAACTGCTTCACTTTCTAAGCCAGGGACGGTATGTGTAAAGAGCTCCATGGAGTGACCCGTTGTGTCGCCTGCTGCATTCTTCTCTGTTGTTGTTTTTGCTGAAGAGGACAAGGAAGCGACTTGTCCCTGACCGTGAACATCCACTAACGACGCGCTGCTTTGACATTTACCAGTTTCACGAGAGGAGGCAAAAGAGCTAGAGGCTGAGTCAGCAAGATAAGCCAAAACTTGCTCTTGCTGCTCCGGCTTTAAAAGCGGTTTTCCTACTCCCAGAAAAGGGAGCGTTCGAGGCCTTGTGTAGCCAGACGACGAACCTGGCTCCACAGCTCCAGACTTAGGTGCAATATTTTTTTTCCCACGACCAGCTGATGCTCCACCACTACCACTACCCTCATTACCAGCTGACAATGAACGCCCCCGGCCACGACCTCTTCCACCATACTTCCTCATTGTTTTAAAAACGTAAACAAACTAACGGTATTTGTTGCTGTTACACAAATTACACGGTGAGCTATAACTTCAGTATGATTTAGCTACCCCTTTACAGGTGAGTGAGACCACAACGAAAATCAGGCACAATGTTACACACTCTGTTGTTGGTGGCAACAAATGAGAGAGATGCCACACACGCAGGACTGTCACTGAAGCACAAATGTAAATATTAATCTCCCACTGATTTGATTTTTTTTTTTTTTCAGGGAGACTTTAGGAAAAAAAAATAGAATAAAATGATTTTTTCAGGAAGAATTTAGAAACCAAATAAAATAAAATGATTTTTTCAGGGAGAATTTAGAAAACAAATAAAACAAAAAAAGGCTTTCTATGGCCCACTGAGTGAGAGATGACGCACACAGGAGTCAGGAGTGGCACACAAGCCCAGAGGCCAATATTTATCTCCCACTGATTGATGTAGTGATTTTTTCAGGTAGATTTTGGAACCCAAATCAAGCTAAAAAAATAATAGGCTTTCTATGGCCCACAATTGGAGAGAGAGAGAGAGATGGCACACCCAGGAGTCAAGACTGGCACACAAGCAGAAAGGGCAATATTAATCTCCCACTGATTTGTTTTTTTTTTGTTTTTTTTCAGGGAGACTTTAGGAAAAAAAAATAGAATAAAATGATTTTTTCAGGAAGAATTTAGAAACCAAATAAAATAAAATGATTTTTTCAGGGAGAATTTAGAAAACAAATAAAACAAAAAAAGGCTTTCTATGGCCCACTGAGTGAGAGATGACGCACACAGGAGTCAGAAGTGGCACACAAGCCCAGAGGCCAATATTTATCTCCCACTGATTGATGTAGTGATTTTTTCAGGTAGATTTTGGAACCCAAATCAAGCTAAAAAAATAATAGGCTTTCTATGGCCCACAATTGGAGAGAGAGAGAGAGATGGCACACCCAGGAGTCAAGACTGGCACACAAGCAGAAAGGGCAATATTAATCTCCCACTGATTTGTTTTTTTTTTTTTTTTTTTCAGGGAGACTTTAGGAAAAAAAAAATAGAATAAAATGATTTTTTCAGGAAGAATTTAGAAACCAAATAAAATAAAATGATTTTTTCAGGGAGAATTTAGAAAACAAATAAAACAAAAAAAGGCTTTCTATGGCCCACTGAGTGAGAGATGACGCACACAGGAGTCAGGAGTGGCACACAAGCCCAGAGGCCAATATTTATCTCCCACTGATTGATGTAGTGATTTTTTCAGGTAGATTTTGGAACCCAAATCAAGCTAAAAACATAATAGGCTTTCTACGGCCCACAATTGGAGAGAGAGAGAGAGATGGCACACCCAGGAGTCAAGACTGGCACACAAGCAGAAAGGGCAATATTAATCTCCCACTGATTTGTTTTTTTTTTTTTTTTTTTTCAGGGAGACTTTAGGAAAAAAAAAATAGAATAAAATGATTTTTTCAGGAAGAATTTAGAAACCAAATAAAATAAAATGATTTTTTCAGGGAGAATTTAGAAAACAAATAAAACAAAAAAAAAGGCTTTCTATGGCCCACTGAGTGAGAGATGACGCACACAGGAGTCAGGAGTGGCACACAAGCCCAGAGGCCAATATTTATCTCCCACTGATTGATGTAGTGATTTTTTCAGGTAGATTTTGGAACCCAAATCAAGCTAAAAAAAATAATAGGCTTTCTATGGCCCACAATTGGAGAGAGAGAGAGAGATGGCACACCCAGGAGTCAAGACTGGCACACAAGCAGAAAGGGCAATATTAATCTCCCACTGATTTGTTTTTTTTTTTTTTTTTTTCAGGGAGACTTTAGGAAAAAAAAATAGAATAAAATGATTTTTTCAGGAAGAATTTAGAAACCAAATAAAATAAAATGATTTTTTCAGGGAGAATTTAGAAAACAAATAAAACAAAAAAAGGCTTTCTATGGCCCACTGAGTGAGAGATGACGCACACAGGAGTCAGGAGTGGCACACAAGCCCAGAGGCCAATATTTATCTCCCACTGATTGATGTAGTGATTTTTTCAGGTAGATTTTGGAACCCAAATCAAGCTAAAAAAATAATAGGCTTTCTATGGCCCACAATTGGAGAGAGAGAGAGAGATGGCACACCCAGGAGTCAAGACTGGCACACAAGCAGAAAGGGCAATATTAATCTCCCACTGATTTGTTTTGTTTTTTTTTTTTTTCAGGGAGACTTTAGGAAAAAAAAAATAGAATAAAATGATTTTTTCAGGAAGAATTTAGAAACCAAATAAAATAAAATGATTTTTTCAGGGAGAATTTAGAAAACAAATAAAACAAAAAAAGGCTTTCTATGGCCCACTGAGTGAGAGATGACGCACACAGGAGTCAGGAGTGGCACACAAGCCCAGAGGCCAATATTTATCTCCCACTGATTGATGTAGTGATTTTTTCAGGTAGATTTTGGAACCCAAATCAAGCTAAAAACATAATAGGCTTTCTACGGCCCACAATTGGAGAGAGAGAGAGAGATGGCACACCCAGGAGTCAAGACTGGCACACAAGCAGAAAGGGCAATATTAATCTCCCACTGATTTGTTTTTTTTTTTTTTTTTTTTCAGGGAGACTTTAGGAAAAAAAAAATAGAATAAAATGATTTTTTCAGGAAGAATTTAGAAACCAAATAAAATAAAATGATTTTTTCAGGGAGAATTTAGAAAACAAATAAAACAAAAAAAAAGGCTTTCTATGGCCCACTGAGTGAGAGATGACGCACACAGGAGTCAGGAGTGGCACACAAGCCCAGAGGCCAATATTTATCTCCCACTGATTGATGTAGTGATTTTTTCAGGTAGATTTTGGAACCCAAATCAAGCTAAAAAAAATAATAGGCTTTCTATGGCCCACAATTGGAGAGAGAGAGAGAGAGATGGCACACCCAGGAGTCAAGACTGGCACACAAGCAGAAAGGGCAATATTAATCTCCCACTGATTTGTTTTTTTTTTTTTTTTTTTTCAGGGAGACTTTAGGAAAAAAAAATAGAATAAAATGATTTTTTCAGGAAGAATTTAGAAACCAAATAAAATAAAATGATTTTTTCAGGGAGAATTTAGAAAACAAATAAAACAAAAAAAGGCTTTCTATGGCCCACTGAGTGAGAGATGACGCACACAGGAGTCAGGAGTGGCACACAAGCCCAGAGGCCAATATTTATCTCCCACTGATTGATGTAGTGATTTTTTCAGGTAGATTTTGGAACCCAAATCAAGCTAAAAAAATAATAGGCTTTCTATGGCCCACAATTGGAGAGAGAGAGAGAGATGGCACACCCAGGAGTCAAGACTGGCACACAAGCAGAAAGGGCAATATTAATCTCCCACTGATTTGTTTTGTTTTTTTTTTTTTCAGGGAGACTTTAGGAAAAAAAAAATAGAATAAAATGATTTTTTCAGGAAGAATTTAGAAACCAAATAAAATAAAATGATTTTTTCAGGGAGAATTTAGAAAACAAATAAAACAAAAAATGGCTTTCTATGGCCCACTGAGTGAGAGATGACGCACACAGGAGTCAGGAGTGGCACACAAGCGCAGAGGCCAATATTTATCTCCCACTTTTTTTTTTTTGTTCCAGGGAAAATTTATAAACCCAATAAAAAAAATAATAAATAGGCTTTCTATGGCCCACTATCTGAGAGAGAGAGATGGCACGCTTAGGACTGGCACACAAGCCAAAAGGCCAATATTAATCTCCCTTTTTTTTTTAAGGGAGAATTTATAAAACCAAAAAAAATAAAAATAAATAGGCTTTCTATGGCCCACTATTTGTGAGAGAGATGGCACGCTCAGGACTGGCACACAAGCCCAGAGGCCAATATTAATCTCCCACTTTTTTTTTTTTTTCCAGGGAAAATATATAAACCCAATAAAAAAAATAAAAAATAAATAGGCTTTCTATGGCCCACTATCTGAGAGAGAGAGATGGCACGCTTAGGACTGGCACACAAGCCCAAAGGCCAATATTAATCTCCCACTGATTGATTTATTGATTTTTTCAGGTAGAATTTAGAACCCAAATAAAGCAAAAAAAAAAAAAAAATGGCCTTTCTATGGCCCACTGAGTGAGTGATGATGCACACAGGAGTCAGGAGTGGCACACAAGCCCTGAGGCCAATATTTTTCTCCCACTGATTGATGTAGTGATTTTTTCAGGTAGATTTTATAACCCAAATCAAGCAAAAAAATAAATAGGCTTTCTATGGCCCACTGAGTGAGAGATGACACAGACAGGGATGGCACTCTAGCAGAAATGTCAATCTTAATCTCCCACAAAAAAAAAAAAAAAACAGGGAGTGTCCTTCAATTACTATCTCCCTGCAGTAATCTCAGCCAGGTATGGCAGGCAGCAATAAGGAGTGGACTGATGCACAAATTAAATAAAAAGTGTGGACAAACAAAAAAGATAGCTGTGCAGAAAGGAAGGAACGAGAGGATTTGTGCTTTGAAAAAAGCAGTTGGTTTGCACAGCGGCGTACACACAGCAATGCAGCTATCAGGGAGCCTTCTAGGGCAGCCCAATGAGCTACAGCGCTGAGGGGAAAAAAAAAAAAAATGTAGCTTCCACTGTCCCTGCACACCGAAGGTGGTGTTGGGCAGTGGAAATCGCTACAGCACAAGCGGTTTTGTGGTTAATGGACCCTGCCTAACGCTATCCCTGCTTCTGACGAAGCGGCAGCAACCTCTCCCTAAGCTCAGATCAGCAGCAGTAACATGGCGGTCGGCGGGAACGCCTCTTTATAGCCCCTGTGACGCCGCAGACAGCAAGCCAATCACTGCAATGCCCTTCTCTAAGATGGTGGGGACCAGGACCTATGTCATCACGCTGCCCACACTCTGCGTTTACCTTCATTGGCTGAGAAATGGCGCTTTTCGCGTCATTGAAACGCGACTTTGGCGCGAAAGTCGCGTACCGCATGGCCGACCCCGCACAGGGTCGGATCGAGTTTCATGAAACCCGACTTTGCCAAAAGTCGGCGACTTTTGAAAATGAACGACCCGTTTCGCTCAACCCTAGCCTTGATGACTACCTCCTGAAACTGAAGGAAGGTGATTGGTGCTACGTCACTCAGCACAGATCACAGTCGGTCACATGCTTTTTTTTTTATAACTTTATTGTTTTATTGCTGTGATTGGCTGGTCAGAATTGACCAGCCAATCACAGCGATCGCCGATGTGGGGGGCGGTGCAGCCCCCCGGGGCTACGTGTGGAGATGGTCTGCTGTCATGGACAGCAGCCATCGGAACCTGGTCACCGCGCGATGCCGCGTTGTGACCGGAAAATGGCGGCACCGTACTAGTACTGCGCTGGTCAGAAATGCACCTCTCGCAGCGCAGTAGTAGTACGGCGGAGGTCGGGAAGGGGTTAATCAGCCATCAAGTGCCTTTAACAGCCGCAGGATTTTTTTCAACTGTTAAAATGCTTAAAGAGTAACTAAACTTTCAAATATGTTTTTCTAATTATATCCAGCAATGAAAGTTATTTAACATTGCAAATCACTTAATTAAGCGTTTTACCTTCAGTCCTGTAAGAACTTGTATCTAAGTGGCCCCTAAACCAGTTCTTACGCCTTAGGGTTCGCTGAGACGTCAGTTTTTCATGCACAAGTTCTATCCGTTTTTTTTTTTCTAAGACAGAATTAGTACTGATTATAGTCTATGTGGTTTTCCACATGTTCATGTATTTTTGCAGACCGAGTGGCCCTCGTCAAAATACGGAGACACGAAAAAAAATGGACAAAACTCAGATGCCAGTAATGTGCTATTTTTGACTGATAGGAGAAGCTTGAGAAACCTCCATCATTTTTTTCGGTTTGCATATGAGAAAAAGTAATGAAACTGAGATGATAAAAGCAAACATACTGGGCATTTTTTTTCATACGAGAAAAATCATTGAAGCCTGAATTAGCCATTAGGGCTCGTTCATTCGAGGGTATTAAACATTTGTGTGCTGTCTGCATGCAAGATGAGTAGCATACGGACGGCGCAAGTACTTATGCAAGTAGGGTATAAGTTTATTTATTAAGGGCCTTCAGCTCGATCTCAAGCCATGGTGACTTGATGGATGACCCATCTGTAGGAAGATCGATCTTGTGCAAGCCTAGATAGGTCCACCAGAGTCTTCTCCGGCGTTATCTGGATAGTCACAAACCATTGGGTTGTTGTCCTTCCTCTTCGCCTTGTTCCTTCTATCCTTCTGACCATGATGTCCTTCTCCAGTGATTGCTCTCTTCGTATGATGAGTCCAAAGTAAGCAAGTCGTAGCTTGGTGATCCTGGTTCCGAGTGACATGTTTGGCTTGATTTGTTCCAAAATTGATTTGTTTGTCCTTCTTGCCATCTATGGTATTAATAACCTCCTTGTCCAGGACCACATTTTGAAGGCGCTGAGCCTAGATGCAGAAAATGAGACCAGAGGCTGTAATGTGGAGAGCAGGCAGACATTGATTAATTATGACCTTGTGCCAACCCCATTCCATAGATGAGGCTGTGGTGATATCTATTACTATGTGTTGGAATAATTTCTGAAAGCCATCTCAGATCACCAGTTATATTATGTTTAAAGGGTAAAACCAGTTGTCTGACGACCATTATCACGGGAGTCACAATAATCTATTGTATTTACGGTATTTATTTTCTATTTTATTTTTGCTGCTACTGCAAATTCCCTAGTAATGAATTGCAAGACCCACGGTCATCTTAAATTTATCACCTACCCAAAATCTAGTAACTGTGGGACCCCCGGAGATCTTACATTCATCACCTAACCAAAATCTAGTAACTGTGGGACCCCCAACGATCTTACATTTATCACCCAACCAAAATCTAGTAACTGTGGGACCCCTGGCGACCTTACATTTATCACCTAACCAAAATCTAGTAACCACGGGACCCCCCGTGATCTTACATTTGTCACCTAACCAAAATCTAGTAACCGTGGGACCGCCAACGATCTTACATTTATCACATAACCAAAATCTAGTAACTGTGGGACCCCCGATGATCTTACATTTATCACCTAACCAAAATCTAGTAACTGTGGGACCCCCGGAGATCTTACATTCATCACCTAACCAACATCTAGCAACTGTGGGACCCCAACGATCTTACATTCATCACCTAACCAAAATCTAGTAACTGTGGGACCCCCAACGAGCTTACATTTATCACCTGACCAAAATCTAGTAACCGTGGGACCTCCAGAGATCTTACATCACCTAACCAAAATCTAGTAACTGTGGGACCCCTGGAGATCTTACATTTATCACCTAACCAAAATCTAGTAACCATGGGACCCCCCGTGATCTTACATTTGTCACCTAACCAAAATCTAGTAACCGTGGGACCGCCAACGATCTTACATTTATCACCTAACCAAAATCTAGTAACTGTGGGACCCCTGGAGATCTTACATTTATCACCTAACCAAAATCTAGTAACTGTGGGACCCCCAGCGACCTTACATTTATCACCTAAAGGTACCGTCACACTTAGCGACGCTGCAGCGATACCGACAACGATCCGGATCGCTGCAGCGTCGCTGTTTGGTCGCTGGAGAGCTGTCACACAGACCGCTCTCCAGCGACCAATGATGCCGGTAACCAGGGTAAACATCGGGTAACTAAGCGCAGGGCCGCGCTTAGTAACCCGATGTTTACCCTGGTTACCATCCTCAAAGTAAAAAAAACAAACAGTACATACTTACCTACAGCCGTCTGTCCTCCAGCGCTGTGCTCTGCACTCCTCCTGTACTGTCTGTGTGAGCACAGCGGCCGGAAAGCAGAGCAGTGACGTCACCGCTCTGCTTTCCGGCTGACCGACGCTCACAGCCAGTACAGGAGGAGAGCAGAGCACAGCGCTGGAGGACAGACGGCTGTAGGTAAGTATGTAGTGTTTGTTTTTTTTACTTTTAGGATGGTAACCAGGGTAAACATCGGGTTACTAAGCGCGGCCCTGCGCTTAGTTACCCGATGTTTACCATGGTTACCAGTGAAGACATCGCTGAATCGGTGTCACACACGCCGATTCAGCGATGTCTATGGGGAGTGCAGCGACGAAATAAAGTTCTGGACTTTCTTCCCCGACCAGCGACAGCACAGCAGGGGCCTGATCGCTGCTGCCTGTCACACTGGACGATATCGCTAGCGAGGACGCTGCAACGTCACGGATCGCTAGCGATATCGTCTAGTGTGACGGTACCTTAACCAAAATCTAGTAACTGTGGGACCCCCTACGATCTTACATTTATCACCCAACCAAAATCTAGTAACTGTGGGACCCCTGGTGACCTTACATTTATCACCTAACCAAAATCTAGTAACCATGGGACCCCCCGTGATCTTACATTTATCACCTAACCAAAATCTAGTAACTGTGGGACCCCTGGAGATCTTACATTTATCACCTAACCAAAATCTAGCAACTGTGGGACCCCAACGATCTTACATTCATCACCTAACCAGAATCTAGTAACTGTGGGACCCCCAACGAGCTTACATTTATCACCTAACCAAAATCTAGTAACCGTGGGACCCCTGGAGATCTTACATTTATTACCTAACCAAAATCTAGTAACTGTGGGACCCCCGATGATCTTACATTTATCATCTAACCAAAATCTAGTAACTGTGGGACCCCCGGAGATCTTACATTTATCACCTAACCAAAATCTAGTAACTGTGGGACCCCCGGAGATCTTACATTCATCACCTAACCAACATCTAGTAACTGTGGGACCCCAACGATCTTACATTCATCACCTAACCAAAATCTAGTAACTGTGGGACCCCCGGAGATCTTACATTCATCACCTAACCAAAATCTAGTAACTGTGGGACCCCCGGAGATCTTACATTCATCACCTAACCAAAATCTAGTAACTGTGGGACCCCCAACGATCTTACATTTATCACCTAACCAAAATCTAGTAACTGTGGGACCCCCGGAGATCTTACATTCATCACCTAACCAAAATCTAGTAAGTGTGGGACCTCCGGTGATCTTACATTTATCACCTAACCAAAGTCTAGTAACCGTGGGACCCCCAGAGATTTTACATCACCTAACCAAAATCTAGTAACTGTGGGACCCCTGGAGATCTTACATTTATCACCTAACCAAAATCTAGTAACTGTGGGACCCCAACGATCTTACATTCATCACCTAACCAAAATCTAGTAACTGTGGGACCCCCAACGAGCTTACATTTATCACCTAACCAAAATCTAGTAACTGTGGGACCCCAACGATCTTACATTCATCACCTAACCAACATCTAGTAACTGTGGGACCCCAACGATCTTACATTCATCACCTAACCAAAATCTAGTAACTGTGGGACCCCAACGAGCTTACATTTATCACCTAACCAAAATCTAGTAACTGTGGGACCCCAACGATCTTACATTCATCACCTAACCAACATCTAGTAACTGTGGGACCCCAACGATCTTACATTCATCACCTAACCAAAATCTAGTAACTGTGGGACCCCAACGATCTTACATTCATCACCTAACCAAAATCTAGTAACTGTGGGACCCCAACGAGCTTACATTTATCACCTAACCAAAATCTAGTAACTGTGGGACCCCCGGAGATCTTACATTCATCACCTAACCAAAATCTAGTAACTGTGGGACCCCCAACGATCTTACATTTATCACCTAACCAAAATCTAGTAACCGTGGGACCCCCAGAGATCTTACATCACCTAACCAAAATCTAGTAACTGTGGGACCCCCGGTGATCTTACATTTATCACCTAACCAAAATCTAGTAACTGTGGGACCCCCTTGGATACCGCGTGGGAAATTCAAACTGATTAACTCTTTATTTAGAAGTTTGGTATGGGGGAAGCAGCACCCACGAATCAGATTGGAGACACTTAAACGCCCTAAGGACGCGGGAGGTTTGGCTCTACCTAATCCTGAAATACGAGGATATTTCGTATATTTCTTAGCAGCCCAATGTCAGCATTTAAAGGGCTGGGAGCATAAGTCGTCTGCCAATGTAGTACAACTTTTGATAGAAAGGGTGACAGAAAGAAGACCGGAGGTACAGTGTTTAGAAGATGGCTCCCTAGGGGTACTTGGGAAAATGTATCCAACATTATTTCTGATATATAAAATATGGGGGAGAGTTAAACAAATTTGCGGGGTAACTTGTCTTACCAGGTTCTCTCCGCTGTGGTTTAATAATAATCTACCGGAGTTTTTGGCAATGGGTTATATACCAGAATGGCAAGCCAGGGGGATTCGGTATGCCTGTCAGATTTTAGAGCGGCGTGAGTTGAAATCCTTTTCCCAGCTACAGTCGGAGTATGGTTTTAGGATATCTGGGGGGGTATCAATATGCACAAGTATTGGATGCCTTTTTTGCTCAGAATGAGGGGGATTGTTTCAAAATTCAAAGTGACTTAGTATTGGACTACATCTGTGGAGTGGGGACAACGAGGGGTGTTATCTCATCTCTATGCAGGGATCTACTCCATACTTATTGGGATATCCGTTGGCACGAGGGCTAAATGGGAAAGAGAGTTGGGTCGCTTAGAGGATGAAACGTGGGAGTCTATACTAGAATTGATACCGAAATTATCGCTAAATGAGCCATATAGACTTTCTCAGCTATACATTGTACATAGAGTGTATAGATCCCCGGATGTCTTATACACAGCTGGGTTGAGATCTGATTCGGAATGCCCTAGATGTAGGAATGATAGTGATGGAATGTTCCATAAGTTATGGACGAGTCCGAGATTGACTGCTTTTTGGTTGGTGGTTTTAAGCTGGATAGAAGGGGCATACAGATGTGTAATTCCAAGGGAACCAGTAGTGTGCGTGTTGGGGTAGGTAGAGGAGATATTGTGGATAACAAGCTAAAAATAGCAATCGCTAGATTACTATACATGGCAGGCCTACATTGTAAAATAGCTGCTAGGAAACCACTGCTAAGGACAGGCAACAAGCAGAAGAGACTTGTTTGGGCTAGGGAACACAAGGAATGGACATTAGACCAGTGGAAATCTGTGCTTTGGTCTGACGAGTCCAAATTTGAGATCTTTGGTTCCCACCACCGTGTCTTTGTGTGATGCAGAAAAGGTGAACGGATGGACTCTACATGCCTGGTTCCCACCGTGAAGCATGGAGGAGGAGGTGTGATGGTGTGGGGGTGTTTTGCTGGTGACACTGTTGGGAATTTATTCAAAATTGAAGGCATACTGAACTAGCATGGCTACCACAGCATCTTGCAGCGGCATGCTATTCCATCCGGTTTGCGTTTAGTTGGACCATCATTTATTTTTCAACAGGGCAATGACCCCAAACACACCTCCAGGCTGTGTAAGGGCTATTTGACCAAGAAGGAGAGTGATGGGGGGCTACGCCAGATGACCTGGCCTCCACAGTCACCAGACCTGAACCCAATCGAGATGGTGTTTGGTGAGCTGGACCGCAGAGTGAAGGCAAAAGGGCCAACAAGTGCTAAGCATCTCTGGGAACTCCTCCAAGATTGTTGGAAGACCATTCCCGGTGACTACCTCTTGAAGCTCATCAAGAGAATGCAAAGAGTGTGCAAAGCAGTCATCAAAGCAAAAGGTGGCTACTTTGAAGAACCTAGAATATAAGATATAATTTTAGTTGTTAAAGTATATAATTCCACATGTGTTAATTCATAGTTTTGATGCCTTCAGTGTGAATGTACAATTTTCATAGTCATGAAAATACAGAAAAATCTTTAAATGACAAGGTGTGTCCAAACTTTTGGTCTGTACTGTATAAAATGTAATAATCTGAAATAGTCATAACATTTGAAATAATTGTGTTAGAAGAACTAAACCATTCCTCTGCTCAGGCTAAGCTTGGCAACTCCTCTCTTAATCCTGGAATCAGGAGTGGAGATGCCAAAATGAAATGCAAGGAGCTAATTTAGCGATGAGCCGTGATGCCGCCATTGGCTTTTCAATCATTTCAGGGATTAGCATTACTCACGAGCAATAGCAGAGATTATTATTGAGTACATAATTCGATAAATGGAGGATTGAAAGCTGAAAATTAAACAAAACCTTAAAGTACTTAAAATGATTATCAGAAATTAAAACAAAAAATATTGACAGATGATGTCAAATTAACTTTTCCTATTTCAATGACACTAACAGAACCAGTTGTTATTTTATATGTAATGTTATATTAATTATTTCATCGCCTGCCCTGCCCTGGAGTGTTATGGTAACATTCTTTACAGGTAGCCAAGAAAAGAAATTGCAGGGAATCGCTCCAGCCTTATGCACTAGGTGTATGTTCACACTGCAGAGGGCGTGCCATGCTGCTATAAAAAGGGCTCAAGATTACATATTACGTCATGTACGTACCGGCGTATGTGGGCAGCCGTATAGGCTCTGTCTGACCCTGTATATAAGGAAGTATTGCTTGCAAGAAGTTTTATGCCCTGACGGAATGAGGCATTTTTTGGGCACAGAGCTTAGTGGTTGCAATCACCTTTTGTGCTACACACTTACTGTCTCTGAAGAGGTACAATACTTGGCAGTTACACTCACACTTGGTGGGCACAGAACATTTGTTGCAGGCTTCATAGTTCTTTAGTTGATGCCTGGAGGTCAGGATGCGTGCCATGAAGGCTGCCGCCAACTCTTGCCTTAACCTATGACCTGTTGTGGGTTTACAGGACGTGCCCACACCTACCAGTCACTTGTATAGGTTGCCCTGACCCACCAGGGATGCCGGCAAACATGTTACCAAATCCACCTGATGAAGGGCAATGTGAGCTTTCTAACATGTACACAATTCAGGTTCCTATTTCTTAAATTGAGACACAGCCTCTATAAGAGTAACACACAGGTTCCAATTTATGGAGACTCGTTGTACACACCAGTACTAATGTACTGCCTGTAATGTACTCGTTGTACACCAGTACTCACTCCGTGCGAGTAAGATACGACTAATTCATTAAGAAGTGCACTTGAATTAGGCGCATCCTATAAGTGCCGTGCGCCACAGGCAGAAATATACTACAGTCGGTGATTGGAGTACATATCTGGCAAAAGTTACGCCACTCCAGTGGACTGGCATAAAAAAAAAAAATAACGAAAGCTGACAAAAGTTTAAAGATTTTGGCATAACTTACGAGTTGTTAAAAAGATTGAGACTTGCTAAGGTTTTTAAAACAGTGATGTAAACTTTGGCCTCTTAGACCAGGGGTCCCCAACTCCAGTCCTCAAGGCCCACCAACAGGTCATGTTTTCAGGATTTCCTTTGCATTGCACAGGTGATGCAATTATTACCTGGGCAAGACTAAGGAAATCCTGAAAACATGACATGTTGGTGGGCCTTGAGGACCGGAGTTGGGGACCCCTGTCTTAGACTATTCGTTAAGTGGAGATGACCTTATTGCATAGGACGGAATTCATGACCAAAATCAGCACAATAATTAACCTTGATGCAGGTTTGAAAATCCACAGCATACACTGAATTGTGCACAGTTTTGCTTTGCTATATGTGGATGGTTTTTTGAAAAGCCGATTTACTATTGTACTTTCTGTAAATTTAGTATTTCTGGTAAACAAGCGTGATCGACGATATTGAAGTTGTTTGATGCTTGTTTCTCGTCTTCTTTACACAGTATGGCAAGATCAATGTGTCACCAATCCGTGTCATGCTATCAGCAGCATACAGTAGTATAATGCGCCCCATAGTCCTCCACCATATAGTACAATGCACACCCCATAGTCCTGCATACTGTATAATGAAGACCCCATAGTCCTCCATATATGATAACAAGAGAGGGAAAATGTCAGCTCACCATCTGTTGCAGCACCTTGCCGCATGAAGTAACATCGACCAGAGCCGTCTCAGTCTTGGACGTCGGCGAAATAGAAAAAGGTGGGGAAAGAAACCTCCAGCGATGAAATCAAGCAGGAAAGTTAGTTTTTTTGTAAAAAAATGAAAAAGCTTTTATTCGGTACAGTAGTACATTAAAAAATACATGGATCCTGGTCACCACAACCTGGGATGAACAACCAACATGTTTCAGCTGAGAACCTTAATCATGGTATACCATGATTAATACCAATACCTCCATATATTATAATGCACCCCATAGTTCACAATACAGTATAACACACTCCCCATAGTTCTGCAAACAGTATAATGCACATCCTATAGTTCTCCATATAGTATAATGCAGCCCATAGTGCTTCATAAAGTATAATGCACTCCCCATAGTCCAACATATTGTATAATGCACACCCTATAGTCCTCCAAATACTATAATGCACACCCCATAGTCCTCCATATAGTATAACGTGCCCATAGTCCTCCATATAGTATAATGTGTCCCATAGTCCTCTATATAGTATAATGCATGCCCCATATCCTTCATATAGTATAATACACTCCCCATAGACCTCCATACAGTAGAATGCACTTCCCATAGTCCTCCATATACAATGATGCGCTCCAATTAGAAGCAAAGCCACAAAAAGAAGAATTAGAACTCCCCACAAAATTCAAGAATTAACACAGCAAAAAGAGGGCAACAGTATTTTCCTGCCCAGGTCTCAGAATTAATACACAGGATACAGCAAACCCATTTAATAAAGATATTATATAGAGTACTGATGAGACAAACACTCACAACATACCAGTTCATGGAGGGGGTGATTGCTTAGTATTAAAATTGCACATAAAAAGACTTGTATAGGGCGCTGGTCACACACAGGTAGTGCACAGTCGATCAGTGTTGGCTTTGTAAACCAGTGTGTCTGTCCTCATGGGGTGCACTTATATAGTGCTGGGCAGCCCACCTAATCTAATAGTATGGGCGTCACTAATAGGCTGTAAGTCAGAAACTGTGCACTACCTGTGTGTGACCAGCGTCCTATAAAAGTCTTTTTTTTGCGTGCAATTTTCATTCCTGTTAGCGGCAAATAGCGGCACCCCACTGGCTAGGGGCCCTGGGCAAATGCCCAGTTTGCTTCACCCTAACGCTGGCCCTGAATACAGCAGAACAAGAAAACCAGGAAGGCAAAGCTATAACTGGCACCCATGAACGGACTGCTAAGGTATTAAATAGCCAGGAACCCCACCCATGGCTCCAAAAGAAATCTAATCAAGATTAACCCCTAAAGAACCAAACAAAAACAGAGACCAGATAGAGTCAAGCAGGCTTAGGATTTAGCTAAGCATCGTTTACACTGCGGCTACTGCAGCCCTTAACGCCCTGCCTACTAGTAGATGTGGTCGGCGTGGCTGGAGCGTGTTCACACATGGATGTAACATATATTATAAACATCCGGGATGTCCACATATTGTTCTGCAAGGATAATATAGAAAGTCACTGCAGAGTTTCACTAGATCGTGCAGCTGCATGAGTGCAAGGCCAGCCAAATTCCACAAAGAATGTAGAGACGGTTTATTACCATTTCTGCCTCCTGATCCCTATATACACAGTGCTGGACAAGTGCTGTGTATACAGTATAGGAAGCGTTAACAGTGCTTCTTCCTCCATACCCAGAGGAGAGGAAGAGGACTAGAACTCTACCGCCGCCTATTGGAAGCAGCAATCCTAAAAGTCAATTTCGACTCCTGAACGAGCCTTGCAATATGATTTTGGATAAAAGCCAAACCAAAATCTCAATTTGCAGACACAGTGTTTCAGGGTGTTGTGTTGTGAATTCTGTGGCTGAGTTCACTTCTGTGGTCACAAGTGGTATTGCAGTCTCTGGGCTTCCTCCCTCAGGTGTTTTGGTGAGCTCGTTGGCTGCCTTGCTATTTAGCTCCACCTGAGTCTGTCTTCCTTGCTCCTTGTCAATGTTCCAGTGTTGGATCTGAGCTACTGCATCTTTCCTTGGGCCTGCTGCTCTGCTGGATAAGTGCTTCTAGTTTGTTTTCTGTTTTTTCTGTCCAGCTTGCTATTAACTTTTGCTGGAAGCTCTGAGAGGCAAAGGGGTGCGCCGCCGTGCTGTTAGTTCGGCACGGTGGGTCTTTTTGCCCCTTTGCGTGGTTTTCGTTTTAGGGTTTTTTGTAGACTGCATAGTTCTCTTTGCTATCCTCGCTCTGTCTAGAATATCGGGCCTCACTTTGCTGAATCTATTTCATTCCTACGTTTGTCTTTTCATCTTGCTAACAGTCATTATGTGTGGGGGGCTGCCTATTCCTTTGGGGTATTTCTCTGAGGTAAGTCAGGCTTGTATTTCTATCTTCAGGCTAGTCAGCTCCTCAGGCAGTGCCGAGTTGCATAGGTAGTGATAGGCGCAATCCACTGCTGCTTATAGTTGTGTGAGGATAGATCAGGTACTGCAGTCTACAGAGATTCCACGTCTCAGAGCTCGTCCTGTTGTTTTTGGTTATTGCCAGATCTCTGTATGTGCGCTGATTACTGCACGCTGTGTTGCCTGATTGCCAGCCATAACAGTACAAGGAGCCACACCAATGATTCCCAATAGAGGGAAAAAAGAAATCCTGACATCATTTTTTTTTCTTAGCTCTGTCTTTAGTCTTTTTTTTCCCCTAGACATTAGAGTGCTTCAGGACACAGCTGTGGACATGGATATTCAGGCTCTGTGCTCCTCAATGGATAATCTCGTTGTAAATGTACAAAAGATTCAAGATACTATTGATCAGAAATCGATGCTAGAACCAAGAATTCCGATTCCTGATTTGTTTTTTGGTGACAGAACTAAGTTCCTGAGCTTCAGAAATAATTGTAAGCTATTTTTGGCCTTGAAACCTCATTCTTCTGGTAATCCTATTCAACAGGTTTTGATTATTATTTCTTTTTTGCGCGGCGACCCACAGGACTGGGCGTTTTCTCTTGCACCAGGAGATTCTGCATTGAGTAATGTTGATGCATTTTTCCAGGCGCTGGGATTGCTTTACGATGAGCCTAATTCAGTGGATCAGGCTGAGAAAAATCTGCTGGCTTTATGCCAGGGTCAGGATGATGTAGAAGTATATTGTCAGAAATTTAGGAAGTGGTCAGTACTCACTCTGTGGAATGAATCTGCACTAGCGGCTTTGTTCAGAAAGGGTCTCTCTGAAGCTCTTAAGGATGTAATGGTGGGATTTCCTATGCCTGCTGGTTTGAATGAGTCTATGTCCTTGGCCATTCAGATCGGTCGTCGCTTGCGCGAGCGTAAATCTGTGCACCATCTGGCGGTATTGTCTGAGAGTAAACCTGAGCCTATGCAGTGCGACAGGACTATGACTAAAGTAGAACGGCAAGAACACAGACGTCTGAACAGACTGTGTTTCTATTGTGGTGATTCTACTCATGCTATTTCTAATTGTCCTAAACGCACTAGGCGGTTCGATAGCTCTGCCGTTATTGGTACTGTACAGTCCAAATTCCTTTTGTCCATTACCTTAATGTGCTCTTTGTCATCGTATTCTGTCATGGCGTTTGTGGATTCAGGCGCTGCCCTGAATCTGATGGATTTGGATTATGCTAAACGTTGTGGATTTTTCTTGGAGCCTTTGCGGTGTCCTATTCCGTTGAGAGGAATTGATGCTACACCTTTGGCCAAGAATAAGCCTCAGTACTGGGCCCAGCTGACCATGTGCATGGCTCCTGCACATCAGGAAGTTATTCGCTTTCTAGTACTGCATAATTTGCATGATGTGGTCGTGTTGGGGTTGCCATGGCTACAAACCCATAATCCAGTATTGGATTGGAACTCTATGTCGGTAACCAGCTGGGGTTGTCAGGGAGTACATGGTGATGTTCCATTTTTGTCTATTTCGTCATCCATTCCTTCTGACATCCCAGAGTTCTTGTCGGACTTTCAGGATGTATTTGAAGAGTCCAGGTCTGATGCCCTACCTCCGCATAGGAATTGTGATTGTGCTATCGATTTGATTCCTGGTAGTAAATTCCCTAAGGGTCGTTTATTTAATTTGTCCGTACCTGAACACACCGCTATGCGCAGTTATGTGAAGGAGTCCCTGGAGAAGGGACATATTCGCCCATCGTCGTCACCATTGGGAGCAGGGTTCTTTTTTGTAGCCAAGAAGGATGGTTCGCTAAGACCGTGTATTGATTACCGCCTTCTTAATAAGATCACTGTTAAGTTTCAGTATCCCTTGCCATTGATTTCTGACTTGTTTGCTCGGATTAAGGGGGCTAGTTGGTTTACTAAGATTGATCTTCGTGGTGCGTATAATCTGGTGAGAATCAGGCAGGGAGATGAATGGAAAACGGCATTTAATACGCCCGAGGGTCATTTTGAGTATCTGGTGATGCCGTTCGGACTTGCCAATGCTCCATCTGTTTTTCAGTCTTTTATGCATGACATTTTCCGTGAGTATCTGGATAAATTCTTGATTGTTTACTTGGATGACATTTTGATCTTCTCAGATGATTGGGAGTCTCATGTGAAGCAAGTCAGAATGGTTTTCCAGGTACTGCGTGCTAATTCCTTGTTCGTGAAGGGATCAAAGTGTCTCTTCGGTGTGCAGAAAGTTTCATTTTTGGGGTTCATCTTTTCCCCTTCTACTATCGAGATGGATCCGATTAAGGTTCAGGCCATCCAGGATTGGACTCAGCCGACATCTCTGAAAAGTCTGCAGAAATTCCTGGGCTTTGCTAATTTTTATCGTCGCTTCATCTGTAATTTTTCTAGCATTGCCAGACCATTGACCGATTTGACCAAGAAGGGTGCTGATTTGGTTAATTGGTCTTCTGCTGCCGTGGAAGCTTTTCAGGAGTTGAAGCGTCGTTTTTGCTGTGCCCCTGTGTTGTGTCAACCTGATGTTTCTCTTCCGTTCCAGGTCGAGGTTGATGCTTCTGAGATTGGTGCAGGGGCGGTTTTGTCACAGAGAGGTTCTGGTTGCTCAGTGTTCAAACCATGTGCTTTCTTTTCCAGGAAATTTTCTGCTGCTGAGCGTAATTATGATGTGGGCAACCGAGAGTTGCTGGCCATGAAGTGGGCATTCGAGGAGTGGCGTCATTGGCTTGAGGGTGCTAAGCATCGCGTGGTGGTTTTGACTGATCATAAGAACCTTACTTATCTTGAGTCTGCCAAGCGCTTGAATCCTAGACAGGCCCGTTGGTCGTTATTTTTTGCTCGTTTTGATTTTGTGATTTCATACCTTCCGGGCTCTAAAAATGTGAAGGCGGATGCTCTGTCTAGGAGTTTTGTGCCCGACTCTCCGGGGTTATCTGAGCCGGCGAGTATCCTCAAGGAAGGAGTCATTGTGTCTGCCATCTCCCCTGATTTGCGGAGAGTGTTGCAGAAATTTCAGGCTAATAAACCTGATCGTTGTCCGGCCGAGAAACTGTTCGTCCCTGATAGGTGGACTAGTAAAGTTATCTCTGAACTTCATTGTTCGGTGCTGGCCGGTCATCCAGGAATCTTTGGTACCAGGGAGTTGGTTGCTAGATCCTTCTGGTGGCCATCTCTGTCACGGGATGTGCGTGCTTTTGTGCAGTCCTGTGGAATTTGTGCTAGGGCTAAGCCCTGCTGTTCACGTGCCAGTGGGTTGCTTTTGCCCTTGCCGGTCCCGAAGAGGCCTTGGACACATATTTCGATGGATTTCATTTCTGACCTTCCCGTTTCTCAAAAAATGTCAGTCATTTGGGTGGTCTGTGATCGCTTTTCTAAAATGGTCCATCTGGTGCCCTTGGTTAAATTGCCTTCCTCCTCTGATTTGGTGCCTTTGTTCTTCCAGCATGTGGTTCGTTTACATGGCATTCCTGAGAATATTGTTTCTGACAGAGGTTCCCAGTTTGTCTCGAGGTTCTGGCGAGCCTTTTGTGGTAGGATGGGCATTGACCTATCTTTCTCCTCGGCCTTCCATCCTCAGACTAATGGCCAGACCGAACGAACCAATCAGACCTTGGAAACATATCTGAGATGTTTTGTTTCCGCTGACCAGGATGATTGGGTGTCATTTTTGCCGTTGGCTGAGTTCGCCCTTAATAATCGGGCCAGCTCGGCTACCTTGGTCTCTCCATTTTTCTGCAATTCTGGGTTCCATCCTCGTTTCTCTTCAGGACAGGTTGAGTCTTCGGACTGTCCTGGTGTGGATTCTGTGGTGGACAGGTTGCAGCAGATCTGGACTCAGGTAGTGGACAATTTGACCTTGTCCCAGGAGAAGGCTCAGCTTTTCGCTAATCGCAGACGCCGTGTGGGACCCCGACTTCGTGTTGGGGATCTGGTTTGGTTATCTTCTCGTCATATTCCTATGAAGGTTTCCTCTCCTAAATTTAAACCTCGTTTTATTGGTCCGTATAGGATTTCTGAGATTCTCAATCCGGTGTCTTTTCGTCTGACCCTCCCAGACTCCTTTTCCATACATAATGTATTCCATAGGTCGTTGTTGAGGAGATACGTGGCACCTATGGTTCCATCTGTGGAGCCTCCTGCCCCTGTTTTGGTGGAGGGGGAATTGGAGTATATTGTGGAGAAGATTTTGGATTCTCGTGTCTCTAGACGGAAACTCCAGTATCTGGTCAAATGGAAGGGTTATGCTCAGGAAGATAATTCCTGGGTTTTTGCCTCTGATGTCCATGCCCCAGATCTAGTTCGTGCCTTTCATGTGGCTCATCCTGGTCGGCCTGGGGGTTCTGGTGAGGGTTCGGTGACCCCTCCTCAAGGGGGGGGTACTGTTGTGAATTCTGTGGCTGAGTTCACTTCTGTGGTCACAAGTGGTATTGCAGTCTCTGGGCTTCCTCCATCAGGTGTTTTGGTGAGCTCGTTGGCTGCCTTGCTATTTAGCTCCACCTGAGTCTGTCTTCCTTGCTCCTTGTCAATGTTCCAGTGTTGGATCTGAGCTACTGCATCTTTCCTTGGGCCTGCTGCTCTGCTGGATAAGTGCTTCTAGTTTGTTTTCTGTTTTTTCTGTCCAACTTGCTATTAACTTTTGCTGGAAGCTCTGAGAGGCAAAGGGGTGCGCCGCCGTGCTGTTAGTTCGGCACGGTGGGTCTTTTTGCCCCTTTGCGTGGTTTTCGTTTTAGGGTTTTTTGTAGACTGCATAGTTCTCTTTGCTATCCTCGCTCTGTCTAGAATATCGGGCCTCACTTTGCTGAATCTATTTCATTCCTACGTTTGTCTTTTCATCTTGCTAACAGTCATTATGTGTGGGGGGCTGCCTATTCCTTTGGGGTATTTCTCTGAGGTAAGTCAGGCTTGTATTTCTGTCTTCAGGCTAGTCAGCTCCTCAGGCAGTGCCGAGTTGCATAGGTAGTGATAGGCGCAATCCACTGCTGCTTATAGTTGTGTGAGGATAGATCAGGTACTGCAGTCTACAGAGATTCCACGTCTCAGAGCTCGTCCTATTGTTTTTGGTTATTGCCAGATCTCTGTATGTGCGCTGATTACTGCACGCTGTGTTGCCTGATTGCCAGCCATAACAGTGTTGCCCCTCATCAGTGCAAAGATCTGTTAGTGTGTTAGATCTGATTTGGCTAGGTGAGAAGCTCTGGACTGGGGACTAAAGGGTAAGTAATGAGACATGTTTTCTTCCCCTCTAACAACGATGGCGTTGGTGGTGCCTGCGCAGTAGCATCTATCGGATAGCGCCATTTTGAGAAAGAATTTTTTTTTCTCAATAAATTTATATCAGCAAATATAACAATTAAACGCATATTATACATTCGATCATTCTGCAGCCTGCTGAATGTGATTTTTTCTTTCAATACATATACTCACTATGTAAAATAGGGGACATCTCATCATAAGCCATACAGATGATTTCATCAACCAAGGTATCATTGTAATCAGTATAACGGCGCCGACATGACACTGTCTGTAAGTTACTCAGCAAAATCCTGCTGACAGGTTCCCGTTAACGCTACCTGGGTTCCCCTGCAGGATTGATGCTTCCTATTCATTTGGTCAGAGCAAGATGTACAGAGCACGGTGTTCTGGCCTGCGAACTCCTGTGACAGCATGACCAAGGGCTTGAGTAGTCAGTAAGCTTTGTAATCATTTGCCGTGTCCTTTGGAATTTGCCTCATCTTCCATTTCTCTCAGCTGGCAATCATCTCTTCAGCAAACTCTTCTTTTTTTCTCTACTATCTGCATTTTCTTCTTGCTGTTAAGAGTACAAACGATACTGCAGTACTTTCGATGTTCGCTACAAAAAAGTATTCAGTTGGCCTGCTCATCACTGCTGCCTGTGGCTAATCGTTTGTTTGCTGAAAAACCTTTGTTTGCTGTAAGCATCACAATTTCTTCTCTGATTCTGTTCACACAACAAAGCCTGCTGCCGCAGCGCAAACTCTCCTTACAAGCAAGAATTCAGCATACCTGTTTATCACTGCTATCTACAGTGGGTACGGAAAGTATTCAGACTTCTTTAAATTTTTTACTCTTTGTTTCATTGCAGCCATTTGGTTAATTCAAAAAAGTTCATTTTTTTCTCATTAATGTACACTCTGCACTCCATCTTGACTGAAAAAAACAGAAATGTAGTAATTTTTGCAAATGTATTAAAAAAAGAAAAACTGAAATATCACAAGGTCATAAGTCTTCAGACCCTTTGCTCAGTATTGAGTAGAAGCCCCTTTTGAGCTAGTACAGCCATGAGTCTTCTTGGGAATGATGCAACAAGTTTTTCACCCCTGGATTTGGGGATCCTCGGCCATTCTTCCCTGCAGAACCTCTCCAGTTCCGTCAGGTTGGATGGTGAACGTTGGTGGACAGCCATTTTCAGGTCTCTCCAGAGATGCTCCATTGGGTTTAGGTCAGGGCTCTGGCTGGGCCAGTCAAGAATGACAGACAGAGTTGTTCTGAAGCCATTCCTTTGTTATTTTAGCTGTTTGTTTAGGGTCATTGTCTTGTTGGAAGATGAACCTTTGGCCACATCTGAGGTCCAGAACATTCTGGAAGAGGTTTTCATTCAGAATATCTCTGTACTTTGCCACATTCATGCTTCCTTCAATGACAACCAGTCGTCCTGTCCCTGCAGCTGAAAAACACCCCCATAGCATGATGCTGCCACCACCATGTTTCACTGTTAGGATTGTATTGGGCAGGTGATGAGCAATGCCTGGTTTTCTCCACACATACTGCTTAGAATTATCACCAAAAAGGTCTATCTTCGTCTCGTCAGACCAGAAAATCTAATTTCTCATAGTCTAGGAGTCCTTCATTTTTTTTTTAGCAAACTCTATGCAGCTTTCATATGTCTTGAACTGAGTAGAGGTTTCCTGTTATGATCTGGTGGCCTAGGAGCAGCATGAGACGGACTCTGGTGAAGGTGGTCCCTGTACTGACCGCAAACCCTGAACCTAGCAGCGCAACTAGAAGTAGCCGTGGGGGCTACCTAACACTCCCTAGACCCCTCGGCACAGCCTAAGATCTAACTTCCCCTAAAGACAGAAACAGGAAACCTATCTTGCCTCAGAGAAAATCCCCAAAGGATAGATAGCCCCCCACAAATATTGACTGTGAGAGGAGAGGGAAATAACATACGCAGATATGAAATCAGATTTTAGCATAGCAGGCCATACTAGCTAAAAAGAAAGAGTAGAACAGAGTACTATGCGGTCAGTATTAAAACACTAGAAAATATCAACCACAGAAAATATAAATCACCACATCTGACTAAAGACATGGAGGGTATATCTGCATCTCCAGAGACACAGCTTGGCTGCAAAAATCCTTCACAGACAAAGCTGGACAAGACAAAAACATGAAAATACACAGAACTATAAGGTCCACAGCAGGTGGACAGCAAAAACAAAGCCAGGACTTATCTTTGTAGAAAAGCACAGCAAACTGGAGAGACCAGCAGGGAAGTGAATCCTCCAAAAACAATGGACAACTGGCAAGGACTAAAGAATCCTGCAAAGCTATATACCCCAGTCAGTTTTGCAATTAGTAGATACACCTGTCCAATCCTGCAGTCCAGGCACAACTGCATTACCCTCTACAACCACCGGAGGGAGCCCAAAAGCTGAATTCACAATAGTTTCCATCGGGTCACTCTGCCATAAAGGCCCGACTGGTGGAGGCTGCAGTGATAGATGACTTTGTGGAACTATCTTCCATCTCCCTACTGCATCTCTGGAGCTCAGCCACAGTGATCTTGAGGTTCTTCTTTACCTCTGTCACCAAGGCTCTTTTCCCACGATTGCTCAGTTTGGCTGGACGGCCAGGTCTAGGAAGACTTCTGGTGGTCCCAAACTTCTTCGATGTAAGGATTATGGAGACCAATGTGCTCTTAGGAACCTTGAGTACTGCAGAAATTCTGTTGTAACCTTGGTCAGATCTGTGCCTTGCCACAATTCTGTCTCTGAGCTCCTTGGCCAGTTCCTTTGACCTCATGATTCTCATTTGGTCTGACATGCACTGTGAGCTGTGAGGTCTTATATAGACAGGTGTGCGCCGCTCCAAATCAAGTCCTATCAGTGTAATTACACACAGCTGGACTCCAATGAAGGAGTAGAACCATCTCAAAGAGGATCACAAGGAAATGGACAGCATGTGACTTACATATGAGTGTCTGAGCAAAGGGTCTGAATACTTATAACCATGTGATACTTCAGTTTTTCTTTTTTATTAAATTTGCAAAAATGTCTACATTTCTGTTTTTTTCCGTCAAGATGGGGTGCAGAGTGTACATTAATGAGAAAAAAAATGACCTTTTTTGAATTTACCAAATGGCAGCAATGAAACAAAGAGTGAAAAATTTAAAGGGGTCTGAATACTTTCCGTACCCACTGTATGTGCTTGCCAACTACCTTCTATGTCCACACTCCTGGCTTCTGGTGTTTCCTGTTCTGTTTGTTTGGCTGCCATCCAGCATAACCTACTGGCTTAGTCCTTCCTGAACAACGTGCTGTCCAGCAAGTCCTGCTTGCTATGCCATCTGCTTTGGTCTGTATTGCTTCTCCTGACCTACGGCTTATAGAATCTACCTCATTATGTGAGCCCATAAGTTATGCTCATATAAATGGAAACATCACTTCCATCTATTAGAAGCGAATATCCAGAAGAACTGTTCAACGTAGGGTCTTCGGCTGGGACGATATGGAGACATGTCACATGACAGCAATTCTCAATTTTCTTGTACAACTAAAACGCTTATGTAACTTATCTTTGTTGTTCTATCATTTGACTGTTTTTAACCTTTAGTTTGGCTATAAAAGAATACCAGTGAAATCTCAGAGAGGTGGCAAGGGATTTGCTGTTGCATACATCTGGGCTCATGCTGCAGCAGCCAAGATTGAAGCTTTGATGGACCCTGGCTTTTTAACTCTTTACACGCAGCGGTCAACAGTAACAGTGGCATGTAAGGAGTTTGAAGAAGGGCAAGAACTCCCTCTGCCACCTCAAACGCTGCAATGCAAAAAAAATGTCTGTGGTGGTGCCAAAAGGTCACATACAGGTCCAGAGGCCTGTGGGTCAGCCAAGTACAGAAGTCTGTTAGATCCTGCTTGAGGCAGGTTTTAATATATTGTCTGTCATTATAACACTGACGGGTAGGTATAATATATTGCACTACGTAAAGCCATGAACAATAAAAAAGACTTTGCTGCAAAAAAATATGGAATTAAAAAAATGATCATAAAGTCGTATCTAATAAAAAATGATACCAATGAAGACTACGGGCTGTTCAGCAAAGAAAAAGTGTTTACACAACTCTCACTAGTAAAGTTTAAAAGCTACAGGTCTCAGAAACTGGTGACCAACATGAGACAAGACATGTACAGAATCATTGCAAACACTTTCAGACCTCATCTCCCAGCAGTCAGTGTGTGTATGTGTGTGAGAAATGTTAGAGCTGACAGCACTATTAGATGAAACCTAGAAGTGTTTGTAATGAAATATAACTGAGCTCTGCTATATCTCTATGTAGCAGATACAAAGAGCCGTGAAGCCAGCGCTGATTGCCCGCAGGAATTATGTGTCATAATAATGTCACACTTTCCCCGGGGGAGCCAGTGCCAACATCGCTGGAACTACGCCGAAGATGAGTACAGTTATTATTTACTGGAGGGAAACATAGGGATTAAGAAGGACTTGTACGAGTAGTGGACAACCCCTCTAAGTTACTAAAATAATAATGATAAAAATGTGTGGTATCATCATAATCAATGACCTGGAGAATCAAGTTGTAAGGTAATTTTTACAGTTCAATGAATGCTGTAATCATGAAACCCAAAAAATAATGGTGGAACTGTGTGTTTTTTTTTTCACCACTTCAAATATTTTTCCTGTTTTTCAGTACATTATATTGTAAAATGAATGATATCGCTCAAAACTGCAACATGCCTTACAAAGTAAATAAATACATAAAATAATATGGCTCTGTCAATGGAAAAAGAAAAATGTTCTCTTGGAAGGAAAAAGAGAAAGTACAGAAAGAAAGAAATATAAAGCCTCATTCTGACATCCGTGAAGGGACCGTGATGTACAGATTGGCTGTGGGTATCCTGACCAGAAACTCAACAGCGTCATATATGCCCTTGAGCCTGTCAACATGGGGTCAGGAGATAGCAACCGGTTCAAGCTTCGTGGTCTGTTTTCGGACTGTTTTTTTCCCCATCTCCAAGATCCTATCTCCATATGTAGTAGGTGTAATAATAATAACATTAGCGAATACCTCCAATTTGAAATATACAGGTCCTTCTCAAAAAATTAGCATATAGTGTTAAATTTCATTATTTACCATAATGTAATGATTACAATTAAACTTTCATATATTATAGATTCATTATCCACCAACTGAAATTTGTCAGGTCTTTTATTGTTTTAATACTGATGATTTTGGCATACAACTCCTGATAACCCAAAAAACCTGTCTCAATAAATTAGCATATCAAGAAAAGGTTCTCTAAACGACCTATTACCCTAATCTTCTGAATCAACTAATTAACTCTAAACACATGCAAAAGATACCTGAGGCTTTTATAAACTCCCTGCCTGGTTCATTACTCAAAACCCCCATCATGGGTAAGACTAGCGACCTGACAGATGTCAAGAAGGCCATCATTGACACCCTCAAGCAAGAGGGTAAGACCCAGAAAGAAATTTCTCAACAAATAGGCTGTTCCCAGAGTGCTGTATCAAGGCACCTCAATGGTAAGTCTGTTGGAAGGAAACAATGTGGCAGAAAACGCTGTACAACGAGAAGAGGAGACCGGACCCTGAGGAAGATTGTGGAGAAGGACCGATTCCAGACCTTGGGGAACCTGAGGAAGCAGTGGACTGAGTCTGGTGTGGAAACATCCAGAGCCACCGTGCACAGGCGTGTGCAGGAAATGGGCTACAGGTGCCGCATTCCCCAGGTAAAGCCACTTTTGAACCATAAACAGCGGCAGAGGCGCCTGACCTGGGCTACAGAGAAGCAGCACTGGACTGTTGCTAAGTGGTCCCAAGTACTTTTTTCTGATGAAAGCAAATTTTGCATGTCATTCGGAAATCAAGGTGCCAGAGTCTGGAGGAAGACTGGGGAGAAGGAAATGCCAAAATGCCTGAAGTCCAGTGTCAAGTACCCACAGTCAGTGATGGTGTTGGTCCACTGTGTTTCATCAAGGGCAGGGTCAATGCAGCTAGCTGTCAATGCAGCTAGCTATGGGTCGAAATTCATGGAGGGAAAAATGGTAACAAAATTCTCATTGGGGTCTGTTACAAACCCCCAAATATAACAGAAACCATGGAAAGTCTACTTCTAAAGCAGATAGATGAAGCTGCAACCCATAATGAGGTCCTGGTTATGGGGGACTTTAACTACCCGGATATTAACTGGGAAAGTGAAACCTGTGAAACCCATAAAGGCAACAGGTTTCTGCTAATAACCAAGAAAAATTATCTTTCACAATTGGTGCAGAATCCAACCAGAGGAGCAGCACTTTTAGACCTAATACTATCTAATAGACCTGACAGAATAACAAATCTGCAGGTGGTTGGGCATCTAGGAAATAGCGACCACAATATTGTACAGTTTCACCTGTCTTTCACTAGGGGGACTTGTCAGGGAGTCACAAAAACACTGAACTTTAGGAAGGCAAAGTTTGACCAGCTTAGAGATGCCCTTAATCTGGTAGACTGGGACAATATCCTCAGAAATAAGAATACAGATAATAAATGGGAAATGTTTAAGAACATCCTAAATAGGCAGTGTAAGCGGTTTATACCTTGTGGGAATAAAAGGACTAGAAATAGGAAAAACCCAATGTGGCTAAACAAAGAAGTAAGACAGGCAATTAACAGTAAAAAGAAAGCATTTGCACTACTAAAGCAGGATGGCACCATTGAAGCTCTAAAAAACTATAGGGAGAAAAATACTTTATCTAAAAAACTAATTAAAGCTGCCAAAAAGGAAACAGAGAAGCACATTGCTAAGGAGAGTAAAACTAATCCCAAACTGTTCTTCAACTATATCAATAGTAAAAGAATAAAAACTGAAAATGTAGGCCCCTTAAAAAATAGTGAGGAAAGAATGGTTGTAGATGACGAGGAAAAAGCTAACATATTAAACACCTTCTTCTCCACGGTATTCATGGTGGAAAATGAAATGCTAGGTGAAATCCCAAGAAACAATGAAAACCCTATATTAAGGGTCACCAATCTAACCCAAGAAGAGGTGCGAAATCGGCTAAATAAGATTAAAATAGATAAATCTCCGGGTCCGGATGGCATACACCCACGAGTACTAAGAGAACTAAGTAATGTAATAGATAAACCATTATTTCTTATTTTTAGGGACTCTATAGCGACAGGGTCTGTTCCGCAGGATTGGCGCATAGCAAATGTGGTGCCAATATTCAAAAAGGGCTCTAAAAGTGAACCTGGAAATTATAGGCCAGTAAGTCTAACCTCTATTGTTGGTAAAATATTTGAAGGGTTTCTGAGGGATGTTATTCTGGATTATCTCAATGAGAATAACTGTTTAACTCCATATCAGCATGGGTTTATGAGAAATCGCTCCTGTCAAACCAATCTAATCAGTTTTTATGAAGAGGTAAGCTATAGGCTGGACCACGGTGAGTCATTGGACGTGGTATATCTCGATTTTTCCAAAGCGTTTGATACCGTGCCGCACAAGAGGTTGGTACACAAAATGAGAATGCTTGGTCTGGGGGAAAATGTGTGTAAATGGGTTAGTAACTGGCTTAGTGATAGAAAGCAGAGGGTGGTTATAAATGGTATAGTCTCTAACTGGGTCGCTGTGACCAGTGGGGTACCGCAGGGGTCAGTATTGGGACCTGTTCTCTTCAACATATTCATTAATGATCTGGTAGAAGGTTTACACAGTAAAATATCGATATTTGCAGATGATACAAAACTATGTAAAGCAGTTAATACAAGAGAAGATAGTATTCTGCTACAGATGGATCTGGATAAGTTGGAAACTTGGGCTGAAAGGTGGCAGATGAGGTTTAACAATGATAAATGTAAGGTTATACACATGGGAAGAAGGAATCAATATCACCATTACACACTGAATGGGAAACCACTGGGTAAATCTGACAGGGAGAAGGACTTGGGGATCCTAGTTAATGATAAACTTACCTGGAGCAGCCAGTGCCAGGCAGCAGCTGCCAAGGCAAACAGGATCATGGGGTGCATTAAAAGAGGTCTGGATACACATGATGAGAGCATTATACTGCCTCTGTACAAATCCCTAGTTAGACCGCACATGGAGTACTGTGTCCAGTTTTGGGCACCGGTGCTCATGAAGGATATAATGGAACTAGAGAGAGTACAAAGGAGGGCAACAAAATTAATAAAGGGGATGGGAGAACTACAATACCCAGATAGATTAGCGAAATTAGGATTATTTAGTCTAGAAAAAAGACGACTGAGGGGCGATCTAATAACCATGTATAAGTATATAAGGGGACAATACAAATATCTCGCTGAGGATCTGTTTATACCAAGGAAGGTGACGGGCACAAGGGGGCATTCTTTGCGTCTGGAGGAGAGAAGGTTTTTCCACCAACATAGAAGAGGATTCTTTACTGTTAGGGCAGTGAGAATCTGGAATTGCTTGCCTGAGGAGGTGGTGATGGCGAACTCAGTCGAGGGGTTCAAGAGAGGCCTGGATGTCTTCCTGGAGCAGAACAATATTGTATCATACAATTATTAGGTTCTGTAGAAGGATGTAGATCTGGGGATTTATTATGATGGAATATAGGCTGAACTGGATGGACAAATGTCTTTTTTCGGCCTTACTAACTATGTTACTATGTTACTATGAGATTTTGGAGCACTTCATGCTTCCATCGGCTGAAATGCTTTATGGAGATGAAGATTTCATTTTTCAGCACGACCTGGCACCTGCTCACAGTGCCAAAACCACTGGTAAATGGTTTACTGACCATGGTATTACTGTGCTCAATTGGCCTGCCAACTCTCCTGACCTGAACCCCATAGAGAATCTGTGGGATATTGTGAAGAGAAAGTTGAGAGACGCAAGACCCAACACTCTGGATGAGCTTAAGGCCGCTATTGAAGCATCCTGGGCCTCCATAACATCTCAGCAGTGTCACAGGCTGATTGCCTCCATGCCACGCCGCATTGAAGCAGTCATTTCTGCCAAAGGATTCCCGACCAAGTATTGAGTGCATAACTGAACATTATTATTTGATGGTTTTTTTGTTTGTTATTAAAAAACACTTTTATTTGATTGGATGGGTGAAATATGCTAATTTATTGAGACAGGTTTTTTGGGTTATCAGGAGTTGTATGCCAAAATCATCAGTATTAAAACAATAAAAGACCTGACAAATTTCAGTTGGTGGATAATGAATCTATAATATATGAAAGTTTAATTGTAATCATTACATTATGGTAAATAATGAAATTTAACACTATATGCTAATTTTTTGAGAAGGACCTGTAGTATAGTTTTTCTGTTATGACTACTAACAGCTAACTGTCACTATATGAGTGGTTGTAAACATGGATACCTACTACTGCAATGCCCTGCACGTGGGATTAGTGACATATCGAATCTTAAAAACTAATCGTAATCGCCAGCAAACACGGCGACAAAAAAACTACTCATGTATGTGCACCCATAGTCACATACAAGCGCGGTTTTGTTTGACATCTACAAAAAAAGGGCTTTTTTTTCTCACCTGTTTGATGTTCATTTTCCGGTGTGCCTGCTTTTGTTATCTGTGTGTCATTTTTTTTTGTCCACAAATTAATCCCTTCACGACATATGAGGTATATTTATGTCATATGTCGTATCCCTGACTTTGATGTGGACCCCGGCGCTGAGCCCTGATCTTTCCCCATACATGATGACTGAGTTAATCAACTGTCAAGTGCCTTTAACAGCTCCACCTGCGGCTGTTGACCAGTTAAATCCCGCTGTCAATCTCTAACAGCGGGATTTAATACGCGCCAGCACGTCACAAGTCTCGCTCATCGGCACATTGTCATGTGATCGGGAGGAGGGGGCGTTGAGCGTCGATGGGTTGTCATGACAGCTAGGGGACCGCCAAAGACCCCCCATGCCGGTCATTGTGAATCTCCTATGAACGTCGGCTTGTAGCCGGCGTTCATAGATTGCGATTTTTGCTACACATAGCATGGCTGAAGCATAGACACAGCACAGGCGATCGCAGCTTCAAATCTCCTAAGGGGACTATTAAAGTAAAAAGTGAAAAAACAAGTCAAAATCACCCCCTTTTGCCCCATTCAAAATAAAACAATTATATAAAAAAAATATATATTTGGTATCGCCGAGTTCAGAAATGTCTAACCTATCAAAATATAAAGTAAAAATAATAGATAAATGGCGTAGCAAGAAAAAAAAAATCGAAATTCCAGAATTATGTTTTTTTTTTGCCCACTGCAACATTGCAATGAAATCCAACTAAGGCTGCTTTCACACTAGCGTCGGCCCATCGCAGTGCGTCGGGCCGACGTACTGACGCATACTGTGAAATAAAATCACAACGGGGCCAGCGGATGCAGTTTTTCAACACATCCGCTGCCCCATTGTGAGTTGCGGGGAGGAGGGGGCGGACCTTCGGCCGCGCATGCACGGTCGAAAATGGCGGACACGACGCACAAAAAAATTTACATGGAACTTTATTGTGCCGACGCTCCGCCAAAACACGACGCATCCGTCGCGCGACAGATGCGACGTGTGGCAATCCGTCGCTAATGGAAGTCTATGTAGAAAAAACGCATCCTGCGGGCAACTTTGCAGGATGCGTTTTTTCTGAAAAACGACGCATTGCGACGTGCGTCGTACGACGCTAGTGTGAAAGTAGCCTAAAGGCGATCAATACATCGTATCTACCCCAAAATGGTAACAATAAAAACTTCACCTTGGTGCATAAAATATCAGTCCTTACCAAGCACCAGAAAAATGACAATGTTCCGAAGGGTCTCGGAAAATGGCAAGAAACGCAAAAACTTTTTTTCATACAAATTTTAGATTTTTTTCCCCCCACCATTTAATAATAAACTATACATGTTTGGTATCTGCGTAGTCGTACCGCCCTGGAGAATCATATTGACAGGCCAGTTGTACCATATAGCGAACATGGTAAATAACCCCCCCCCCCCCTAAAAAAAACAATTGTGGAATTGCACTTTTTTTTTTTTGCAGAATTTTATTTTCCCGTTTTCAAGTACACTATTTGGGAGAATTATGTAATTCAAGTTTACAACTCGTCCCGCAAAAAAAAAAAATAAGACCTCACCCGGCCATATTGATAGAAAAGTTACGGCTCTGGGAAGGAGGGGAGCAAAAAACGAAAGAAACAGAAAATTGGCGCGGCTTCCGTTTACAGCTGAAATTTTGACAGCAAGAACAACCTTGCAGACCGCGCTAATCTGGTCATATAAAAAAACCCTGACTGGATGGTGTGAACAGATCCATACACCACCTCACGGACGACAGGCGAAATAATGCTGCGCTCAGTTTTTACTGACAGAACAACGGATACCTTGACGGAAAAATTACAGCCCTCATTATAAAGAAATGGCGCCGATTACTCCAACACTGTGTAGTGGTGTCCCTAATAAACGGTGACTGAGGTGGGACTCTAAACCGCACCAAGATGGCGTTATGTGTTCATAGCTAAATGATTTTGACCACTTTTCATAGCCATACTGTGAGCAGAATAGTGACCAGCTGAGGTAACAGATCTGATGTAACCACTGACACATGCTAGTGAGGAGAATGTGAGGTAAGCCGCTCATTTTCCTGTCAGATTAAGCAGGAATGGCGGCAGCACCTCAATCCTCTCACAACAACATAACTGCGCCATCGGCGGCGCGGTTATATACCCGCGCGGTGGGCGTGGTTATAAAATAGGCGGGAAAGTTCACTCACCTCACTGATCGTAGGCGCCAAAACGTCCTGGTGGTGGCGCGGCTTGTGCCGGGCGGCTGGTTGTCATGGAAACAGCAGCCTGAGGCAGTGAATGGCGGCTTGTGTGTGACACTTGTCCTAATGGTGATGTAGAGAAGGTACACGGTGTATGTGAGAGGAGCCTGAGGTACAGCTATGGTGGATAGGTGTGACATGACAGTATCATGAGATAGTCACTATTACATCCATATAGTATATATGAAGGACGTGGCCGCCAGACGTGAGGTAACTATAAGCAATATATATATATAGAACTATGGGATGGAGGCTATGATATTACACGTACACAGCTATGAGGCATACCCAGTGGGGCCACCACGAGCGGTAGGCACTCGCCTAGGGCGCTGCCTCACAGAGGGGGGCACAATTTAAAAAAAAATCTGGCAATGCTGAACGTCTGCGGCCGTCCAGCGCCTTCCTCCGGCCGCAGGCATTCAGCACAGTGACGACCATGGCGCATTTGTGTGCAGGCACCGGACAGCATCGTGACGCTGTTAACCTGCAGATAAACCGCATAGCTGCAGGTTGACCTCTTTCCGACATCAGGTGTAATAGTACACCGATGCCGGACTCCCTCCCTTTGATGTGGGCTCCACAACCTTTCCGGCACGTCAGTAGTCATAGGTGTGCAGTACCTCTCCATTCATTGACTATAGTAGTAGTCAGAGGTGTGCAGTACCTCTCCATTCATTGACTATAGCAGTAGTCATAGGTGTGCAGTACCTCTCCATTCATTAACTATAGCAGAGGTCAGAGGTGTGCAGTACCTCTTCATTCATTGACTATAGCAGTAGTCATAGGTGTGCAGTACCTCTCCATTCATTGACTATAGCAGTAGTCAGAGGTGTGCAGTACCTCTCCATTCATTGACTATAGCAGTAGTCAGAGGTGTGCAGTACCTCTCCATTCATTGACTATAGCAGTAGTCATAGGTGTGCAGTACCTCTCCATTGACTATAGCAGTAGTCATAGGTGTGCAGTACCTCTCCATTCATTGACTATAGCAGTAGTCAGAGGTGTGCAGTACCTCTCCATTCATTGACTATAGCAGAGGTCAGAGGTGTGCAGTACCTCTTCATTCATTGACTATAGCAGTAGTCAGAGGTGTGCAGTACCTCTCCATTCATTGACTATAGTAGTAGTCAGAGGTGTGCAGTACCTCTCCATTCATTGACTATAGTAGTAGTCAGAGGTGTGCAGTACCTCTCCATTCATTGACTATAGCAGTAGTCATAGGTGTGCAGTACCTCTCCATTCATTGACTATAGCAGTAGTCATAGGTGTGCAGTACCTCTCCATTCATTGACTATAGCAGTAGTCATAGGTGTGCAGTACCTCTCCATTCATTGACTATAGCAGTAGTCATAGGTGTGCAGTACCTCTCCATTCATTGACTATAGCAGTAGTCATAGGTGTGCAGTACCTCTCCATTCATTGACTATAGCAGTAGTCATAGGTGTGCAGTACCTCTCCATTCATTGACTATAGCAGTAGTCATAGGTGTGCAGTACCTCTCCATTCATTGACTATAGCAGTAGTCAGAGGTGTGCAGTACCTCTTCATTCATTGACTATAGCAGTAGTCATAGGTGTGCAGTACCTCTCCATTCATTGACTATAGCAGTAGTCAGAGGTGTGCAGTACCTCTTCATTCATTGACTATAGCAGTAGTCATAGGTGTGCAGTACCTCTCCATTCATTGACTATAGCAGTAGTCAGAGGTGTGCAGTACCTCTTCATTCATTGACTATAGCAGTAGTCATAGGTGTGCAGTACCTCTCCATTCATTGACTATAGCAGTAGTCAGAGGTGTGCAGTACCTCTTCATTCATTGACTATAGCAGTAGTCAGAGGTGTGCAGTACCTCTCCATTCATTGACTATAGCAGTAGTCATAGGTGTGCAGTACCTCTCCATTCATTGACTATAGCAGAGGTCAGAGGTGTGCAGTACCTCTCCATTCATTGACTATAGTAGTAGTCAGAGGTGTGCAGTACCTCTCCATTCATTGACTATAGTAGTAGTCAGAGGTGTGCAGTACCTCTCCATTCATTGACTATAGCAGTAGTTAGAGGTGTGCAGTACCTTTCCATTCATTGACTATAGCAGTAGTCAGAGGTGTGCAGTACCTCTCCATTCATTGACTATAGCAGTAGTCATAGATGTGCAGTACCTTTCCATTCATTGACTATAGCAGTAGTCAGAGGTGTGCAGTACCTCTCCATTCATTGACTATAGCAGTAGTCAGAGGTGTGCAGTGCCTCTCCATTCATTGACTATAGCAGTAGTCAGAGGTGTGCAGTACCTCTCCATTCATTAACTACAGCAGTAGTCATAGGTGTGCAGTACCTCTCCATTCATTGACTATAGCAGTAGTCATAGGTGTGCAGTACCTCTCCATTCATTGACTATAGCAGTAGTCATAGGTGTGCAGTACCTCTCCATTCATTGACTATAGCAGTAGTCATAGGTGTGCAGTACCTCTCCATTCATTAACTATAGCAGTAGTCATAGGTGTGCAGTACCTCTCCATTCATTGACTATAGCAGTAGTCAGAGGTGTGCAGTACCTCTCCATTCATTAACTATAGCAGTAGTCATAGGTGTGCAGTACCTCTCCATTCATTAACTATAGCAGTAGTCATAGGTGTGCAGTACCTCTCCATTCATTGACTATAGCAGTAGTCAGAGGTGTGCAGTACCTCTCCATTCATTGACTATAGCAGTAGTCATAGGTGTGCAGTACCTCTCCATTCATTGACTATAGCAGTAGTCATAGGTGTGCAGTACCTCTCCATTCATTAACTGTAGCAGTAGTCAGAGGTGTGCAGTACCTCTCCATTCATTAACTACAGCAGTAGTCATAGGTGTGCAGTACCTCTCCATTCATTGACTATAGCAGTAGTCAGAGGTGTACAGTACCTCTCCATTCATTAACTATAGCAGTAGTCATAGGTGTGCAGTACCTCTCCATTCATTGACTATAGCAGTAGTCATAGGTGTGCAGTACCTCTCCATTCATTAACTATAGCAGTAGTCAGAGGTGTGCAGTACCTCTCCATTCATTAACTATAGCAGTAGTCAGAGGTGTGCAGTACCTCTCCATTCATTGACTATAGTAGTAGTCAGAGGTGTGCAGTACCTCTCCATTCATTGACTATAGCAGTAGTCAGAGGTGTGCAGTACCTCTCCATTCATTGACTATAGTAGTAGTCAGAGGTGTGCAGTACCTCTCCATTCATTGACTATAGCAGTAGTCAGAGGTGTGCAGTACCTCTCCATTCATTGACTATAGCAGAGGTCAGAGGTGTGCAGTACCTCTCCATTCATTGACTATAGCAGTAGTCAGAGGTGTGCAGTACCTCTCCATTCATTGACTATAGTAGTAGTCAGAGGTGTGCAGTACCTCTCCATTCATTGACTATAGCAGTAGTCAGAGGTGTGCAGTACCTCTCCATTCATTGACTATAGCAGAGGTCAGAGGTGTGCAGTACCTCTCCATTCATTAACTATAGCAGTAGTCAGAGGTGTGCAGTACCTCTTCATTCATTGACTATAGCAGTAGTCATAGGTGTGCAGTACCTCTCCATTCATTGACTATAGCAGAGGTCAGAGGTGTGCAGTACCTCTCCATTCATTGACTATAGCAGAGGTCAGAGGTGTGCAGTACCTCTCCATTCATTGACTATAGCAGAGGTCAGAGGTGTGCAGTACCTCTCCATTCATTGACTATAGTAGTAGTCAGAGGTGTGCAGTACCTCTCCATTCATTAACTATAGCAGTAGTCATAGGTGTGCAGTACCTCTCCATTCATTAACTATAGCAGTAGTCATAGGTGTGCAGTACCTCTCCATTCATTGACTATAGCAGAGGTCAGAGGTGTGCAGTACCTCTCCATTCATTGACTATAGCAGAGGTCAGAGGTGTGCAGTACCTCTCCATTCATTGACTATAGTAGTAGTCAGAGGTGTGCAGTACCTCTCCATTCATTGACTATAGCAGAGGTCAGAGGTGTGCAGTACCTCTCCATTCATTGACTATAGTAGTAGTCAGAGGTGTGCAGTACCTCTCCATTCATTAACTATAGCAGTAGTCAGAGGTGTGCAGTACCTCTCCATTCATTGACTATAGTAGTAGTCAGAGGTGTGCAGTACCTCTCCATTCATTGACTATAGCAGAGGTCAGAGGTGTGCAGTACCTCTCCATTCATTGACTATAGCAGTAGTCAGAGGTGTGCAGTACCTCTCCATTCATTGACTATAGCAGAGGTCAGAGGTGTGCAGTACCTCTCCATTCATTGACTATAGTAGTAGTCAGAGGTGTGCAGTACCTCTCCATTCATTGACTATAGCAGTAGTCAGAGGTGTGCAGTACCTCTCCATTCATTGACTATAGCAGAGGTCAGAGGTGTGCAGTACCTCTCCATTCATTGACTATAGCAGAGGTCAGAGGTGTGCAGTACCTCTCCATTCATTGACTATAGTAGTAGTCAGAGGTGTGCAGTACCTCTCCATTCATTGACTATAGCAGAGGTCAGAGGTGTGCAGTACCTCTCCATTCATTGACTATAGCAGAGGTCAGAGGTGTGCAGTACCTCTCCATTCATTGACTATAGTAGTAGTCAGAGGTGTGCAGTACCTCTCCATTCATGTAGTTGGCAGTGAAGAAGATGCACAGAGCATATTTATAGCTGTGTGGGGAGAGGAGACCCTCTGGTCTAAACTGAATATGGGGGTACTAGTAATTTTTATCAGCATTCTGTGGCTTGCACTTTTCCTAGGTGCTCTGTGTGACTGGGGCACTATTCCTGTGGAGACCAGTAATGGGAGCACTCTCACCCTGACACTGGTCATGGGGGCACTTCAGGCTGACATTGTGAGTGCGGACATCCTGAAGGCTTCTGGTTACAGCCAGTCCTGGAGATAGTATTGTCATTGCTTATGGCACTGTTTATGACAGCTCCTGCAGTCGTGCAGCATTGATAGGGCGCAGCAGTATGCGGTGCAGTGTCTGCGATGACACATTGTAGCTGCACTGCTAACAGTGTCACCTAGGCAACAGAACACCGCCAACGTTCTAGTGTGTGACGCGTCTAGCGTGTTATACCCAGCTCCGCCTATAGAGGCGCCAGCAGTGCGGCCATGCCGCAGCATGAAGCCTATTGGAAACAACCATATACAGAACGAGATCAGCAATCATATCAATTATGTGTATAGCGGACATGTGCGTGTGTGAGATAAGCTCTACAGTCTGGAGTGGCCCCGTGTGTATCAGAGTCAGGATGGCCGAGCGGTCTAAGGCGCTGCGTTCAGGTCGCAGTCTCCCCTGGAGGCGTGGGTTCGAATCCCACTTCTGACAATAAGTTTTTTTTCTAGAGGAATATAAAGATTTTGCTTGACTATGGACATAGATGATGCTTGATATGAAAGTCAATGCCGTATTAGAGCAAATGCATTTATTGAAAACTAGATGGTGGCCCGATTCTAACGCATCGGGTATTCTAGAATATGTATGTATGTCGCGCTTGGCAGAGCCACATAGTATATAACACAGACAGCTGCATAGTATATAGCACAGCCACGTAGTATATAGCTGCTACAGAGTATATAGCACAGCCATGTAGTATATAGCACAGCCACGTAGTATATAGCACAGCCACGTAGTATATAGCACAGCGACGTAGTATATAGCAGCCACGTAGTATATAGCAGCTACATAGTATATAGCACAGCCACGTAGTATATAGCACAGCCACGTAGTATATAGCACAGCAACGTAGTATATAGCAGCCACATAGTATATAGCACAGCCCACGTAACAGACAGCCATGTAGTATATAGCACAACCACATAGTATTTAGCACAGCCACGTAGTATATAGCAGCCACATAGTATATAGCACAGCCCACGTAACAGACAGCCACGTAGTATATATCACAGCCACGTAGTATATAGCAGCCACGTAGTATATAGCAGCCACGTAGTATATAACACAGCCCATGTAATATATAGCACAGCCCATGTAATATATAGCACAGCCCACATAATATATAGCACAGCCCACGCAGTATATAACACAGGCCACATAGTATATAACACTACCCACGTAGTATATAGCAGGCAGGCAGTATATAACACAGCCCACGTAATATATAGCACAGCCCACGTAGTATATAACACAGCCCACGTAGTATATAACACAGCCACGCAGTATATAACACAGCCCCCGCAGTATATAACACAGCCCCCGCAGTATATAACACAGCCCACATAGTATATTACACAGCCCACGTAGTATATAAAACAGGCCACGCAGTAGATAGCACAGCCCACGCAGTATATAACACAGCCCACGTAGTATATAACACAGCCCACGTAGTATATAGCAGGCAGGCAGTATATAGCACAGCCCACGTAATATATAGCACAGTCCACGTAGTATATAACACAGCCCACGTAGTATATAACACAGCCACGCAGTATATAACACAGCCCCCGCAGTATATAACACAGCCCCCGCAGTATATAACACAGCCCACATAGTATATTACACAGCCCACGTAGTATATAACACAGGTCACGCAGTAGATAGCACAGCCCACGCAGTATATAACACAGCCCACGTAGTATATAACACAGCCCACGTAGTATATAGCAGGCAGGCAGTATATAGCACAGCCCACGTAATATATAGCACAGTCCACGTAGTATATAACACAGCCCACGTAGTATATAACACAGCCCATGTAGTATATAACACAGCCACGCAGTATATGACACAGGCCATGCAGTATATAACACAGCCCACGCAGTATATAACAGCCCACGTAGTATATAACACAAGCCATGCAGTATATAACACTGCCCATGTAGTATATAGCAGGCAGGCAGTATATAACACAGCCCACGTAATATATAGCACAGCCCACGTAGTATATAACAGCCCACGTAGTATATAACACAGCCACGCAGTATATAACACAGGCCGTGCAGTATATAACACAGCCCACGCAGTATATAACACAGCCCACGTAGTATATAACACAGCCCACACAGTATATAACACAGCCCACGTAGTATATAACACAGGCCACACAGTATATAACACAGCCCACGCAGTATATAACAGCCCACGTAGTATATAACACAGGCCACGCAGTATATAACACAGCCCACGTAGTATATAACACAGCCCACGCAGTATATAACACAGCCCACGTAGTATATAACACAGGCCACGCAGTATATAACACAGCCCACGTAGTATATAACACAGCCCACTCAGTATATAACACAGCCCACATAGTATATAACACAGGCCACACAGTATATAAGGCAGCCCACGTAGTATACAACACAGCCCAGTCAGTATATAACACAGCCCACGTAGTATATAACACAGGCCACACAGTATATAACACAGCCCACGTAGTATATAACAGCCCACTCAGTATATAACACAGCCCACATAGTATATAACACAGGCTACGCAGTATATAACACAGGCCAAGCAGTATATAACACTGCCCACGTACTATATACACAGCCACGTAGTATATAGCACAGCCCACTCAGTATATAACACAGGCCACACAGTATATAACACAGCCCACGTAGTATATAACAGCCCACTCAGTATATAACACAGCCCACATAGTATATAACACAGGCCACGCAGTATATAACACAGGCCACGCAGTATATAACACAGCCCACATAGTATATAACACAGCCCACTCAGTATATAACACAGGCCAAGCAGTATATAACACAGCCCACGTAGTATATAACTCAGGCCACGCAGTATATTGCACAGTCCATGCAGTATATAACGCAGCCCACGTAGTATATAACACAGCCCACTTACTATATAGCAGTGTTTATATACTCACCCTCCGGCGTCCACCGAAGCTGTCCCAATGCGCGCGATGCTGACGCCAGCTTCCATTCCCGCTAAGTCACCTGGGTAATTTCGCAATGCATCACTGGGAATGGATCGCACGCATCGGTGGACGGCGGATGGTGAGAATAGCACAATTTTTTTTTAAATTATTTTTAACATTATATCTTTTTTGATGCTGCATATGCAGCATCAATAGTAAAAAGTTGGTCCGGGATGGGGCGACACACTGGCACTGACTGGAGGGGAGTAGGGAGGGGCCAATTTGCGGCCGGACTAAGCCTGTTGCTGATTGGTCGCAACCTGCCGGCCAACCAATCAGCGACCCGGGATTTCCGTTACGGAAGTTACAGACAAACAGACGGAAGTGCCCCTTAGACGATTATGTATATAGATATTACTATGAGGGTTATCTTTACTGGTGTGTGTACACTCTGCGGTAGTCAGGCATTTCGTGCAGTTTTCTCACTGCAATATTCAGTTTTTCACAATCTGTGACGGATCCGTCGAGCCAACGGACAGTGGGAAAACCGCGAAAAAAACGCAAAATTAATGAGCAGGTTCATTATTTTTCCGCAATGCGGTTTTCATGCGGAAAAACGCACATCATGTGCACAGAAATTGCGGATTTCATTAAAAATTATGGGATGCTTAATGTATGCAGATTATTTGCTGTTTTATAGCGTTTTTACAGCGCAAAAATGCTAAAAAACCGCAAATAATCTGCAACGTGTGCACATAGCCTCAATGTACAGAAACATAGGAAAAAAATGTGCTGCAATTCTCAAAATGCTTTTTTTTTTTGCGAAAGAATGTGTGATCCTAACTTTTATAATTGTTTTTTTTTTTGTTGTTGAACTTTTCACTGTATTTTTCAGCCCCTGTTGGGAATTTGGAGTTACAAGCGTTTGATTGTTTGTTCTATATACCACAGTAGCCGAGTATTTCAGCAGTGGAAATTTTGGCCTTCTATGAATATTCTGCCACTGAAGCCCAGCCAACCAATTTGGTGGCAATGGGGACCTTCAGCAGACCACTGATTGCATTTTCATGCGCGTACAAAATCCGATTTTAACATCTATCATCCGATTTACATCCCATTTACATGCGAATGTGATCCGATTGCAATTCAATTTTAACACGAGCTTTTACATAGAGCAATTTTCTATGTAATTTACACAAAGGTTTCCAAAGAAATATTCTTCAAGAAAAGTTATAACTTGTGGGATAAGCTATAACGTCGCTCGCGCTGATGTGAGTGAGTTGAACTGATTTTATTGACTGAGAACTCGCAGAACCTTTCTGATGGCATCGCAAGAGTGTGAACGTTCTCACGCTCGCAGTGACGTCAGTGAGGTGAAAAGAGTTCACCGTGAGGCGCTGAGCAAGCACGCACAGCTCAGTGTCTGCTGGATGTCAGGCTGTATAGTCGCATCATGCAACAATGCTGCCTGCCATCTAGATGTAGCAGAGCTAGACGGGTCTCGGGACAACTGCATTATTATCTTCTTTGCTGACAGGTAAGGAATATGAGTTTTATTATTTTAATTCTGTTACAGAAGACATTGTTTTCAGTGGAATGGGCAATGAAGTGAGTATGGTTTAATTTAGATTAATTAAATGAGTCTGTGTCATTCTTTCAATTAAAAGACTTTATTCTGGGTGTTTTTTTTTTCATACAGTATCACTATTGGGTTAGTAATGGAGGTGTCTTATAGACCCCTCTCCATTATTATCCTCGGGGCATGATGTCACCTGACAATACAATGGTGACATCAACCGCCCCAACTGTTACCCCAAAAGGGCAAAAGGGAAGAGCTAGGCGAAGTGCCAGAATTGGCACATCTTATGGATGTGCCATTTCTGGGGCAGCTGAGAACTAATGTTTTTAGTCTGGGAGGCGGGCAATATCCATGGTCCTTTCCTAGGCTATTAATATCAGTCCGCAGCTGTTTGCCTAGCCTTTGCTGGTTATTAAATAAAGGGGAACCCTACACCATTTTCTTTTTTTGGGGGGGTCCCCATTTTAATAACCAGGAAAGGCTAAATGTACAGGCGTGAGCTGAAATTAGTAGCTTGTGAAGCTCCATGGGGATTACCCCTTCCCAGGCTATAAACATCAGCCCACAGCTGCCTGCTTTCCCTCTGCTGGTAAATAAAATGTCCGGGGATCTCGCAACATTTTTTTCAGAAAACATTTTAGTATGTTAAAAAATATATATATACGGTAAGCTACACAAGCGCTGCACTTATTATAGATGTGGCATCCTTATATCTATCTATTCTATGTGTATATATCTATTTTATCTATTCTATTCTGTCAGGTAACGGTGTGATTTTACTGCATTCGGCAGATGAATTGTTGGCTTTTAAAAGGACATCGATGTGTAAAAACTGAACGGCACGTGCATGACCCAAGTGCTGTGCGATTTTTTTTTTCCCTCGCACGCATTGATTTGCAATGGCGAGTCTCGTTGGCGAGTCTCGTTTGAGAAACGAGGAGAGTCACAGCATGCTGCTATTGTTTTCTCAGTCCCATTTTGGCTTTTTTTTCAGATTTTTATCGGATTTTTATCGGATTGCACTCGTCCGTTTTCCTCGCAGATAAGTACGAGCCCCAAGTCTGACTTACTAGTATGGGGTGTAATCACGTAAAGTGTCATGTGCACAAAATACCGCCCTGTCTGTAATTCAGTGCAGATTTAATATCGGCAGCATGTCATTTATCATTTTCACCTTGGATTTTGCCCTTAGCAGCTCATATTTATTTACTGAAGATTGTATTGTAACAGAATCTACATTAAACACAATTATATATTTTGTTGGATTTTATTGCGATTTTCATATCAGAATTTTGAACATGTGAATGTAATCTAAGGGGGACACAGCGCTACACTAGAATAACGGTTCCGTCCTTCCCAGGATCAGTGAGGGTCCCGACTCCCGCCAGTCAGAAACCTAAGTTATATCACCTGTGAAATCTCTGCAGAACCACACGATGGCTCAGGCGTTGCAGCTCTAATATCGGCCCTGAAATTTGGCCTTGTTTTAACGATGATAAACTGACCTTAGGGTAAGACTAGATACTAATATTCCAGACCACAGCAATGCTTTTAGTGGTGAGATTTTTTAATAACAAGTACATGGAGTGATGTAATGCTGCCCAACAACTGTGTAACCTAAGACTTGACAGATGATTTATGGTAAATTACCCATTTAAGAGCCGCAGAGTACAGCGAGGTCTGAGTTATTACATGTGACACTGTATTATATGTAACGAAACACCCATTCTACGTATGCTGTAGATGATGTGTGTGTCCTCAGGCCTTCAGCCCAGTACAGAGCACTGGTAGGTTTAGAGTAAGCTGATTATATTCTGGGTGTATACTGTATACTGGTGGATACGTATTTATAGACATAGCTTTCTAAGACAGGACTGCTGACAGCCTGGGATTTACAGATTCCTTCTTGAGTTAATCAGAATTTCTTAGAACAAGGTTCTCATTCATGTGAAGCAAGTGCACCATAAAAACTGCAAACCTACAGGAGAACTCACAGTAGGATAACCGTAGGTTTGCTTTATTTTTCTGGCTGAAGGATTTGTTCCATCATAGCGCTAGAAAAACTTTATCCGTACCTTAGTAAACCCCAAAAAATGTGGGAGGAAAATGGTGGGTGCATCTTATAGTCCGAATGCAGGCTTACTGAGGGGTTACGGCAGTGGTGTAGCAGCGTCCCTTCCTCAGGGAACCGTTGGCGGCAGGAGTGTGGCGATGCTGAAGCTCGGTGTTGGCGGTGAGCAGTGCGGAGTGCATCATTGGTTTCCCTGCGGCCATCTTCCTGAAACCATGGGCCGCCAGACTCAGCGCATACCCAGATTTAGATCTCGGCTGGGACTCTCGTGCTCCATTTTCCTGAGGCTGTGGGCTTCAGGAAAATAGCTGCAGGAGGCAGATTGAGATCTCGGCGACCCTCGGCTTCAGGAAAATGGCCGCCAGAGGCCGTGCGGGTGCAGACTGAGATCTTGGCGACCCTCGGCTTCAGGAAAATGGCCGCCGAGAAACCAATGATGCACTCGGCTCTGCTCACCGTGGACACTAGCATTGCCACATTTCTGCCGCCGGCATCCCGAGGATGGGACCCTGCTCTATGCAACACACTATGCTCTGCGGCACCGCCGGCACGAAACCTGCAACATTGTACAGCTGGGATACCCTGGGACTGAAGCATTGTACCGCTGGGATACCCCGGGACTACAGCATTGCCCCACTTTTGCCGCAACCGGTTTTGTGAGGAAGGGACCATGCCTCCTGTGACCCCGCTCTACCACCGCCGACCCTCAGGTAAAATACCTTAAATTCAGATGATAAGACGGACCCCCATCTTATAAAACATTTTTTTGCTATTTTCCACCCCAAAATTTGGGGTGCGTCTTATAGTCCGGTGCGTCTTATAGTCCGAAAAATATGGTACCTCATACACTAACTCTGCCACACTATATGTGTAAGCAGGCTGTTTGGATGCAACAGCGCAGACAATAAGGAAACAGTGGTACTTAACACTATTTAACTAACACCAAAGGGAAAAGCTATGTGTGTGTATATAGTATGTAAATATATATATTTATAGTATGCACTATATGGTGGGTTACAGTAGCAGGGTCAGTACAGTATATTATGACACAGCAATACAACTAAATGCAATGTCTAAGCAACGTTCTATTACATTCACCGTTCTTGTTATCTAGCAGTTAAATGACTACTAATGCCATTATGTCTCAAATTCACCAGTGTAACGCTCAGTACCAGGCCCGGACCCCGTCGTAGTCTCTATAAACACCTCTGATTGTTACACTGGCCCTAGAGGGGCTCACCGGTACTTCCCGCAAGGGCACAAGTCCTAGATATGCGAGTCACTGGGTATACTGCATGCTCATCACTCTGGCCTTCTCTGTTCCCTGCAGCATGGCCCCAGCTGACCCCCTGTTCCATACATCTGCGCTGGAATTAACAGGCCGCAGGACAGGAACGGTCCCCTGCTACAGCAGGATCGGCTCCCGAGCCTGGTTCGGACCTGTCACGGTCTTCTACTGGTGCTGCTTATGGATCTTCTACTGGCGTGCGTGGGGGGTACAAATCTTCTACTGGTGCTGTTTACGGATCTTGTACTGGCGTGGACGGGGGGGTACGAATCTTCTATTGGCGCTGCTTACAAATTCTACTGGTGCTGCTTAAGAATTCTACTGGTGCTGCTTAAGAATTCTACTGGTGCTGCTTAAGAATTCTACTGGCGCTGGTCACAGACTTGTAGTGGCGCTAGGCACAGATCTTACTCACAGCTTAAGCCTTCTCTGGCATTGGATTGCCCTTCTGTGGCAATGGTGGCTGTAGGCCCATCTAGCAGCCACACAACCTGTCCTGGTACGGGTTCTGGCGGCAACTCCCTCCTCTCAGCCTGGCCACACCTTTTATAATTAGTACCTGTGACACAAGTGTCACTTGATCTGGTGTTGTCTTTATAATCTTCTCCTCTGAGAACATACGTTCCCACTATCAGAATCCTGCTACTGTAATTTCTTTACTTTCACTTTCGCCTTTGAGCAGTAGATGGCCGTGTTCGCTTGCAATTACTCAGCTAGGCATCAACTTCAACTGTATTCTCTCTTGTCCGCTTCCTTACCTATTGGTAAAAGTATGGGGACAATTACACACGTGGTCAAAATTATTGGTACCCCTTGTTTAACGACAGAAAAATGAAGTAGGCCTGGTCAGAAATGATGGTACCCTTAATATTTTGTTGCACAACCTTTTGAGGCAATCACTGCAATCAAACGATTCCTGTAACTGTCAATGAGACTTTTGCACCTCTCGACAGGTATTTTGGCCACTCCTCAAGGCCACAATTATGAGAGTCAAAATAAGTAAACAAATCCAGAAAATCACCTTGTCTGATTGGATAAGATTTATTTTGCAAATTATGGTGGAAAATAACTATTTGGTCACCTAAAAACGTGCAAGATTTCAGTCTCTCACAGACCTGTAACTTCTTCTTTAAGAGGCTCCTCTGTCCTCCACTCATTCCCTGCAGTAATGGCACCTGTTTGACCTCGTTATCAGTATAAAAGACACCTGTCCACACTCCAAACTCCACTATGGTGAAGACCAAAGAGCTGTCGAAGGACACCAGAAACAAAATTTTCTGTCCTCTACTCCTCTTTGGTCAGACCTCATCTGGAATACTGTGTCCAGTTCTGGGCACCACATTTAAAAAAAGACATCAACAAACTGGAGCAAGTTCAGAGAAGAGCGACCAGAATGGTGGCCGGTCTGCAAACCATGTCCTATGAGGAACGGTTACAGGATTTGGGAATGTTTAGCTGCAAAAAAAGACTGAGAGGAGACTTAATAGCTGTCTACAAATATCTCAATAGCTGTCACATTGTAGAAGGATCATCTTTATTCTCATTTGCACAAGGAAAGACTAGAAACAATGGGATGAAACTGAATGGAAGGAGACACCGATTAGATAGTGAGGGTGATCAATGAGTGGAACAGGCTGCCATGAGAGGTGGTGAGTTCTCCTTCAATGGAAGTCTTCAAACAGAGGCTGGACAGACATCTGTCTGGGATGATTTAGAGAATAATGGTTTGAGCAGGGGTTTGGACCAGATGACCATGGATTGGGCAACATATATCAGCTGCCAGGATCCCCTTAAATTAAATTAAAAAAATAAAAATAAAAAGAGCTGAACGGTGCAGATTGGGAGCTTGCAATGTTTTATTTAGTGTTGCATAGACAGCCACATTGTTTTGACTTCTAGCAACTTTTGTTAAATTGCTCCTCATTGTATCACCACTAAAATATATAAACCTGGCACTTCCTTAGTGAGGAAATGAAAATCCAAATGAAGGAAAATATTAAAACAAAGAATATGAATCAGTCTCTAGCAAATAAATATGTTACATTGTTACATACCGTGCATACAAAAATAAATATTACATGCAGAAATACTATAGCTTGTTACAATGAAGCTCCACCAAGGCTAAAGGTTTTCATTTATCAGTTGCATCAGAAAACTGATGCAGAAATTTATCAGCTGTGATCCAACTTTTTCTCCCGTATTAGCGATATACATGGGTTTAGGTTGAAAATGCAACCTAGTGACTTGAATGATCCCACAACAAACTGTGAGATCAGTTCTTGTATCTGTTTCCAGAGATGAGCAAATCAAGTCACAGGAGCCTGGTGCAGCGGCCAGGGCAGAATTCTGCACAGTAGCCTTGTGTAGCGCCTCCTAGCTGTCGACATCCCGCGGCTGCTCTTTTGATTTGTTGGCCTTGCAGTAAGTCATCGTGGCGGCGTGACATAATCACATCACACCACAAATAAGGAGTCGGGGATGCAGCAGTTAAGAGCCTGTCTACAGCGCTCCTCTCCAGCGGCCACAGTATACTGACCTGACCGGTGGGCTAGGGTCCTGCGCATTTATTCACTCTTCTCTATCCATGTCCCTCCGTTGTGTCACCACCACTACACTAGAGGGAAAAAAGAATAGACAGCAGAATAGGTGCAAATTAAATCTAAGGCCAGAGTCACACGAAATGTATGAAAAATCAGTCCGAGTCTCCCACCCGAGAGTTGCACGAGTGTCATGCGAGTACAATCCGATTTTTCATACCTAGCATCCGATTTACATCCGATTGTAATGCGATTTTAACATGAGCTTTTACATATCATGTCATTTACACATCGTTTTCAAAGGAAATATTCGTCAAAACACACACACATATATACAATATATATACATATATATATATATATATATATATATACACTGCTCAAAAAATAAAGGGAACACTTAAACAACAGAATCTAACTCCAAGTAAACTGTCCACTTAGGAAGCAGCACTGATCGACCATCAATTTCACATGCTGTTGTGCAAATGGAATAGACAACAGATGGAAATGCCACAGCTCGCATTGATGTGCCATCCTGGATGAGCTGCACTACCTGAGCCACCTCTTGAAGCTCATCAAGAGAATGCCAAGAGTGTGCAAAGCAGTCATCAAAGCAAAAGGTGGCTACTTTGAAGAACCTAGAATATAAGACATAATTTCAGTTGTTTCACACTTTTTTGTTAAGTATATAATTCCACATGTGTTAATTCATAGTTGATGTCTTCAGTGTGAATTTACAATTTTCATAGTCATGAAAATACAGAAAATCTTTAAATGAGAAGGTGTGTCCAAACTTTTGGTCTGTACTGTATATCCCATTTAGAGAACGTATCATTTATGACAACTCTTTGTTTCCTGTCATTTAGCCAATTCCTTACCCATCTACATATAGTTTCCCCCAGTCCTTGCCTCTGGAGCTTCAGTATAAGGCTGTTATGTTGTACAGCCCTGAATGTCTTTGTAATATCCAGATAAATCACATCAGCCGCATTACCTACTGTACATCCAGATTTGCATTTACCTCCTCACAGAAACCCAACATGTTAGTTATACACGACTTCATGAATCCGTGCTGGTTGTCAGTTATTATATTATTATCTACAATATATTTCTGCAGGTCATCTCTTTTAATGCCCTCAAACATTTTGCACACTACTGATGTCAGGCTTACCGGACGTTAGTTGCCTGGATCCACCTTCTTACCTTTCTTATATATTGGTAGCACATCAGCCTCCTCCAATCCTGTGGCACCACCCCTGGTAGAAGTCTAAGAATATAAGATACATCAGTCTGTCAATTACTGAGCTCAATTCCCTCAGTATCCAAGGATGAATGCCATTTGCGGTCGCCTCTGGGGGTGGTGCATGCTCAATTTGAGATCTCGGCAACAAGATCTTGTCCTGAGTTCTTGGGAGACGATATCTCGTTGCCGAGGCTACTGCATTGCAGTAATAGATGTGTGGGGGGCTCTGGGCTTTCACAAAATGCCAGCGGAGCCCCCCACACCACAGAGCACCGCCAAACCTGCCGCACCAGCCTGGGGTGGGATTTTGCGGAGGCCACCGCCTCAGAGCAATGGATGTTCAGAGGCTCCGAGCTTTCAGAAAATATCGGTGGAGCTCCTGCACCATGAGCACCACCAAATCTGCCGCACCAGTCTGGGATGGGATTCATATTGCCGGACCACCAAACACCCCCTGTGACCACACTCCACCAGCGCTGCCGATCCCCCCAGTAGCTGAATTCGGACTGTAAGACGGATCCCCATTTGACTCATTAGTGTTTTTTCCCTATATTCCATCTGAAAATCTGGCGTGCGTCTTATGGTCCTGTGCGTCTTATAGTCTGAAAAATACGCTAGTTAAAATGAGTCCACCTTAACTTGTCTGCAACTTCTACCTGACTCCTAAACTGCAAAGCTGTGATGGGTTATACATTCCAAGTAACATTTTACACTTTTTTTTTTAATAAATCACTTTTGTAAATTTATAAGCTAGAAGTCCCTGCAAAAGCATTAAGGGGACTAAACTTGGCAAACCATCCTACAGTGCTCAGGAAGAGGAAAAATCCCCTGTGGAGGAAAAAGGATTAACCTGATCGCTAAATGGCTAAATGGCTAAATTCCCCTTCTGGGAAGAAGGGGAGTGAAAAACGAAAATGCAAAAACGAAAATACCTCTGGGGGTTAACCCCTTTGGGACGAAGCCTGTTTTCAGCTTCCTGACCAGGCCAATTTTTACAATTCTGACCACTGTCACTTTATGACTTTATAACTCTGGAACGCTTCAACGGATCCTGGTGATTCTGACATTGTTTTCTCATGACATATTGTACTTTATGATAGTGGTAAAATTTCTTCAATATGATTTGCTTTTTATTGTGAAAAAAAAAACGGAAATTTGGCAAAAAATTAGAAAATTTCACAATTTTCAAACTTTTAGTTTTTATGCCCTTAAATTAGAGAGTCATATCATACAAAATAGTTAATATAAAACATTTCCCACATGTCTGCTTTACATCAGCACAATTTTGGAAACATAATTTTTTTGTTAGGGAGTTATAAGGGTTAAAAGTTGACCAGCGATTTCTAATTTTTATAATAAAATTTGCAAAACCATCTTTTTAGGGACCACCTCACACTTGAAGTGACTTTGAGGGGCCTATATGACAGAAAATGCCCAAAAGTGACACCATTCTAAAAAATTCACCCCTCAAGGTGCTCAAAACCACATTCAAGAAGTTTATTAACCCTTCGGGTGCTTCACAGGAATTTTTGGAATGTTTAAAAAAAATGAACATTTAGCTTTTTTTCACAAAAAAAATACTTCAGATCCAATTTGTTTTATTTTACTAAGGGTAAGAGGAGAAATTGGACCCCAAAAGTTGTAGTACAATTTGTCCTGAGTACGCTGATACCCCATATGTGGGGGTAAACCACTGTTTTGGCGCACGGCAGAGCTCGGAAGGGAAGGAGCACTGTTTGACTTTTCAATGCAAAATTGGCTGGAATTGAGATCGGACGCCATGTTGCGTTTGGAGAGCCCCTGATGTGCCTAAACATTGGAAACCCCCCACAAGTGACACCATTTTGGAAAGTATATCCCATAAGGAACTTATCTAGATGTGAGGTGAGCACTTTGAACCCCCAAGTGCTTCACAGAAGTTTATAATGTAGAGCGGTAAAAATAAAAAATCATATTTTTTTCACAAAAATGATCTTTTTGCCCCCAATTTTTTATTTTACTAAGTGTAACAGGATAAATTGGACCCCAAAGTTGTTGTGCAATTTGTCCTGAGTACACTGATACCCCATATGTGGGGGTAAACCACTGTTTGGGGCGTATGGCAGAGCTCGGAATTGAAGGATCGCTGTTTGACTTTTCAATGCAAAATTGGCTGGAATTGAGAGATCGGATGCCATGTCGCGTTTGGAGAGGCACTGATGTGCCTAAACAGTGGAAACCCCCACAAGTGACCCCATTTTGGAAAGTAGACCCCCTAAGGAACTAATCTAGATGTGTGGTGAGCAATTTAAACCCCCAAGTGCTTGACAGAAGTTTATAATGTAGAGCCGTAAAAATAAAAATACAAAAATAGGGAAAAAGGAAAAAATGGGAAGAAAATAAGTCAGCTCACCAATCCCTCAACAGTGCAATGATGTCCATGCACGGAGCCGCCTTGGTCAAGGGCGTAGTCCAGAGCCAGCAATGAAAAAGAAAAAATAATCTCCAGCATGGATCTTCTAAAAAGTCAATTTATTGAAAACACTTTAAAATGCAAACATTTGCAAAAAAGAGATGGGGGTCCCAGGTGGTCAACGCCGACGCGTTTCGACCATCAGGTCTTAGTCATGGCATGAAAATGGGACCACATATTAACATTTTATACAACACAGAACACTAAAACAACAAGTGCTTAGATTAAAATTCAGGTGGGCAATCAGAACATTCATTAGATTAACCCCCTGTGAACCGCAAAAGAGAAAGACATGTCTATGGAAAAAGAACCACAATGGTGTATCAAAAAATTACATTAGCCGGAGTAATAGAACCAATTCACAGTGTGTACAATATTAAATATCACCTTCTTATGGAGAGAAGAAAGAAAAAAAAAAAAAAAAAAAAAAAAAAAAAAAAAACCACAGGGGAAAAAAAAAAAAAAAAAAAAAAACACGTGTTTTTTTTTTTTTTTTTTTTTCCCCTGTGGTTTTTTTTTTTTTTTTTTTTTTTCTTTCTTCTCTCCATAAGAAGGTGATATTTAATATTGTACACACTGTGAATTGGTTCTATTACTCCGGCTAATGTAATTTTTTGATACACCATTGTGGTTCTTTTTCCATAGACATGTCTTTCTCTTTTGCGGTTCACAGGGGGTTAATCTAATGAATGTTCTGATTGCCCACCTGAATTTTAATCTAAGCACTTGTTGTTTTAGTGTTCTGTGTTGTATAAAATGTTAATATGTGGTCCCATTTTCATGCCATGACTAAGACCTGATGGTCGAAACGCGTCGGCGTTGACCACCTGGGACCCCCATCTCTTTTTTGCAAATGTTTGCATTTTAAAGTGTTTTCAATAAATTGACTTTTTAGAAGATCCATGCTGGAGATTATTTTTTCTTTTTCATTGCTGGTAAAAATAAAAAATCATATTTTTTCCACAAAAATGATTTTTCACCCCCAATTTTTAATTTTCCCATGGGTAACAGGAGAAATTGGACTGCAAAGGTTGTTGTCCAATTTGTCCTGAGTGTGCTGCTGATACCCCATATGTGGGGGTAAACCAATGTTTGGGCGCACAGCAGAACTCGGAAGGGAAGGAGCACCATTTTACTTTTTCAACGCAGGATTGGCTGGAATTGAGATCGGACGTGATGTCACATTTGGAGAGCCCCTGATGTGCCTAAACAGTGGAACCCCCCAATTCTAACTCCAATCCTAACCCGAACACACCCCTAACCCTAACCCCAACTGTAAACGTAATCCAAACCCTAACCCCATCTCTAGCCCCAACCCTAACCCTAACTTTAGCCCCAAATCTTACCCTAACTTTAGCCCCGACCCTAACCCTAACTTTAGCCCTAACCCTAGCCTTAATGTGAAAAGGGAAATAAATACATTTTTATATTTTATTATTGTTCCCTAACTAAGGGGGTGATGAAGGGGGGTTTGATTTACTATTTAATGCGGGTTTTTATGTATTGCAGCTGTCATATACTAAAAGACGCTTTTTATTGCAAAAAATAGTTTTTGCATCACCACATTTTGAGAGCTATAATTTTCCAAATTTTTGCCCACACAGTCATGTGAGGTCTTGTTTTTTGCAGGACGAGTTGAATTTTTTTATTGGTACTATTTTCGGGCACATTACTTTTTTTGATCGCTTTTTATTCTGATTTTTGGGAGGCAGAATGAACAAAAAACAGCAATTCCTGAATTTATTTTGGGGGATGCGTTTATACCATTCCGCGTGTGGTAAAATTGATAAAGCAGTTTTATTCTTCGGGTCAGTACGATTACAGCGATATCTCATTTATATCTTTTTTATGTTTTGGCGCTTTTACACAATAATAGCTATATTATAGAAAAAATAATTATTTTTGCATCACTTTATTCTGAGAGCTATAACTTTTTTATTTTTCTGCTCATGGAGCTGTATGGCAGCTCATTTTTTGCGGGACAAGATGACATTTTCAGCTGTACCATTTTTATTTACATCCGTCTTTTTGATCGCGTTTTGTTGCAATTTTTGTTCGGTGGTATGATGATAAAGCGTTGTTTTGTGCCTCGTTTTGTATTTATTTTTTATGGTGTTCATTCAAGGGGTTAACTAGTGAAACAGTTTTATAGGTCGGGTCGTTAAGGATGTGGCGATACCAAATATGTGTACTTTTATTGTTTTTTTTAATTCACATAAATGGATTTATTGGAAAAATATTAATTTTTTTCTTTTTTTTTCTTTTTTCTTTTTTTTAAACTTTCTAATATTGTCCCAGGTTGAGACATCACTATATTTCATCAGATCGCTGATCTGACACTTTGCACAGCACTGTGTCAGATCAGCGATATGACTGGCAGTGAAGGAGGCTTGCCGGCACCTGTCCTCAGCAGGCACTCACAAGCCACCTTACTGCAGGACCCTGAAGAACCGCGTGGCCATCTTGGATCCAGGGGTCTCCATGGAGACCATGAGAATAACGCGATCACATCTTGCTATGCTGATGGAAGCACGCAGGGAGCCCTCGTCCTTGCGCGATGCCCCTCTATGTCGCTGTCACTTCTGACAGCGGCATCAGAGGGGATAAATGCCCGTGACTGGTGCTAGCACCGATCGTGGGCATTGCTGCGGGGTGTCAGCTGTCACATACAGCTGACACCCGCACGCAATCGCCGCGGCACTCACCGTGAGAACGCGGTGATCGCAACGCCGTACTAGTACTTCTGCTGGCACAAATGCAGTTCCCGCAGCACAGTACAAGTACGGCGAATGTCACAAAGGGGTTAAAGGAAACATGTCACCCGAAATAATGCTGTTAACCTGCAGATATGCGGTTAATATGCCAGTTAATAGCGTTATTATGATGCCCGGCGCCTGCACACAGCTAAATGCAGAGGGCAGAAAATGAAGATCATTCTCCATGCCAGCATTCAATTTCAGTCATGGGGACAGGGGGGCACTGCAGGTTGTGTCATTGCTCTGAGTATGGAGAGCGGCCACTGTAACCGCACCCGCAGCTCTGTCTGACAGCCGGCCTCAGTGTAGACTGCACCACAGTGACTGCACCAGCAGAATAGTGAGTGCAGCTCTGGGGTATAATACAGGAGGTAACTCAGGATCAGTAATGTAATGTATGTACACAGTGACTGCACCAGCAGAATAGTGAGTGCAGCTCTGGAGTATAATACAGAATGTAACTCAGGATCAGTAATGTAATGTATGTACACAGTGACTGCACCAGCAGAATAGTGAGTGCAGCTCTGGAGTATAATACAGGATGTAACTCAGGATCAGTAATGTATGTACACAGTGACTGCACCAGCAGAATAGTGAGTGCAGCTCTGGAGCATAATACAGGATGTAACTCAGGATCAGTAATGTAATGTATGTACACAGTGACTGCACCAGCAGAATAGTGAGTGCAGCTCTGGAGTATAATACAGAATGTAACTCAGGATCAGTAATGTAATGTATGTACACAGTGACTGCACCAGCAGAATAGTGAGTGCAGCTCCGGGGTATAATACAGGATGTAACTCAGGATCAGTAATGTAATGTATGTACACAGTGACTGCACCAGCAGAATAGTGAGTGCAGCTCTGGGGTATAATACAGGATGTAACTCAGGATCAGTAATGTAATGTATGTACACAGTGACTGCACCAGCAGAATAGTGAGTGCAGCTCTGGGGTATAATACAGGATGTAACTCAGGATCAGTAATGTAATGTATGTACACAGTGACTGCACCAGCAGAATAGTGAGTGCAGCTCTGGAGTATAATACAGGATGTAACTCAGGATCAGTAATATAATGTATGTACACAGTGACTGCACCAGCAGAATAGTGAGTGCAGCTCTGGGGTATAATACAGGATGTAACTCAGGATCAGTAATGTAATGTATGTACACAGTGACTGTACCAGCAGAATAGTGAGTGCAGCTCTGGGGTATAATACAGGATGTAACTCAGGATCAGTAATGTAATGTATGTACACAGTGACTGCACCAGCAGAATAGTGAGTGCAGCTCTGGAGTATAATACAGGATGTAACTCAGGATCAGTAATGTAATGTATGTACACAGTGACTGCACCAGCAGAATAGTGAGTGCAGCTCTGGGGTATAATACAGGATGTAACTCAGGATCAGTAATGTAATGTATGTACACAGTGATTGCACCAGCAGAATAGTGAGTGCAGCTCTGGGGTATAATACAGGATGTAACTCAGGATCAGTAATGTAATGTATGTACACAGTGACTGCACCAGCAGAATAGTGAGTGCAGCTCTGGAGTATAATACAAGATACAACTCAGGATCACTTATTGGAGATAGCATATCATATCCAGGAATAAAAATAAATTAACAAAACAGAAAGTCGCCATGCAAGTATTCAGCAGTCAGTCTCTGAATCCAAGGAGCAAATGGTCTCAGTAACCCTATTAGTTAATTATCTGCCCTGCAGATGGCTCTCTCAGTAATCCTCTTTGCGTTCATCATAATCCATTTCAAAGTGACCACTCAAAAAGTATCTGATTCCTTTTTTTCGTGTGGATCAGCAAAGATGTCGAGCAACAGAACCAGGGTGCGTCACTGGATCCTGACAATGGATCGTTGACAGGTTCTGTGTTGGATACTGAGGATGAATCCATTCTATCGCAATTTCCTTCATAATGGGCCGAGAATTACGTAGCTGGAGAGGAACGACCGTGAAGAGGGTGACTCGACAAGGGGAAACTAATCTACCAATGCTGTTGTGAACCAGGTACCGTTTATTATCAGAGATGCGTTATATTCAGTTCTGATGGTTTCGATTAGATCCACCTCTTGCTGCTGAGACAAACACACAAGATTCACACTGTGTCACAGCTCTCTATGGTGAGAAAAAAAACACGGTCAGGACAGTACGAAAGAAAAAGGCGCCTTTTACTTGTACATTATGCAGAAAACTGAAAACCCTGCAAAAGTCTGCATCTCCTTGCAGATATGCATCAATGCATTAGCACCAGCTTTCTTACATTTAATCAGTCTTTGTCTTTTTCTTGAGATTCATTAATGAACATGGCGTGCACTGTGAAATGCGTGAGGATGTCAGATCTGTGAATTTTATCTTTTTTTTGGGGGGGGGGAAATTACCACTTGAACGATATTTCAGCTCTTTCCAAAATTCTAGATTTCAGTGCAGTCCTGATTTTTTTTTTCCCCTTGTGGCTATAACTATAATGGTGTAATCTGTCTGTATTAGGGTAAATGCTCAACACCTTCCCCTATTCGCCCTTGTGGCGTAATCTTTCCATAGTTTCCCACACATTTGATTGGGCAGAATGTAATACCAGATTTGGGAAGCCTCCTGCTGCTTGCCCCAATGATAGCAGCTGATTTCCTGCAGAAGCATGGAATCATAAGGCTTTGTACAAAAGTAAGAATGAGTCTTAATTACACAAACTTAAAAAAAACATCATCTTCCCCCTTATAGTGACCAACAGTTTATTCCCAATTCCCCTTCCACCATGACCCTCCTAGCAGTCACGTTGGGTCTCCCCAAGAAATGGCGGCACCAGGCTTCAACTTCTGGACCTGATCAGCTGACTGTCAATGTGTTCTTACTTGGACAAGTTCACATCTGACAATCCTTTTAAAGGCTTAGTTCCTGCTTGAGTGTATAAACATGGAGCCAATTTAATGTGCAAACTATTATGTGCTTTGTTTGGCAAAATACACAATAGAACATGATGTCTCAGTAGGATGCATCGACTTTATACATACAGAACACGAAGGCACACAAGTATGAATTTGGTTTATGTTCTATAAAGGCTACAGATGCCTTTCAAATAGAGAAATAAAAAGATTTTTTTTTATACGTTAGTAGTTACCTTTACTTTACAAAAAAATTGCAATAAATTTCAGTCTGCAATCTTCATTCCCTCATTCATTTTCAGACACCCTCATATGCAGTTCACAGTCTGCATAAGTTTCTTACTTTCTTGTGGGATTGTCTCTCCCGGTAATATAAGCTGAAAGTGAGGTGTGTGTTCCTCTTCCAATAATATAATCTGGATGGGAAGATTACTTGTTTTTTTCCAGTAATACAGGTTGGTTGGGAGGTTTGTATGTCTCTCCCTTCAATATAGGCTAAATGTGAGGTCTGTGTGTCTCTCCCAGTAATATAGGCTAAATGTGAGGTCTGTGTGTCTCTCCCAGTAATATAGGCTGGATGTGAGATCTGTGTCTCTCCCAGTAATATAGGCTAAATGTGAGGTCTGTGTGTCTCTCCCAGTAATATAGGCTAAATGTGAGGTCTGTGTGTCTCTCCCAGTAATATAGGCTGGATGTGAGATCTGTGTGTCTCTCCCAGTAATATAGGCTGGATGTGAGGTCTGCGTGTCTCCCCCAGTAATATAGGCTGGATGTGAGATCTGTGTCTCTCCCAGTAATATAGGCTGGATGTGAGATATGTGTGTCTCTCCCAGTAATATAGACTGGATATGATGTCTGTGTGTCTCTCCCAGTAATATAGGCTGGATGTGAGGTCTGTGTGTCTCTCCGAGTAATATAGGCTGGATGTGAGGTCTGTGTGTCTCCCCCAGTAATATAGGCTGGATGTGAGATCTGTGTCTCTCCCAGTAATATAGGCTGGATGTGAGATCTGTGTCTCTCCCAGTAATATAGGCTGGATGTGAGATATGTGTGTCTCTCCCAGTAATATAGACTGGATGTGAGCTCTGTGTGTCTCTCCCAGTAATATAGGCTGGATGTGAGATCTGTGTCTCTCCCAGTAATATAGGCTGGATGTGAGATATGTGTGTCTCTCCCAGTAATATAGGCTGGATGTGAGATCTGTGTCTCTCCCAGTAATATAGGCTGGATGTGAGATATGTGTGTCTCTCCCAGTAATATAGACTGGATGTGAGGTCTGTGTGTCTCCCCCAGTAATATAGGCTGGAGGTGAGATCTGTGTCTCTCCCAGTAATATAGGCTGGATGTGAGATATGTGTGTCTCTCCCAGTAATATAGGCTGGATGTGAGGTCTGTGTGTCTCCCCCAGTAATATAGGCTGGATGTGAGATCTGTGTCTCTCCCAGTAATATAGGCTGGATGTGAGATATGTGTGTCTCTCCCAGTAATATAGACTGGATGTGAGGTCTGTGTGTCTCCCCCAGTAATATAGTCTGGATGTGAGATATGTGTGTCTCTCCCAGTAATATAGGCTGGATGTGAGATCTGTGTCTCTCCCAGTAATATAGGCTGGATGTGAGATCTGTGTCTCTCCCAGTAATATAGGCTGGATGTGAGATATGTGTGTCTCTCCAAGTAATATAGACTGGATGTGAGCTCTGTGTGTCTCTCCCAGTAATATAGGCTGGATGTGAGATCTGTGTCTCTCCCAGTAATATAGGCTGGATGTGAGATATGTGTGTCTCTCCCAGTAATATAGGCTGGATGTGAGATCTGTGTCTCTCCCAGTAATATAGGCTGGATGTGAGATATGTGTGTCTCTCCCAGTAATATAGACTGGATGTGAGGTCTGTGTGTCTCCCCCAGTAATATAGGCTGGAGGTGAGATCTGTGTCTCTCCCAGTAATATAGGCTGGATGTGAGATATGTGTGTCTCTCCCAGTAATATAGGCTGGATGTGAGATCTGTGTCTCTCCCAGTAATATAGGCTGGATGTGAGATATGTGTGTCTCTCCCAGTAATTTAGGCTGGATGTGAGGTCTGTGTGTCTCCCCCAGTAATATAGGCTGGATGTGAGATCTGTGTCTCTCCCAGTAATATAGGCTGGATGTGAGATCTGTGTCTCTCCCAGTAATATAGGCTGGATGTGAGATATGTGTGTCTCTCCCAGTAATATAGGCTGGATGTGAGCTCTGTGTGTCTCCCCCAGTAATATAGGCTGGATGTGAGGTCTGTGTGTCTCTCCCAGTAATATAGGCTGGATGTGAGATATGTGTGTCTCTCCCAGTAATATAGGCTGGATGTGAGGTCTGTGTGTCTCTCCCAGTAATATAGGCTGGATGTGAGATCTGTGTCTCTCCCAGTAATATAGGCTGGATGTGAGCTCTGTGTGTCTCTCCCAGTAATATAGACTGGATGTGAGGTCTGTGTGTCTCTCCCAGTAATATAGTCTGGATCCGCTCCGGTAACGCTGGCATTAACCCTGTGTGAGGGCTGATTGGATGACTGGAGGGGAGTACGGAGCGGGCGCTGACTGCGGGGAGGAAAGAGCGGTCATATTGCTACCGGACTGTGGCCGTCGCTGATTGGTCGTGGCAATGGTCGTGGGCGTTTTGCCACGACCAATCAGCGACTTGGATTTCCATGAGAGACAGAGGCCGCGACCAAACAATATCTGTGACAGACAGAAAGACAGATAGACGGAAGTGACCCTCAGACAATTATATAGTAGATGAGTAGTAGAAGCCCTGAAAATGTATTGATAGTGAAAAAGCGGACATCTCAATGTTGTCTAAGGCTGCAGTCACACTAGCAGTATTTGGTCAGTATTTTACATCAGTATTTGTAGCCAAAACCTGGAGTGGATGATAAATACAGAAGTGGTGCATATGTTTCTATTATACTTTTCCTCTAATTGTTCCACTTCTGGTTTTGGCTACAAATACTGATGTAAAATACTGACCAAATACTGCTAGTGTGACGGCAGCCTAACACTGACAGAAGGGGAGTTAAAGAGAGTGTCGGGAGCCGGAGCTCTGACGGATTTATTACATTTTTCCAGGAAAAGAACTTACAATCTGCAGTAGCAAAATGGTAGAATATTTTTTAATGTAGACTGGTAAGAAAGTTCCTTAATTTTGCATTTAGGACGCAAATGAACATTAAATTAAAGTCTTATTTTATGGTGGAAATAGCCTTTCCTAATGTTTTTATGTTCAGACTGGTGCCTGGATAGTATTCTAGATGCAGTCCGTCTCTAGATACAATTACATCTATATGCATACTTGCTTACTCTCCCAGATATGCCAGGAAGTTGAAATAAAAAGGGGAGAATAGTTGGCAAATCTTCCTTGTGTTGAAAAAGGCTCCTGAATTCTCCAGTAAAGCACTTTTGGTAGATTTCCGGGGTGAAATGCTGGGAGATTTTGTCCTCCGATAGAGCCCGTCATTCAGGTACACATAGGTGACATGAAATGGGGATATGGAAGGACAGTGGCTTGTAAAAGGAGTTTTGTCCATCTTGTGCTTTGCCTCTGGTACATTGCAGGGATGGGAAATCTTTTTTTCTGCCAATGGCCATTTTGATATGTATACCATCCCTCGGGGGTCATACGAATTGTGCCCTAACTCTGCCCATAAAGTACATCCTGACGCTGGAACTGGTGTCGGTACGTAGTGTTTCGTTGCACACATGCGCATGCACGTGCTCACAAGGCAAGAAGAAATTAATGGGCAAAATACAGCTGCAAGCCTAAGCATTGCGGTTCCAGGGAATCTGCCCGGGGCTGGATAAAAGGTCATTGAGGGCTGTAAACGGCCCGTGGACCTAAGGTTCCCCACCGCGTTCCAAATTATTATGCAAATTGGATTTATTCATGTGTCCTAAAGATTTAATTTTTGGGAGGTTTCCACACAAACTCATGGACTGTTTGTGTCTCAGGGCTCCTTGAATCACTAAAATCAATCTCAAACACCTGTGATAAGTAGTTTTCCAAGTGAACTCAATTAAAGGAAAACTGCTTAAGAAAAAGCTTGTTCCACATTATTAAGCAGCCACAGGTTTCAAGCAGTGTGGGAAAGAAGAAGGATCTCTTTGCTGCCGTAAAGCGTCAAATAGAGCAATGCCTTGGACAAGGTATGAAAACATTAGACAGAGTAGTGTAGAGTGCATCAGGTTCGCTTACGTAAGTTGTGTAAGTCAGAAAAATATATTTAGTAGTCCATGGATGTGTGGGACAATTTGAAACATTCTTTTACACACAGGTCAGGTTTGTCGGGGCAGGTGTCTGTAACACATCTGACACCTTTTTTGCAGCTTTCCTTTCTTTGAGGTTTGAGTGGGGAAATGTTGCCCTGCTTTCAGTTCCGGAAGTTCTGGGACCCACTCCTTTCTGACTGCCAAAGATTAGGGCCTTGATTACTATCAGCTGAAACTGAAGGTACATACCGGTCTGGCTTGCATATCATGATAGCACATAAGCATTATACATTCCCATCTGTACGTTGCGCACGGCCAGCTTCTTCTACCACAACTTGGCTTTTCTCATTACTCTGTGCGGCTGGAGGACTTGATCAGAGTGATGAACTCCCCCCATGTTCTTGTTGTACCCAAGGACACAGTCTGGTTTGGTGACCTGCGTAGAGGTACCGCATACAGCGGTAGGGGTGTTGCCATCACCATGTATGGTTGTCAACAAAAAGGACATCCCTCTTGTCCTTGTACTTGACCACCAGCATGCTGTTGATACATTAGGCTCCGGTCTCAACATTTCTGAGCAGCTGCCCAATTAGCGTTTTAAGGATTTGAAGCGTGGGATGCTGGTATAAAAGTTATCTACGTAGCGGTGATAAACTTGATGCAGCAATGGGTGCAACAAATCCCACACAATTTTCCCACCCACTCCCAGGACAGGGGGTCATTCGGGAGGATGAATCCAGGTGTCCTTCCCTTTGTAAACTCTAAACGTGTGGGTGTACTCTGAGGTACTGTCGCACATCTTGTAGCATTTAATTCCGTACCTTGCCCTCTTACTGGGCAGGTATTGTCCAAATTTGAACCTCCCCTTCAAATGTATTAGGGACTCACCCACGCAGATGTCCCTTTGGGGAACGTACAACAAACTTGTTGCTGAAGTGCTCAATGACCGGCCGAACATGAAAAGTCGGTCAAAGTTGGGGTCATCTCAGGGAAGACACCGCGCATTAACATTGTAATACAAAAAATTTGTGCATTGCTCCAAATTGTTTACTGGTCATAGTCATGCAGAACAATAGAGTGTTATACAAAATGTCAATGCTCCAATATTGCCGAAGTTCTGGCTTCTTCACTAACTCATGTGAAGAATAAGGCCCCAAAATGTCTTCATTTCTTCTACGTCTACAGGGGACCAGTTAGAAAATGAAGTAGTGGTGTTTTGGCCAAAAATGGCTGGGCATACAAAAAAGTCTATTTCTGTAAGGCCGGTGGTGTCAAATTGGTTTCCTGATTGCGCCACAAAATCAGGAATCAGTGGCTCATAATCTTAGGAGGGTTGAGGTCCATACAGAGTCAGTAACGGTGGGCACTGGTTCATTTTCTGTCCTAGGACGTCTGCTTTGCAGTTCGGTATCACTTGATGAAAAGGAGGAGTAGGAGGAAAAATAAAGGAAGGTGGCATCCTCTCCCTCACTATCTGTGTCAGAGGCAAGGAAAGCATATGTCTCCTCCACTGAATACCGTGCTTGGGACGAGTGGGACATTTTTTTCCCGTATGCGGTGTTTGTGTGTGTATCAAATTTTATTCAGGTGTGTGTTTGGTGTAAACTTTTTTTATTTAGAAAAAAAAGAATCTAGAAAGAAAAAGATTAAAAAAAAAAAAATAAAAGAATGTAAAAATGTGGTAATAAACTTGCTGAACGGATGTCATTAAAAAAAAAATTACTGAGCACTCCCAACTATCTGACATTAACCATGACTATATGTAGTAAAAAATACTGTAGTAGATGCTGATCACTACAGTATATTTTTACTGTCTCTAATTTAGTCCTATCAACTAATCTAAATTTTTAAAATTATTTTTTCACACACAAAAAAAAAATACCACCAGAAGCCGATCAGTGATGTGTCACTGATCAGCACTCGACGGGTGTAGAACTTATGCACGGATGTGATTCTTTTTTTTCTGCCAATCAGAAAACCAGAGGCCAATCAGTAATGTGCATCCCCGACCAATGCTCAACAGCTGTAGGATGCACGCACGGATGTGATGCAAAAAAGGGATAAAAAAAAATAGGAAAAAAAAGTCCTGGCCAAAGCGAGCACAGGTGCCAATCAGTGATGTGTGTCTGATCAGCAGCTCAGTGGCTGAAGGATGTACGCATCGAGGTGGTGCAGAGGGTGGGGGACTAAAAAAAGTCCTGGAAAACAGCGAGCAAGATTGCCGATCGGTGTTAAAAAGTCCCATGATTCCAAACCTTTTTATTGTACTGGTGATCTGATTTTCTTTATGACCAATCAGAGCTGCACTGTGAAAAGTTGGCATCTAGGGACAAGACTAAGGCCGTGTTGACACGATGCTTTTGTGATGTTTTTTTTTTTTCTTTGCCATGGTTTTCTAAAAACTCGGTAAAAGCGCTAATTTTTACATCATTTTTGGAAAATTGCGATGACAAAATGCATCATGTGAATACGGCCAACTTTGGCTGGTACTGTTAGGTAAGTAAAAGGTAAGTAAATTATCTTTTATGATGGCCCTGTGACTGACCTTTTTCTGTTATCGAAGACTATAGTTGTTTTTATTATGAAGACTGAGGCTGGCTCTCAAGTGGTTTAGTCTGGCTAGCTTTGTCGTAGGAGCACTCTGGTTGTGTTATTAGGGGTGTTGCCCTGACTTGTAAGTGAGACTGAACTTGTCTTGCTGTGTAAACCCAGACACGGCTCAAGGATGCTTCAGTGATGGACAGAGACATAGCAGAGTTGAACTGAAAACTGGTTTACTTGAAGTGAGGCTGACAAGTGAAGTTTGGGCACTTCTGCTCAAAACTACTGTTATTGGGAAGAGCTAAGCAAGTTGAAATGATCTCTAAAAGGCCTAAAGTTAAAAATGACATATTTCCTTTGTATTTTAGGCAAAAAAATATTGTCATCTTTTCTATTTTAAAAATTGCTAAAATGAAAATGGGCCAATGCAAAAGTTTGGGCACCTTGCATGCTTAGTAACAAGCAGCACCCTTTTTAAAAGTATTACAGCTTATAAACATTTTTTTGTAGCCAGACAAGAGTCTTTTAATTCTTGTTTAATGGATTTTCATCCATTCTTCCTTGGAAAATTCTTCCAGTTCTGTGAGTTTCCTGGATCATCTTCCATGCACTGCTACTTTGAGGTTTAGCCACAGATTTTCAATGATGTTCAGATCAGTGGATTGTGAGGGCCATTGTAAAACCTTCAGTTTGCACCTTTTGAGTTCGACTATTGTGGATTTTGATGTGTGTTTAGGATCATTATCCATTTGTAGAAGCCATCCTCTTCCTCTTCCTCTATTCTGATTCAGCTTTTTTACACATGGTGTTATGTTTGCTTAATTTTGACCAAGGATGCCCAAACTTTTACATGCCGCTGTAACTTTACAGCAGTGCACAGCTTGTCAGTTACACTACTTTACAGCTGCAGAGAGTGTAGCATTTATACTACTTTGCAAAAACAGAACTTGACATTTAATCTACTTTAGGGTATGTGCACACGTTGCATATTTGCCTGTGGAATTTTCTGCGCAGATTCTTCCTCTCTTGGCAGAAAACGCAATTGAAAATCCGTGCAGACTTGATGCGATTTTGATGTGGATTTCCATGCGTTTTTTTCATGCGGCTTTGTATGCGTTTTTGTAAGCTAAATAAATATATATTATTTAACAATAAAAAAGAATTGTGATGTCATTTATTGTCCAACTTCTTCACTTACATACGCCATTGAAGAATAATGTTTACACACAGATAGATAGATGATAAAAGATGATAGATAGATAGATGATAGATAGATAGAAGATAGATGGATACTGTATATCTATAGATAGATAATACCAAACCCTATGTTTAGTAATGAACATAATAAAAAGGTACATAAAGAGTTAAATAAAGACGCACACACACAAAATTTGCATTAGGGTATGTTTCCACGGTCCGGATAAGCAGCGCTTTGGACGCAGCAGATACCCGCTCTGCCCAAAGCGTTGTTGGCTTTTGTACGCGTGGTGATTCCGCATGTGTTCATTGAACCATGCGGAATCACCGCATACTATACATAGACTGTGTAATTTATCTTGTGGAGACTGAGCATCTCCACAAGATAAATAGACATGCTACGGTCTGTAAAGACGCGACGCATGTGCATATACGCAGGTCTGCCACCTTCATCATTGAATGCATAGTGGAGATGGGATTTCATAAAATCCCCTCCCCTATGCTGTAACATCTGGACACTGCGGATTGGACGCTGTGACTATGCAGCGTCCATTCCGCAGCGTTTCATGACCGTGGAAACATACCCTAAGGCCAGGGTCACACTTGCAAGAAACTTGCACGAGTCTCTTGCATCAATTCCTGGCACTGCCGACTAGGACCGGAGCGTTCAGCTACATAGAAATACATGCAGCCGCACTCTCCAGTCCTGAGTGCCGGTGGCAGTGCTGGGTATTGAGGTGAGAGATTCATGCGTGTTTCTCACAAGTGTGACCCTGGCCTTAAATGCAATATCTGTTTAATTGAATAAAAAAATGGAAAAAAAAAATTGCGTGGGCTCCCGCGCAATTTTCAAAACCAGCAGAGGGAAAGCCAGTGATGGGGTGCCGATGTTTATAGCCTGGGAAGGGGGTAATACCCATGGAGCTTCTCAGGCTATTAATATAAGCTCACAGCTGTATACTTAGCCTTTACTGGCTACTAAAATAGGGGAGCCCCCTCCAAAAATGATGTGGGGTTCCCCCATAATTAATAACCAGCAAGGCTATGCAGACAGCTGCGGGCTGATATTAATAGCCTAGGAAGTGGCCATGGATATTGGCCCCCCACCTGGCTACAAACACCAGCTCTCAGCCGCCCCAGAATTGGGACATCTCTAAGATGCACCAATTCCGGCACTTAGCCTTGTTCTTCCCACTTGCCCTGTAGCGGTGGCAAGTGGGGTAATAGTCATGGGGTTGATGTCATCTTTGTATTGTAAGGTGACATCAAGCCCACGGCTTAGTAATGGAGAGGCGTCAATAACACACCTATCCATTACTGATCCTATAGTTGTTACATGTTAAATAAAAACACAGCCAGAATAAAGTATTTTAATGAAATGAAACACTACACATTTTTCCCATCTGTATTGTTCTGCCAATCCCTCGATCTCCTGCAAAACATAAAATAAAAAAACAACACAAATACTCCCAGTTCCGATGTAGGCCATTTAATAACGAGTATCCCACGACGATCTCCTGTGTATGTAGAGATGTCACATCAGGATCGTTCTACAGGTGCTCCGATGATACACTGACCAGAGATAATACTCCTGCATTGTATCATCATAGTTCATGCTCTCACTTTACGGCACCGCTGCGTGGGAATTTTCCCATGCAGTGGTGCCGCAAGTGACCGGATGAACTCCAGTAACCTCTAGGCGGCAGAGTGATACAGTGCAGGAGGATACCTCCTGTCACTGTATCACCGGAGCCGTGAAAGCGGTCACATCTCCCGATGTGACAGCTCTACACGGAAGATCGTTGTGTTACACTCGTTTTTAAATAGATTACATCGGAACAGGGAGTATACTGTTGGTTTATTATTTTATTTTTTTTGCAGGCGATCGAGGGCGTCAGGGATTAGCTGTTTGGTGAGTATGTACTGTTTGTGTATGTGTGTACTGTATGTGTATATGTATGTATTGTATGTTTATATGTATGTACTGTATGTGTATATGTGTGTTGTTGTTTTTTTACACTTGAACACAGTAGCCAGATGATGGGACTACTATCCCATCATCGGCTAATGCTGTCACTGTTCTATGTGACAGCAGGCATAGCCGGATGGGACTAGTAGTCCCATTGGATAATACCTGCCTGCACACTGACCCGCACACACACACACACAGCCCCGCAGACACACACAGACCCACGCACACAGACACGCACATCTTCTCTGCACACAGTCTCCGCCCACACACTCTTCCTCCTCCCGATCTGCAGCATTTTTCGCACTTAACTCTGCAGCAAATCTGCAGATCTTTTTACACCTGCGGTTTTCCTGTGGATTTGACTGACTCAATAGAAGACAATGGGTGCAGAAACGCTGCAGATCCGCAAAAAGAATTGACATGCTGTGGAAAATAAAACGCTGTGAATCCACGCAGATTTTTCCGCAGCATGTGCACACCAATTCTGGATTTCCCATTGACTAACATTGCTTGTGCACTACAGTGAGGATTTGTTGCAATTCTGCGTGTCCAAAAACGTTGCGGATCCGCATCAAAATCTGCAACGTGTGCACATAGCCTTAGAATGACAAAGAGTTCGGCAGTTACACTGTAATAACTTTAAGGCAGCGTTGAGCTTGTCAGTTGCCCTACATTTTATAGACACAGAACTTGGTAGTTACACTACTTTACACCTTTAGAAAAAGATCCCAAAGGCATTACTTTACATTGAAACAGAGCTTTTCCTGTATTTTACATCAGCACAGAGATGGGTGGTTATGGTAATCTTCAAGTTTAGTTTCACACACAAAATGAAAGTATTTTTTTTTTTTTATTGGAAACCGGCAAAGCCCAATAGCCTTGGTTTAGGGGTGGGTAACCAAAAAGGGGGGTTCACAAATAAATCGCACTTTCAACCATGGAATACCCAAACTGTAAATAGATGGTCAATTTTTTAACAGATATACAGAAAATAGAGGGGAGAAGTTATAGTAATCAAAACAAATCAAGGTGGAAGATTTTAGTACCTTCCTACCAAAATTAAATAATATAGGGATAGAATATTGTGACAGGAGACAAATAGTAATGCCTTCCAAAAAAGGCTACAAATAGAGTGCTCAATATCACAGGGGAAAATTCCAAAGTAAAAGGCACAGTAGCAGTCACAAAACCAACCCATCAGAATCCAGAAGTAATTTACAAAAGTAAACAGACCTATCAGCATGTATACGCGTGGTAAAAATTGTTGTTACCCCTCATTTAATGACAGAAAAACCCACAAAGGTCACAGAAGTAACTTGAATCTGACAAAAGTAATAATAAATGAAAGATCTATGAAAATGAACAAATTAAAGTCAGACATTGCTTTTCAACCATGCTTCCACATAATTTAAAAAAAAAAAGTAAAACTCAGGAAATAGGCCTGGACAGAAATGATGGGACCCTTAACTTAATATTTTGTTGCACAACCTTTTGAGGCAATCACTGCTATCAAACGATTCCTGTAACTGTCAATGAGACTTCTGCCCCTCTCGGCAGGTATTTTGGCCCACTCTTCAAGAGCAAACTGCTCCAGTTGTCTCGTGTGTGAAGGTTGCCTTTTCCAGACGGCATGTTCCAGCTCTTTCCAAAGATGCTCAATAGAGTTTAGGTCAGGGCTCATGGAAGGCCACTTCAGAATAGTCCAAAGTTTTCCTCTTAGCCATGCTTGTTTTTTTTTTAGCTGTGTGTTTTGGGTTATTATCCTTTTGAAAGACCCATGACCTGTGACTGAGACCAAGCTTTCTGACACTGGGCAGCACATTTCTTTCTAGAATCCATTGATATCCTTGAGATTTCATTGCACCCTGCACAGATTCTAGACTCCCTGTGCCAGATGCAGCAAAGCAGTCCCAGAACATAACAGAGCCTCCTCCATGTTTCACAGTAGGGACAGTGTTCTTTCCTTAATAAGCTTCATTTTTCCATCTGTGAACATAGAGCTGATGTTCCTTGCCAAAAAGTTCCATTTCTGTCTCATCTGTCCATAGCACATTCTCCCAGAAGCTTTGTGGCTTGTCAACATGTAGTTTGGCAAATTGCAGTCTGTCTTTTTTATGATTTTTTTTCAACAATGGTGTCCTCCTTGCTTGTCTCCCATGAAGTCCACTTTGGCTCATACAATGATGGATGGTGAGATCTGACACTGATGTTCCTTGAGCTTGAAGTTCACTTTTAATCTGTTTAGAAGTTTTTCTGGGCTCTTTTGTTATCGTTCGTATTATCCGTCTCTTTGATTTGCCATCAAGTTTCCTCCTGCGGCCACGTCCAGGGGGTCGGCTACAGTCCCATGGGTCTTAAATTTCTGAATAATATGGGCAACTGTAGTCACAGGAACATCACACTGCTTGGAGATGGTCTTATAACTTTTACCTTTAACATGTTTGTCTTTAATTTTCTTTCTAATCTCCTGAGACAACTCTTTCCTTCACCTCCTCTGGTCCATGTTGAGTGTGATAAACACCATGTCACTACACTGCACAGTGAGGATCTGTAGCCCTATATACCGGCCACTCACTGATTCCAGGATTGTAGACACCTGTGATGCTAGTTAGTGGACACACCTTGATTTAACATGTTCCTTTTGTCACATTATTTTTAGGGGCACCATCATTTCTATTCAGGCCTATTTCATCAGTTTTATATTTTTTTAATTCTGTGGAAGCATGGCTGAAAAGCAATATCTGACTATCATTTGTTCATTTTCATAGATCTTTTATTTATTATTACTTTTGTCAGATTCAAGTTATTTCTGTGACCATTGTGGGTTTTTCTGTCATCAAATGAGGGCTACCAACAATTTTGACCACGTGTGTAAATAGTAGGTGTATCACGTGTTACCTGGAGATGAGGTACAGCTAACCCCCAACGCGCGTTTCGTGTTGGCTTTATCGGGGACTATATTTGACCATCTATTTAGTGTTTGGGTATCTCATGTTTTCCTGGTCACGTGACACTCCATGACTCTTCTCCTCATTTTTTTTAAACGATTTTGTTATTAGTGTTTTCAGTTAAATATATTTTTATCTCTACTTGTTTTTTCGCCCTTTACTTCCGTTTCTCTTTGGATATATTGGTTTAGGGGTGGTGGTAAAGGAACACTTTACAGTTTATCTCCTTTAATGCAAGAGCTCTCACAAGAACAGTCTGTAATGAGTATTCATTCAGAAATCCTGGGTAGACCGGATATCAGACACACACACTCCAAGCTAGTTTTTATTAGTGCAGCTTAAAGGAAACATGTCAGGTCCCCCATGCCCTCCAACCCAGCAGCATTAACTTATGTATGAGCAAATTGTGCTCAGAGAATTTTCCTCCACTTCCAAAGTTAGTAATCATGGACCAATTTGTAGCCACTCACTGAATTCAGAACCATCATATGCGCTCCATGTCTCTCTTTCCAGGCTGGCCCAATTATCGCTGCAGTCCCATGTAGGCTTCAAGGTCTCTCATTGTGCACACTAGTCAAGATGCTAGGAAGGCTTTATGTAACCACCATGTGCTGCTTCTAGTCATAATGCATCATAGCTAACCGGAGATATTCTCTGGACCCATGCTGTAGAATCGAAAATCAAACCAATATATGGGAGTTTCATATGTTAATCTTTAAAGGCTTCCCGAGAATTATGGGTCATTGACAGAATTTGATGCCTCTTCACTAAAAGAATCACTAAACGTTGCAAGAAAAGATAAGTTTACTTATCTTAATTCATGGGTGTACTGAATGGCCCTTTTGATGTCCATGCGCGAGCCGGGCTACCATGACATAACAGCACAAACTGCACTCCAGTGACAATGTTTTGACCTTAATCCACCGGAGCAGATGACTTGATTAACACCGATGCCTTCTGGGAAGGAGGATTAGCACTGGAAGCAGCTTCCTCGGCACGAAACCTTACTGTGAAGTAACATGTTACATGGTGAGGCCAGAGATATGCTTCTCCTCTGCGTCACGTTGCTCGCGACTGTACGAACTTCCTATCCTATTCCACAGCGGTTACAATTCTACCGTTCCCTTCCTCGTGTTGACGGCATTAGCCGCCCTCCATGTATGGGAAATTATAAAGTGATATCAAATTCATACAACATCCTCATAGCCTGCCAAGATATAAACACAAGGCCAGGTTCAGACGGGGACAAATCCTGATCAGATGTAATTCAAGACGAAAACCACTTATCTTCTTCCTGTGGAAAACAATCCACCAGCCTCAAGAAAATGTTACCCTGCTGAAAGGTGCAAGTTTTAAGTAGTTTAAAGGGGTTTTCTGAGTTGAAATAATAGAATTGTGCACCCCTCGTTAAGTTTCCTGCGGTGGCACATTATTTTGGATTCACAATGCCTATGAGGTGCAGCCTACTTTCAACTTCCCTTGCACCGAGCAAAGACTCAGGCTTGTTCGATGTACGTCTTAATGGAGTTTTCAGTCTTATTCTTCATGTGGACCCAAAAATTGAACCCATTGCCTCAATTAGAGGTGAAGAAATTGAAGAGATATAAATTCGTCTTAGAAGTCCTTCTTCCTAGAGATCCACCACTCTATACACCCTAATAAGATGTTCCCTTTGTTGGAGGGAACAACATGTTAGAAAGATCTGAGTCTTCTTTGCTTTCACCCCTCTGCAGATAACTTTAGGCTTAAGCTGACCATACATATTACACCTGCCAATATCGATGGTTCCGCTGATGGTCTAATATCTATGGGGCCGACTGATGGGCAGCTGAGATGTCGTTCCAATATGTCCACAATCGCATTGTTCTCCCTGAGATGAGGCGTCAGTTTACGGCATTCTCATAGAGAACACTGGAGCGCTCGACCGCGTGTTTGCGGAAAACACCTGAAATGAGAATCATGTTTCGGCCAATGGTTCTGTGTAAAATATATGGAACAAATATAGTAATAGGTCCTATTTTTATTACACCGGCATATTCCATAGTGCTGGACATTTCAAAGTATTCATTTATAAAGAATGTCATACAAATTTATACACAATTCATAGGCTATAGACAACTCTAAGGGCTATTTTTTTTATTACTTAAATACATGTTTTTGGGCTAAATAATAATTTTTGCATTTCAGTTTCATTGAATAATTTTGTACCGTTTCGCCTTTGAGGGTATTTCTTTCCCTGTAAATTGTTGACTGTATAATTAGTTAAATGAAAATTCATCAGACACTGAGTTTGTAATTGGTTTTGATCATCTTTTACTTGGCTCATAATAGCTGATTTACAACCACACACCAATCAAAACAAAACGCAAATTTCATGTGATCACAGATTAGCCGAGAAAAGCTCAGAAGACAGAAAAAAAGAGGTACAAACTCTGTCAGAATGGGCTCACTGACGGATCCTTGGTAAACCCATTCCACCGCCAGCAATATTGCAACATAGGAGTCTATAGAAGGCAACATATTTAATGAAACCTGATTGCAATTACCATTTTTAGCTCGAAATACAGGTATTCAACTAAAAAAAAATCCTTCCCTGAAGGTTTGCATATTCTTCAACTATTCTATGAAGAGGGCGATGCTAACAGAAGTCTACAATCCGTGTAAAGAAATGGGGGTGACAGCAGAGATAAAAAGTAGAGGTGAGAAAATCGATCCAGCAGGTTGGACGAGAACCCTGTGAACCGGCTCCTACCTGCTTGCATATCCGTGGTGTTTCCACAGAATTTAAAAAACAAAATAAAACTCATGAAATAGGCCTGGACAGAAATGATGGTACTCATTAAAATAATGTGACAAAAGGGACATGTTAAATCGCTGTGTGTCCACTAACTAGCATCACAGGTGTCTACACTCCTGGAATCAGTGAGTGGCCGGTATATAGGGCTACAGATACTCACTGTGCTGTGTGGTGACATGGTGGGTATCACACTTAACATGGACCAGAGGAGGCGAAGGAAAGAGTTGTCTAAGGAGATAAGAAAGAACATTATAGACAAACATGTTAAAGGTAAAAGTTATAAGACCATCTCCAAGCAGCTTGATGTTCCTGTGACTACAGCTGCACATATTATTCAGAAATGTAAGATCTATGGGACTGTAGCCGACCTCCCTGGACGTGGGCGCAGGAAGAAAATTGATGACAAATCAAAGAGACGGATAATACGAACGATAACAAAAGAGCCCAGAAAACTTCTACATAGATTAGAGGTGAACTTCAAGCTCAAGGAACATCAGTGTCAGATCGCACCATCCGTCATTGTATGAGCCAAAGTGGACTTCATGGGAGACAAGAAAGGAGAACACCATTGTTGAAAAAAAATCATAAAAAAGCCAGACTGGAATTTGCCAAACTACATGTTGACAAGCCACAAAGCTTCTGGGAGAATGCCCTATGGACAGATGAGACAAAAATGGTACTTTCTGGCAAGGCACATCAGCTCTATGTTCACAGATGGAAAAATGAAGCATATCAAGAAAAGAACACTGTCCCTACTGTGAAACATGGAGGAGGATTTGTTATGTTCTGGGGCTGCTTTGCTGCATCTGGCACAGGGAGTCTAGAATCTGTGCAGGGTGCAATGAAATCTCAAGGCTATCAAGTGGTTCTAGAGAGAAATGTGCTGCCCAGTGTCAGAAAGCTTGGTCTCAGTCACAGGTCATGGGACTTGCAACAGGATAATGACCTAAAACACACAGCTAAAAACACCCAAGAATGGCTAAGAGGAAAACATTGGACTATTCTGAAGTGGCCTTCTATGAGCCTTGACCTAAATCCTATTGAGCATCTTTGGAAAGAGCTGAAACATGGCGTCTGGAAAAGGCAACCTTCACACACGAGAGAACTATAGCAGTTTGCTCTTCAGGATTGGGCCAAAATACCTGTCGAGAGGTGCAGAAGTCTCATTGACAGTTACAGGAATCATTTGACTGCAGTGATTGCCTCAAATGTTGTGCAACAAAATATTAAGTTAAGGGTACCATCATTTCTGTTGGCCTATTTCATGAGTTTTATTTTATTTTTTTTAAATATACTAATAGTCTATTAGAGATCAAGATCCACCATACTAACCCCCATACTACCAACAAAATCGCTATCAAAGGAGCACATATTGCCGCCACATCGTGATCACATATTATCACCACATAACTGTATAGTTCCACCATACTGATCACTAACAAAAACCACTGTATTAAGACCAATATTACGGCCATGCAGCGATCTGTAGACCATATATGTGTATTATGTACAGATAAATTCAGTGACTCACCGGTGACGGCCATGACTTCTTCCATCAATGACTTGTTTCTTCAGAACCTAATTTTTTAGCTCATCGCTTTCACCCAACTCTAAATAAACAAAATAGCACCATAAACACTAATAATTCCACCCCCATTGCCGTACGCCAGTTTTGTGCCTTTCACAACTAACACTGTACCCCTTGTACCTCCACAGAATTATAGTGCGCTCTCTATTAGGGATGAGCGACCATTTATCGGTTATCACTCTAGTATCTGGGTGCTCGCATGTACTCGTTACTCGGCGAGCATTAGCCGGTGATCGAATTTGAAACTCGAATCCTCGCCCTGCATATTTGGCGCCTGTTACACAGCCAAAAAGCATGCAGGGATTGCCTGCAAGTCACTGGAATATCATAGCCATCTTGGTAGTGGCATTACGGTGAATGGCTGACCATGTGACATCATCAGAGGTTATAAAAGAGCAAGTGCTGCCACGCTCGGCTCACTGACGCCATTGCACAGCTCAGGGACACTTCGTATTGGAGGGAGAGAGTACTTACATAGTTACATAGTTACATAGTTATTAAGGTTGAAGGAAGACTATAAGTCCATCTAGTTCAACCCATAGCCTAACCTAACATGCCCTAACATGTTGATCCAGAGGAAGGCAAAAAAAACCCATGTGGCAAAGAGTAAGCTCCACATTGGGGAAAAAAATTCCTCCCGACTCCACATACGGCAATCAGACTAGTTCCCTGGATCAACGCCCTATCAAGGAATCTAGTGTATATACCCTGTAACATTATACTTTTCCAGAAAGGCATCCAGTCCCCTCTTAAATTTAAGTAATGAATCACTCATTACAACATCATACGGCAGAGAGTTCCATAGTCTCACTGCTCTTACAGTAAAGAATCCACGTCTGCTATTATGCTTAAACCTTTTTTCCTCCAAACGCAGAGGATGCCCCCTTGTCCCGGTTTCAGGTCTATGATTAAAAAGATCATCAGAAAGGTCTTTGTACTGTCCCCTCATATATTTATACATTAACATAAGATCACCCCTTAGTCTTCGTTTTTCCAAACTAAATAGCCCCAAGTGTAATAACCTATCTTGGTATTGCAGACCCCCCAGTCCTATAATAACCTTGGTCGCTCTTCTCTGCACCCGCTCTAGTTCAGCTATGTCTTTCTTATACACCGGAGACCAGAACTGTGCACAGTATTCTAAGTGTGGTCGAACTAGTGACTTGTATAGAGGTAAAATGATGTTCTCCTCATGAGCATCTATGCCTCTTTTAATGCATCCCATTATTTTATTTGCCTTTGTAGCAGCTGCCTGACACTGGCCACTGAATATGAGTTTGTCATCCACCCATACACCCAGGTCTTTTTCATTGACGGTTTTGCCCAGAGTTTTGGAATTAAGCACATAATTATACATCTTATTACTTCTGCCCAAGTGCATGACCTTACATTTATCCCCATTAAAGCTCATTTGCCATTTATCAGCCCAAGCTTCTAGTTTACATAAATCATCCTGTAATATAAAATTGTCCTCCTCTGTATTGATTACCCTGCAGAGTTTAGTGTCATTTGCAAATATTGAAATTCTACTCTGAATGCCCCCTACAAGGTCATTAATAAATATGTTAAAAAGAAGAGGGCCCAATACTGACCCCTGTGGTACAGCACTGCAAACCGCTACCCAGTCCGAGTGTGCTCCATTAATAAACACCCTTTGTTTCCTATCCCTGAGCCGGCTCTCAACCCACTTGCACATATTTTCCCCTATCCCCATTATTCTCATTTTATGTATCAACCTTTTACTTGTCCAGGCCTTTGTGTGCACAGTACAGTATCATGAATCAGAGTCCTGTAGTGTTGATACTGGTGCTGATTCTGGACCGTCATACTAAGAGCCCTTGTAAGGGCTCAATCTGTGTTTTGCTGTTTGTATCAGATACATTCTGCATTTATCCTGGGAAGGGACAGTTGCAGGAGCAGGTAGAGTGGCAGAATACAGTCTCTAGGCGGTGCTTAGGGATTGCAGTTCGTTGCTAAACACATATCTGCTGCACGTGACCACATTTTTTGGGGGGTTAAAAAAAATTGACTATATTTTTATCCATAGAGTATTACGTGCTTTGTGGTACATTTTGGTGGGATTTAACACTCGAAAAATGCTTTGAAAATTTTGTATGGATTTAGTTAGTCATCCACACAGTATTGGGTGCTTTCTGTGACATTAGGGTGGTATATAACATTCCAAAAAAGCATTGAAAAATTGAAGACTCCACAAAGATGGTGAGCAGCGATGGCGCTATCATCAGAGCAATGATCCCGCTTCTGTGCCTACTTAAACAGTGACTGCTGACAATTAAATATGAAGCTTTGCATGCGGACCAAGTGGAGATGGAGGAAGACATGAGACAGGGAGATACTTCCCAGCCTCATCTCATCTGCTCAGCGCAGATTGGGTAACAATGAGGAGGTGGAACAGGAGCTGGCTGATAGAGCAGCAATAGGCTAGTATGCACACAAGTTTCTTCCCGTCTCCCCTATGTGGATAGACTGAGGAGGGGAATGAGAAGGAAGAGATGGAGGAGGAGGAGATGGAGAGTAGTCATCAGTGTCCAGGCCCTGATGACTGGGTATTTTTAAAGAGGGGAACATTTTTAAAAATGTCAAGCAATGCCTCGCCAACAAAACCAGCACACTCCCTAATTTCTCTGCAACCTTTTGCGACCTTCAGCTATTGGGTTTGAAAGCTGGATACCTGGTATCATATGTCCCTCTATCCCTTGGAGGTGTTGTGATGCCCTTCCGCTAGCGCCATGTCTGAGTGGGTTTTTAGTGCCACGGGGGGCAAAACAGACAGGTGCTTCCACCTGTCAAGAGAAAGCGCAGAATCTTTGAGTGTAGGAGAACTACCACTATACTTTGTTCACAATATTTGAATGCAATACTACAGCTGGTGCCTTAAAAGGTGTATGGATGACCCTGCTCGTAATTTTTGGCAGGCTTTACACATAGTGCACCGCTTTTACGAGTCTAGGAGTACCACTACATGTCAAATTGAACAAAATGTGTATGAGGTCCTCCTTTATGTCTAATACAGATGTATCTTACATCACATTTTGGCAGTTCTTGCTTCCTTCATAAATTACCAAAATCGATTTTGAATTGTTTATTTTCATTCCTTATAGTGGAGTAAAAGCATGACCCCATTGTTCTCAGCAGCGATCTGGGAGTCAGAGATGCTTCCAGGGGTCTTCCCCATGCTTTTGTCCTTCCATTCAGCACTTTTTCCATCCATTTCAACATTTTCAGTGCTACGAGGTTTGTTTCCACTAATGAAAAGTAGAATCCTAGATAGCCATTAAACAATCCCTCATTGCCTCCTTGCTTTTTTCCTTGCTTCTTTCCCTTTTCCAATCGCTCTTCTTTCACTATGCATTCCTTTTCCCTCCTTTTCCTTCCTCCTTCTATCTCTCTATTCTTTGCTTTTCTACTCTGTCTTCTTTCCCCATATGTTCTTTTCTCGTTTCTTTTCTTTCCTTCTTTCTTTATGCTCTTTATTTTCCTTTTCTCCTTTATTTCTTTGTTTACTTTTCATTCTTTCCTTTTTTACTTTCTTTGTTTTTCTTCTTTCTTTACTTTCCTTGTTTCTTTCGTTTTTTTTGTTTTTGATCTTTTATTTCCTTCTTTTTTCTTTCTTTCTTTTTCTCTTTCTTTCTTTCTTTCTTTCTTTCTTTCTTTCTTTCTTTCTTTCTTTCTTTCTTTCTTTCCTTCTTCTTTTCTTTCCTTTTCTTTCCTTTCTCTTTCTTCCTTTCTTTTAATTTGTCTTTCTTCCTTTCTTTTAATTTGCCTTTCTTTTTCTTTCTCTCTTTCTCTTCTCTTTTTCTATTCATCATTTAGTATACTCATGTATAACAGAAGTTACTGGCAATCCCAAGTTCATTTGTTCTTTCTTTTTTTTCTTTTCTTTATCTCTTAACTCTCTTTTTCCTTCTTTCTTTTTCTCTATGTTTACTGTTTTCTTCTTTCTATTTATTTTTTTAAACTTTCTTTCATCCTTACTATTAATTTTTCTGTCTTTCTTTCCTTTCTCTCTCTCTTTCTTTTCTCTTATTTATTCAACATTTAGTAGACTCATGTACAGTATGTCAGCAGTTATTGGCAATCCCAAGTTCGTTCTTTCTTTCTTTCTTCAGATGAAGACACTGTAGGTGTACGATGGACTCTCTGTCTGTGGTGGAGACACTGTGGTTGTATGAGGGGCACTCTGGCTGTAATGGAAACACTGTTGTTGTATGAGGGGCACTGTGGCCATGATGGTGACACTGTGGTTGTACGATGGACACTCTTGCTGTACAGAAGACACTGTGGTTGTACGAGGGGCACTCTGACTGTGATGGAGACACTGTGGTTGTATAAGGGGCACTCTAGCTGTGATGGAGACACTGTGGTTGTATAAGGGGCACTCTAGCTGTGATGGAGACACTGTGGTTGTATAAGGGGCACTCTAGCTGTGATGGAGACACTGTGGTTGTATAAGGGGCACTCTAGCTGTGATGGAGACACTGTGGTTGTATAAGGGGCACTCTAGCTGTGATGGAGACACTGTGGTTGTACGATGGACACTCTGGCTGTACAGAAGACACTGTGGTTCTACAAGGGGCACTGTGGCTGTGATGGAGACACTGTGGTTGTATGAGGGGCACTCTGGCTGTGGTGGAGACACTGTGGTTGTATGAGGGGCACTGTGGCCATAATGGTGACACTGTGGTTGTACGATGGACACTCTGACTGTGATGGAGACACTGTGGTTGTATAAGGGGCACTCTAGCTGTGATGGAGACACTGTGGTTTTAAGAAGGGCACTGTGGCTGTGATGGAAACACTGTGGTTGTATGAGGGGCACTGTGGCCATGATGGTGACACTGTGGTTGTACGATGGACACTCTGGCTGTACAGGAGACACTGTGGTTGTACGAGGGGCACTCTGACTGTGATGGAGACACTGCGGTTGTAAGAGGGGCACTCTAGCTGTGATGGAGACACTTCGGTTGTAAGAGGAGCACTCTAGCTGTGATGCAGACACTGCGATTGTTAGAGGGGCACTGTGGCTGTAATGGAAACACTGTGGTTGTACAATGGACACTCTGGCTGTGATGGAGGCACTGGTTGTATGAGGGGCACTCTGACTGTGATGGAGACACTGTGGTTGCATGAGGGGCACTCTGGCTGTGATAGAAACACTGTGGTTGTACGATGGACACTCTGGCTGTACAGAAGACACTGTGGTTGTAGAAGGGGCACTTTGACTGTGATGGAGACACTGCGGTTGGGTTGTAAGAGGGGCACTGTGGATGTGATGGAGACACTGCGGTTGTATGAGGGGCACTCTGACAAACTCTGACAGCGGCATTTAACTGGTTAATAGCCGTGAGTGGATCACGATTCCACCTGCAGCTATTGCGAGCACATGTCAGCTGTTCAAAACAGCTGACATGTCCCTGGAAAGAAGTTGGCTCACCAACGGAGCCCACATCAAAGGGAGGGAGGCCAACATCGGCGTAAATATACACTCGATGTCGGTAAGGGGTTAAGGGCAATGGTACCAAATACTAATGAAATGTATGGAAACTTTTGACTTTCCAGTAAGTAATAAACATGCCTTAAAGTATTCTCTCTCTCTTTCATTATTCTGGCATTTGTCAATTATTAATAATTATAGTATTGACCTAATTGACCTAAAACGGGAAAGGTTTATTCTGATTTCATGTCAAGTATTGAGAAAAACCTGCAGATGTGTCTTTTTATATAGTGAATGGAAACTTCTAGTTTCAACTGTACATATCAATTTCATGTTTTTATTTTATTGTCACTATGATTTACATTTGTCATGTTATTATATTATATGCACATACAGTCTTCAGCATTGAAATTGCAGCACCAAAAAGGGACAGTTTTGGAATGATGAAAATCAAAGGATGGAGATGATAGTGATTTGGAAAGGATGAAAAATTGAAATAAAATTTTAAAAACCTCTGGATGTATTCAGTCTGGAGAATGAGCACCATGTGCAGAAATCCCGGCACTTCCAGCCTTGGCTGCTATCACTGACGTTATCAATGGTCGTCTGATGAAGGTTCTGGTTCTCTGAATTCACTTGGGCAAATCATCAAGCTCCACTGCTGGCAGCTCCTGTGTGATCACCGACCAATGACGTCCAAGATGTGCTCGATGGGAGACAAGTCCAGAGACGCTGTAGCCATGGGAGCAGGTTTAGGCCACTCAAGCTGCTCACAAACGCACCTTCATCATGAAATAGAAGACTTCCGGCACAGGAATCCTTTTTCAGTAAAAATTCTTTCTTTATTTAAACATCTTCAGCGATAAAAACAACATCATGGGGACCCCCCCCCCATAGGCCTGACGCGTTTCGGACCCAGTAAAAACAGTCCTTCCTCAAAGGCCTGCAAACATAGGGTGAACAGTTCCTTATATCTATCGCAACAGCACATGTAATAAATTAGAAAGGACTACCTCCCCAATTAGTTTTACAGTTCCAATGTTGAGGAGATTAGTATAAATATTACTGGTAAATATAAGGTCCTATTCTTATTACAGGTATGTGTCCTGTTACATCCGATTCCGTGCACCGAGCATAAGCATGGGTTTATTGTATAGCTGTCACCTTCCTCTGCAGACTAATACCATCCTGACCCGTGATAATCCCCTGTAAGCCTAATATTCTCATGTCATGACCTGCAAGAATAGCAGAGGTATTATTATTACATCAGTGGAATATGATGTTGCAGAACAATGTACAATATACCCCATAAAGAAGATGTGCACCATATTTTGGCTGGATTACCCCTTTAAACAGGAAACTGAGCATCAAAGCTAGCCCACGAGGAGGACCAAAAAACGATTTGGTCTTGATCAGGTGCTGGACTTCTACATTTGATCATAATAGCTAGTTTATCGAAGACCCCATACACATGTTTTGATCCCCATAGACTTCTATGTGGCTGTATGAACATGACCATATGCTGGCATCGATTGATTTCTCTGATCAATCATTTAGAGGCTGATATGGAGTACCCTACGGCACAAAGTGATCCTGGCTCAACAGGGACTCCGTGTGTTATTGACTAAGCTCTGCTTGAAGCCTTGAGGAGTTCCCTTCAAATTGTCTCTTTTGGCTTAGATTCCTTGTGGGTTTAAAGGCTATGTGCACATACATTTTTACATAGTAACATAGTAACATAGTTAGTAAGGCCGAAAAAAGACATTTGTCCATCCAGTTCAGCCTATATTCCATCATAATAAGTACCCAGATCTACGTCCTTCTACAGAACCTAATAATTGTATGATACAATATTGTTCTGCTCCAGGAAGACATCCAGGCCTCTCTTGAACCCCTCGACTGAGTTCGCCATCACCACCTCCTCAGGCAAGCAATTCCAGATTCTCACTGCCCTAACAGTAAAGAATCCTCTTCTATGTTGGTGGAAAAACCTTCTCTCCTCCAGACGCAAAGAATGCCCCCTTGTGTCCGTCACCTTCCTTGGTATAAACAGATCCTCAGCGAGATATTTGTATTGTCCCCTTATATACTTATACATGGTTATTAGATCGCCCCTCAGTCGTCTTTTTTCTAGACTAAATAATCCTAATTTCGCTAATCTATCTGGGTATTGTAGTTCTCCCATCCCCTTTATTAATTTTGTTGCCCTCCTTTGTACTCTCTCTAGTTCCATTATATCCTTCCTGAGCACCGGTGCCCAAAACTGGACACAGTTTTGCTACACTTTTATTGCCCCATCAGGCATTTCAGACTTAAGATCCCCCCAAAATTATGAATTGGACGGGACCCCCCCTTCGAAGCCATTCATGATAATTTGTCACTTTTGTGATCCATCTGGACTCGTTACAACAAGATCCGTCCATTTTAGGCAATAGGCCAGTCTGTTGTGCTGCCTAAAAAAGACTAAAACTGCCAGAATGGAGACCAGATGGAGCACAAAACTGATTCATTATGGTTAATGGCTCCGCCAAGTATTCTGCCCTATCTGAATCCGGGTCTTCAGAGATTCAGAAATAAACGCCGGTGGAACCACAAATGTGTGGCCAAAATTTGACGCAAACCTATTAGTTAGTCCCATATTGTAAATTAATGGCATGTTGACATCATTTTATGATTGGGGGGTGTCCAACGTTTGGGGCCCCACTGATCCTTAGAACGAGGGTGATGCCGCAGTGGAGGTCTAATTAATTAAACTTCAATAATCCTGTTAATAAATAAGTAAACAGATTTTTTTCTCACAGAGTCCTCTTACAGGTTTTACCTGCACAATGAAGTCCCAACCGCACAGTGGGTAGGGAAAAAGCAACATGGCACCTATCATACTGGTACCAGCTACAAGAGCCCCTCTGTGCAGGGAAAACCTAAGGAGGTAACTCAGCGTTAAAATAGCATCATATTCAATTTATTCTCTGGATCACTCGAGTCCTATGCATTGGCAATATGCCATGACTTCATGAGGTAGGAATACTCCTTACATGTTTATGCAGCACCCCCAAGGGCTGTGGGGTACTCGGATCCAGGCCCTTCTGTTCTCAATGGGGATGTCACGGTGGCTGACCCAGTCCGTGGCCCTAGGGGAACGTCCGCTGTAAATTGTGGGGGGAAAGGTCTTTAAAGGGATAATGTTCGTGACGCCACCTGTGGTATTCGGTCAGGGTGACGCTGCTTTAAGGGGTCCGCTGGGGTGATGTTATGGCAGCTAGATGGTATACCTTCCCACAGATGAAGTATGTCCCCAGGGCTTCCCAGAGTGTGGATGGTGGATGATGTACGGCGCGGTGAATAACGAGGACACAAGGTTTCAGTCTCTTTACCTTTACTGAAGGCTTCAGCATCCACAGTCCAGGGTAGGGACCACAGGGTAGGCAGAGTCCGGCCGGTCTGAAGGCAAATCCAGAGTCCCCTTATCCAGGTGGAATTCAATAGCCTTCCTCTAGCGCCTGGGCGTTGTAGTTCCTCCCTGCTGAGCAACTCGGTAAGGTCCTCACAACTATTGTAGATGTTAAGTCTCTTCTCTCTGTCCCCCTGACGGATAGGACAAACCCGTATGACTAGTGGCCTGAGGCTTTTTATAGGGACCCTAGAGATGCCCCGGCCTTCACAAGTTGCCACCCTGCCTCTTGGGTAAATGGTCGGGCAGTCAACGTGGAATCAACTGTCCTGCCAGTCTCTGAAGTAACGGCATAGAGATCCTTACTCCCTCGGTGTTCTGGCTACCGGTAGTGCGCTTCAGAAGGAGGCAGCCTGCTTCTAGCTGGTCTCCATCTGATATTCCTCTCCTTTTTGCTATGACTTTGTTGCTCACTCACTACAGCACAATTCCTTTCATGTCCTTTCTTAGGATGCTACTGCATGGGATGCAGGCGCAGCTCCGTGTACCTTCGCCTTCCACAGGCCGCAGTCTGTAACTGGCTGGAACCCACTCCAACCAGCCTCTGCCAAACTCGGTCGGGACTCACTGACTATCTCCTTCTCCCTCCAGTCAGCTTCTGTCTAACTTCCTAACCAACCCACCAGTTTTACCTAAGTGTGAGGAGTGCCTTAATAGATAGAAGCATGTCTCCCCCTGGCGGACTGGAGTGTGAAGTGTGTTTTGTGGTTGTGATACCTGGACAGAAGATCTCCTTCATTGCCTTCAGACGTAACATCACTCCCCCCTGGTGGAAGAATATCATTACTGCAACGACCAGGACTCTGGGGCGCTGCATTTACAAGTTACAATTTTGGCAAATTTAACTGCAGAAGAGCCCAGTTATACAACAGCAAGCACACAAAGCTCCATGAGAGGTGTTTTTCTGGGCAATGGTCTTCATTCAAGTAGATGGCCAATATGCATGATACTTAGTGGTACTGATATCTATCACAGGAAATATACAGTAATCTCATTAAGGGCCTGGTTTTCTTAAAGTGGGGTTATGGAGAAGTTTCATTGTGTACTTGTCACGAAAATATGAATTATTTTCCATTGTTTCGGGGACACAGCCAGAGCTGGCCTACTACTCCTCCCATCATTGGTTTCTGTAGGACCAAGTCCTACTCTCTCTCTGTGGATTTCCAACCCCCCCCCCCCTTCAGGTAGATGGTCAGCTTTGGAATGCGAGTTTTATTGCTTGCCAGTACTAGCAGAGCTGAATGTGTTCTTTCCCTCCAAAAATCTCTTTCTCTTATAAGCAAAACACTCAAAGTCAAATTCAATAAGGCACATTAATCCCAGAAACATGAAAATTAGATTTCCAAGATCTGGGCACTTAGGGTTACGCATGACTGCGTTTTGCGGCATTTAGGGTTATCAGAAACCTGGGCAATTAATTTCTGCCCACCAGCAAATCACAGACATACCGTGTTTGGACTCTAAAAAAACTGTAAAATCGCAAAGGAAAAAATAATGCTAATATCGTTGGCCTGTGAGCTTTTTGGCCAAAGATATGAAGAACAGGAGTTATTGATAACTTTCAAAGACATATGTACCTCCCAGAAAACAGCCTATACGTGTCCAATCCACCTATAAGAGGTCGGTGGTGGCAGCATAGTTTTCATATTTATGTGGTGTTGGGGACTTGATGGTAACTGGATCAGGGTATATACAGCTGTGGCAAAAATTAAGAGACCACTGCAAAATATTCAGTTTGTCTGATTTTTCTCTTTATAGGTATATTTTTTAGTAAAATGTAAATTTTTCATTTATTCTATAAGCTACTGACAACATGTCTCCGAATTTCCAAGCAATACATTTTGTATTTTTTCTGAAAAGGAGAAATGGTCAAAATTACAAAACAAAACCCAGTGCTTTCAGACCTCAAATAATGCAAAGAAAGCAAGTTCATAATCATTTAGAAACAACAATACTAATGTTTTAACTCAGGAAGAGTTCATATCAATATTTTGTGGAATAACCATGATTTTTATTCACAGCTTTCATGAGTCTCGGCATGCTTTCCACCAGTCTTTCACACTGCTCCTGGTGCAAAAATTTAAGCCGTTCTTCTTTGTTCGATGGCTTGTGACTACCCATCATCCTCTTCATTACATTCCAGAGATTTTCAATGGGGTTCAAGTCTGGAGATTGGGCTGGCCATGACAGGGTTTTCATGTGGTGGTCCCTTCATTTTGCCTGAGCTGTATATGTTCCTATCAGGAACCGGTGGTGTATATATACATCCCGTCACATCACGTGCCGCAATATTCGACATAAATTAGAGCAGCTGTGCTCATTTTCTTATCCTCTGTCAATACCCTTATTGGCCAGCAGGGTAAGGGGGCGCCAGAGAGCTGCAAGTTCTTGACAAAGATTAGTGACAGTACTCCTGTGTCTTAATTAAATAATTCAAAAGCAGCTATTAAAAAAGCATACATGTCCATACACACAAATACTTCAAGGTAAAACTGTTTTGCAGTGTAATATGTCTCGGTACTATCCTGATTCCTTTACTCTAGAAACTGTCATCCATTCTCTTTTAGGGGGCGGTTCTTCTTCATCGGCATTCTGTAAGCTCTATAGATAAGGCTTGCTTATTTCTCTCACTTCCCAGCATATATTGTGTCTGTAATTGTCCAAAAGCTCACTTGCCCTGAACTGAAAGCCCATTTCTCTACTATACATGTATACAACTTAAGAGAATGCAGAGAGACATTGAACCGGCCACACTTCTTGTAGAAAAACAAACAATGGCCCCCACTTCCTGTAAAGAGAAAAACACCCATCACAACTTCCTGTACAAAGGTAAATACCCTCCCCACTTCTTGTAGAGAGACTACATCTATCTTCCACTTCCAGTAGAGAGATAACAACCTATTCCCACTTTCTGAAGAGACAAAGACTCTCCTCCATTTCCGGTAGAAAGATAAAAACCTGCCCTCATTACTTGAAGAGAGACAAATTCCCATGTCCATTTCCTATAGAGAGACAAAGACTCGCTCTCACTTCTTGTACAGAGATAAAGACCCTCTTACACCTCCGGAAGAATGACAAAGGCTTGCCCCCACTACCTGAAGAGAGACAAAGACACAAGCTCACTACCTGAAGAGAGACAAAGACCCACTCCTACATCTTCTAGAGAGGCAAAGATCTACCCTCACTTCCTGTAGAGTCAAAGAGCTGCTCCCAATTCCTGTAGTGAGACAAAGAACCACCTCCACTTATAGAGAGACAAAGAGCCACCCCACTTCCTGTAGAGAGATTAAAACCCATCCTTAAAGGGAATCTGTCACCTCAATTTGGCGGGCTATGTAGATTACCTGTGTTCAGTCAGATGGGCATTGTTTTGTCTAATTTTCTCCACCCCATCCTTCCACGCTGTCCGCAATATTTTTGTGAATTTGAGTAGATGGCCTCCATAGTTCGCGTGCGCGCAATGCAATCTTCGCTCACACACGCGCACTATGCTTTGTCCAACTGCGGGCAAAGCCGAAAACCATTACTGCACATACACCAGCGCACTGTGTCCCAGAAGTATTTTGCTGTGTTTCGGGACACAGTGTGTCGGCACATGCACAGTAATGCTTTTCGGTTTTGCCCGCAGTTGGGCAAAGCATACTGCGCATGCGCGAGCGAAAATTACATTGTGCACGCGCGAACTATGGAGGCCATCTACTCGAATTCATAAAAATATTGCTGACAGCGGGGAAGGATAGAGTGGAGAAAATTAGACAAAACAACGCCCATGTGACCGAACACAGGTAATTTACATAGCCCGCCAAATTGAGGTGACAGATTCCCTTTAATTCTGTAGAGAGACAAAAAACACTCCCATTTCCTATAGAGAGTCAATGATCCACTCCCACTTCCTCTAGAGAGGCGAAGAGACTTCCCATTTTCTGTAGAGAGATTAAAACCCATCCTTACTACTGTAGAGAGAAAAAGATCCACTCCCACATACTATAGAGATACAAAAAACGCATTCTGATCCCACTTCCTAGAGAAGAAAAAGATCCATCCTTACTTCCTGTAGAAAGACAAAGACCCACCCCCACTATCTGAAGAGAGACAAACACCTACCCCCACTTCCTCTAGAGAGAAAAAAAAATGTTCTCCCAATTCTTATAGATAGACAAAGATCCACATTCACTACCTGAAGAGAGGCAAAGACCCGCTGTCACTTTGTGAAAAGAGACTAAGACTGGCCCACATTTCCTGAAGAGAGACAAAAAATCAACTTCTGCCTAGATAAACCATCCCCTGAACAGAGATAGAGACCCACCCTCACTTCCTGTAGACAGACAAAGACTCATTCGCACTTTGTGAAGTGAGACAAAGACTGGCGATCAAGTCCTAAAGAATGAAAAAGAACCACCCCACTACTTATACATAGATAAAGTCCCACCTAATGAAGAGAAACAAAGATCCAGCCTCACTTTCAGTAGAAGAGACAAAGAGCCATCGCCACTTCTTGTAGAGAGACAGACCTATCCCACTTCCTGTAGAGATAGAAAGACTCTACCCCACTTCCTGTAGAGATAGAAAGACTCTACCCCACTTCCTGTAGAGAGAGAAAGATTCTACCCCACTTCCTGTAGAGATGCAAAAACTCTTTCTCACTTTCTAGAGAGAGGAAAAAGATCCGTCCTTACTTCCTGTAGAGAGACAAAGACCGTCTCCCATTTCCTGTAATCTGTTTCAGTGTCTCTTCTAATAGCAACAGGTTACACCTGAAAATGGGAAGGGGACAGTAAGTTAGACAGCAGAGAGACTGCTAGTCGTCTGCATTTTGAAGGTTTTTTGGGGGGTTAAGACAACATGATTATTAAATACAGTGATTTGCCGTTTGTCTATTTATGACATAGTCTATCAAATTAATTTGGAGAGGCGTGTCTCAATAATTTATTTCTCCATTTCCTAGGGACACATGAAAAGTTTTATCTGTATTTTTCAAATTTGATATGACGGTAATGACAATTGTTCTAAATTTCAGATCCAGATTACGCACCAGAATGAATCCATCAGAAGGTTACTCGGCCCCACCATCCAGTCCAGATCGTCCTTTTCCGCCAGTGGTTCGATCTCATGCGGTCTCTGTAGTGACTCCAGCAAAGAAAATAACCTTCTTTAAGAGTGGAGATCCTCAGTTCAGTGGAGTAAAGATGGCCATTAATCGTCGTAGCTTCAAAAGTTTTAGCGCCCTCATGGACGATCTTTCAAACAAAGTTCCTTTGCCGTTTGGGGTTCGGACAATTACTACTCCTCGAGGTACGCATAGTATAAGCAGACTGGAGCAACTTCAGGATGGAGGAAGTTATATCTGCTCTGACAAAAAGCACGTGCAACCCATGGCTGGACACAAAGGGGGAAATCATAGAGGCATTCGTCCAGATAGTTCCCGAAAGCAAGGTCAACATGGGGGCCCTCAAGAGGAATACTCTGCTACACAGTTTCAACAGGTGCCGAAAGTAAGGAAGAAAATTGTGCTAGTGAAGAATGGGGATCCAACAATTAGACGTTCAATCATCCTAAATCGGAGGAACGCGCGTAATTTCAGGACATTTCTGGAGGACGCCTCCGATCTCTTGCAGTATACTGTACGAAGGTTATATACTGTGGATGGAAGAAAAGTAAGTAGTCATGTGGTTATATGAAACATGAAGTACTTAACTGTGTATGGCTTTATATGATAAATTATCTATAAAAAGGGGTTTTCTAGTCAAATCAAAAATCATAAATTATATAATTTATTAGTAAAGTCCTATATTAGGCCAGGTGCGCTGATACTCTGGTAGTTGCTCTGTCTTTCTACCCTACGTTGACAGTGTTTGAAGTCAGAAATCCCCATTCACACGTTGTCCTGTCTTAAGTACAGATCTGGAAGAAAAGCTGCCATGATTGATGGAAGAGCTACAAGAGGATCGGGAAACTTGGCCTAAAACCAATTACGGTATATTAGGGAAGCTTTAGAGCTACTTTCTAAAATTACTTTTGCCTGGAGAACCCCTTAAAAACAAAACATGGTGGTCTTTCTAATGCTAGTCAGAGAGTTTTCCTTCGTATAGAAAAGGAGTGTCATGTTGAATCACTCCGAAAGGCCACAATACAACTTAGAGGTTACTTCCATCGGAGATGTTTCTAGCATTATATGCCAAAATGCCTTATAGAGACTTGTAAAGAAAGTGGGGGCAGCCACCTATGGGAATTTTAGAGGTCCGCTTTGCCCCCCACTTAGGATAAAGAGAGCCTTACGTTCATGTGTCTTTCCCCATTGTATGCGTAAATGCAATACACTACAATATACACAGCCACATGCAAAGATGGCCACCTGTAAAATTCATATACATTTTTCTGGAGTAATGAAAAGGGGTTAAGGTACCCGATTCTCATACTATGTATGGGGGACACGGAGATGACTGTGCACCACAACTCTTTTCTTTGTTATGTTAAGTACATGCAAACAGACACCAAAAAGTAAGCATTTCTGTGACCAGGTGGTTAGGGGCCACACAGAATGGAATGGTGGGCAGGTTGTAACCCCTGGCATAGAAAATTCACTATATAAAAAGCTTATATCAATCATTTGCTTCAGTAAAAGTCAGAGGCGTAGCTAGGGTTTTGGTTCGGGGGGGAGTGCCGAAGCTTCTGAGTGGCCCCTAACCAGGTAACCTTGATTATAATTGGGTGACGCACCCTAATAGTGGAGGAGAACCTCAGCAGATGACCGCGCTGTAACTGAAGATAATCTCTATATAAAGACCAACAAGGATATTACCGCCATATGGTCAGTGGTAGATACCAGTCCTACAGAACATATAAGAGATCCCAGCACAGTTACAGACAATGTCTTACCACTGACGTTCTTTCTGATGGAATTGTTCATTTTTCCCGCCTTTTCCATCTGGCCCAGACCGACATGACAACTTCTTCCAGCTACAACTCGTCTGCAGAGAATGCAACAAAGACACATTTCACTTCTCATATTCCAGCCCCATCATCATCTATTCCCAACCTGCACAAACTCCTCATCCTGCTGATACCCCAATATTGAGCCGCTGCTGCCATATGTGTCCCTATTACTGCACCTGATACCCCAATACTGAGCCTCTGCTGCCATATGTGTCCCTATTACTGTCCCTGATACCCCAATACTGAGCCGCTGCTGCCGTATGTGTCCCTATTACTGCCCCTGATACCCCAATACTGAGCCTCTGCTGCCATATGTGTCCCTATTACTGTCCCTGATACCCCAATACTGAGCCGCTGCTGCCGTATGTGTCCCTATTACTGCCCCTGATACCCCAATACTGACCTGCTGCTGCCATATGTGTCCCTATTACTGCTCCTGATACCCCAATACTGAGCCGCTGCTGCCGTATGTGTCCCTATTACTGCCCCTGATACCCCAATACTGAGCTGCTGCTGCCGTATGTGTCCCTATTACTGCCCCTGATACCCAAATACTGAGCCGCTGCTGCCGTATGTGTCCCGATTACTGCACCTGATACTTCAATACTGAGCCGCTGCTGTCGTATGTGACCCTATTACTGCACCTGATACCCCAATACTGAGCCGCTGCTGCCGTATGTGTCCCTATTACTGCCCCTGATACCCAAATACTGAGCCGCTGCTGCCGTATGTGACCCTATTACTGCCCCTGATACCCCAATACTGAGCTGCTGCTGCCGTATGTGTCCCGATTACTGCACCTGATACTTCAATACTGAGTCGCTGCTGCCGTATGTGTCCCTATTACTGCCCCTGATACCCCGATACTGAGCCGCTGCTGCCGTATGTGTCCCTATTACTGCCCCTGATACCCCAATACTGAGCCGCTGCTGCCGTATGTGTCCCTATTACTGCCCCTCCTGTGTGTTACTGACGGGTTGATCTCTTAAAATGACATCTAAATGATTGCTTTCTGTCCTTCACATTACTATGTGCCTTCTAAATTCTAAAGTAACCCTCTATAATATAGTAATGCGGGTGCAAGTGCCCTAGAAAACAGTGCCCATATTTTTCCCCCTAGAAAGTAGTAATGCCCTGTGTGCCCCTTTGATAGTCACAGTAACCTGAGTTCCTGAGTCTCCCCTGTACAGCTCCCCTATACACAGCATGATGGTCTCTTATACATAACATGATGCCTCCTCAATGTATAGTACCACCCACACAGTATACTGACCCCTTAGTAGCCCCCAAACTGTTTGATGGCTCCAACACTATAATCCCCACACTGTACGATGGCCCCCTCACTGTAATTTTAACACTGTATGATGCCCCCCTAGATAGCCTCCATATAGTATAATGCACCAGATAGTCCTAAATGTAGTATAATGCACTACCCATAAGCCTCCATATAGTATAATGCACTCCCCATAAGCCTCCATATAGTATAATGCACTCCCCATAAGCCTCCATATAGTATAATGCACTCCCCATAGCCTTTTCTATATTGTATAATGCACCCCCCATAGGCAGACTTTATAGCACAAGGCAGCACCCATAGGCAGACTCTATAGTATAAGGCACCACCCCATAGGCAGACCCTGTAGTATAAAGCAGCATCCCCATATGCAGACCCTGTAGTATAAGGCAGCACCCCCATAGGCAAACCCTGTAGTATAAGGCAGCAACCCACAGGCAGACCCTATAGTATAAGACCGCACCCCCATAAGCAGACCCTTTAATATAAGGCAGCACCCCTATAGGCAGACTCTGTAGTATAAGGCAGCACCCCTATTGGCAGACCCTGTAGTATAAGGCAGCACCCCTATACTCAGACCCTGTAGTATAAGGCAGCACCCCTTTAGGCAGACCCTGTAGTATAAGGCAACACCCCTATAGGCAGACCCTGTAGTATAAGGCAGCACCCCTATAGGCATGCCCTGTAGTATAAGGCAGCACCCCTATTGGCAGACCCTGTAGTATAAGGCAGCACCCCTATACTCAGACCCTGTAGTATAAGGCAGCACCCCTATAGGCAGACTCTGAAGTATAAGTCAGCCCCCATAAAAAAATAAATACTCACCTCTTCTTCCTGGTTCCTCCGCAGCTCTGAGCGCCTTGCTCATCTCCTGACAGCGGGCGCTGGTTAGTGACATCATCGCGCCCGCTGTCGGTGACATCAGACGCTGACATGGGGATGATGGGAGAAGGAGCATAGCACTCCTTCTCCCATCAATGCGATCAGCTGTATCGGCTAAATGCCGGTACAGCTGACCTTGCGATGACGGGCGGGGGGCCCACTGCTGGCACCGGGGCCCTCCCGCCTACTCAGGGGCCAGGCGGCAGAGCAGTGAGATCGATTCTCCCTGCTCTGCCGCAGAATGTAGCAGTTACAGTAGCATAGCTCTAGGTGGGCCCCCTCAGAGCGCGGGGCCCTGGGCGACTGCTCCCTCTGCCCCCCGGTTTCTACACTACTGGTAAAAGTAGTTATTACAGCTTAGATTTTTGTCAGCTAGGTGCATGGGGGACATTCCTAACTTCACATATAGCGCTCATACATATCTTTTGTTGCACACCATGGTATATTATGGGTAGAATGGGCCAGAGAAGGAGTGAACACTGTCAGTGGATGGATGTGTAAGTCTGCGTTGTAGAATAAATTGAAAAAAAATTAAGCTTTTTTTTACACCACTTGCAAATCATCGTAAATAATATGTTCATTGATTTGTATGGGTTGTTACGATTACAGCGATATATAATATGTACCGTACTTGTTTTTTACCGGTTTGTGACATTTTTTTCTTATAAAAATGTGATCATTAATTTTTTTATCCATTATTATTTTTTAGTAACTTTATAGGAGAAAATCCACAGCTTTTACTTAAGTTTTTTTATTTTTTGGTGAAAGTACCGTATTTAGAGATGTCCTGATATATAAAGATGTACAGTACTCTATGTGCAGGTATAATACTCCTGCAAAGATAGAGAATACCATTTAGATCTTTGGGTAGAGAAAATTCACTTACACATAATAGTGAAGCCTTTGCCTCACTGTTAGTGTTTCTGCCTTTTATGCTACAAGGTCCTAAGTAAGACCATCTGGAAGAATAAATAAATATAAATAAAAAATAAGTAAAGAAACAACATAGAGATGACATATAGTTGATAAGTTATCTGGGTACCCTCCCATACGGGCTCCTGTGTACAGGGCCCTGCACATGTAGTATGTCCACCCCTGGATAGATACAGTGCCTTGAAAAAGTATTCACACCCTCATGAAATTGTCTACATTTTTTCACCTTACACCCACAAGCTTAAATGTATCTTGTTTGGATTTTATGTGATACCATCGCAAAATGGCAAGTATTTGTAATGTGTAAAGAAAATGATACATGGTTTTCTAATTGTTTTAGAAATATAAATATGAAAATTGCGATTTGCATTAGTATTCAGCCTCCCTAAGTCAATACTTTGTAGGACCAATACTTTGAATATCCTTTGACCTAATCCATCCAATGTAACTCTGGCAATATGTTTAGGGTCGGTGTCCAGCTGGAAGGTGAACCTACACCCCAGTCTATAGGCTTTAGTAGTCTTTAACAGGTTCTCCTTTATTTAGCCCCAGACATCTTCCCATCAACTCTGACCAGCTTCCCTGTCCCTGCTGAAGAAAAGCCTCCCCACAGTATGATGCTGCCACCACCATGTGTGACGGTGGGGATGGTGTTTTTTTGATGATGTACAGTGTTAGTTTTCCACCATACATAGAATTTAGTATTTAGCTCAAAATGTTCTCCTTTTGTCTAATTTGAGTAGAGCCCCTTCTTCCAAATGCCACGTAGAGGACACAGCTAGCATGTGGAAAATAGGTGCTCTGGTCAGATGAGACAAAAATAGAACATTTTGGGCTAAATGCAAAGCACTATGTGTGGTGAAAAACTAACGCTACATATCACCTTGAAAAACACCATCCCCACCATCTAACATGGTGGCAGCTGCATCATAGTGTGGGAAGGCTTTTCTTCAGCACGGACGGGGAAGATGTAAGGAGCAAAATACTGGTCAATCTTAGAGGCAAATTTGTTAGAGGCTGCAAAAGACTAGAGACTAGGGCCTACGTAGGTTCACTTTGCAGTAGGACAATGACCCTATACATCCTGCCAGAGCTACAATGGAGGGTTTAGATCAAAGCATACGGCCCAGTCACAGTCCAGACCTAAATCCCATTGAGAATCTGTGGCAAGACATGAAAACTGCTGATCACAGAGGTCTCCATGCAATCTCACCGAGCGAGAGCGAGTGTGCAAAGAAAAAGGAGCAAAAATGTCACCTCTAGATGTGCAAAGCTGGGAGACACAGACCCAAAAACACTGCAGCCATAATTGCAGACAAAGATGATCCAGCAATATTGACTCCGGAGGACTGAATAGAAATGAACCTCACAATCTTAAGATTCATATTTGTAAAATAGTTAGAAAACCCTGTATTCATTCTTTTACACGTCACAAATACTTGTAACTTAGAGTTGGTCTATCACATGAAATCCCAATAAAATACATTTGAGTTTGTGGGCGCAATGTGAAAAACTGTAGAAAAGTTCATGGAGTTTGAATACTTTTTCAAGGCACTTTAGATGCGATATAGATGATGAGATCTTGATTGCACACTTCTAGTGAATAGTTGTATAGTTGTATCACTCCTTCCTGCCATCATGTGACAACTCATCACGCTGCTCAGGAACAAGGAAGACATTATCAGATTAGACATCATTAACTGCTAATCAGGCTTTGCTCTATCGGGTTTGGCCTAGTCACATTGTCATCCATTGTGCGAAGGATGGGTCCTGCTCATCTCTGTACCAGGTTTTCTGTAGGTTCCATCTAGCACAAGAAAATATTAACTCTTGCTCATTTTAGCAAAGAATTGCAGATTGCCAGAAATACAATTCTCAAGCTTCTTGCCATCGCAGCCAGTTTTCACCTTTATGTCAGACCATTTTGTTTTTGCTTTTTTATTTTTTGTGTTCCATGAGCGATAAGTTTTTTTGTTGTTTTTTGTGGCATATTTGTTTTAAAAGGTAACTTCAAATCTCAAAGAGACAGAAGAATATGGGAATGATGATGACCTTTGACAGTCTTAGTGCAGGAATGAATGTGTCACATGGATTTATGTCTTTTTACATCAACTAAGGAACTAAGGAATTTGCCCCTCAGACCATGTGGGGTCATCACAACAGAACCAGACCCCAATCAGAGGACAATAAAACATTCCCTATCTAAGAACTGGTCCAATATTTATGGACATAACTGTTTATAACCCATGGTAATTCTGCTTCATGTCACCTGTCTTATCCATGGTATTTTTTTTCTGTGATGTTTTGTGCATAAATATGTGATTCTCCAGAATTTCTTTTAGTCAATGCCTGATGAAGAGGCCTGAGTAGTCTCGAAAGCTTGCAATTTGTTACCATCTTTTCAGTTAGTCATTAAAAGGTATCAACCACTGAGGACTCTCAATTCTAAATATTTTTGTAGTTATAAGAGCGCTTATTTTTTTAGGGGAGACTGAGTTCTATGTTTCAGTTGCATTATTTTCGGGTTCTCATAATCATTTTTTAGCTAGGTTGGCATATTCTGAGAGCTATACGTTTCACAATTTTCCATCAGTGGAGCTGTATAAGGGCTTAATTTTGTTATATTGAATGTCGATACGATTATGTTGATGCCCAATCTATTACTTTTTCTTTAAGTTTTACAAATTTTCTTTCTCAAAATTGTCACTTCTTTGGGGGGTCGTCATATTCTAACAGCCATAACTTTTCCCTTTTTTACTCTCATAGAACCATATCAGGGCTTGTTTTTTTGAGTAACAAGTGGAAGTATTTATTGGTACAATTTTGGATTACATATGACCTTTTGACCACTTTTTATTTAAGTTTTTTTTTTTAGCCAACATTAACAAAATGGGCAATTATGGCCCAGTGTTTTTTTTTTTGTACGACGTTCAATGTATGGAATGAAAACTGATACTGTTTTATGGTATGAGTTCATTATAAAGGCTATGTGCACACGTTGCGGATTTTGATGCGGATCCGCAGCATTTTTGGACGCGCGGAATTGCATCAAATCTGCAGTGTAGTGCACAAGCAATGGTAGTCAATGGGAAATCTAGAATTGGTGTGCACATGCTGCGGAAAAATCTGTGCGGATTTGCAGTGTTTTATTTTCTGCAGCATGTCAATTCTTTTTGTGGATCTGAAACGTTTCGGCACCCATTGACTTCCAGCGAGTCAGTCAAATCCGGAGCAAAACCGCAGGTGTAAAAAGATCTGCGGATTTGCTGCGGCGCTAAGTGCGAAAAACTCTGCAGAAAGACAGGAGGAAGAGTGTGTGGGCAGTGACTGTGTGAGCGGAGAAGATGTGCGTGTCTGTCTGCGGGTGTCTGTGGAGGTCTGCTGGTGTGTGCGCGGCTGTGTGTGTGTCTGTGTGTAGGCAGGCATCGTCCGATGGGACTACTAGTCCCATCGGTCTATGTCTGCTATCACATAGAACAGTGACAGCATTAACCGATGATGGGATAGTAGTCTCATCATCCGGCCTCTGTGTTCAATATTAAAAAAAAAAAACAAACACATATACACATACAGTACATAAATATACACATACAGTACATATATACACATACAGTACATACTCACCAAACAGCTAATCCCCGACGCCCTCGATCGCCTGCAAAAAAATAAAATAATAAACTAACAGTATACTCCATGTTCCGATGTAATCCATTTAATAACGATTGTCCCATGATGATCTCCTGTGCCGAGCTGTCATTTCGGGAGATGTGACTGCTCTACAAGGCTCCAGTGATACAGTGACCAGAGGTGATCCTCCCGCAGTGGATCATTCTGCCGCCTATAGGTAACCAGAGTTCGTCCTGTCACTTGCAGCACCGCTGCGTGAGAAAATTCTCACGCAGCGGTAGTGCCGTAAAGTGAAAGCACGAACTCCGATGATGCACTGCGGGAGCATTATCTCCGGTCAGTATGTCATCGGAGGCCGCCGTAAAGTAGTCACATCTCCCGATGTGACTGCTCTACACAGGAGATCGTCGTGGGACACCCGTTATTATATGGATTAAATTGGAACAGGAAGTATTTGTGTTGGTTTATTATTTTATTTTTTTTGCAGGAGAACAAGGGCGTTGTAGGAATTAGGAGTACAATAAAGATGAGAAACTGTGTTGTGTTTTATTTAATTAAAATACTTTATTCTGGCTGTGTCTTTATTTAACCCCTTAGCCAGGGCCGTATTTAGAGTTTCTGCTGCCCTAGGCACTTTTAGTGCTGCCTCCCCCATTGGTGAGTATGACACTATCCGCAGTGACTTTGGCAAGAATCGCTGATGTGAAAGTCGCCTTTTGCAGCAGATCCGGCAGTTTTTCTGCATCTGCCGCGTAACGGATCACTTACGGCAACACTGCGTTTGGTTTCATTCATTCCCTATGGGATTTGCGGTACTTGCTGTGATCTGGGAAATGCGGTACCATACCCCCAACTTTTGAAGAAGGGAAAAAGGTGTAAAGGTTGCGGCGCACTACGTGCGCCGCGGCAAATTTTGGGCCACGCCTCTGACCACACCCATTTCACAACTAATCACACCCATATCCAAGTCCCAACCACACCCATTCAGCACTGCTGATCACACTGTTTCATATACAATAATTAAAGCCAAAAAAATATGGCCACGCAGTGCTCCATACTGTATAATGGCTACGCAGTGCTCCACATACTGTATAATGGCCCTACATGATGCTCCATACTGTATAATGGCCACACAGTGCTCCATACTGTATAATGACCTCACATGATGCTCCATACTGTATAATGACCTCACATGATGCTCAATACTGTATAATGACCTCACATGATGCTCCATACTGTATAATGGCCACACAGTGCTCCATACTGTATAATGGCCACACATGATGCTCCATACTGTATAATGACCTCACATGATGCTCCATACTGTATAATGACCTCACATGATGCTCAATACTGTATAATGACCGCACATGATGCTCAATACTGTATAATTACCACACATGATGCTCAATACTGTATAATGACCGCACATGATGCTCCATACTGTATAATGACCGCACATGATGCTCCATACTGTATAATGACCGCACATGATGCTCCATACTGTATAATGACCGCACATGATGCTCCATACTATATAATGGCCGCACATGATGCTCCATACTGTATAATGACCCCACATGATGCTCCATATTGTATAATGGCCATGGCTCATATCCCCCTCCCCTCCTCCTGTATGCATGGCTCATAATTCCCCCCCTCCCTCCCTATGCATGGCTGATGGCGCTCATAATTCCCCCCCTCCCTATGCATGGCTGATGGCGCTCATAATTCCCCCCCCCTCCCTATGCATGGCTGATGGCGCTCATAATTTCCCCCCCTTCCCCATGCATGGCTGATGGCGCTCATAATCCCCCCCCTCCCTATGCATGGCTGATGGCGCTCATAATTCCCCCCCCTCCCCATGCATGGCTGATGGCGCTCATAATTCCCCCCCCCTCCCCGTGCATGGCTGATGGCGCTCATAATTCCCCCCCCTCCTTATGTATGGCTGATGGCGCTCATAATTCCCCCCCTCCCTATGCACGGCTGATGGCGCTCATAATTCCCCCTCCCCCCCATGCATGGCTGATGGCGCTCATAATTCCCCCCCCTCCCCATGCATGGCTGATGGCGCTCATAATTCCCCCCCCTCCCTATGCATGGCTGATGGCGCTCATAATTCCCCCCCCCTCCCTATGCATGGCTGATGGCGCTCATAATTCCCCCCCCTCCCCATGCATGGCTGATGGCGCTCATAATTCCCCCCCCCTCCCTATGCATGGCTGATGGCGCTCATAATTCCCCCTCCCCCCTCCCTATGCATGGCTGATGGTGCTCATAATTCCCCCCCCCTCCCCATGCATGGATGATGGCGCTCATAATTCCCTCCCCTATGCATGGCTGATGGCGCTCATAATTCCCCCTCCCCCCCCTCCCTATGCATGGCTCATCTCTCCACCCCCTCCTTCTCCCGGGCCATCTTGCATGGCGCGGGTGGCTTCCCATCCTCCCCCCGCCCCCCGTCCCGTCCCTCATACTCACCTGTCAGCTGCCTGTCTGTCCCACACGCCGCGCCGACATCCCTCTGGCTCCGGCTCTGTCCCGCAGCGCCTTCGTCCTGAGTGAGCGGTCATGTGGTACCGCAAATTAAGGTCATGAATATGCGCATATTCATGACCTTAATTAGTGGTGCCACGTGACAGCTCACTCAGGACGCGCTACAGACGCTGAGACCAGGCATCGCTGGAGCAGGTGAGTATCCTCTTCAGGGAGGGTGGGTGGGACTCGGAGACTTGGAGGTGGGGGGACTCAGAGGTGGGGGCCTTGGGGGGGGGCGGGGCCGTCGGGCGCGTTTTTGACCCGGGCCGGGACTTATAAAAAAAAACAAAAAAAACACACCTTGCTCAGGTGCCGCCCCCCGCAATGTCGCCGACCTAGGCACGTGCCCTCGCGTGCCTAGTGGCAAATACGGCCCTGCCCTTAGCAACTATAGGATTAGTAATGGATAGATGTCTTATTGACGCCTCTCCATTACTAAGCCGTGTGCTTGATGTCACCTGACAATACAAAGGTGACATCAACCCCACGACTATTACCCCACTTGCCACCGCTACAGGGCAAGTGGGAAGAGAGAGGCTAAGTGCCGGAATTGGCGCATCTTAGAGATGTGCCATTTCTGGGGCGGTTGAGAGCTGGTGTTGGTAGCCGGGGGGCAATATCCATGGACCCTTCCTAGGCTATTAATATCAGCCCGCATATGTCTGCATAGTCTTTTCTGGTTATTAATTATAGAAGGACCCCACATAATTTTTTTGAAGGGCTCCCCTATTTTAATAGTCAGTAAAGGCTAAGTATACAGCTGTGAGCTTATATTACTAGCCTGGGAAGCTCCATGGGTATTACCCCCTTCCCAGGTTATAAACATTGGCTTCCAGTCACTGGCTTTCCCTCTCTGGTTTGGAAAATTGCGCAAGAGCCCACCCCATTTTTTCCATTTTTTTAAAATTAAACAGCTATTGCGTTTAAGACCGGGGTCATACTTGCGAGAAACTCGCACAAGTCTCGCACCTCAATACCCGACACACGGGACCAGAGTGTGCGGCTGCATGTATTTCTATGCAGCTGAATGCTCCGGTCTGAGTGCCGGCGGCAATGCCGGGTAATGAGGTGCCAGACTTATGCGAGTTTCTCGCAGGTGTGACCCCGGCCTAAATCAAATTTTGTGCATGTGTGTCTTTAGTTAACTCTTTATGTACCATTTTATTATATTTATTACTAAACATCGGGCCTGATATTATCTATCTATATCTATTTATAGATATATCTATCTATAGAGATATCTATCTATCTATCTATAAATATATCTATCTATTATCAATCTATAGATCTATCTATCTATCTATCTGTGTGTGTAAACATTATTCTTCAATGGAGGCTGTAAAAGAAGAGGTTAGACAAAGAAATGACATCACAATTCTTTTTTTTGTTAAATAATATATCTTTATTTAGCTTACAAAAATGCATACAAATCCGCATGAAAAAAAACACATGAAAATCCGCATCAAATCCACATAAAAATGCATAAAAAACACATCAAAAACGCGCAGAGTTTTAACTGTATTTTCTGCCAAGAGAGGAAGAATTCCACATGCAATTTGTGCACATAGCCTGAATGTGGTGATACCAAATATATGACTTCTTCTAGGGGATTGTATTTTTTTTTTCTACAGATATACCATATTTTTATTATGAAAACCGTAATTTTATTATTTTAATTTTTTTTATTCTTAAAAACATATTTTTTCTTTTTATACTACTTACTGGTCCCACAAAGGGATTAGACTGATAATACATTGTAGTACTTATGTAGTGCAGTGCAAATGACATAAAAATTAGCATTTTGGCAAATGTGAATTTTCTAATATTTGAGTAGAATTTAATTCCATATATATTCTCTCATCAAACCATGAGTACGGACTGATGCAATGTGGAAAATGTCGGCCATACTATATTCATGTGCTCCATGTGGACTTTAATATGTTCTGAGTTTTCCCAATGAGCTCTCTGGATGCTGGATTATGTGTTTCAGTTTATTGTTGCCCTGTCTTGATGCTTTTATGCCAGGGAGGGACTCTTTTGTTAGTTGTGTAAGCTGACAATATTTGCTTTATTTTGTTTATGTTTTAATAAACCATTTTAGGTGTATTCTTTATTATTGGTATACTAGATGGTGGCCCGATTCTAACGTATCGGGTATTCTAGAATATGTTGGTAGTATATAGCACTGGCTACGTACTATATTGCAGTGACGTAGTATATAACACAGTCGTCGTAGTATATAACATAGCTATGTAGTATATAACATAGCCACGTAGTGTATTGCACAGGTATGTTGTATATTGGTCAGCCACGTAGTATATAGCAGAGCCACGTAGTATATTGTAGAGCCACGTAGTATATTGCACAGGCACGTAGTATATTGCACAGCCACGTAGTATATAACACAGTCACATAGTGTATTGCACAGCTATGTAGTATATTGGTCAGCAACATAGTATATAGCATAGCCACGTAGTATATAACATAGCTACTCATGTTGTATATTGCACAGTCATGTTGTATATTGCCCAGCTACATAGTATATAGCACAGAAATGTAGTATATAACAGAGCCCACGCAGTATGTAACACAGCCCACGTAGTATATAGCAATGTGGGCACTATATGCGTGGTTAAAAAAGACTTAAAATAAAAAATAAACATATACTCACCTTCCGAAGACCCTTTGAAGTCCTGGCGCCTGTGTGCGGTGCACGCGGCAACGTCCTGTCCCAGGGTTGGTATGAGCGCAGGACCTGTGATGACGTCGTGGTCACATGACCGTGACGTCATGGCAGGTCCTTCTCACATAGCATCCTTGGCACCGGAACCTGCCGCTTGCACTGCCGAGGACAGCGCGCGACGTCAGAAGGTGAGAATAACCTTTTTTTTATTATTATTATTTGTAACATTAGATCTTTTTACTATTGATGCAGCATACGCAGCATCAATAGTAAAAAGTTGGTCACACAGGGTTAATAGCTGCGTTAACAGAGTGCGTTACACCGCGGTCCGTTAACGCTGGCATTAACCCTGTGTGAGCGCTCAGCGTTGACTGAAGGGCACTAAAGCAGTGGCCATTTCGCTGCCAGACTATGGCCGTCGCTGATTGGTCGTGGCAATGGTCGTGGGCGTTTTGCCACAACCAATCAGCGACTTGGATTTCCATGACAGACAGAGGCCGCAACCAATGAATATCTGTGACAGACAGACAGAAAGACAGACAGACGGAAGTGACCCTTAGACAATTATATAGTAGATATTTTTGTAAGTAAACAGGAAAATTACGTTTTTTTTGAACTTTTAATGTCCCTATTGTACATATTTGAATATATTTTAGAACGCTTTTCATTTATTTTAAATCCCCTGAGGCACTTGATCATGTGATCGCTTGTACAATAAACTGTAATACATCTGCATTGCCGTTTATTGTCCTGTTCCTTTTTTTCTGCCAAGGGAATTTGGGTCTTTATAACCTTAGTCACGGGGCGTACAAAATCATCAACCTGAGAAGGACACTGCTACTTTTGGTCAAACATTTAATTAACTCCCCGTAATGTGAAGGCTGGAGCTGCTTCTCTATAGTGCGGCCGTGATGTTATGTTGTAATCATCACTGCTCACCTAACATTTATAGAACTCAAGCAGTGGGAGGTCTGCAGTATATACATCATATAGGAGACCCAGAGACTGCTGTATGTACATAACATAGGAGACACAGAGACTGCTGTAAATACATCACATATGAGACACCGAAACTGCTGTAAATACATCACATAGGAGACACAGACTGCTGTATATACATCACATAGGAGACACCAAGACTGATGTATATGCAACACTTAGAAGACACCAAGACTGCTGTATACACATCACTTAGGAGACACCGAGACTGCAGTTCATACATCTCATAGGAGATACTAGGCCTGCTGTTGTTGAGGGAGGATCTAAAGTGATCCTTCACAGTTGACTCAGTGATTTCCAGATTAATCTACAGGGCGTTGCCGGCAACTGAAAATGACCAGACGGAGACTCGTGCCTCTGTGTGGGGGATCGAGCAGATCTCTGGGCCCCGTTTATTGTCTGACTTTTCATAGTCATAGAAATTATACTTCAACCAATCAGCATAAGAACACGTTCACAGTTCTTAACCTATAAGAATACAGGAAAAACTTAACCCATGAGGATACAGGAAAAATGGGAACTACAGATATGGTCATGTCTTTTTGGCATAGAAAAACATATTAACAGATGCCTCAGCCTTGTATAGCGATACCCCCACGAGTCTCTTATCTGGCTCACTTGAGTTAGAATACTCAAGGTCTTTATACCAATTATGAACCATAGACTAGCTGAATAACAAAATATTATCTTCGTGAGAAACAGGACAGTTATTTCATAGCAGCTGTAATCTTCTACCTAAGTAAATAACAGAATTTATCTTTAACCAAAAACAAAATGGAGTCAAAGCACAAAATGGAGAATCTTTCATAATTTGTTCCTTCACACTGTATTTGCATCACATAGGAAACACCAAGACTGCTGTATATACATCAAATAGGAGACGCGAACATTGCGCTATATACATCACTTAGGAGACATGGAGACTGCTGTTTATACATTACATAGGATGCACTGGAACTAGTGCATATACAGCACATAGGAGACACCACAAATCCTATATATACTTCATAAAGGAGACATGGAAACTGCTGTATATACATCACATGGGAGACACGGACAATGCAGTATATGCATCACATAGGAGTCACTGAGACTGCTGTATATGCATCACATAGGACTGGAGACACTGAGGCTTATGTGTATACATCACATAGGAGACACGTAGACTGCTGTTTACACATTACATAGGATACACTGTAACTGATACACATACATCATATAGGAGACACCACGGCTGCTGTATATACATCACATAGGAGACACGGACACTGCTGTATATACATCACATAGGAGACACCAAGACTGCTGTAAAAACATCAAATAGAAGACACCAAGACTGCTGTATAGTCATCATATAGACGAACCTGACACTGTTGTATATACATCACATAGGAGTCGTTGAGACTGCTGTATATGCATCACATAGGAGACACTGTGGCTTATGTGTATACATCACATAGGAGACACGTAGACTGCTGTTTATACATTACATAGGATACACTGTAACTGATACACATACATCATATAGGTGACACCACAAAAGCTGTATATACGGAACATCACATAAGAGACACCAAGACTGCTGTATAGACATCACATAGGAGAACTGGACACTGCTGTATATACATCACATAGGAGTCATTGAGACTGCTGTATATGCATCACATAGGAGACACTGTGGCTTATGTGTATACATCACATAGGAGACACGTAGACTGCTGTTTATACATTACATAGGATACACTGTAACTGATACACATACATCATATAGGTGACACCTGTTATGACCTGGTGGTTAGGAGCACCCGACCTGATAGTTAAACTCATACAGGACGAGCTTTGGGATGTGGGAGCTCTGCTGACCGCAAGCCCTAATCCTATCACACACACTAAAAATAGCCGTGGAGCGCTCCTGACGCTCCCTAGGCGCCTCGTCACAGCCTCAGAGCTAGCTAGCCCTAGAGATAGAAAATAAAGCCTACCTTGCCTCAGAGAAATTCCCCAAAGGAATAGGCAGCCTCCCACATATTATGACTGTGAGAAAAGATGAAAGTCACAAACGCAGAAATGAAATAGGTTTCAGCAAAGAGAGGCCAGACTTACTAAATAGACAGAGGATAGGAAAGGTAACTTTGCGGTCAGCACAAAAACCTACAAAAGACCACTCAGAGTGTGCAAAAAGACCTCTGCACCGACTCACGGTGCGGGGGGGGGGGGGGCACTCTGCATCCCAGAGCTTCCAGCTAGCAAGACAAAATCAGGATAACCAGCTGGACAAAGAAACAATGAGCAAAAATAACAATAAGGAGCTTAGCTTCTGCAGGAGAAGACAGGTCACCAGGCAGATCCAGGAGCGAACTGAACCAATGCTAAAACATTGACAGCTGGCATGGAGTACCGATCTGAGTGGAGTTAAATAGAGAAGCCAACCAAAGGATAAACCACGTCACCTGTGTAAGGAACCTCAGAAGCAGCAGCTTCACTCATAGCCACCAGAGGGAGCCCATAGACAGAACTCGCCGAAGTACCATTCACGACCACAGGAGGGAGTTCGACAACAGAATTCACAACAGACACCACAAAAGCTGTATATACGGAACATCACATAAGAGACACCAAGACTGCTGTATAGACATCACATAGGAGAACTGGACACTGCTGTTAATACATCATATTCTGTGTATACATCACATAGGATAGATTGGAGATAATTCATATACAGAACATAGGATACACTGGGGCTGGTACATATATATCACATTGGAGATACTGGGCCTGATGTACACTGATCAAAAAAATAAAGGGAGCAGTAAAATCCCACATACTAGATATCACTGAATGAAATATTCCAGTTGTAAATCTTTATTCATTATATAGTGGAATGCGTTGAGAACCGTAAAACCTAAAAATGATCAATGTAAATCACAACTAGTATCCCATGGACGTCTGGAGTTGGAATGATGATCAAAATCAAAGTGGAAAATCAAATTTCAGGCTGATCCAACTTCAGTGGAAATGCCTCAAGACAAGGAAATGATGCTCAGTAGTGTGTGTGGCCTCCACGTGCCTGTATGACCTCCCTACAACACCTGGGCATGCTCCTGATGAGGCGGTGGATGGTCTCCTGAGGGATCTCCTCCCAGACTTGGACTAAAGCATCCGCCAACTCCTGGACAGTCTGTGGTGCAACGTGACGTTGGTGGATGGAGTGAGACATGATGTCCCAGATGTGTTCAATTGGATTCAGGTCTGGGGAACGGGCAGGCCAGTCCATAGCTTTAATGCCTTCATCTTGTACGAACTGCTGACACACTCCAGCCAGTTGAGGTCTAGCATTGTCCAGCATTAGGAGGAACCCATGGCCAACCGCACCAGCATATGGTCTCACAAGGGGTCTGAGGATCTCATCTCGGTACCTAATGGTGGTCAGGCTACCTCTGGCGAGCACATGGAGGGCTGTGCGGCCCTCCAAAGAAATGTCACCCCACACCATTACTGACCCACTGCCAAACCGGTCATGCTAAAGGATGTTGCAAGCAGCAGATCGCTCTCCACGGTGTCTCCAGACTGTCACGTCTGCCATATGTGCTCAGTGTGAACCTGCTTTCATCTGTGAAGAGCACAGGGTGCCAGTGGTGAATTTGCCAATACTGGTGTTCTGTGGCAAATGCAAAGCATCCTGCACTGTGTTGGGCTGTGAGCACAACCCCCATGTGGACATCGGGCACTCAGAACATCCTCATGGAGTTGGTTTCTAACCGTTTGTGCAGACACATGCACATTTGTGGCCTGCTGGAGGTCATTTTGCAGGGCTCTGGCAGTGCTCCTCCTGTTCCTACCTTGCACAAAGGCTGAGGTAGGTGTCCTGCTGCTGGGTTTTTGCCCTCCTACGGCCCCCTCCACGTCTCCTGGTGTACTGGCCTGTCTCCTGTTAGCACCTCCAGCCTCTGGACACTAAGCTGACAGACACAGCAAACCTTCTTGCCACAGCTTGCATTGATGTGCCATCCTGGATGAGCTGCACTACCTGAGCCACTTGTGTGGGTTGTAGAGTCCATCTCATGCTACCACAAGTGTGAAAGCACAACCAACATTCAAAAGTGACCAAAACCAAAGCCAGAAAGCATTGGTACTGAGATGTGGTCTGTGGTCCCCACCTGCAGAACCACTCCTTTATTGAGGGGTGTCTTGATAATTGCCAATAATTTCCATCTGTTGTCTATTCCATTTGCACAACAGCATGTGAAATTGATTATCAATCAGTGTTGTTTGATTTACTTGGAATTATATTCTGTTGTTTAAGTGTTCCTTTTATTTTTTTGAGCAGTGTATATTAATTACACAGAAGACACTGGTGCTGGAGCATATACATTATATAGGAGATACTTGGACTGAAGCACATGCATCACATAGAAGACACTCGAGCTGGTACATATAAATCACACAGGATAAACTGGGATAGGAGCATATACATCACCTATGAGACACTGGTGCTGAAGCATATACATCACATAGACACTGGGGTGGGAGCATATGCATCACATAGGAGATGCTGGGGCTGGAACATATATATCACATAGGAGATGCTGTGGCTGGGACATATACATCACATAGGAGACGATGGGCCTGGTGCATATGCATTACAGGAGGCACTGCTACCTTCTTAATAGGAAGCAAATTGGAGCACAGAACACGCTAACACCGCCCGCAAAGAATGTCCTGAGACTGGTACTGACCAGAGTCAGTATGTAATACTTCATTGCATGCACCCCAATGTTCACAGTGTAAGGAGGAATTAAAGGGCCAGCAAAACTGGGCCTTCCAGCCCAAGCACTGCGGATTCGGGAATCCGTGTCCTTTGCAGGGATTAAAAGGTGTACAAAGATGGCAGATTTTGAGGCTTTTATTAGGCCACCGACTACCATCACAGCTAATCAGCATTCCTCAATGGGATAACAGAGTTTCTTGCCTCTGTTTAACTGCTTAGATGCCGTGGTCACAAGTGGCTTCCACAGCATGGTTCTGCAGTATTTTTGATTCTATCCTTACAGCAAGACCCATCTGTACATCAAATCTCTGCCAAAGTGGCATATGGATGGAGCTCAGCTCCTGAACCCACTTTGTACCACTCATTTTGGCTGTCAAGGTTGAGAGCTTGCTAAAGCCTTAAAGAGACAATCCAGGGCAACAGGCAGGGAGAAGTCGCCTGTCGGACTAGTCTCCAGCAAGGTTCGGTCCTGGCGGCTTTTAAAGTATGTTTTCCTCTGAATTGCCGCAGCATTTTAGAGTCAAACCTACCTGGTGAGATCATGCATCCAGCGCCTGATACATGCTGCCCATGGATTGAGTTCACTTTAAATTTCTTATGAAGAGGACATTTTTTTGATAACTTTTTAGGACTGTGTGGGAAATACAGAGAGCAGTACGATCAGAGCAAATACTATAAACTCCAAGCAGAGAGGACCATGACCGCGATAGCTTACTATGTAAGAGGAAAGAGATGGCAGTAAGCTTCTTATACCCTTGTGTACTGGATATAGGGTTGTCGCAGGTTATGTGATTCATAAGAGGGGACTCTTCAGGTCGCTTTTTTAAATTTGAAGGATGGGAAAAAGTCTTATATGCTGGGGTAATAAGTCCTTAAGTATGGGGAAGCACCGGAGAAATCATGGAGCCTCCCGGAAAAGAAATGAGACAAGGGAAGAGAAGGCAAGAAGGTCTGATGAGGACTGCAGATTGCGTGTGATAGAAGGGGTAGATAAGGGCAAAGATGACTTCAGGCTCAGAGCGAATCATCTCATGCAGCTGCTGCACGATCCTCGCTCCGGAACCCAGGATTAATTCACCGGAAAGACTTTTTAGGAAAACATAAGCAATTTCTGGATTCTTCAAGAAAGTTGTACATTTCATTTGAAACCCCGTTTCAAACAATATATTGAACTTACTGATTATTTGTTACAAAGGAGCCTTCTGTTCTCTCTAACGTCCAGCTTTCTGGGGTAGCCTTTTTTATTTTATTGTGACTGTTGAACGACGACCTTACCAATTTGGATGTGGCATAAATGAAGAAACCGTAATAACCCATGTATAAAGTTGTGTCCTGGGGGTCGGGTTGTTGCAGGCAAAAAGCTTTTATGAAGAGACAAATTTTCTTTTGAAAGTACAAGGGTTCGAAAAAGTCTATAGTGTTGGGGTAATGCATTCTAGAGTATAGGGGAAGCACAGGATAAATCTTTGAGTTTTCAAGAGAGAAGGGATTGCAAGTGGAAATCAAGCAGCAGATAATGGCAAAGATATATGGAGTGGACAGTTTGTAGACCGCTTTGCATGTCATTGTGAGTGTTTTACAATATATATGTTGGACAATGCATAAAAGAGGTGATACAGGAAAGTGGGGACAGGTGGATTGGATGGGTGTAAAGGAATGATATAATAGGGGCTGCTGTAGTAATTTATGGGAGACATAACTAGGGCGTATAAAAGCATTTTTGTTGATGAAACAGCTCATATAAGAAATGTTTTTGTATGGAATGCAATATGTTATGAGCAAATCAGAATTTCATCACAGGGCTTAAATGTAGCTCTTCCACTACTGATCTTTGACCGTAGCAGGCACTGGTTATGTTTAGTTAATATAATTGCAATATGTTTGTCTGCAAACTTCATTCCTTCATTAATTTTCAGGCTCCTTGATAAGCAGTTTGTAACCTGATCAAAGTTTCAGATTTTTCTTTTGTGGAATGTAGCTTTCTCAGTAATATAGGATGGATGTGAGGCCCGTGTGTCTCCCCCAGTAATACAGGCTGAATGTGAGGTCTGTGTGTCTCTCCCAGTAATATAGGCTGTATGTAAGGTCTGTGTGTCTCCCCCAGTAATACAGGCTGGATGTGAGGTCTTGTGTCTCCCCCAGTAATATAGGCTGGATGTGAGGTCTGTGTGTCTCTCCCAGTAATATAGGCTGGATGTGAGGTCTGTGTGTATCTCCCAGTAATATAGTCTGGATGTGAGGTCTGTGTGTCTCCCCCAGTAATACAGGCTGAATGTGAGGTCCGTGTGTCTCCCCCAGTAATATAGGCTGGATGTGAGGTCTGTGTGTCTCCCCCAGTAATATAGGCTGGATGTGAGGTCTCTGTGTCTCCCCCAGTAATACAGGCTGAATGTGAGCTCTGTGTGTCTCCCAGTAATACAGGCTGAATGTGAGGTCTGTGTGTCTCCCCCAGTAATATAGGCTGGATGTGAGGTCTGTGTGTCTCCCCCAGTAATATAGGCTGGATGTGAGGTCTCTGTGTCTCCCCCAGTAATACAGGCTGAATGTGAGGTCCGTGTGTCTCCCCCAGTAATATAGGCTGGATGTGAGGTTTGTGTGTCTCTCCCAGTAATATAGGCTGGATGTGAGGTCTGTGTGTATCTCCCAGTAATATAGTCTGGATGTGTGGTTTGTGTGTCTCTCCCAGTAATATAGGCTAGAAGTGAGGTTTCTGATTATCGTCCAGTAATACAGTCTGGATCTGAGGTCGGTGTGTTTCCCCGTAATATAAGCTGGATGTGAGGTCTTTGTATCTCTTCCTATAACATTGGTTGGATCTTAGGTCCATGTGTCTCTCCTAGTAATATAGGATGGATATGTCTGAGCTCTGTGTGTCTATCCCAGTAATATAGTCTGGATGTGAGATTTGTGTGTGTGTGTCTCTCCGAGGAACATAGGCTGGATGTGAGGTCTGTGTGTATCTCTCAGTAATATAGGCTGGATGTGAGGTCTGTGTGTCTCTCCCAGAAATATAGGTTGGATGTGAGGTCTGTGTGTCTCTCTCAGTAATATAGGCTGGATGTGAGGTCTGTGTGTCTCTCCCAGTAATATAGGCTGGATGTGAGATCTGTGTCTCTCTCAGTAATATAGGCTGGATGTGAGGTCTGAGTGTCTCTCTCAGTAATATAGGCTGGATGTGAGGTCTGTGTGTCTCTCTCAGTAATATAGGCTGGATGTGAGGTCTGAGTGTCTCTCTCAGTAATATAGGCTGGATGTGAGGTCTGTGTGTCTCCCCCAGTAATATAGGATGGATGTGAGGTCTGTGTGTCTCTCACAGTAATATAGGCTGGATGTGAGGTCTGTATGTCTCTTCCAGTAATATAGGCTGGATGTGAGGTCTGTATGTCTCTTCCAGTAATATAGGCTGGATGTGAGGTCTGTGTCTTTCCCAGTAATATAGGCTGGATGTGAGGTCTGTGTGTCTCTTCCAGTAATATAGGCTGGATGTGAGATTTGTGTGTCTCTTCCAGTAATATAGGCTGGATGTGAGGTCTGTGTGTCTCCCCCAGTAATATAGGATGGATGTGAGGTCTGTGTGTCTCTCACAGTAATATAGGCTGGATGTGAGGTCTGTATGTCTCTTCCAGTAATATAGGCTGGATGTGAGGTCTGTATGTCTCTTCCAGTAATATAGGCTGGATGTGAGGTCTGTGTCTTTCCCAGTAATATAGGCTGGATGTGAGATCTGTGTGTCTCTTCCAGTAATATAGCCTGAATGTGATGTGTTTGTGTATTTCCCAGTAATATAGGTTGGATGTAATGCCTATGCGTATCCAGGAAGCTGCTGTCTCAATTAGCTCATATACCAGCACAGCCTCTATCCTGCACACATTTCCTTATTATTGGCTTTCCTGTTTATCTACAGCCTGTTTTCTCTCCCCTTTCTTAGACTAAATCTTCTTTCTACCCTCTCTAGCCTGTGGAAATCTGGGTACAACCACTGTCTCCTTTCTGTTGCTATCTCTAACGGAAGAATGGAGGTAGAGCAGAGAGATGTCACAAGTAGGAGCTCCGATAGATTGCTAACATTTTTGTATTTCACACAGTTAGATATAGGAATTACCGACATTGCGAAGCAGCAAAATAATGGAACATCTTTCATAAAAATTACTTCGGAAATTGTTTGACTACATTACTGAAGCAAATAAAAAATGTGCATGAAGAAGTACATAACCTTTAACCCCTGAAGGATCAGGTCATTTTTCATTTATGCTCTTACGTTTATCCTCTTCTACCAAAAAACAATAATTAATATTTTTCCATTCGCATGGCCATATTCAGAAGTTTGTAGATAAAAAATGTTGGTTTGTGTCACCGTTTTCTAAGACCCATAATATTTTTGTTTTTGTCATTGAAGCTGCGTGAGGTCTTGTTTTTTGCATGGCGATCTGACTATTTTGAAACCAAATTAGGGGTATATACGACATTTTGTTCACTTTTTACTTTATTTATTTTTTTAGGGAGCTGTGGTGATAGAAAAATTTGCAATTCTTGTTCTTTTGATTTTTTCTCTTCATGGCATTTAGCTTTTAGATTAATTGGACTGCTATGGACCAGGCAATATCAAATATATCAATTTTATTAATTTCTTTATTTATATTCAGTCCCTTTATTTCAATTATCAACTATTCTAATTTTTATATTTTTATGTTTTTTTTTTGTATTTTATTTTTAAACTTTTTGTTTTTACGTTTTGCTTTAATTTTTAGTCTTCCTAGGGGGCTTGAACCTTTGATTGATCTTAAAATATTTGCCGCACTATATAGTGTAAATTGTGGTCTCTTATAAAGTCCAGCATCTGGCTGAGCTTCATAGGAGGTCAAAGATGGCAACTATATAGTACCAAGAAGTTGCACACATTAGGTAGGCGTGCCAAAAGTAAGTTATCGTCAAGATAAGGTAAAAAAAAAAAGTATTATTATAGTAAATAATAAGGGTTGTATTTGCATGTTAAGTTTAGAGAAGTTAATAAACATAGTTCTTGAACTCCACAGATTGAAAGTATACAAGCAGTTCTGCAGTCCTCCAACATCCTCATCTGTGCAGGGAAAGAGCCCTTCAAGCCAATCCAAATGGAAAATATGCGTAAAAGTGTTACTGACAAGCTCCCAGGCCTCCGATCTCATCTAAGCAACAATTCGGAGGTCATGGACAACAAGAAAAATGGTAAGCGTAGTCGTAGTCAGAGGTCATGTGACCTTTGACTTTTTTTTTCTGCATTGCACTTGGAGATCACCTTTTGGAATAGAAAAAAATTTGCATGAATCCTCAACAATATCCAGAGACTTCTCATCTCAGGGACAGGCCATTGCTGTCTGCCCATAATGTCAGCCTTATTAGCTCTGATATTTTCACCTTCCTTGTAATTTTAATCTCTAGCTTCCTTTCTCAGGTCTTCTTGCTCATGTACTTTTAATAACTGTTGGCCGGACACCCACTGGGCGTAAAACAAACGTCCTGCATGCATGTATGCTCAGTCTGGCCAAGAATGCATGTATTCTGATTAAAGGGAAACTCCTCTGACAGCAAGTTATCTCCCTTAAAGGGGTTGTCCACTACGGGACAACCTCAGCTTCATGAATTCAAGAATTCCAGAATTAACATAAAAACTGTTTATACTCACCTCCTGCAGTGACACCGCTCCAGCAATGTTGGCGCTGCCATCCCAGCCGGTGACATGACATGTTGGGTTACGGGCTACTGTTCCCAGATTAGCTAGCAAAAAATGCTTTAAAACCAGCAAGTAATGTGTCCTCATTGCAGCCAAGAGATCTTGGAACCATTTCCTCAAAAATCTGACCTTTCCATAGCTTTGTGCAACTTTTTTTTACCCAAAGATATACGCTGAAGTTGAAGTATGGAAATGGGAACCCCACAAATTTACCAAATTATAGGAAATGCTACTGCCCCGAAGAACAGCAATTGCAGCAACCTACATATTTTGTGAATCTTAAGCAAAAAAATAAAACCACCTGCACCTGATCCAGATCTCTATATATCAGTCAATAAAGTTTTAGCGTTTCCATTTCATAAACATTAAGAAGACAGTGAAACTTTTATGGTGAAACTGGAGATTTTACAAGTCTGGTAGTTTATCTTTGATGTTATGAGCTTCGTAATCCAGTTATTAGTTAACACATCAGCACACTCTCTATTATATTCGCATTCAAGATTCATAAAATGTTATAAAAATCAATATTTAATACAATATAAAGTAATATTTAGTAGTTATTATAAAAATGATCATTCTTTCCGGAGCTGGGGCTGGACAATCGTACATTTTACATTTTGTCCATGTGTGAATTTTACGTCCCATCCCAGTGCAATAAAGTTAAAATTATGGAGTGAAATCCTTGAGATGTTAAGTCTGGGAGCTCAAGTCAGGATTTACTTCCAGGAAGGTTTATACAAGAGCACCATCTTTTTACTGTCTATTCCTTTAGCTTCCCCTTCTTCAGCTAATCCAAGGTCCATGAAACCGTGTTTGATCCCGGGCAGGAATAAGCTTGTAGAAATATACTTCAAAGTTCTCATGGCCAGAAAAGGGGGGAAGACTGTCGTGAGAACTCAACTAGGAGAGGAAGGACATGAAGATATTCAATCTCTTAAAATCTTTCCGCATAAACTTCAGGGACTTCTGAGCATCTTCCAAGGAATCGGTTAAGACTTTTTTTTGTGGGAAGGTGAAGCAGATAATTTGCGATAAAGAATGGATCTTTCAGGATTCAACATTTTTCAACCTACCAGAAGAAAATGAAAACGAAGTCAAAACTGTAGGAGGTCTCAATGTCAAAGGTCCAAAGTTTTAGACTTCACTACTGAGAGATCTTCATGTCAGCAAGTCCCCGACTAATTTCTGTCTAGGTGCACTTTGTCCATGAAGAACTCTTGTAGTTCCAAATATAAATATTTATCAATGCCCCCACTTTTCAAGCCAAGTAGATATAGCCACTTTTAATTATTTAGACCTACAAAAGGTCGATGCTAGCAACATTGCGCCTCGTAGAAATTAGAGATGACTATGTTGCCGTTAGAATTTCTCAGTAGTGCAGCCTCTAGCTATAAATGGAAGCAATTAGATATCAACATACATATGCAAACGTTCTAGGTAGGCAAGTGTTGAGAAACGCTGCGGCGTAAGGATGCTTTAAAAAAATAAAAGTGTTAATAGTTTTTTTTTATCAACTAACAAAATAAAAAGTAAATTAACAATATAGGAATGTAAATCACATCAATCACCTCCATTAGTTCTCTTAGGTACACTTGTGCACTGTGCTTGAAGGAACTCGGTATATTCCAAACATCTTGGAGACCTGACCCCAGATCTTCTGTGTATGAGGCTTGTTCGGATCTTTCGGTCTCTTTGTGATCCCAGACAGACTGGATGATGTGAGATCAGGGCTCTGTCGGGCCGGATCATCACCCCCAGGACTCCTCATAATTACATTGGTTGTATGTTGGAGGTCGTTGTCCGGCTTGAGAATAAATTTGGAGCCAATCAGACACACCTCCCTGATGGTATTACATGAAGGATGAGTATCTACTTATATTTTTCAGTATTAGGGACAGTATTAATCTTAACAACATATCCATACTCCATTTGTTGACATGAAGCTTCAAACTTGCAGGACCCTCCACTAATCTTCACTGTTCCTGCAGACCCTCATTATTGTACCGTTCATCAGATCTTTGGCGAACAAATCTGCCTTCTCTCACAGCCACATATTACATTGTTACTCCTCAGTCCCAGAGACCTGCTGCCATTTTTCTGCAGTAACCAAATATCGGTGTGATTTAGATTTCTCTTTTGTTCATTCACACTTATAAAAATAAACTATTAATACTTTTGTTTTTGAAAGCATGTTTACTTTGCAGCATTTTTTCTTCATCTGCCAAAAATGTTTGCATAGTCCTAGAGAAGTAAGATCTTACAAACATTTTTACATTTTTGAATAATTTATTTTTACAACCCCTTTAATGGGAATCTGTCAGCAGGTTTTTGCTATGTAATCTGAGCGCAGCATGATGTAGAGGCAGGGAACAACATTTTACTTGATGCTTCACACACTGGTTTAGAAGTTTTATTTTTTATTGAAAACCAAAGGCATTGCTTTCTCTAAACCTCGTGCTACAAAAATGTGTGCAAAAATTATTGAAGGGGTTGTACGGTCTAAATTGACAAGCCTGCTGTCACTCTGAGCGACTGGAGACTTATGAATCCCCCAAATGTACGCATTGTGCACTGCGAGGGTTCGCTGGCCAAATCCCGTCCAATGTGCAGGGCCTTGCTTTATACATTTGTATTGAGCGAGACCGTGCCCCATCTAGTGGGCGCTGCCTTCCAGTCGGCATTGCCTCACTCAATACAAGTTTATGGAGCCAGACCGCGCTCACTAGACGGGCTCTGGCCGAGAGTATGCATGATGCATACATCAACGTCATTCCCAGCTAAGAAATCAGTGAATCATCGGAACACCCAGTGTGTGCTATGGGGGTATTCCTTAGTCTCCAGTCGCATTAGACCGTAAAAGCCCTTTAAATAAATGTCTGCCATGACAATACAGCACAGACATCCAACCGGAAGTATACATATGTCCCAAAATTAGTTCTCGAGGCATGGCCTGGTCAAAGAAAGGTGTGTTCAAGTTGGGAAAGTGCGGTGCCTGCAAATTGCCATCCCTCAGTAAATTCTCATCTCGGTGAATTCAGACACCTACGGGATCAACTCTCCTATGGCAACCCTTCACCTAGAGTATCTGAGAAGAAGCCTTCTCTAGAATGGCCTAACTTGAAGCTTGTAATCACCAATGCAAAATCTCCAACAAGGGTCCAACTATCATGGGCCTTTAGTAGTATTGTTTTTTTTTATATATATAGATCAAAGGGTCCTCTTGAGAGTGGGACCCCTAGGTTCCAGGCCCCAATTCTCCTCCTGGAGATCCATCTGGTGTTGGAAGACTTAGGCTAGGTTCACATTGCGTTAATGGGTTAACGCTAACGGACTGCGTTGCACGGCAAAAATGTCGCAATTAACACCGTGCAACGGGTCCGTTAGCGCACCCATTGACAGCAATGTGATTTTTTTTTGCTTTAGCGCATCGCTAGCGCATGCCATTTTCGGCACGCGCTAGCGATGTGCCGTTCTTTTGTGACGGACCTTGCTAGCGCAGATCGGGGATCTGCGCTAGCGGGAACGGCAAACGCGGACCCTAAACAAACATTGCGTTAGCGCAATCCGCTAGCGCTATGCGCTTAACGGATTGCCCTAACGCAATGTGAACCTAGCCTTAGAGACAATGAGAAAACCATGAGAAAATGTTTTCAAATGAACTCTTCTCCCTAAACTCTCTTTGGTGTCAGCTAATTTGCATATTAGATCCCAGTGTCATGCTGATACCCTTATAGATATAGCACAATTAAACACTACACAGTTTGATGTCTATACGGAACTAACATTATTTTCTGTTTGTTTATGTTTGTACAGCAAACTTTGGACTAAAAGCCAAAAAGAGCGTGATCCACCCTCGGTCAGCATCAAGTAAGAGGACATCTCTGTCATCTGAAAAATCATATCCAAATGGATTGAATATGTCACCAGTAAACAGCGGCTATGGGTCTTATCCCAATATGTGTCCTCATGAAAAATCATCAGACACAGGGCACTCCTTACTCAATGATGACATTGAAAAAAAAGTTCACGTAAACAAAGATGGCAGCCTTTCAGTAGAGATGAAGGTTCGATTTCGTCTCCTTAACGAGGAAACGCTTCAATGGTCCACACAGATAAAAAAGTCCAGTTCGATAGGTAAAGCAAAGTGCGATCAACTTTGCTTATATGATGAAAACATGAAGATGGGAGAATTGAACACTGAAAATTATTCAGAAACAGATGAATCATTTTACCCATGTGATGGTGACTCGTATACCTCAAAGATAAACGATGCGGGCACAGAGGACATGTATTGCAGTCACTGTGGCATGCAATGTCAAGAATATGATATCTGGAAAAACCCAATGCATATCAACCAACAAGGGGACTATGTGAAAAGAGCTACATGGCAAACTCGATCATCAACTTCAAGTACATCCTCACGACACAGATTGGTGTGCAATGAAAAGACGTCAATTGATAGTCTACATTCTATGTCCTCTGAAGAGTACACAGAGCATATTGTGCAAAACTCTTCACATTATTCTGAAATCAAAGAAAATGGAGATACAACAGTTACATATTCAACAGTTAATCAGTGTGCAAGCCGGAGCGGTCGGTCAACCGTAATCTCAAACGTAGATGTAATATCAGATAATGAAGAAACCAAAAGATGCAGGAGTCAAAGCAAGTCAAGTTCCAGCTTAAATAGTCAAGGTTCCATGAAGAACCTACAGTCTGAAGAACAATGTAGCCATAGAAGTCATGCAGGCAGCTCAGAAGAGTGTGCAGAAGCATCTCCCACTCCCTGTTCAGATGGTGAAAACTGTAGCGCAAGAACAAGTGTTGGTTCACAGTCATCGTTACATTCTAGAAAGAGTAAAAGTGGAATAATGAAGGAAAATAACCCCTCCACAAAAAGCATTGCATCAAACCTTAGCTATAATGAGGAGGAAGAAGAAACAAACCATTCCAGTTCTAAGGGATCACTGAAGAATATGCAGGACATATCGTTGGAAACAAGAAACTCAGAAGATCTCTGTGGAAGTGAACCTGCAGAAGAGAAAAATAGCTTACATGATAGCGTTGGTATACATTATGAAAAGGAATCATCTAGGAAAACTAGTCTTGATGATTATGATAATCGTTCAACAAGAACACTTTCCAGATCTTCAACTAAATCTAGATCTTCCTCTAAAAAAAGTGTGAAGGTCAATGGACTCAATGAAGATAGTTTGCGGAACTCTCCCTGTTTATCTTCCGTTTCAAAACAAAACAGTGAAAGTTTGATAACGAAACATGAAAGTATAGATGATTGCAAGAACAGTGTGAGTGAATGCGAAGCTACCCTGTCTCAATCCAAGAGAACATCCTTTACTGAACATCAGGGGCAGAGCTTTCAATCCACCAAGTCACGTCAATCAATGTCCTCAATATCTGAATCTGTACAACCAAGTTGTGCACAAGATGAGGAGCAATCGCTAAACTATCAGGAAAGCTGTAATGAACCATCAACTTGTGCTGAAGAGTCAGATCAGGTAGTAAACGACGAAGGTGAACTACCCATTTCGAGAGCTTCAAGTAAATCTCTTCGCTCTAAATTCAATTGTGCCAGCTGTGACGAAAATGAACCCAACCTCAATGCTAGCTCTAGAGTATCATCAATGTCTGAAAGGAGCAGTATAGTTAAAAGTCCTGAAAAAGTTGACCTGAATTCTATCCATGATAGTAACGGAGACATTTCACAAGTAGGGAATGCAGTAAATGACAACATGGTTGCTGACTCAGCTAGTCAAACAGAAGCTTCTGATACAAATTGTATCCAAAGTCCATCACCTCCTGAAGGAAAACCAACCCATCAAAATGTAAGATTAGCACATTTTAGATTATCTAGCTCTAGTATGTCCAGTGACCAGGTAAAAACTATGAATGGAGAAAAGACTGATAACTCAAGAACATCAACACCAGGATCAAAGGGAATGACAGGATCTAGAGATAGTACGGAGACCTGCAAGAGGTCAAAAACTGTTGTGACAAGTCATAATAGTGCAGAAGGCTTGCAAAGTACCAAACAATGTAAGAATAGTTCTAGCTCTTCCAAGAAAAGACATAAGGAAGAATGTTTAGATGCAATAAACAGTATAAACATTGAGCTTGTTCCATCTGCATTACCAAATGTGACCCCAGAGGAAGTAGTAAATGAATGGCTAAGGAAGATTCCCTCACAAACAATGGTTGTTGAGTATGAAGTGGAAGAATGCCAGAAAAAAAATGATCCTGAGATAGGAACAGATGCGTCGAAAACATCCATTGATATGGAACCAGAAGAGGGACAGTTGCTTGAGGAGTCTGTAAAAGAGGAGCACAACAGCAGTGAGACTAAAGAAGAGATATCTCAAGACGTAAATGGCATTATTACTGAAAATGATATTCAGGACATAAATATTTCTGATGGGATAGATGTTGCGGAATCTGTTTTATCAAGTAAGGTAGCAGCAAATAATGTTAAAAATGAGTCAGTGATAAACGAGTTTGCTTGTGACAAAAAGTTTCTCCCGAAAAATATACAGGCCTCTGTGCAAATAATGAAAGCATTGCTAAACCCTCTACAAGACTCAAAATTTGATCGATCGATCAGTTTGCCAGAAGTATCTCAGACCATGGGAAGAAAGCTCAGTAATTCTGCCACCGTCCTAATATCATGCCTAGCTAGTCTGCAGCTTCTAGATGAAGGCCAAACAGAGATCATAAAGAGTACGAATGACATAAGAAAACCAAAATACTTTGAATTGTTAAACATATTACAGGCATTATGGGCAGAGGGTTCAACTAACAAAAGTATCACCAATATTAAATCTGGAAAACGCTACTCTAGAGATGATGAATTAACACCTGTTTCATCTTCCGGAGTTGACATTAATAGTGGCTTTGAAGGATCTGGTGATGGAAGCATAACTGGTGGAGGTGACCACATGGTGACAATTGGGAGGCCAGATGATGGAAAACTGTCTACTAAAGTAGCTAAAGAGGTAGAATGTGCTACTGCAAATATGCTAAGCTGTGAACAGAGAAGTGTAATTTTTGAAGAACACAGTGAAGAGAACGGACAAGAAATTACAAACGAGGAAGATTCAGCTAATTTTCAAGAGGTTAAACCATGCAGCGTGGATGAAAACATGAACGAGAAGTTCGACGACAGTGACAACGCATTTGAAACAAATGTTAAAGTTGAAACAGAAGAAGAGGGACATTATAATTTAGTAAATAATGTTAATGATGTTGAATGTATTGAAGTGGTAGAAGAACACAGGATTTCAAATAATGATAACATGAATATCCTTAGCAATGATGGAGAACCAAAGTCCAATGAGTCCAACTCACCAGAGACAAACAACATCAATTCCCCAAATGATAGTCCATCAACCGTCATTTCTACATCTGATTCAAATGGGAAAAATAAGGAGAAAAAAGGACATGTAGCCGATCCAGTTTGGGTATTAAAACTGCTGAAAAAAATTGAAAAAGAATTCATGACTCACTATGTAGATGCTATGAATGAGTTCAAAGTCCGGTGGAACTTGGAAGACAATGAAAATCTCGATATGATGATTACTGAGCTTAAAAATGAGGTAAGTGAAAGAATCCAGAGGAGCATTTCGAATGAACTCAAGAGAATACAATCTAAGACAGGAGCTAGGGTTCCACGACCTCCAGTTGAAGGCAAATTTTCTCTACAAGCCGATGAACGAAGAAGACGTTTACAAACAATGCATAGAGTGTCCATGCACCGTTATGCATGTGGAGACAACAGAGATGTTGGGACAACTGAGATTTCATCTGAAACTGATGAAGAAGATCTAACGTTCAGTGCTTCCTTTGGAGAGGACAGCAGTGGACAACCTAATGATGACTTCTGCCCATGTGAGAAATGTATCATGCAAAAAAGAGCATTAAAATTAGCTAAACCACAAGCAGTTGCTATCAATGCCCCAATCATTAAAGCCTTTGACCTACAACAGATTTTAAAAGTAAAGAGAGAGAACAATGACCCTAAATATGATGTAAGTGATGCTGTACTCCTTCCATCGCTAAAGGAACAAAGCAAAGAAGCTGAACATAGCATAGTGAATGGCTGCTCGACCGAGAATGAAGAAGCATCCAATGCAGCTGGTGAAGAAATTCATAATGGTGAATCAGATATTTTAATTGAAGATAGCGTTAGTCAAGAGATCAAGTCAGTAAAAGATGAATGTGAAGGCTGTGACTCAAGTGATTTTCAATCTATAGGTGAAGCTCAAGAAAGAGGAAGTGAACAACTGGAAAGTAATGGACTTGATGAAGAAATTAAACCTACACAAGATTTGGAGGATGATTTCGAAAATTCTAATTCTGATGTATTGGAGAAAAATTCTGCCATTGCAAAAGAGTCAAGCATTAATTGCCCTGATGGAAATACATCAATTTGTGAAGAGAATGAGAACAATGATGAACATAGTTCTGATTGTCCAACTACGGAACAACAATTAACAAGTTATATAGAGGAAACTAATGAGACTGAGAATGAAGGGGAAATAAATACTGAAGAAGTTCACGTTCCAACAGATGAATTTTCAGGAGATGAAGACCATATTGACGAAAATGAAACAACTGACCCTAATGTCCAAGAAGATGAAGACCACCTTGTCAAAAATGAAACAACTAACCCTGATGTCAACACTGAGGATGATGTCCAAGAAGCCGAAGAGCATCTTGTCGAAAATGAAACAACTAACCCTCTTATTAACATGGAGGAAGATGTCCAAGAAAATGAAGACAACCTTGTTAAAAATGAAACCACTAACCTTGATATTAACACTGAAGATGTCACAGAAGATGAAGACCACATTATTGATAACGAAACTAACCCCAATATGAACACAGAGGAAGATATCCAAGAAGATGAATCCCACCCTGATGAAGATGAAACCGCTAACCCTGAAATCAACACTGAAGATGATGGCCAAGAAATTGAAGACCACCTAGTTGAAAATGAAATAACAAACTCTGTTGACAGCACTGAGGAAGATGTCAAAGAAGAAGACGGCTTGTATTTACATAAACTTTGTATGGGTCAAGTCTCTCTCATAACACACAATGGTTCTGCAGAAAATGCCGAAGCAGAGTGCAAAGAAAACCATAATACAGAAGAAACATTCTCAAATGGACAGTCAAATAAGACACAGATGTATCCTGATAGTTCATCCCTAGATGAAGATGGAGACTCATCACGGGATAGCCCTGACGGTGTATTAGCAAATGAAACAGTTGGCCAAGTATGTGTAAATAACAATGGAAGCTTTGAGGAGTGTGACAATAAATGCAAAAATTGTAGAGATGAAGACATCATTGATCAAGATGACTTGGATTTCTAGGGAAAAAAAACAAGACCATAACCGTTAGGGTCATTTTTGAAGATCTCTTTCTAAAATTATGTTTTACAATGTAGATTACCCCTCTTCTTGCAGATTCGTCTTATAAACAGCTTCAAATTACTGATATCAGTTGGCAGTCGTCAAAATGGACAATCCCTTTGCTTGTGTATCAGCTATCATGAGCGTAGCATATTGATCCTTTAGAGTGGTTTATCTCTAAAAATGTTTTACAATTTAAACCTAAATAAAAAAGGTTGAGTTGCTTGGCAAATACTTTGTATCACCCATCTTCTATTAATCTTGTGACACAGCATTACAGCCCATTCTTATACATAGCTACATTAACGATTCTTCCATCTGTGGAATTCACAACAACATAAATTCACATCTTGGTCATTGTCTATACACGGTCCCCTCCACGGGTGATTTGCACCTGCAAAGATCTGCCCAGGAATAACAAACCCTAATTTAATACAGTGCAGCAGTGAGCAATGAACTACAGATAATGCTTTGCATCTTCCACTTGGATGGAAGACACAATGTTGGACAGGATTGCACCATGAACATCAGCGGCTCTGTGCAAAACGTAGTTGCTGAAAATGCGGTCCATCATCTTCCTTCAAGGTGTCCTCCAGTCTTGTGTCAACATTCCTGGAGGCCTGAGTGGTTGGACTACTACCAGTCATACTTTTATTGCCTGTACTGTGAAATGTTGCTTGTTCACTAACCCCCTTAAAACAGGCTAGCAACCGTTCTAGAAGCTATCTGCTAAGATACTCAAATCCTATATGTAGAATATCTATCCATCTATTATTCAGTCATCTATCTCATATCTGTTTTCTATCAATCTATTCATCTTTCTATTTCATTGCTGTTTCTTAGCTATTTCTCTATTTTCTTTCTTTTTATCTTATGTCAATCCATCTCAACACTATTTATATGACACTTATCTATGCAACTATATATCTAATTTTTAAATCGATCTATTATCTATCTATTATCTATCTATCATCTATCTATTATCTATCTATTATCTATTATCTATCTCTCTATTATCTATCTATCATCTATCTATCTATTATCTATCTATCTATCTATCTATCTATCTATCTATCTATCTATCTATCTATCTATCTATCATCTATCTATTATCTATCATCTATCTATTATCTATCTATTATCTATCTCTCTATCTCTCTATTATCTATCTATCTACAGTACAGACCACAAGTTTGGACACACCATCTCATTTAAAGATTTTTCTGTATTTTCATGACTATGAAAATTATAAATTCACACTGAAGGCATCAAAACTATGAATTAACACATGTGGAATTATATACTTAACAAAAAAGTGTGAAACAACTGAAATTATGTCTTATATTCTAGGTTCTTCAAAGTAGCCACCTTTTGCTTTGATGACTGCTTTGCACACTCTTGGCATTCTCTTGATGAGCTTCAAGAGGTAGTCACTGGGTATGGTCTTCCAACAATCTTGAAGGAGTTCCCAGAGATGCTTAGCACTTGTTGGCCCTTTTGCCTTCACTCTGCGGTCCAGCTCACCCCAAACCATCTCGATTGGGTTCAGGTCTGGTGACTGTGGAGGCCAGGTCATCTGGCGTAGCACCCCATCACTCTCCTTCTTGGTCAAATAGACATTACACAGCCTGGAGGTGTGTTTGGGGTCATTGTCCTGTTGAAAAATAAATGATGGTCCATCTAAAAGCAAACCGGATGGAATAGCATGCCGCTGCAAGATGCTGTGGTAGCCATGCTGGTTCAGTATGCCTTCAATTTTAAAAATAATAAATCCCCAACAGTGTCACCTGCAAAGCACCCCCACACCATCACACCTCCTCCTCCATGCTTCACGGTGGGAACCAGGCATGTAGAGTCCATCCGTTCACCTTTTCTGCGTCGCACAAAGACACGGTGGTTGGAACTAAAGATCTCAAATTTGGACTCATCAGACCAAAGCACAGATTTCCACTGGTCTAATGTCTATTCCTTTTGTTCTTTAGCCCAAACAAGTCTCTTCTGCTTGTTGCCTGTCCTTAGCAGTGGTTTCCTAGCAGCTATTTTACCATGAAGGCCTGCTGCATAAAGTCTCCTCTTATCAGTTGTTGTAGAGAGGTGTCTGTTGCTAGAACTCTGTGTGGCATTGACCTGGTCTCTAATCTGAGCTGCTGTTAACCTGCGATTTCTGAGGCTGGTGACTCGGATAAACTTATCCTCAGAAGCAGAGGTGACTCTTGGTCTTCCTTTCCTGGGGCGGTCCTCACTGGGCCAGTTTCTTTGTAGCGCTTGATGGTTTTTGCCACTGCACTTGGGGACACTTTCAAAGTTTTCCCAATTTTTCGGACTGACTGACCTTCATTTCTTAAAGTAATGATGGCCACTCATTTTTCTTTACTTAGAATTTGTATTATGGCAAGAAAAAAGAAGCTAACAGTCTATTCAGTAGGACTATCAGCTGTGTATCCACCAGACTTCTGCTCAACACAACTGATGATCCCTTTTATAAGGCAAGAAATCCCATTTATTAAACCTGATTGGTGACTACCTCTTGAAGCTTACCAAGAGAATGCCAAGAGTGTGCAAAGCAGTCGTCAAAGTAAAAGGTGGCTACTTTGAAGAACCTAGAGTATAAGACATAATTTCAGTTGTTTCACACTTTTTTGTTAAGTATATAATTCCCCATGTGTTGATTCATAGTTTTGATGCCTTCAATGTGAATGTACAATTTTCATAGTCATGAAAATACAGAAAAATCTATCTATCTATCTATCTATCTATCTATCTATCTATCTATCTATCTATCTATCTATCTATCTATCTATCTATCTATCCGTACATCCATGTTGTCAAATCATTCAAAAATAACCCTTGCCAGTCACTGTTAAATGTATTAACTATTTGCACAAGAATATTGAATATGTAAATAAATTATAGAACAGTTCATTTGTACATAAAATGGAAAAGTGGGGCATGAACCTCATCATTTTTCAATGATCGCTGTAACTATTTCTGTGTTTGGTAATAATTTATAACTTATAATGTCTTGCTCAATTTTCGTAATTTTCGCACCTGCATATTACATCTGACTGAAAACTGATTAAAAAACAGACTTTCCATGGAACAATGGACTTCCACAGTCGCTGGTGCTAGAACAAGCTGATTTTACAGTTACCAGGATTCTTCCATCGAGTAGCGTCCGGTGATGTGATGTAACTTGTATCATGTAAACGCTTATCTCTGTAAGAGTGTAAGATGATGTACAGTTGTAGCGTGTAAAAAACAATGCTGATTGTAACTTTATCTGAAAATAATAATAAAAAAAAATATTAAAAGTATTTAAAATTGTTTTAATAATACTGGAATGAAAGGTGATGATGAGATAGAAATACATAAAAATCTGGGTGCAAACTTATCAAGCAAATAACAAACAGCACTCTAATTACCTCTATTTTTTGAGGAAAGCTCAGTGTGTATAGGAGCCTAAATGTCACACTGATAGGGATTAAAAACACTTACCGTATGTTTTCATTGCTAAGTGCAAATAAGGATGTGGCCCACAGAAAGGGACAAACATTTTTAAAAATTACACAAAAGGGAACAGAATGCAGCAGACTCACCATGATAAAGGTGGGGGAAGCTCCGGTGCAAAATACTTATCTAAACGAGCGAGATTTACAATATTGAAGTCTTTCGACGTTTGTTTCCCGGCCTCTTAGTAATTGGCAAAGCGTTGGAAGCAGCACATGTCCGCTCCCGGCTATTGAACGCATGTGAATCCGCAAGTGTTCATTGAACCGTGTGGATTCAATGCGTCCAATACATTGTATGGGTGACATTTATCCTGTTGAGACAAATAAAGATAAATTGACATGCTGCTGTTTTTAAAGATGCGCCGCTTGTCCTTCTCCATGGGTGTATGTGCACGCATAGTGGGCATGGGATTTCTTGAAGTCCCATCCACTATGCTGTAACATCTGGCCGCTGCACAAGTACGCAACGTCCAACACCGCATTGTTTACTGACCGTGTGCACCTAACTTTACGCCGGCTGAGGAAGAATGATTCGTATAGATAGTCCTTGATACAGTATTATGCAGGTCCCATATAGTACATATAGTAAAATGCACTCCCCATGGTCCTTCGTAGAGTATAATGCAGCCCCTCAGAGTATACTGCAGCCCTCCTCATAGAGTATACTGAAGCCCCCAGATAGAGTATACTGCAGCCCCCCCTCATAGAGTATAATGCAGCCCTACACACAGTATAATGAAGTCCTACACACAGTATAATGCAGCCCCCCACAAACACACACACAGTATAGTGCAGCCCCCGACATACACAGTATAATGTAGCCCCCACACACACAGTATAATAAGCCACCCCTACACACAGTATAATGCAGCCCCCACACACACAGTATAGTGCAGTACCCCCACACACAGTATAGTGCAGTACCCCCACACACAGTATAGTGCAGTACCCCCACACACACTTTCGTGCAGCAGACACACACGCACTATAATGCAGACAGACAGACACTATAATGAAGACAGACACACATGCACACACACACACACACACACACACACACACACAATAATGCAGACACATACACACAATACTTACCTCTCCTCCTCATTCCCCATCTGCTCTGACTTCTGCAGAGTGTCTCAGCATCTCATCAGCTCCACTGCTGAAACAGGCTGAGTCAGAGGCAGAAGAGGAGTGATGGGAGAGGGAGAGTCACATGACGCTCTCTCCTCCATCACTGCTTTCAACTGTATCAACATATATAATATCGATAAGTTGAATGCGAGATGGGGGAGGGGACTATTTCAGATTATTTACTGCGCAGTGTTTACTTATTTACCGTATATACTCGAGTATAAGCCGACCCCCCTAATTTTGCCACAAAAAACTGGGAAAACTTATTGACTCGAGTATAAGCCTAGGGTGGAAAATGCAGCAGCTACCGGTGAATTTCAAAAATAAAAATAGATGCTCCATACCGTTCATTATGGCCCCATAGATGCTCCATATAAAACTGTGCCACATATAATGCTCCATACATTTAATTATTGCCCCATAGATGCTCCATATAAAGCTGTGCTATATATAATGCTCTTCACCATTCATTATGGCCCCATAGATGCTCCACATAAAGCTGTGCCATATAGAATGCTTTGCACCGTTCATTATGGCCCCATAGATGCTCCATATAAAGCTGTGCCATATATAATGCTCTGCACCGTTCATTATGGCCCCATAGATGCTCCATATAAAGATGTGCAATATGTAATGCTCTGCACCGTTCATTATGGCCCCATAGATGCTCGATATAAAGCTGTGCCATATAGAATGCTCTGCACCGTTCATTATGGCCCCATAGATGCTCCATATAAAGCTGTGCCATATAGAATGCTCTGCACCGTTGATTATTGCCCCATAGACGCTCCATATAAAGCTGTGCAATATATAATGCTGCTGCTGCAATAAAAAAAAAATGACATACTCACCTCTCTTGCTGCCCGCAGCTCCTCAGTGTCCCGTTTCGGTGTCTCTCCACACTGACTGTTCAGGCAGAGGGCAGCACGCACACTAGTACGTCATCGCGCCCTCTGACCTGCACAGTCACTGCAAGAGGACGCGGAAGACGGAGCGGCACCCGGTGGGTGGAACGCGGACAGGTAAATATGAGATACTCACCTGCTCCGGCATCCCTGGCTCCTTATCCCACACAGATGGTCTTCGGGTGCTGCAGCCTCTTCCTCTGTCAGCGGTCACTGGCACCGCTCATCACAGGAATGAATATGCGGCTCCACCCCTATGGGAGTGGAGTCCATATTCATAACTTTAATGAGCGGTACCATGTGACCGCTGAACAGAGGAAGAGCTGCGGCACCCGAAGACCATGGGACAGGCAGGGGGAGCGCCAGGAGCCCCGGAAGCAGGTGAGTATGCGACAGTCCTCTCTCCCCCTCACCCGCTTGTTATGGACCTGGTGGTTAGGAGCACACGGAATGACCTGATGGTTAAACTAACACAGGACAAGCTCTGGGAAGTGGGAGCTCTGCTGACCGCAACCCCTAATCCTATCAGACACACTAGAAATAGCCGTGGAGCGTACCTAACTCTGCCTAGACGCCTCTTCACAGCCTAAGAGCTAACTACCCCTAGAGAAAGGAAATAAAGCCTACCTTGCCTCAGAGAAATTCCCCAAAGGAGAAGACAACCCCCAACAAATATTGACTGTGAGTTAAGATGAAAGTCACAAACACAGGAATGAAACAAGTTTCAGCAAAGGGAGGCCAGACTTACTAAACAGACTGAGGATAGAAAAGGTATCTTTGCGGTCAGCACAAAAAACTACAAAAAGACCACGCAGAGTGTGCAAAAAGACCCCCGCACCGACTCACGGTGCGGAGGTGCCACTCTGCATCCCAGAGCTTCCAGCTAGCAAGGCAAAATCATGATAGCAAGCTGGACAAGAAAACAATGAACAACAAATAAACTAGCAGGGCCTTAGCTTATTCTTGAGTAGACAGGTCACCAGAAAGATCCAAGAGCAAACTGAACCAGTACTAGAACATTGACAGCTGGCATGGAGTAACGATCTGAGTGGAGTTAAATAGAGCAGCCAGCCAAAGGATAAACTAGGTCACCTGTGGAAGGAACCTCAGAACCAGCAGCTCCACTCACAGCCACCAGAGGGAGTCCATGGACAGAACTCGCCGAAGTACCATTCATGAGCACAGGAGGGAGTTCGATAACAGAATTCACAACACCCGCTGACCCTGCCGCCGACCATGACTCGAGCATAAGCCGAGAGGGGCACTTTCAGCTCAAAAATTTGGGCTGAAAATCTCGGCTTATACTCAAGTATATACGGTAGTTTTTGTCTTGGGTTTTGTAGAAAAGATACTTAGATTGATAATAGATATATGATAGAGGAAATATATTAGCTATATTGATGGATAAATCAATATTAACTTTTAACGGAAGCCATCGTCAGAAAATGACGTATTGTTTAATCAAGTATTTCTGTTACATGTACCTTTAAAAAAAATGTTGGCAATTTATTTTCATGATTAACTTAAAAAAAAATGGTAATCTTGCTATTTACATATTGGCCACTCGGCTTTTCTTTTAGACTCTTACTTCCTGTCCTTTCAGGAAGAGTTTATCAGCAGAGCTCCTCCCTCTCTCTTCTACATAGAATCTTATCCGCATCAACTGTCATCTCCTATCTCAGTAATATAACAATCTGCCTTCACTGAATACAGATTTTACACATTAATTGAGAATTTTGAGAAAGAGTGATCAGTCCAGGGAGAAAGAAGCAGATTTCTCTGATAAAGTTATATTATAAAGCTTCTAATTCTCACATGTACTATAGATTTCTGGAATAAAAATTAAAACGTCAGTTACTCTTTAACCTCAGACAATTTTTTTTTTTTTCATTTTACTGGGTGCTATACGTTAGAAAGTTCTAAACACCTAACGCCTGTGCCAATCCGAAAATGGCGTGTAGTCTTCTGCAACCATATTTTTGATACCATACTTCTAAAAAGAAAAAAACTTTACAAATGGGCGTGATTAATAAATAAAACCTCCTATTGGTTTTAATCTACAACTCCTCCTCCTGTGTTTCCATGGTTACAGACTACAAACAAATCCGTAGTCGGAACCTGCTTTCAGTCTCTTACTCTTAGCCAATCTTCTGAATTGACACTTTAGCATCTAACTTGCTTTTTTTGTCATTTTTTTAAAAAATATCTTTCCATTTAGAGATGACCAAACCCTAAAAGCATAATAAAGTAACGTCCATAAAATAGGGACTTATATTAGATCCCGTCTAATATACAGAACTTAACAATAACCATAATTGGAAGTGTTAAGTATTTCCTATAACTACGACCTTGATCACCCCCCAAAAAATGTTAATAACGTATTGTGATAGTTTCCTGTTGTTGTGAGTCACCGGGCTCCGAGGACGGCTCATGTTTGGCAAATCAGATGACAAAAATACATTGTTGACATTAAGCAGCGGTGACAAAATAATAGCTGACAAAGAAGTCGACATTACTGCAAGGTTCGGACTGCGACCTGCTGTATTTTTGCTAATCGCCAAAGGCAAACTCTTCATTTGCCCCATTCATTGAGTAAATAACAATATCATAGTAACCACAGATTTCATGAAAAATAAAAGATGATTCTTAGCAATAATTGCTTTGAATGTGGGAGTAAAAAAAATAGGTTTGAACCAATGGAAATTTGTATAAAAAAAAAGTTCTTAAAACTTTTTAAAGTTGTTTTCTTCGTGGCTACTAATAATAACAAACTGGGCAAAAACACCTGGAGCGATCATCCCAATCACAGCAGATGGATTCCAGTTCCAAGTTGAAGGATTTTTTTGTACAAAATCATTGCCATGCGGGAAAATCAGTTCTGTGGACCCTTCTTCTCATAATCAGTTGTGGTCCCACAGGTGAAATCCCCCACTATCATGAAGTGGTTCATAAGATGGGAATAGCCTTGAATTATCCTCTTGTCCAAACTTTGCGTCATAAAATTGACTGTAACATAATTGGAAAACTTTTTTTTTTTTAGTTTTTTACCCTCATTTATGGTATATAATACTAGAGATTACGGTAGTTAACTGACTTTTTTTTTAGCAATGTTTCTGCTCCCTAAAAACACTAAACATTAATCTTTTTCTATAACATTGATGTCAAAATAAAGCTTTATTTGTGTCACATAAAAATAAGGAAAAATCTCATGGCTGGCCAAAAAAAATAAAAATTGATGTGCTTTAATACAGTTGAAAATAGCTTGGACCTTTAAGGTTAATAGAACGTTTTTGGCCAGAATTTATAAATCGATGCAAAACAAAGTTATGTTATAGATTTTTTTTTTTAAAGAAAAACGTATGCCTGTTGACATTTTTTTTAAAAATCCGCAGTCAGCCTGAGATGGATTTTTAGTAGATTTTGACATTTTGATGGCATTTTTAGATATAAGATGGGATTATCTCTACAATGTGTAGCCTTAAGGGACTTTCCAAATCCCAAAAGTTCCACTTAAGTGTTGCCAAAGTTAATGCTCCCAAATGCGGATAGGTGCACAAATATACAATACATCACGACCTTCTGACCTAGAAGAAGTTGCATCCTTAGCATTCCCAATGCTCCAAGCCAGGAACCAGCACTAAGCCGTAAGTGACTTTACAAATCCCAAACATTCCACTTATGTTTCCACCTGTTGCCAAAATGAATTCCCCACAGATGCAAAGTGGTGCACACGTATTAAATACATCACAACCTAATCCAGAAGAAGGTGCACTCATAACATTCCCCTTAACTCCAATCCAGAAGAAGTGCCCTAAAAATCTATTGAGAGTGTTCGCACTAGATTTTGTTTGACAAAGCTTTAAGAGACTTTCCAAAACCCAAAAGTTCCACTACCGTTTCCCCATGTTGCCAAAAATAAGTGGCCCCAGATGCAAAGAGGTGCACAAGTATACAATAAATCACAGCCTGAACCAGAAGAAGTTGCACCCACCACTCGCCCTACCACTTGCACCAGTGACCCCATTCCGTCACATCTCCTCCAGTCCCTTTCCCCTGCTGTCACCACTCACCTAACAAAAATATTCACCCTCTCTCTCTCTTCTGGTACCTTTCCCTCCTCATTTAAGAAAAAAGCTCAGGGCAAGGGATACAAAGATTCATAATATTCTTAGTAAATATAAGGTATGCAATTTGTGTATATATGATGTTATATGTATCCCATAATGGACGAAATAAAGGACAAATCGGAAGGAAATATATGCAAAGGGAGAGAACAAAGAAACCGAACAAATGTCCAAATAAATTAAATAGATTTATTAGAAATAAATATAAATATACCAAATGGTAGAGGGGAAGGAAAACCAAAGAGAAGGCACAGTACCAAGAAGACGGGGGCAAAAAAAATAAATATATATAATCACATTGTAATCATCAGTACATGATTTTTCTTTTTCAAGATTTCTCTTTTCATCAGGAGGGCGTTAAACTAGAAGAAGAGGGGACGGGAAGAAAAACATTAGACTTGAACAAAGAAGATCCAGGAAAACATACTCAGAAGGGAGGTAAGAACATTTCTAAAACAATCCACAGCGAGGAGATTGGAACAAAACAAAATCCTCTAAACTGCATGCTCGCAAACGCCAGAAGCCTGACAAACAAGATGGAAGAACTAGAAGCAGAAATATCTACAGGTAACTTTGACATAGTGGGAATAACCGAGACATGGTTAGATGAAAGCTATGACTGGGCAGTGAACTTACAGGGTTACAGTCTGTTTAGAAAGGATCGTAAAAATCGGAGAGGAGGAGGGGTTTGTCTCTATGTAAAGTCTTGTCTAAAGTCCACTTTAAGGGAGGATATTAGCGAAGGAAATGAGGATGTCGAGTCCATATGGGTCGTAATTCATGGAGGGAAAAATGGTAACAAAATTCTCATTGGGGTCTGTTACAAACCCCCAAATATAACAGAAACCATGGAAAGTCTACTTCTAAAGCAGATAGATGAAGCTGCAACCCATAATGAGGTCCTGGTTATGGGGGACTTTAACTACTCGGATATTAACTGGGGAAGAGAAACCTGTGAAACCCATAAAGGCAACAGGTTTCTGCTAATAACCAAGAAAAATTATCTTTCACAATTGGTGCAGAATCCAACCAGAGGAGCAGCACTTTTAGACCTAATACTATCTAATAGACCTGACAGAATAACAAATCTGCAGGTGGTTGGGCATCAAGGAAATAGCGACCACAATATTGTACAGTTTCACCTGTCTTTCACTAGGGGGACTTGTCAGGGAGTCACAAAAACACTGAACTTTAGGAAGGCAAAGTTTGACCAGCTTAGAGATGCCCTTAATCTGGTAGACTGGGACAATATCCTCAGAAATAAGAATACAGATAATAAATGGGAAATGTTTAAGAACATCCTAAATAGGCAGTGTAAGCGGTTTATACCTTGTGGGAATAAAAGGACTAGAAATAGGAAAAACCCAATGTGGCTAAACAAAGAAGTAAGACAGGCAATTAACAGTAAAAAGAAAGCATTTGCACTACTAAAGCAGGATGGCACCATTGAAGCTCTAAAAAACTATAGGGAGAAAAATACTTTATCTAAAAAACTAATTAAAGCTGCCAAAAAGGAAACAGAGAAGCACATTGCTAAGGAGAGTAAAACTAATCCCAAACTGTTCTTCAACTATATCAATAGTAAAAGAATAAAAACTGAAAATGTAGGCCCCTTAAAAAATAGTGAGGAAAGAATGGTTGTAGATGACGAGGAAAAAGCTAACATATTAAACACCTTCTTCTCCACGGTATTCACGGTGGAAAATGAAATGCTAGGTGAAATCCCAAGAAACAATGAAAACCCTATATTAAGGGTCACCAATCTAACCCAAGAAGAGGTGCGAAACCGGCTAAATAAGATTAAAATAGATAAATCTCCGGGTCCGGATGGCATACACCCACGAGTACTAAGAGAACTAAGTAATGTAATAGATAAACCATTATTTCTTATTTTTAGGGACTCTATAGCGACAGGGTCTGTTCCGCAGGATTGGCGCATAGCAAATGTGGTGCCAATATTCAAAAAGGGCTCTAAAAGTGAACCTGGAAATTATAGGCCAGTAAGTCTAACCTCTATTGTTGGTAAAATATTTGAAGGGTTTCTGAGGGATGTTATTCTGGATTATCTCAATGAGAATAACTGTTTAACTCCATATCAGCATGGGTTTATGAGAAATCGCTCCTGTCAAACCAATCTAATCAGTTTTTATGAAGAGGTAAGCTATAGGCTGGACCACGGTGAGTCATTGGACGTGGTATATCTCGATTTTTCCAAAGCGTTTGATACCGTGCCGCACAAGAGGTTGGTACACAAAATGAGAATGCTTGGTCTGGGGGAAATTGTGTGTAAATGGGTTAGTAACTGGCTTAGTGATAGAAAGCAGAGGGTGGTTATAAATGGTATAGTCTCTAACTGGGTCGCTGTGACCAGTGGGGTACCGCAGGGGTCAGTATTGGGACCTGTTCTCTTCAACATATTCATTAATGATCTGGTAGAAGGTTTACACAGTAAAATATCAATATTTGCAGATGATACAAAACTATGTAAAGCAGTTAATACAAGAGAAGATAGTATTCTGCTACAGATGGATCTGGATAAGTTGGAAACTTGGGCTGAAAGGTGGCAGATGAGGTTTAACAATGATAAATGTAAGGTTATACACATGGGAAGAAGGAATCAATGTCACCATTACACACTGAATGGGAAACCACTGGGTAAATCTGACAGGGAGAAGGACTTGGGGATCCTAGTTAATGATAAACTTACCTGGAGCAGCCAGTGCCAGGCAGCAGCTGCCAAGGCAAACAGGATCATGGGGTGCATTAAAAGAGGTCTGGATACACATGATGAGAGCATTATACTGCCTCTGTACAAATCCCTAGTTAGACCGCACATGGAGTACTGTGTCCAGTTTTGGGCACCGGTGCTCAGGAAGGATATAATGGAACTAGAGAGAGTACAAAGGAGGGCAACAAAATTAATAAAGGGGATGGGAGAACTACAATACCCAGATAGATTAGCGAAATTAGGATTATTTAGTCTGGAAAAAAGACGACTGATCTAATAACCATGTATAAGTATATAAGGGGACAATACAAATATCTCGCTGAGGATCTGTTTATACCAAGGAAGGTGACGGGCACAAGGGGGCATTCTTTGCGTCTGGAGGAGAGAAGGTTTTTCCACCAACATAGAAGAGGATTCTTTACTGTTAGGGCAGTGAGAATCTGGAATTGCTTGCCTGAGGAGGTGGTGATGGCGAACTCAGTCGAGGGGTTCAAGAGAGGCCTGGATGTCTTCCTGGAGCAGAACAATATTGTATCATACAATTAGGTTCTGTAGAAGGACGTAGATCTGGGGATTTATTATGATGGAATATAGGCTGAACTGGATGGACAAATGTCTTTTTTCGGCCTTACTAACTATGTTACTATGTTACTATGTAAGGTGCATGGTCATATATGATAAATTGTAATTTTGGTTTTCTTACTGTTTGTGCAATTTTTTGTATACAATAATTTTCAGTGCTGTAGGGCTTCTTATGAACAGATTGTTATATCATGTACTGATGATTACAATGTGATTATATATATTTATTTTTTTTGCCCCCGTTTTCTTGGTACTGTGCCTTCTCTTTGGTTTTCCTTCCCCTCTACCATTTGGTATATTTATATTTATTTCTAATAAATCTATTTAATTTATTTGGACATTTGTTCGGTTTCTTTGTTCTCTCCCTTTGCATATTTTTCCTCCTCATTTAAGAATTCCATCATACATCCATTACTTAAAAAACCATCCCTCGAAACTGTGCCGCTAATTATAGACCTGTCTCTAATCTTCTCTTCATCTGTAAACTCCTGGAACTCCTGGTCCACTGCCGTCTTTTCCGCTATCTTTCAGATAACTCTCTTCTCGACCCTCTACAATCCGGTTTCAGCTCCTTACACTCTACTGAAACAGCCCTTGCGAAAGTCTCTAATGATCTACTAACAGCTAAATCTAATGGTCACTGCTCCCTGCTAATTCTCTTGGATCTCTCTGCAGCATTTAACACTGTGGATTATCAGCTCCTCCTCACCATGCTCCGCTCCATCGGCTTCAAGGACACCGTTCTCTCCTGGTTCTCCTCCTATCTCTCTGACCGATCCTTCACTGTATCTTTTGCTGGCTCCTCCTCCTCTCATCTTCCCCTTACTGTTGGAGTTTCTCATGGATCGGTTCTAGGCCCCCTCTTTGTGTGGTTCCATCATTACTCCCCAGCAACACACCCACTGTCTTGGGGTCATACTTGATTCCAAGCTTTCATTCACCCCCCACATCCGATCACTGGCTCGCTCTTGTTATCTGCACCTCAAAAACATTTCAAGAATTTGAACTTTTCTTACTTTCGACTCTGCAAAACCTCTGTTTCTCTTATTCATTCTCGTCTGGACTATTGTAACTCTCTACTAATCGGTCTCCCTCTTACCAAACACTCCCCGCTCCAATGCTTGAATGCTGGAGGCAGGATCATATCCCTCACCAACTGTTACAGCGATGCCTCTACCTTGTGCCAGTCATTACACTGGTTACCCATCCACTCCAAAATCCAGTACAAACTTATTACCCTCATCCACAAAGCACTCCATGGCTCCGCACCGCCCTACATCTCCTCCCTCTATTCTCAATCTACCACCCTACCCGTGCCCACAGTTCTGCCAATGACCTGAGGTTAGCATCCTCAATAATCAGAACCTCCCATTCCCGTCTCCAAGACTTTTCACGTGCTGCACCAATTCTTTGGAATGCACTACCAAGGTTAATACGATTAATCGCCTAATCTACACAGTTTTGAGCGTGCTCTAAAAACACATTTCTTCAGACTGGCCTACCGTCTCAGTGCATTTACCTAACTATCCCTGTGTTGCCCATTCTGTGGTTGATCTGTGGTTATTGTTATGCTGTAATGTCTATTGTATGTACAAGTCCCCTCTAAAATGTAAAGCGCTGCGGAATATGTCGGCGCTATAGAAATAAAATTATTATTATTATTATAACATTTCCCAAGCCAGAAGATGCGCCCCAATAATCTATTGAGAATGCTCAGCACTAGACTTTGCTTGGCATAGCCTCAAGAGACTTTCCAAATCCCAAGTGTTTCACCAATGTTTTTTCCAAAATGAATTGTCCAACTAAAATGACAAAGTAAAGTGTTAGGAAACCTAATGGCCATAAATATCCTTAAACAATACTGTGTCTCTACAAAGTGATATAAGGTTACTATCAAGCCTTCCACCAGTATAACAGATTTGCTGGGGTACTGGCTCTCGATAATGAGATCAGTTGTGTATGTATCTTATTAGCAATGCTCTTATGGGGAAAAATGTGAATTAGCTATCTCTCAAGTGTTGAGACCCCCATCCATCTACCTTAGTGATGGGTGGGGGTCTCAACACTTGAACTTCCAGTGATAATACCTTCTCACAAGCCAGAAAATACAAAAGGCACTTATTCCCTTTAAGGCAAAATTTCAGTTGCTCACATTTTCTGAAGACTTCCCCGAGGAAGGAAAAAAACAAGTCAAATAGGAAATGTCGAGCGGAGAAAGGATCTGGAGCAGAGCTGGATACGTGCCCACATCGTCATCTCATAAAAACACCCGGAGACAATAGATACCTGGAAGTATGAATTTCATGTGCATCTTTCTATGCGTCACATAAATGGTATTTCCGCAAGTCCCTTAACAACAGTGACACAGTGCGAGCGGCAGCTGCCATACACATTAGTATATTTGCTGCATAACAGGAAGTTGTGAGATCACCGGGAAATGATGCACTCGGATTAATGCACCTAACTTCTGCACAACAGGTAAATGCAAGGCTGGATAGAAATGTCACAATTCCTAGATGGAGAATTACAGATGAATATATTTTTTAAAAATGTATTTATTTTTATTAGAATTTTATCAATCATGCATTAAGTACAAGACCAGAATCTTTTAAAAAATAAAAAAAAATTGACCAATTGGAATGAACATATCTGAGAGTAACCATTGTGATATGAACCCCAATTTCCCTGCTCAAACACGGTCACTATTATTTTGCCTAGCCTAGCCAAAATATAATTAATCACATAAACAGGAGGCACAGAAATAAAAACGTGATTAAAAAAAAACAAACAAAAAAAATCTATGAAGATTTTTTAAATAAAACAAGTGCAAACAATAAACTATAGCCAGCTGTGAGGGTGCATTTGACCCATTGATCCATCACACAGGGCAGTGGCATTGGGGCACAAGAGCCTTGATCACGTTTACTGGAATGATAGAGGGATCTCTGGTCCAAGTCACTATTTCACATGAGATATGCCAAGTGTCCGGTTCATAATTTGGAAACTGTTTGGCAATTTCATAAAAAACGGGCGGCCAGTATTTGAAGTATTCATTGGGCATTGGGCAGGGGTTATGCCTATATTAATAATACTCATTTGACACCAGAACATTGTAGGACGTACATCTTTCTTCTGCGCTTATTTCCTTGTCAAGCTGTCGGGTTCCTTGGTGGGATGCGGGGCTGAGACAACAGAACCAGAGAAATATTCTAGGCTGTGCCAGGGCAAGAAAAAAGGAGCGGAAGAAGCAAAGAGAGCTAGGGGTCAGGTGCCACAACCATCACATTTCCACCAGTCTGACAGTGAGTGAGTATGTCTCATTTTCTCCCGAGAAGGTTGCTTTCCCATTGAAGAAACTGAAGGGCCACATTTGGCTTGGAGACCTATTAGGCTCATCTGGTGAGGTGGATCCTCTAAGCTTCGAGTCCGCTTGGGCACATGGACCTCAGGCGTTGTTGCAGCAATCAGGAGGGCACGTGGGTTGCGAGGACTTGGCACACACATGAATCTCATGAGCTGCAGGCTGGATGAAGTGAAGCCCAGTAGGAAAGGAAGCAAGTAAAAACACAAAAAGCACAGATGGTTGAGCACACCAAGCATAAGACTAGTCTCATTCCCAAGACACCGGTGTGTGTCTACATGGGCCCTAAATCGGTCTAGGGAGATGATGTCATCAATCCTCTCCAGGCGGCTTGTGAAACCCGATGTGCAGTACAGCAGAAAGCAGCAGACCCAGATGAAGGAAATAGAGCCAGGGATATCTGGGATAGGTGTGTAACAGAACATGCTCACCAAGCAAAAACAAGGGACACTGAGAAAAGAGCATTGATAGAGAGACCCTTTTGCTCTTAACTTTGAGCTTTTTTCATCGAGATACTGCTGGGGTCACAAAGCGACACACTGCACCCCACATCACAACTTGGAGCTATAAACAATATGAGGCCAAGTATGTCTTAATCTGTGATCTGAAAATAGATTGATACACTCGGTCAATCTGACAGTCACTGTGCAACAGGAGAGCGAGACTGTGGCCACAGTGTGATGGGGAGAGGCCTGGAGATAGAAGTCAAGAGCGCTCCATTATGAAAATTGGGAGATCAGCAAGTCTAGATGAAGAAAGATATCTGAGAGAGGGTGGCGTGCTCTTCTGGTGGACAAGCAAAGTTGGTCCAGAAGCGAAGAACTGAGTACACTGTGGTGGCAGACAACATCAGAGATGAGGTCAGGCTTGTCCTTTGGAGAACCAGGAAATGGGGCAATAATTCTAAGAAGCTACAGAACCTCTAGAAAAGTGAGAGGTGGAATTTTATCGAGCATGGGTTCTACGACATTATCTTGAACATTGCCCAAGATGAAAACTTTGAAACTGGACTTATTTGTTCTGGTAAAGTGTCTGCATGTGTGAGTAATAGGTGTAAAGCAGTAGTGCTGATCATTACGACATCCTTTTTTGCACTATATGGGACCAGTTATGGTCTCTATATGGGATCTAAGAAAGTGTAAGTGACCGATCGTCCTGTTGACATCAACATTTCCCTTCCACCAGCAGCAGATATCAGCGGTAGATGTAGTAAGACACATCATGGCTCCTCTACATCGTTGTGTTGATATGTGATGCTATTATTTATTAAAAAATAAACCAGTTGTACATCCCCACCCCCACTCAGATAATAATATGACCATTTGGATATGTGATACAGATTAACTATTGACCACCTAGAAAATAACAAACTAACGTCCACAATAACAAAACGCAACAAACCTCCTCCTACCCGGATGACCCCTGCCACAGCAAATACATCGTCTCTTGAACTATTCCCCTGCGTCCTGGCGGATTCTTGCAAGATTTATGAAAGTGGCGGAAAATTGCTAACTAGTGCAATACCCTGATCAAATTTGGAAGGCAGGCGTATATCAACTGGGCGTCTCGGCGGACTCTTGACACCGTCTCCCCTCGCTGATAGAATGTCGGGGGCCTCGGTGGTCACCTTACAATTATTTTTCTCTGACATTCACTTTGTTCCACTACGCAAAGTTCCTCTCGTGAAGTGACAGGCGCCATAAGTGCAGCTGGTTTGTTACTGGATTTTAAACAAAGGTCTGGTGGCTTAATGGATTTTTCCGCCCACGCTCCACCCAGTGGGAGTGCAGGACACATATGCGTGTCACTGGCAGTTCGTGGGTGGATGGCAGAATTTGTAATATCAATGAGACAGCCCATTAATCCACTCCTTAAATGAGGATAATTTAGGCCTCAAAACTATAGAGCTGCTTGTCGCTTTAAGTCCATTTATTGCATTGTGAGGGCTCGTATGACAAAGTGCGCCGGCCGTGTAAACAAGACACTAACGTGATTACAGGGCTAATTAGACAAAGAGAGATCGGACCAAACGCAAAAAATAATGCCCCTTATCTAATGCTAGGGGGATGTGTCTGTTTGGAGGGGATTTTTTCCATATTAATAATTTTTAAATGTTTAATTATTTTAACTTTCATTTAAAAAAAAGTTTTCAATACTTTTATTTAATGTTTTACTTATTTGGTTTGTGGTTAAGTTTATTGTACACTTTTGGAAATTGAAAAAATATGATATGTTAGAATTTGTGCATTTACATTTGTATTTGTAGGTTTTTATGGCAGGTGGGTAAATATATATATATTTTTTATTTTACATTGGAAAATTCTTGCTTTTTCAAAACAAATAATTAAAATTGAAAATTCATTTCCTCTGATTGTTGCACCTCTATGAAATAAAAAGTGCACAGATTGAAATAGGAATATGGATATTCATATGGAATGAAATGAACTTACTAGGGAAGAATGATCAAGACTGATCTATAAAAGGAAAAGATGACCGTTTTAGGGCAGTTTTAGATTTACAGTACAGACCAAAAGTTTGGATACATCTTCTCATTTAAAAGATTTTTCTGTATTTTCATGACTATGAAAATTGTAAATTCACACTGAAGGCATCAAAACTATAAATTAACACATGTGGTATTACCGTATATACTCGAGTATAAGCCGACCCGTGTATAAGCCGACACACCTAATTTTTGCCACAAAAATCTGGGAAAACTTAATGACTCAAGTATAAGCCTAGGGTGGGAAATGCAGCAGCTACCGGTAAATGTCAAAACTAAAAATAGATACCAATAAAAGTAAAATTAATTGAGACATCAGTAGGTTAAGTGTTTTTGAACATCCATATTGAATCAGGAGCCCCATTTAATGCTCCATACAGTTTATGATGGCCCCATAAGATGCTCCACATTAAAATATGCCCCATATAATCCTGCATAAAGGTTAATAATGGCCCCATAAGATGCTCCATAGACACATTTGCCCAATATAATGCTGCACAAATGTTGATTATGGCCCCATAAGATGCTCCATAAAGATATTTGCCCCATATAGTGCTGCACAAACGTTAATTATAGCCCCATAAGATGCTCCATACAGACACTTGCCCCATATAATGCTCCACAAACGTTAATTATGGCCCCATAAGATGCTCCATAAAGATATTTGCCCAATATAGTGCTGCACAAACCTTGATTATGGCCCCATAAGATGCTCCATACAGACACTTGCCCCATATAATGCTCCACAAACGTTAATTATGGCCCCATAAGATGCTCCATAAAGATATTTGTGCCATATAGTGCTGCACAAACGATTATGCCCCATAAGATGCTCCATACAGACACTTGCCCCATTTGCTGTTGCTGCGATAAAAAAAAAAAAAAAATCACATACTCACCTCTCCGTCGCTCAGGCCCCCGGCACTTTCAATATTCACCTGACTTCGTTCCGGCGCCGCTCCATCTTCAGCGTCTTCTGCACTGACGTTCAGGCAGAGGGCGCGCACTAACCATGTCATCGGGCCCTCTGACCTGAGCGTCGCTGCAGAAGACGCTGAAGACGGAGCGGCGCCGGAACGAGGAGCAGGTGAATATCGCGCAGCGCAGCGCTCCCCTCCCCGTTATACTCTCCTGCTCCTGGCGCTGTGCAGTCCCTGCTTCCCCGGAGCTGCTGCTTCTTCCTGTAGTGAGCGGCCACCGTTACCGCTCATTATAGTAATGAATATGCGGCTCCACCACTGTGGTGGAGCTCACCCCAAACCATCTCGATTGGGTTCAGGTCTGGTGACTGTGGAGGCCAGGTCATCTGGCGTAGCACCCCATCACTCTCCTTCTTGGTCAAATAGCCCTTACACAGCCTGGAGTTGTGTTTGGGGTCATTGTCCTGTTGAAAAATAAATGATGGGCTAACTAAACGCAAACCGGATGGAATAGCATGCCGCTGCAAGATGCTGTGGTAGCCATGCTGGTTCAGTATGTCTTCAATTTGGAATAAATCCCCAACAGTGTCACCAGTAAAGCACCCCATCACCATCACACCTCCTCCTCCATGCTTCACGGTGGGAACCAGGCATGTAGAGTCCATCCGTTCACCTTTTCTGCATCACACAAAGACATGGTGGTTGGAACCAAAGATCTCAAATTTGGACTCATCAGACCAAAGCACAGATTCCCACTGGTCTAATGTCCATTCCTCATGTTCTTTAGCCCAAACAAGTCTCTTCTGCTTGTTGCCTGTCCTTAGCAGTGGTTTCCTAGCAGCTATTTTACCATGAAGGCCTGCTGCACAAAGTCTCCGCTTAACAGTTGCTGTAGAGATGTGTCAGCTGCTAGAACTCTGTGTGGCATTGACCTGGTCTCTAATCTGAGCTGCTGTTAACCTGCAATTTCTGAGGCTGGTGACTAGGATAAACTTGTCCTCAGAAGCAGAGGTGACTCTTAGTTTTCCTTTCCTGGGGCGGTCCTCATGTAAGCCAGTTTCTTTGTAGCGCTTGATGGTTTTTGCAACTGCACTTGGGGACACTTTCAAAGTTTTCTCAATTTTTCTTTACTTAGCTGCTCTTTTCTTGCAATAATATAAATTCTAACAGTCCATCCAGTAGGACTATCATCTGTGTATCCACCAGACTTCTGCTCAACACAACTGATGGTCCCAATCCCTTTTATAAGGCAAGAAATCCCACTTATTAAACCTGACAGGGCACACCTGTGAAATGAAAACCATTTCCGGTGACTACCTCTTGAAGCTCATCAAGAGAATGCCAAGAGTGTGCAAAGCAGTCATCAAAGCAAAAGGTGGCTACTTTGAAGAACCTAGAATATAAGACATATTTTCAGTTGTTTCACACTTTTTTGTTAAGTATATAATTCCACATGTGTTAATTCATAGTTTTGATGCCTTCAGTGTGAATGTACAATTTTCATAGTCATGAAAATACAGAAAAATCTTTAAATGAGAAGGTGTGTCCAATCTTTTGGTCTGTACTGTACCTAAAGTCATAAAATGCGGTCCTCCTATGTAGATTTGGGTCAAAAAATTGCTAAATTTTCTTCCTTTAAGCTTAATAAATCATCTAAGGTCTTGTGCACGAATGCGATCCGACAAAACATCGGATAGCACCCAGACCATTGTTATTCTATGGGGCCGTGCACATGACCGATATTTTCCTCAAACAAGGCTGGTCCTGGAAAAAAGGTAATACATGCTTGAGTATGATCTGATATTTGGATCACACTCGGCCATGCAAGTCTGTGAGAGGGTAGAAAACATGACATGGACTGACACAATGAAGAAGATGGAGACATCCGAGAGAATCTGATCAAACTCCGATCAGAGTGTGTTTTGTATAATCAACCCGATTCTCTCATGATGAGTGAATATACCCTATACCCTAGTTTAAAAGTTTTCCCCTCTTGGTACCCCACACCCACTTAATCCACTTTGGGCAAGCATGGTGCTAATACAGCTATGTAGATTTTTTTTTGTCATTTGCAACATGTTTTTGCACAGTTTGCGACTTCTTGAGGTTTAGTTTGTGACAAAAACTAGCCTGAGTCCAGAACAGAGTCTACTGCTAAAGGAAAAGACAACCAATATCCGTAGACAGCTGTTACGGCGGATCTTTCCCCTCAACGGTGCAGGGCAGGGCACTGGTTAATTGGATCTGGTGGAATCTTGTGGGTCTTTCCGTGGAGACCACCAGGTAGCTAAGGCCAGGAAATGCTTCCTGCGGAGAAGGCGTGAAATTCACATCCAAGAGCTTGAAAGCTCCCTGTCTAGTGCCAACCATTGGAGGTAGACCATCTCCGACCCATTAATAAGCCTCGTGACATGACTTGGATATTCAGCCATCCAGAGAAGCAAAGGAAATCTTCAGGCTCCATACACACTAGAGAAAAGTCATCCAAATCTACTGAAGTTTGCAGGACTTGTCGACCATCTGATGTTTATGAGATCCTCTCTACATCTTCTGTTGGACAAAAGAAGAATTGAGCCATTTTCAGCTGCAAAACTTTCTCTTCTCTCCCCATTGAAAAGACACTCCATGCCGGTTATATGGGGCGAGTTGGGAGAAATGGCAAACTGTCGAGTGACCGCTTCTGGCCTTAAAGTCATCTATCCAGAAAAGTAAAGTCAAGTAAAGAAACAAAAGGAAAGCAGCAAGAGTAGAACAAAATAATATCTATCCGAGGTCAATGGATAAGATTTAGGAAAATTATAAACTGGTAACTTAAGAACAAAGTTAACAATTATGGGAACACATCAGCAAAATGTAAGAGACTACGCTATGTATTAAAAAAGATTGGGCCTCCAGCCCAGCCCTGGAACCATGGCCCCACCAGACCATCTTTTGCGGCCATACATAGGAAAATTGCGGCAATGTGTCCACTACAGCCGATATCAAGGTATAGAGCTAGCCAACTAAATGACTCCCTTTGGCTTCAGGAGTGATAGCACAAGTTGCCACCTCCCCACCCCCACATGCCTGTATTGCACAGTGTATCAAGGTTGTTTTTTTATTTTTTTGAGGATTTGTTAAATTAATTCTCTTTGCTTAGTCTTCTTTTTTTTTTTGCAAAATTCCATATTATTCAGCCGTTCAATTTTCGAAAGAAAAAAAGTTCCAGACTATCGGACTTTCAGGATGATCAGATATTGGAATTTCACTGTATATAACATTTAACAGGAAAATAAATCCAGGAAAAAAATACTTTTGTAAATGAATGGTAATATTTTATATTTCTTCTTTATCTGTTTTTATTCTGTGATAAATGACTTAATAAAAAACGGCGTGAGCTGCCAGTGAGATTACATGGAGCGAATGTGTCCAGTGCTTGCTAAATACTATAGATTCCCTAAAGCCGTGCACATAGATTATTGTGCTCTTCATACATCATGCATACAATCCGGTGACAGAATAAATAACTAACCCTAAATTTTAAAGATAAAAATGCGCAAGTCATTAATATTACCTCCGGCACCATATATCACCATGGAAAGCAGCCATTATCCCATATACTGGACAACACAGATGTGCAAACTGTGCATAATGCAAAGCTATGCTGGCTCCGGCTAATTGACTGCCCCTATAACATGATATTTATATGCAGGTTCTGCCGAATGCATCAATAGCACAAGCTGACTATAATAACACTGGGACGGCAGGGATCTTTGTAAATTAGGGCACTGGATACAACTCACCAAAATGAGGGAACTCACATAATTTTTTTGGGTCACCTGACAAGAGGATATTTAGGGCCTCTGTTCTGTCACAATAAGTTTGACTTGCAGGTGAAAGCAAATCTGCAAATTCTTAACAATGACTTTCTCTAATCTAGAGGTTAGCCAAACTATTCCTGGTGGTATAGAGGATACTATATTTTATGGTGGTGTCAGTTGACAAAGGAGTTAATAAAAATATCTCAGAAGGACACGCACACTGAAACTTTCATGGTTACATCCCTAATGGTTAGGGGTGCAGAAATGGTTCATGGTAACATCCCTGGTGGTCCAGAGTGCTGAAATGATTAATGGTAACATCCCTGCTGGTTTAGGGTGCTGAAATGATTCATGGTAACATCCTTGGAGGTCTACAGTGCTGAAGTGATTCATGGTAACATCCTTTGTGGTCTAGGGTGCTGAAATGATTCATGATAACATCCCTGGTGGTCTACAGTGCTGAAGTGATTCATAGTAACATCCCTGGTGGTCTAGAGTGCTGAAATGGTTCATGGTAACAGTTCTGATGATCTAGAGTGCTGAAATGGTTCACGGTAACATCTCTGATGGTCTAGGTTGCTGGCAATTGTTCACAGTAACGTCTCTGATGGTCTAGGGTGCTCTTAAGCTGGATGATGGTGAGCCGACTCTTTCTACATATTTTTTCTTGTTCCGAGAGCACTGAAAAGGTTCATGGTAACATCCCTGATGGTTTAGGGTGCTGGAATGATTCATAATAACATCCCTGGTGGTCTAAAGAACTAGAATAGTTTGTGGCGAAATCTCTTGTTCTACGCTAGTGATTTGGCTAATGTTAACATTCCTGGTAAACTTGGGTACTAAAATAATTCCCTTCATTTTATAGAGTACTAAAATGGTTCATGGTAATATCCCTGGTTACCTAGGGTAGTTATCAGCGATGTAAACATGAAGCACTTCAGTACCATAATTCACCAGGGATGTTACCCTGTACAATTTCCATACTGTATATCACCATGGATGTTACTATGAACCATTTTATTGCTCTAGAAAATGAAGAGATTCAATTCTGAACCATTTTAGCACCCTGTAGCATCCCTGGGGGTGTAGGGTGGTGAATTTGTTAATGGTAATGCAACACCCCAGGTAACCGGTTGTTGCAGTGATGTTGCCTTCCTTTCGGGGAGGGTGATGTCACGCTTGGAGGCAAAGGAGATTGTCTATCAGGTAAGGCATTCACATTGAACACATCTGAATCTAGGCCAGGAGGGGGAGCTCAGGACCCGGATTCAGGGGAGCTCCGTTAGACTTTATGTATCCTGCTCTGGAGGAGGAGTCAGCCAGTTGTAAAGAGGAGTGAGAAGGACATCTGGAACAGACGGAGGGGCTGCACAGCCATGTAGGAGCTGTGTCCCCTGGAAAGTGTGAGAACTTGAAGGAGTTGAATAGTGGAGGAGATTAGAGGGCAGTAGCTCAGAGGAGGAAGAGTCTCAGCAGGGGAACAGGACACCCTGGGAGCTAGAGCGCAGAAACCGTGTACCGGGAGCCCTAGGTCATGTTGTTCTCCAATAAAGGAAAGTCAAAGTTCATATTAATTTGTTATACCAGTTTTTAAGCATTCCAAAAATGTTTTCCATGTCTTATTTTAATCTGCTATTAATGTTTTCTTTTTCCCAGTCCAGCAGTACTGAAGTTAACGGGGGGAGGGGCAATACCCCAGGTAACAGGTTGCAGTGATGTTGCCTTCCTTTTGGGGATGGTGATGTTACGCTTGGAGGCAAGGGAGATTCTGTCTATCAGGTAAGGCATTCACATTGAGCACATCTGAATCTAGGCCAGGAGGGGGAGCTCAGGACCCAGATTCAGGGGAGCTCCCTTAGACTTTATGTATCCTGGTCTGAAGGAGGAGTCAGTCAGTTGTAGAGAGGAGTGAGAAGGACATCTGGAACAGATGGAGGGGCTGCACAGCCACGTGGGAGCTTTGGCCCCTGGAAAGTGTGAGAACTTGAAGGAGTTGAATAGTGGAGGAGCTTAGAGGGAGGAAGCACAGAGGAGGAAGAGGCTCAGCAGGGGAACAGAGGAAGGATACCCTGGGAGCTAGAGCGCAGAAACCAGGTACCGGGAGCCTGAGGTCGTGTTGTTCTCCAGGACGCGTGACAGAACCAGAGGGCATAGGACTGTATGTCAATTGGCTGCATCAAGTCTGAGGTGAAGCAGTAACCTGAGAGCCTGGGCCATGATAGAGACCCTATAAACAGGCTCGCACTGCCTATTGTACAGACATCTGTCTTTGGACAGGAGAGAGGGGACTTTGCAACCAAGCTTCAAGCGGCAGGGACCTCGCCAACTAAAGTAGCGCAAGTAGGAAAGGCTTATGGACCTCACCTGGGAGAGGGATCTCCTATTGCCTCTAAGCCGGCCGGACCACAGCTACCCTGCACTTGGTACCCTGGACTGAGGACTGCTATCATCAGTAAACCAGGTAAAGACTGCAAACTTGTGTCCTCGTTCTTTGCCACACCATCCACCACACCATCCACCACACCATCGGTGCCATACACTTGGGAAGCTCTGGGGACCACGCTTCACCTGTAGGAAGCGTCACCATCTTGCTGCATAACATCACCCCAAAGGACCCCTTTAGGCAGCGTTGGTCCCTACTGACCGAAAACCACAGGTGGCGTCACAAACATAGACTTTACAAATTCCCCTTAAAGACTTTCCCCTTTTATTGGGCGCCCAGGGCCACGGACCGGGTCGCTGCCACCGTGACGGCCCCTTTAAGACCGGACCCGGTGCCGAGTACCCCACTGCCCAGGCGGGCGACTCAGTAACATCCCATGTGGTCTAAGCTAGTTAGATGGGTTTAAAGGAATATTACATAGCATTCTAGAGAGGTGGTAACATGTCTAGTGGTCTAATGTGATCAATTAGTTAATAGAAATATTACTGATAGTTTACAATAGTAAAAAGTTTCATGGTAATATTCCCAGAGTCTGTGAATTATCACATCTCCTGACCACTGTCCAGTGGACTCACTAAAGAGTCTTGTGTGCAGACACTGCCCAAGAGATCAATGCCCCCGAGCCGTCACCCAACCTACACTACAGCCCCTGTATGATCCTCATTGGGTGGACCTTTATTATTGACTAACTTGTTTGGCGCACTTGAAGGGGAATTATAGAGAATTTACCTACTGTTGGTTGCAGTGTGCTAAGCGCGACATACATACATAAATATTCTAGAATACCCAATGCGTTAGAATCGGGCCACCATCTAGTTTTTAATAAATGCATTTGCTCTAATACGGCATTGACTTTCATATCAAGCATCATGTATGTCCATAATCAAGCAAAATCTTTATATTCCTCTAGAAAAAAAGTTATTGTCAGAAGTGGGATTCGAACCCACGCCTCATATAGCATAATACACTCCTCATAGTCCTCCATATAGTATAATGCACTGCCATAGTCATCCATGTAGTACAATTCACTTCCCATAGTATAATGCACCCCATAGTTCTTCATATAGTATAACATATTCCCCATAGTCCTCAATACAGTATAATGCAGCCCACATATAGTATAATGTAGCCACCACCCTACATAGTATAATGCAGCCACCCCAGAGTATAATGCAGCCACTTCAGAATATAATTTAACCCCCCCATAGAATATAATACAGCCCACCTCCCCATAATATATAATGTAGCCCCCATAGAATATAATGCAGCCCCCCATAGTATAACACAGCCTCCCCCATAGAATATAATATACCCCCACAATAGTATATAACAGCCACATAGTATATAACACGGCCTCCCCCATAGAATATAATATACCCCCACAGTATATAGCACAACCCACATCGCAGATAACACAGCCCACATAGCAGTATACAGCACAGCCCACACAGTAGTATAAAGCACTGCCCACATAGTAGTATACAGCAGAGCCCACATAGTAGTGTATAGCACAGCCCACATAGTAGTATACAGCAGAGCCCACACAGTAGTATATAGCACAGCCCACACAGTAGTACACAGCACTGCCCATATAGTAGTATACAGCAGAGCCCACATAGTAGTATATAACACAGCACACATAGTAGTATACAGCACAGCCCACACAGTAGTATACAGCAGAGCCCACATAGTAGTATACAGCAGAGCCCACATAGTAGTGTATAGCACAGCCCACATAGCAGTATACAGCACAGCCCACACAGTAGTATACAGCAGAGCCCACACAGTATTATATAGCACAGCCTACATAGTAGCATACAGCAGAGCCCACATCTCTCCTCCCCCGTAGAATGGCCCCACAGTCAGGTAAAAAAAAAAACACTCCTCATCTCCCCTCGTGTCCGCGTTGTCCCTGCTCCTGTCTCAGTGGCTGCCACTGCTCTGCCTGGGACACAGTGAGTGCACACGCACCCGCAGTGTCAGAGGCAGAGCGGGGAATGATGGGAGAGGGAGCGTCAGCATACGCTCTCTCCTCCATCATTGTATACAACTGTACCGGTGTCATAGACGCCGGTATAGTTGAATGCGGCGGCGGCGCTGGTTGGGGAAGGGTGAGTCGGCGCGCAGCGGCCCACAACTGGCACCGGCCCTTCTGGCATTTGCCAGAACTGTCCGATGGTCAGTCCGGCCCTGAGTATTACTATGATGCTTCTTCTCCTCTTGATGGGGAAGACACATGCAATTTTCTAATAAACTATTAAGAGAAACGTATTGGGGCGCGCATCTTAATCATTGACTTCAGATTTTTCATTACGTCCTATTGTCTCTTGTAATAGGAGCCACTGGGGTAACAAGTCAGTTCATGACTTTTCTTCCTCCTGAATATTCCCCCATCACCTGTGAGTGATATTATTGAGACGTGAAAGAAACTGCAGCAACTCAGCCACAAAGTGGAGACCCCTTAATGTTACAGAGCGGGGGGCAGAGTGCTGAGGAGCAGGGGGCAGAAAAGTCACTCACCCACCTGCTCGTCTATACATGAAGTGTTGGTCCTGATGCAGATCACTACATGAGGATACTTAGTTAATTCCCAAAACTGACAGCTTCTCCCCCAACCTCAGATCCCAACATAAAAGCAGTCAAAGATCAATGTAAACTTTAACAAGTCACATGAAAAGCTCGGAAGGAGGACGACATTTATACAAACTTGAATACAAGGCAAACCTGCAGCTGCTGATCACAAACAGGGATTACACGCAAAATGAGCAGAGCTAAAGCTTCGTGGGATTTGCAGTAAAAGAATAAAGGAAAGATTAGCATATAAGGAGGCGCTCATTCGTACAAATGGTAATTGCCCCGTCTGTCAAACCACAACCATGTTTACTGTCAGTTTTTTTAACTTGCTGAAGAGTCAGGAGGAAAATCCACATAATTGGGGATTTACGAGATACAGTTGTGATCAAAAGTTTACATACCCCGGCAGAATTTTTGCTTTCTTGGCCTTTTTTTCAGAGAATATGAATGATAACACCAACATATTTTCTCCACTCATAGTGGTTGGGTGAAGCCATTTATTGCCAAACTACTGAGTTTTCTCTTTTTAAATCATAATGACAACCCAAAACATCCAAATGACCCTGATCAAAAGTTCACACACCCTGGTGATTTTGGCCTGATAACATGCACAGAAGATGACACAAATGGGTGTGAATGGCTACTAAAGGTAACATCCTCACCTGTGACCTATTTGCTTGTAATCAGTGTGTGCATAAAAGCTGAGTGAGTTTCTGGGATTCAGACAGACTCTTGCATCTTTCATCCAGCCACTAATGTTTCTAGATTGTGAGTCTGGGGAAAGCAAAATAATTGTCAACGGATCTACGAGAAAAGGTAGTTGAACTGTATAAAACAGGAAAGGGATACAGAAAGATATCCAAGGAATTGATAATGCCAGTCAGCAGCGTTCACATTGTAATTAACAAATGGAAAATCAGGGGCTCTATAGAAATGAAACCACAATCAGGTAGATCAACAAAAATGTCATCCACAACTACCAGGAAAATTGTTCGGGATGCAAAGAAAAACCCACAAATAACATCAGCTGAAATACAGGACTCTCTGAAAACTAGCGGTGTGGCTGTTGCAAGATGCACAATAAGGAGGCACTTGAAGAAAAATGGGCTGCATGGTCGAGTCGCCAGAAGAAAGCCATTACTCCACAAATGGCACAAAGTATCTCACCTACAATACGCAAAACAGTACAGAGACAAGCCTCAAAACTTCTGGAGCAAGGTAATTTTGAGTGATGAGACCAAAATTGAACTTTCTGGCCATAACCATAAACTTTACATTTGGAGAGAGGTTAACAAGGCCTATGATGAAAGGAACACCATTCCTAATGTAAATCACAGAGGTGGATCGCTGATGCTTTGGGGATGTGTGAGCTACAAAGGCACAGGAAACTTGGTCAAAGTTGAAGGAAAGATGAATGCAGCACGTTATCAGCAAATACTGGAGGCAAATTTGCACTCATCAGCCCGGAAGCTGCGCATGGGACGTACTTGGATGTTCCAACATGACAACTATCCAAAACACAAGGACAAGATGACCTGTCATTGGCTACACCTGAACAAAGTGAAGGTCCTCAAGTGGCCATCTCAGTCTCCTGATCTCAATATCATTGAACCACTCTTGGGAGATCTCAAGCGCGCAGTTCATGCTAGACAGTCCAGGAATTTACAGGAACTGGAGGCTTTTTGCCAAGGAGAGTGGTCGGCTTTACCATCTGAGAAAATAAAGAACCTCATCCACAACTACCACAAAAGACTTCAAGCTGTCATTGATGTTAGAGGGGGCAATACATGGTATTAAGAAATGGGGTATGTGAACTTTTGATCAGGGTCGTTTGTATGTTTTGGGTTGTCATTATGATTAAAAAGAGAAAACACAGTAGTTTGACAATAAATGGCTTCACCTAACCACTAACCAGAAGAAGTTTTGGTATTATCTGTTGTGAATTCTGTGGCAGAGCTCCCTCCTGTGGTCACAAGTGGTACTTCGGCTGATTCTCTCTGTGAGCTTCCGTTGGTGGAGGGAAGTGGTACTGCGGCTTCTGAGTTTCCTCCCTCAGGTGATGTGGTGAGGTCGTTAGGTGCTGCTCTACTTAACTCCACCTAGTGCTTTGATCCTGGCTTCCTGTCAATGTTCCAGTATTGGACTTGTTTTCCTCCTGGATCGTTCCTGTGGCCTGCTGCTCTGCATAGCTAAGTTTTCCTTTGCTATTTTGTTTGCTTTTCTTCTGTCCAGCTTATCTATTTGTTTGCTGGAAGCTCTGGGACGCAGAGGGTGTACCTCCGTGCCGTTAGTTCGGTACGGAGGGTCTTTTTGCCCCCTTTGCGTGGTTTTTAGGGTTTTGTGTTGACCGCAAAGTTACCTTTCCTATCCTCGCTCTGTTCAGAAAGTCGGGCCTCACTTTGCTAAATCTATTTCATCTCTACGTTTGTCTTTTCATCTTAACTCACAGTCATTATATGTGGGGGGCTGCCTTTTCCTTTGGGGTATTTCTCTGAGGCAAGGTAGGCTTATTTTCTATCTTCAGGCTAGCTAGTTTCTCAGGCTGTGCCGAGTTGCATAGGGAGCGTTAGGCGCAATCCACGGCTGCCTCTAGTGTTGTTGGTGAGGATCAGGGATTGCGGTAAACAGAGTTCCCACGTCTCAGAGCTCGTTCTATGTTTTTGGGTTGTTGTCAGATCACTGTATGTGCTCTGACCTCTATGTCCACTGTGGTACTGAATTGCCTAATCATAACAGTACAGGAAGCCAAAGTACTAATGATTCTCAATAGAGGGAAAAAAGAAGTTCTGAGACCATTTTTTTTTCTCTGCACTGTGTTTTGCCTTTTTTTTCCCCTAGACATTTGGGTGGTTCAGGACACAGGTGTAGCAATGGACATTAGAAGTCTGTCTTCATGTGTGGATCAGCTCTCAGCAAGAGTACAAAAGATTCAAGACACTATTGATCAGAAATCTATGTTAGAACCAAGAATTCCTATTCCTGATTTGTTTTTTGGAGATAGAACTAAGTTTCTGAGTTTCAAAAATAATTGTAAACTATTTCTGACCTCGCTCCTCTGGTGATCCAGTTCAACAGGTTTTGATCATTATTTCTTTTTTGCGTGGCGACCCTCAGGACTGGGCATTTTCTCTTGCGCCAGGAGATCCTGCATTAAGTAATATCGATGCGTTTTTCCTGGCGCTCGGATTGCTTTACGATGAACCTAATTCAGTGGATCAGGCAGAAAAAAATTTGCTGGCTCTTTGTCAGGGTCAGGATGAGATAGAGTTATATTGTCAGAAATTTAGAAAGTGGTCCGTGCTCACTCTATGGAATGAATCTGCGCTGGCAGCTATGTTATTATTATTATTATTATTATTTATTGTTATAGCGCCATTTATTCCATGGCGCTTTACATGTGAGGAGGGGTATACATAATGAAAACAAGTACAATAATCTTAAACAATACAAGTCATAACTGGTACAGGAGGAATGAGGACCCTGCCCGCGAGGGCTCACAATCTACAAGGGATGGGTGAGAATACAGTAGGTGAGGGGGTCTCTCTGAAGCCCTTAAGGATGTCATGGTGGGATTTCCTATGCCTGCTAGTTTGAATGAGTCTATGTCTTTGGCCATTCAGATTGGTCGACGCTTGCGTGAGCGTAAATCTGTGCACCATTTGGCGGTATTACCTGAGCTTAAACCTGAGCCTATGCAGTGCGATAGGACTTTGACCAGAGTTGAACGGCAAGAACACAGACGTCTGAATGGGCTGTGTTTCTACTGTGGTGATTCCACTCATGCTATCTCTGATTGTCCTAAGCGCACTAAGCGGTTCGCTAGGTTTGCCACCATTGGTACAGTACAGTCAAAATTTCTTCTGTCCGTTACCTTGATCTGCTCTTTGTCATCGTATTCTGTCATGGCATTTGTGGATTCAGGCGCTGCCCTGAATTTGATGGACTTGGAGTATGCTAAGCGTTGTGGGTTTTACTTGGAGCCCTTGCAGTGTCCTATTTCATTGAGGGGAATTGATGCTACGCCTTTGGCCAAGAATAAGCCTCAGTACTGGACCCAGCTGACCATGTGCATGGCTCCTGCACATCAGGAGGTTATTCGCTTTCTGGTGTTGCATAATCTGCATGATGTGGTCGTGTTGGGGTTGCCATGGCTACAAGTCCATAATCCAGTATTAGATTGGATATCCATGTCGGTGTCCAGCTGGGGTTGTCAGGGGGTACATGGTGATGTTCCATTTCTGTCAATTTCGTCATCCACCCCTTCTGAGGTTCCAGAGTTCTTGTCTGATTACCGGGATGTATTTGATGAGCCCAAGTCCGATGCCCTACCTCCGCATAGGGATTGTGATTGTGCTATCAATTTGATTCCTGGTAGTAAGTTCCCAAAAGGCCGATTGTTTAATTTATCTGTGCCTGAGCACGCCGCTATGCGCAGTTATGTGAAGGAGTCCCTGGAGAAGGGGCATATTTGCCCGTCATCGTCGCCATTAGGAGCAGGGTTCTTTTTTGTAGCCAAGAAGGATGGTTCGCTGAGACCTTGTATAGATTACCGCCTTCTAAATAAGATCACGGTTAAATTTCAGTACCCCTTGCCTTTGTTATCTGATTTGTTTGCTCGGATTAAGGGGGCTAGTTGGTTCACGAAGATAGATCTTCGTGGTGCGTATAATCTTGTGCGAATTAAGCGAGGCGATGAATGGAAAACTGCATTTAATACGCCCGAGGGTCATTTTGAGTATCTAGTAATGCCATTCGGACTTGCCAATGCTCCATCAGTGTTTCATTCCTTTATGCATGACATCTTCCGAGAGTACCTGGATAAATTCCTGATTGTGTACTTGGATGACATTTTGATCTTCTCGGATGATTGGGAGTCTCATGTGAAGCAGGTCAGAACGGTTTTTCAGGTCCTGCGTGCTAATTTTTTGTTTCTGAAGGGATCAAAGTGTCTCTTTGGTGTGCAGAAGGTTTCATTTTTGGGGTTCATCTTTTCCCCTTCTACTATCGAGATGGATCCTGTTAAGGTCCAAGCCATCCATGATTGGACTCAGCCGACATCTCTGAAAAGTCTGCAAAAGTTCCTGGGCTTTGCTAATTTTTATCGTCGCTTCATCTGCAATTTTTCTAGTATTGCTAAACCATTGACCGATTTGACCAAGAAGGGTGCTGATGTGGTCAATTGGTCTTCTGCTGCTGTGGAAGCTTTTCAAGAGTTGAAGCGTCGTTTTTCTTCTGCCCCTGTGTTGTGTCAACCAGATGTTTCGCTTCCGTTCCAGGTCGAGGTTGATGCTTCTGAGATTGGAGCAGGGGCTGTTTTGTCGCAGAGAGGTTCTGATTGCTCAGTGATGAAACCGTGCGCCTTCTTTTCCAGGAAGTTTTCGCCTGCTGAGCGAAATTATGATGTGGGCAACCGAGAGTTGCTGGCCATGAAGTGGGCATTCGAGGAGTGGCGTCATTGGCTTGAAGGAGCTAAGCATCGCGTGGTGGTATTGACTGATCATAAGAACTTGACTCATCTCGAGTCTGCCAAGCGGTTGAATCCTAGACAGGCTCGTTGGTCGCTGTTTTTTGCCCGTTTTGACTTTGTGATTTCGTACCTTCCGGGCTGTAAAAATGTGAAGGCGGATGCTCTGTCTAGGAGTTTTGTGCCCGACTCTCCGGGTTTGTCTGAGCCGGCGGGTATCCTCAAGGAAGGAGTAATTGTGTCTGCCATCTCCCCTGATTTGCGGCGAATGCTGCAAAAATTTCAGGCTAATAAACCTGATCGTTGTCCAGCGGAGAAACTTTTTGTCCCTGATAGGTGGACGAATAAAGTTATCTCTGAGGTTCATTGTTCGGTCTTGGCTGGTCATCCTGGAATCTTTGGTACCAGAGAGTTAGTGGCTAGATCCTTTTGGTGGCCATCTCTGTCGCGGGATGTGCGTACTTTTGTGCAGTCCTGTGGGACTGTGCTCGGGCTAAGCCCTGCTGTTCTCGTGCCAGTGGGTTGCTTTTGCCCTTGCCAGTCCCGAAGAGGCCTTGGACACATATCTCTATGGATTTTATTTCAGATCTTCCCGTTTCTCAAAAGATGTCAGTCATTTGGGTGGTCTGTGATCGCTTTTCTAAGATGGTCCATTTGGTACCCTTGTCTAAATTGCCTTCCTCCTCTGATTTGGTGCCATTGTTCTTCCAGCATGTGGTTCGTTTACATGACATTCCAGAGAATATCGTTTCTGACAGAGGTTCCCAGTTTGTTTCGAGGTTTTGGCGAGCTTTTTGTGGTAGGATGGGCATTGACTTGTCTTTTTCCTCAGCTTTCCATCCTCAGACTAATGGCCAGACCAAACGAACCAATCAGACCTTGGAAACATATCTGCGATGTTTTGTTTCTGCTGATCAGGATGATTGGGTGTCCTTTTTGCCTTTGGCTGAGTTCGCCCTTAATAATCGGGCCAGCTCGGCTACCTTGGTTTCGCCATTTTTCTGCAACTCTGGGTTCCATCCTCGTTTCTCGTCAGGACAGGTTGAGTCTTCGGACTGTCCTGGTGTGGATACTGTGGTGGACAGGTTGCAGCAGATTTGGACTCAGGTAGTGGACAATTTGACCTTGTCCCAGGAGGCTCAACGTTTTGCTAATCGCAGACGCTGTGTGGGTCCCCGACTTCGTGTTGGGGATCTGGTTTGGTTATCTTCTCGTCATATTCCTATGAAGGTTTCCTCTCCTAAGTTTAAACCTCGTTTCATTGGTCCGTATAGGATTTCTGAGGTTCTTAATCCTGTGTCTTTTCGTCTGACCCTTCCAGATTCTTTTTCCATACATAACGTATTCCATAGGTCATTGTTGCGGAGATACGTGGCACCTATGGTTCCATCTGTTGACCCTCCTGCCCCGGTTTTGGTGGAGGGGGAGTTGGAGTATATTGTGGAGAAGATTTTGGATTCTCGTGTTTCAAGATGGAAACTCCAGTATCTGGTTAAGTGGAAGGGTTATGCTCAGGAAGATAATTTCTGGGTCTTTGCCTCTGATGTCCATGCTCCCGATCTTGTTCGTGCCTTTCATGTGGCTCATCCTGGTCGGCCTGGGGGCTCTGGTGAGGGTTCGGTGACCCCTCCTCAAGGGGGGGGTACTGTTGTGAATTCTGTGGCAGAGCTCCCTCCTGTGGTCACAAGTGGTACTTCGGCTGATTCTCTCTGTGAGCTTCCGTTGGTGGAGGGAAGTGGTACTGCGGCTTCTGAGTTTCCTCCCTCAGGTGATGTGGTGAGGTCGTTAGGTGCTGCTCTACTTAACTCCACCTAGTGCTTTGATCCTGGCTTCCTGTCAATGTTCCAGTATTGGACTTGTTTTCCTCCTGGATCGTTCCTGTGGCCTGCTGCTCTGCATAGCTAAGTTTTCCTTTGCTATTTTGTTTGCTTTTCTTCTGTCCAGCATATCTATTTGTTTGCTGGAAGCTCTGGGATGCAGAGGGTGTACCTCCGTGCCGTTAGTTCGGTACAGAGGGTCTTTTTGCCCCCTTTGCGTGGTTTTTAGGGTTTTGTGTTGACCGCAAAGTTACCTTTCCTATCCTCGCTCTGTTCAGAAAGTCGGGCCTCACTTTGCTAAATCTATTTCATCTCTACGTTTGTCTTTTCATCTTAACTCACAGTCATTATATGTGGGGGGCTGCCTTTTCCTTTGGGGTATTTCTCTGAGGCAAGGTAGGCTTATTTTCTATCTTCAGGCTAGCTAGTTTCTCAGGCTGTGCCGAGTTGCATAGGGAGCGTTAGGCGCAATCCACGGCTGCCTCTAGTGTTGTTGGAGAGGATCAGGGATTGCGGTCAACAGAGTTCCCACGTCTCAGAGCTCGTTCTATGTTTTTGGGTTGTTGTCAGATCACTGTATGTGCTCTGACCTCTATGTCCACTGTGGTACTGAATTGCCTAATCATAACAATTATCATTCCTATTCTCAGAAAAAAGGCCAAGAAAGCAAAAATTGTGCCGGGGTATATAAACTTTTGAGCACAACTGTATGTATTATAGTCAACTGTATCTGGGGAGAGTATGTAGATGCACAAAAGGTGACCAGGATCTGACAATGTAATACTTACAAGGGTTATTCCCAGATTCATAAATGAACGTTGTTGGATAGCGCTTGTGAATAAAAGCAATTTTGCAGCTTATTGCTTGTTAAAATTTTCAGCTTTCACTTGTCTTCTGTTTACAACTTGCTGCCTCGGAGACCGACCACAGCTCCAAAGCATAACTTGTGCAGTGCTTACAAGTAGAGATGATTGAACCCAAATTTAAAAGTTAGTGTCTGGTGTTAAACGCCGAACACGGAATTCTTTCATTGGAAAGTTCGGAATTTTTGGGGGAAGAGAAGGAGAGGTAGAGGGACAGGGAGAGGTAGAGGGACAGGGAGAGGTAGAGGGACAGGGAGAGGTAGAGGGACAGGGAGAGGTAGAGGGACAGGGAGAGAGGGACAGGGAGAGGAAGAGGGACAGGGAGAGAGGGACAGGGAGAGGTAGAGGGACAGGGAGAGGTAGAGGGACAGGGAGAGGTAGAGGGACAGGGAGAGAGGGACAGGGAGAGGTAGAGGGACAGGGAGAGGTAGAGGGACAGGGAGAGGTAGAGGGACAGGGAGAGGTAGAGGGACAGGGAGAGGTAGCGGGACAGGGAGAGAGGGACAGGGAGAGGAAGAGGGACAGGGAGAGGCAGAGGGACAGGGAGAGGAAGAGGGAGAGGTAGAAGGACAGGGAGAGGAAGAGGGACAGGGAGAGGGAGTGGGAGAGAGAGATGGACAAGGAAACGGACAGGGAGAGGAAGAGAGAGAGAGGGACAGGGAGAGGAAGAGAGACAGAGAGAGGGAGTGGGAGAGAGAGATGGACAGGGAAACGGACAGGGAGAGGAAGAGAGAGAGGTAGAGGGACAGGGAGAGGTAGAGGGACAGGGAGAGGTAGCGGGACAGGGAGAGAGGGAGAGGAAGAGGGACAGGGAGAGGTAAAGGGCCAGGGAGAGGAAGAGGGAGAGGTAGAAGGACAGGGAGAGGAATTGGGACAGGGAGAGGGAGAGAAAGAGAGAGTAGGAGGTGGTTTTCCTTTTTGGATGCTGCCCTTCCCGTGGTTGTTCCTTCCCGGTAAAAGACCTGGCTATTTATTGCTTGCGTTGAGAAACACGTGATGGTGTCTCCACGGCTTTTCTACAAGCTTCTCATACTGGACAGCTTCACTGCAGACCTTACAAGCTAGACAGCTGCAGTGGTCGGTCTCCTAGGCAATGAAAGAAAAGTGTTAATATCACAAGAACGGCTGCACATTTCTTACAGTAAATTGCAAAAGTGCTTGTATTTATAAGCTCTATCCTCTCTTCAGCTGCCAAAGATCCACTGATCCAGATGATGACTCACTTAATGAAAATTATGTTCTAACTAGCCTTAAACCAGTGAATATTACTGATCTTATCCATAAAATGACTACAATCTTTAATGAGACACCACAAGACGCTCAATATTCTGTTGATCTAAAAAGTAATACGAGGTTTCTGGAGAAATTAGCTACTCAAGAAACAAAAATTTGGTGAAACCAGTGTCGTGGCTTTAAGCTCATCGGCTGCAATACAAAAGCTACAATCAACCAAAAGTTACAGTTATTCCAAGTCTTTAATAGTATTGGACTTTTCATATAAGCCAAATGGGACTTGGTGCAAATTGCAGGTCCTGCATCTATTGCAGTTACAGTGGGGAAAAAAGTATTTAGTCAGTGACCAATTGTGCAAGTTCTCCCACTTAAAAATATGAGAGAGGCCTGTAATTGACATCATAGGTAGACCACAACTATGAGAGTCACAATGAGAAAACAAATCCAGAAAATCCCCGCATCTGATTTGGCAAAATTTATTTTGCTAATTATGGTGGAAAATAAGTATTTGGTCACCTAAAACATGCAAGATTTCTGGCTCTCACAGACCTGTAACTTCGTCTTTAAGAGGCTCCTCTGTCCTCCACTCATTTAATAGCAGAACCATGAAGCACTGAGGTAGATAGTAGTGAAGAGCAAGTAACACTAACTCTTCCTCCACGCCCTACAGGCGCTAGCAAACCAGGATTGCTCCAGACAAAGATTAATACGGAAAAACAGAGCAAAAACATCCGTGACACCATAATTAATAATAAAAAGGTATAACGTTTATTCAATAATCATATCAAAAATACATCAAAAAATAGTCTCAACATTATCATAAGAAAATACCAACTAATGCTGGCAGTGCAATGAGTGCTGTAGGCACTCTGCACACACAGGACGGAGATGGAGAGGAAACGTGTAAATAGCCACAACACAAGGAGGATTAGACATAGAGTCACATATTAACGTATATCAGCCTATCATCCCTAACACCAGCCTTTTAACACCATTAGATGTCTAATATAGGGTCCCACCAGTTGCTCCTTCAATATAAGTGATACAACAACGTGGTGCCTGTAATACATCAAAGAATTATAACCGGCTTACCCATCGTGATTGCTGGTAAGGGTGTCTCCTCCAAGTGTGGCTCCCCTGGACGCGCGTTTCGCGTATATCGCTTTCTCAGCAGGGTTACTGTGTGGCCAGTCTCATGCGTTTAAATATGTTTAAAACCGGAAATAAGGCCGGGTCGGCGGCGCATGCGCGGTGGCATCCGAGGTGCGTCATCGCCTTGGCCGTCATAGCAGGGCGGGCGTATGGCGGAAGTCCGCCCATTGACGTCAAATGACGCGCGCCCTGCTAAAAAGAGACGGCTACAGCTGAAGACGAACACCCCAGACGGCAGCGGGCATGCGCACACCCGGCGGCCATTTTAAAGAAGTCCGCGGCTGCAGACATTACTATAAAGATCATAAAAATGCATCTGACCCCTAGGAGTGATAGCGATGCCAGTGAATTAATACACAAATAAGGTGAAATATTGAAAATGTACTGGGGAAATAGCGCATACCAGCGCCAACGCCACAACAATAGCGCACACTCAATTTAAGCCCAGATATAACAAAGCATACCTAAATACAGAACATACCCAAAAGCAAGTGACAGTTGTATACGAAAAATGTGAAACCAACCAATATGACATTACATACATACAAAAATTTATATATAGACAAGAGCTACATTCTTCATATATTCTTTTTTTCTTCTTTTCCTTTCTTTTTCTCTCTTTATTCTCCTTATTAACTACTTTACTTATTCTTCTTTTTCAGTATATACTTATATGTAGCTAATCATTAACACCATTCTCTGTGACGATCCATGTGCATAAAGGTGGGGGTACAGAGCAAACTAGAAATTATCTCAAGCCGCAGTCCTGTATACAAGACAAACTAAAATAAAAAAACAACACAAGACAAGTTAATATCAAGATTAAAATAGAGTGGTGCATCGACTCAGAGAGTGCCAGAATTTAATAAATCTTCTCCTATCCCAAATATCACTAGCCGCACAGGCACAACAAGTTAACAAGTGGAACCTTACCAAGAAACCACACATAGGTCCACAAAATCGGGACATTCAGAGAAACGGGGTGAAGCTTAGCTTCTCATTCAACCCTTTCGGAGCCAAAGTACCAAGGGTGACAATCCACCTGCATTCACGTTGTGCAAGTATTTTGGTCATATTGCCACCCCTGATCCCACCTCGTACTCTCTCAATGCCTCTTATTTTCAACCCTCTAGGGTCCGATCCATGACACATGCGGAAATGTCTTGGTAAGGTCTTAAGACTAGATACATCCACCGCCTCCCCTGCGGCCAGAATGTCACGTACATGTTCACGTGTCCGAATTTTGAGTTCCCTAGACGTGAGACCGTCATATATAAGGGAGCAGGGACATGTAGCATAATAAATTACAAAAGATGTATTACATGAGATAAAATCTCTTATTTTGAATTCCCTGCTCCCGTCCGAAGTTTTGAAGGTCCCACATCTAAGGATATTCGGACACGCGACACACGAGCCACAGGGGTAACATCCCATTCTTGGACTAACCGCATCTAGGAAGTTGCTAGCCTTGTTTTTAGCTATATAATGGCTCCTCACTAGACTATCTTTTAAGTTCTTACCCCTACGTTGGGTCATCAGGGGAAATTTTGTCAAATGTGAGGCCAATATGGCATCCGTCTGTAATACAGACCAATGCCTATTGAATATCTCTCGGATGCGGTTCCATTGGCAGTTTGAAGTTGAAATGAACCTGACCCCAGATTCCTCGTCTGCCCTAGACCTTTTCCCCTGTAACAGTAAGTCCTCCCTCCGTGTGGATTTAGCCCTTCCATACCCTGCCCTGATGCTCCAACGACTGTACCCTCGTGCCCGGAAACGTTCCGATAGAATGGCAGACTGTCTCTCGAAGCGGGCCTTTGTGGAGCATACCCGTCTGTTCCTCAAGAACTGGCCAACTGGGATGGCCTTAATAACAGAATAGTTGTGTGCCGAGGATGCATGCAACAATGAATTGACGGATGTTTCTTTGCGAAACAAATCCGTCTCAATTGAACCATCCTCGGCAACATGTACTGTGATATCCAAAAAATCAATTTTGGTTTTATGCCAAGAATAAGTGAACTTGAAATTAAAAGTGTTGTGATTTAATTCCTGCATAAACTTAGACAGGCTGGTTTCGCCACCGTTCCAGATCATAAGAACATCATCAATGTAGCGAAACCAGCCTATCACTGGGTCCGCGGCGTGTGCCCCATCCCCCTGGAAGATGTGTCTCTCCCAGAATCCCAGAAAGAGATTTGCATAGGACGGAGCACACGCCGCGCCCATTGCAGTACCTTGTAATTGTAAATAAAACCTGTCTTTAAAAACAAAATAATTGTGAGTTAAAATAAACTCAAGTAATTCCAAAATAAACTCAACTAAGTGGCCATCCCAGTTGGTACTCTCGAGGAAGAAACGGGCAGCCCTCACCATCCTCATGTCTAATTGATGTATATAAGGATTCGATATCGATGGTAACCAGAATCATACCCGCCTCGAGACAGTCCATCAACTCTTCTCAGCACATCAGTAGTGTCCCTGACATAGGAGGGAAGTGTCTCGACCAAAGGTTTTAAATAAAAGTCTACAAACTTACATATGTTGTCACACAGCCCCCCTATGCCAGAGACAATCGGACGTCCGGGCGGGTTCACAGCGTCTTTATGCACCTTGGGCAGGGCATAGAAGGTAGCAACCTTGGGGAACTTGGGCATAAGTCCATCGAGTACCTTCTTAGGGACAACATCAGACCCGCCCGCCAGATCCAGGATGCGTGCCAATTTATTGGTGAAAATCTGAGTGGGATTTTGAGGCAGAACACGATATGTGTCCTTGTTCCTCAGTTGTCGCATCACTTCCTTTTCATATTTTTCGGTTGGCCAGATCACCACATTCCCCCCCTTGTCAGCGGGTTTAATCACTACGGAGTCCAACTCCTGTAGTTCTCTTAATGCTTTCCTCTGACCCACAGTCAGATTGTCGTTATACAACCCCCGTGATAGCTTGGTTAAATCATCGGTGACTAGTTTACAAAAGATGTCCACTTGTGGGCATAGTGACAAAGGGGGAACGTGGTTGATCTGGGCATGAGTGAGGAAGGAAACTTACCTATAAAATCAGGTTGTTGCTCCATGAGTAGATCCTCCAGCACTGCCAAGGCATTGGCCTCCACCTCATTCATCGATTTAGCATCAATATCTTTTTGGCCATGTAATTTTTTAAGAAGTAGTTTGCGACAGAATAAGTGAGTGTCCTTTACAACTGTAAAAAAATCAAACTGATTAGATGGAACAAAATTAAGACCTAATTTCAGAACTTCAATCTGTGTTTTGGATAGGGGGTGGGTAGATAGATTAATCACCTCTAGATTCGTGCCCTTTGTTTTTCGCTCATAAGAAGGTAGAGGGGAAAGTTTTCTTTTCTTCACATTATATTTCCCTTTTGCAGCTCTATTAGGTTGTATCTTCCTCTCTCTATCTCCATAAATAATTTTAAGTTGGTCAGAGGCCACACTCGACTCTTCTATAGATGTTACAGATGAGAATGATCCTGACCTCATTTGTGATACAGGGCGAGTTTTGTTTTTCCCGGACCTCCAACGATACACTCTATTTTCACGATAGTCTGCATTGTCTCTCTGTAGTTTCTTAGTTTTAGTCGCACTAATCTCCTGTTCCCATTTCAGGAACTCACTATCCAAATCACTATTCAATTTTTCCAATGCCTCAGTTGTCAAGTCATCTTTTATGGCATTTTGGATGGTATCAATCTCCTTCTCCAACTCAACCAACTTTTTAGCATCTAGTTTCATAAGTAGATCGATAAATCCTCTAGAGCATTTTGTAGCAATCTCTTCCCACTCAGATTTGAAAGATTTATCCTCAATAGGGAATGACGGAAATATTTGGACACGCAATCCCCTAGGGATCAGGCTGCGGGCCAGATACTGCCCCAGGGTGGCCCTATTCCACCATAATCTTGTGCGCCTGAGCAGCAGGGACTTTAATCTAACAATTCTCTCTCTAGAGTCGTCACCACTCGTGCTAAAACACCAACCGAGTCCTCCCTAAAAACCTCCTGTAAACGAGACAGCCAAGTCTGGTCTCGTGTTCGAAAGTCCATCGGCTTCAGATTATGGGCTGTGGGAAACACAGGAAAATAACATTTAATAGCAGAACCATGAAGCACTGAGGTAGATAGTAGTGAAGAGCAAGTAATCACTAATTACCTGTAGTAATGGCTCCTGTTTGACCTCGTTATCAGTATAAGAGACTCCTGTGCACAATCTCAAACAGTCACACTCCACAATGGTGAAGACCAAAGAGCTGTCGAAGGACACCAGGCACAAAATTGTAGCCCCACTGTACATCCCTGACTGGGACTTTACAACACTGAGAAATTAGGTTGAAGAAGAACATGGTTCCATGTGGGCTAAAAATCTAAAAGTACCTGCTACTTAATTTTCCAATGAATTCGATTCCCAGTGGGAAACATTTCTGAACATCTGATAGGAAATCAAAGTGTTTCTAAAAGGGAAAGAAGTTGAAACACAACATTGCACTAGTTGAAAATACTATAACGGAAACTAAACAATCCAAGAATCTTCATGATTTTACAGAATGATCACAGTAACACTGTGTATAAGTGGGTTGAAATGAGCTTTCTACTTCCCAATGTTCACCCCGACCTATACTAAGGAATCATCACGAAAGAGGACTCTCAAATTTAGTTCTGAGATTGACTTATTGGATTCCATTTCAGATATTCGGGATTTCTCCTAACTTTCCATTTATGTCCATAGCGATTCGGACTCATGCAGTAAAATGATGAGAAAAAGGAAGTATAAAATTGTCATGTGGGGATAAAACATCGCCGCCACCAATCACTACGCACTGAGAATGCCGCAATTAAATGAATGTGGGTTCATTCACTCTGCAAGACTTTTCTCTGAAGCCCAGCTGTCTGGAATTTCAATTGCACGCTATTTTTCTTTTTTGATCTTTACATGTAAATCGTTCTGTAAGGAACATTACAGTAAAGAAGCATTTCATCACGGAGGAAAGTGAACATAATAAAGTTCCTACAAATCCTCCTGAAGATGCTGATATCTAAAGTCAATAATAATAATTCATCAAGATTCCTCTTCCATGAACAAAGCCATTTACAACAAATCAACAGCAAATTCTTAAGGGAACAAAATCTACCAATCAGGTGTAGATAAATCAGAAAGGATAGAATAGATAATACTGAACTTTTAATACATACTAGATTACAAAGTCTCCTGGCTAAAAGACATAGACAAACACACAAACACCATAAATTCTTATATCCCTGGACATCACCATTTATCAACAAAAAATAGGTCCTAAGGATTGAAATACCAATTGATAAAAAATGGAACAGTTTCACCATATGTCAGGTGGTGTTCTTATGAGGGGTTTCACCAGGTAGTAGATCCTCAAAAAGTGGGAGGACAGAAGAGGGAAGGTGCTAACTTCAATATGCCACACAGTACCCCAGTGTATTGTCCTCCAGATCTCTGGTAAATATTTCCAAGGTACTTTTGAGGCCTTTCATCGGGTAAATCATCATGGCTAGGGTGATAAAGATGCTGTAAATGATGTGTACATATAAATATAACTACTATAATATAAATATAACTATCATAATACTGCCCTTATTTACCAGAATATAATTAATATAATACTGCCCCTATGTACAAGAATATAACTACTATAATACTGCCCCTATGTACAGGAATATAACTACTATGATACTGCTCCTATGTACAAGAATATAACTACTATAATACTTCCCCTATATACAAGAATATAACTGCTATAATACTGCTCCTATGTACAAGAATATAACTACTATAATACTGCTCCTATGTACAAGGAATATAACTACTATAATACTGTTCCTATGTACAAGAATATAACTACTATAATACTGCTTCTATGTACAAGAATATAACTACTATAATACTGCTCCGATGTACAAGAATATAACTACTATAATACTTCCCCCTATGTACAAGAATATAACTACTATAATACTGCTCCTATGTACAAGAATATAACTACTATAATACTGCTCCTATGTACAAGGAATATAACTACTATAATACTGCTCCTATGTACAAGAATATAACTACTATAATACTGCTCCTATGTACAAGAATATAACTAATATAATACTGCCCCTATGTACAAGAATGTAACTACTATAATACTGCCCCTATGTACAGGAATATAACTACTATAATACTGCTCCTATGTACAAGAATATAACTACTATAATACTGCCCCTATGTACAGGAATATAACTACTATAATACTGCTCCTATGTACAAGAATATAACTACTATAATACTTCCCCTATGTACAAGAATATAACTACTATAATACTGCTCCTATGTACAAGAATATAACTACTATAATACTGCTCCTATGTACAAGGAATATAACTACTATAATACTGTTCCTATGTACAAGAATATAACTACTATAATACTGCTTCTATGTACAAGAATATAACTACTATAATACTGCTCCTATGTACAAGAATATAACTACTATAATACTTCCCCCTATGTACAAGAATATAACTACTATAATACTGCCCCCTATGTACAAGAATATAACTACTATAATACTGCTCCTATGTACAAGAATATAACTACTATAATACTGCTCCTATGTACAAGAATATAACTACTATAATACTGCTCCTATGTACAAGAATATAACTACTATATTACTGCCCCTATGTACAAGAATATAACTACTATAATACTGCTCCTATAAACAAGAATATAACTACTATAATACTGCTCCTATGTACAAGAATATAACTACTATAATACTGCCCCTATGTACAAGAATATATCTACTATAATACTGCTCCTATGTACAAGAATATAACTACTATAATACTGCTCCTATGTACAAGAATATAACTACTATAATACTGCTCCTATGTACAAGAATATAACTACTATAATACTGCTCCTATGTACAAGAATATAACTACTATAATACTGCCCCTATGTACAAGAATATAACTACTATAATACTGCTCCTATATACAAGAATATAACTACTATAATAATGCTCCTATGTACAAGAATATAACTACTATAATACTGCTCCTATGTACAAGAATATAACTACTATAATACTGCTCCTATGTACAAGAATATAACTACTATAATACTGCCCCTATGTACAAGAATATAACTACTATAATACTGCTCCTATATACAAGAATATAACTACTATAATACTGCCCCTATGTACAAGAATATATCTACTATAATACTGCTCCTATGTACAAGAATATAACTACTATAATACTGCTCCTATGTACAAGAATATAACTACTATAATACTGCTCCTATGTACAAGAATATAACTACTATAATACTGCTTCTATGTACAAGAATATAACTACTATAATACTGCCCCTATGTACAAGAATATAACTACTATAATACTTCCCCCTATGTACAAGAATATAACTACTATAATACTGCTCCTATGTACAAGAATATAACTACTATAATACTGCTCCTATGTACAAGGAATATAACTACTATAATACTGCTCCTATGTACAAGGAATATAACTACTATAATACTGCTCCTATGTACAAGAATATAACTAATATAATACTGCCCCTATGTACAAGAATGTAACTACTATAATACTGCCCCTATGTACAGGAATATAACTACTATAATACTGCTCCTATGTACAAGAATATAACTACTATAATACTGCCCCTATGTACAGGAATATAACTACTATAATACTGCTCCTATGTACAAGAATATAACTACTATAATACTTCCCCTATGTACAAGAATATAACTACTATAATACTGCTCCTATGTACAAGAATATAACTACTATAATACTGCTCCTATGTACAAGGAATATAACTACTATAATACTGTTCCTATGTACAAGAATATAACTACTATAATACTGCTTCTATGTACAAGAATATAACTACTATAATACTGCTCCTATGTACAAGAATATAACTACTATAATTGTTCTGCCCATCTTAATGTGCAAAGAGTTAATTATCATGTTATTCAAGTTGTGGCCACTGGAGGTCATCAGTTGCCTACTTTTCATGTTGTTTACCAACCTTTCCCTCCTAAGAGCAATGTCTTATGGGTTAGTTCCGCCCACATTCTTCTTGTGAAGACAAGCTTCAGTAGCCATTTTTCCTGAGATCTGCAGAGAGGCACACGTGCTCCTGTCTCGCTTACTTTCTTACCCCTGTCCTAACGGATCTCGGTACGTTTATAAAGGTTTAACCCCTTAGCGACCGCCGATACGCCTTTTAACGGCGGCCGCTAAGGGTACTTAAACCACAGCGCCGTTAATTAACGGCGCTGTGGAAAAAGTCCATAGCGCCCCCCAGAGGCCGATTTTCTCCGGGGTCTCGGCTGCCGAGGGTAGCCGAGACCCCAGAGAACATGATTCGGGGGGTTTTTAACCCACCCCGCATTTGCGATCGCCGGTAATTAACCGTTTACCGGCGATCGCAAAAAAAAAAAAAAGCGATCTCTTTTTAATTTCTCTGTCCTCCGATGTGATCGCACATCGGAGGACAGAGAAAAGGGGTCCCAGGTGGCCCCCCAATACTCACCTAGCTCCCCCGATGCTCCTCGTGTCTCCCGGTGGGCGCCGCCATCTTCAAAATGGCGGGCGCATGCGCAGTGCGCCCGCCGGCCGGCACCGGGAGAATCTTTGGGGTCTCGGCTGCCGGGGGTAGCCGAGACCCCAAGGAGCACGATCGGGGGTCGGTATTACCGACCCCTGTTTTGCGATTGCCGGTAATTAACTGTTTACCGGCGACCGCAAAAAAAAAAAAAAAAAGTAAAGTGTAATTCTCTGTCCTCTGATGTGATCGCACATCAGAGGACAGAGAAATAGGGGGATTCGGGGGCCCTAGCATACTCACCTAGGTCCCTGGATCCTCTTGCTGCTCCTCCTGGCCGCCGGCAGCAGAACATGGCGGACGCATGCCCAGTGCGCCCGCCATCTGTCTCCATCTGCCGGCCGGCAGGAGAACAGCAGTTGGGGCTAAAATTAGGGTTAGGGTTAGGGGTAGGGTTAGGGGTAGGGTTAGGGTTAGGGGTAGGGTTAGGTTAGGGGTAGGGTTAGGTTAGGGTTAGGGTTAGGTTAGGGGTAGGGGTAGGGGTAGGGTTAGGGGTAGGGGTAGGGTTAGGTTAGGGGTAAGGTTAGGGGTAGGGTTAGGTTAGGGTTAGGTTAGGGGTAGGGTTAGGGGTAGGGGTAGGGTTAGGTTAGGGCTAGGGTTGGGGCTAAATTTAGGGTTAGGGTTGGGGCTAAATTTAGGGTTAGGGTTGGGGCTAAACTTAGGGTTAGGCTTCTTTCACACTTACGTCGGTACGGGGCCGTCGCAATGCGTCGGCCCGACATACCGACGCACGTTGTGAAAATTGTGCACAACGTGGGCAGCAGCTGTAGTTTTTCAACACATCCGCTGCCCAATCTATGTCCTGGGGAGGAGGGGGCGGAGTTACGGCCATGCATGCGCGGTCAGAAATGGCGGATGCGACGTACAAAAAAACGTTTCATTGAACTTTTTTTGTGCCGACGCTCCGCCAAAACACAACTGATCCAGTGCACGACGGACGCGACGTGTGGCCATCCGTCACGATCCGTCGGCAATACAAGTCTATGGGCAAAAAACGCATCCTGCGGGCACATTTGCAGGATCCGTTTCTTGTCCAAAACGACGGATTGCGACGGAATGCCAAACGACGCAAGTGTGAAACTAGCCCTAGGGCTAGGGTTAGGGTTGGGGCTAAAGTTAGGGCTAGGGTTGGGGCTAAAGTTAGGGTTAGAGCTGGGATTAGGGTTAGGGTTTGGATTAGGGTTCGTATTAGGGTTAGGGTTTGGATTAGGGTTGGCATTAGGGTTACGCTTGGGATTAGGGTTAGGTTTGGGATTAGGGTTAAGGTTAGGGTTGTGATTAGGGGTGTATTGGGATTAGGGTTAGGTTTGAGATTAGGATTAGGGGTGTGTTGGATTTAGGGTTTTGATTAGGGTTATGGTTAGGGTTGACATTAGGGTTGTTTTGGGGTAAGGGTTGTGATTATGGTTAGGGTTAGTGATTAGGATTATGGATGAGGTTGGGATTAGGGTTAGGGGTGTGTTGGGGTTAGGGTTGGAGCTAGAATTGGAGGGTTTCCACTGTTTAGGTACATCAGGGGGTCTCCAAATACGACAACCAATTTTGCGCTCAAAAAGTCAAATGGTGCTCCCTCCCTTCTGAGCTCTGCCGTGCGCCCAAACAGTGGGTTACCCCCACATACGGGGCATCAGCGTACTCGGGATAAATTGGACAACAACTTCTGGGGTCCAATTTCTCTTGTTACCCTTGTGAAAATAAAAACTTGGGGGCTACAAAATCTTTTTTGTGAAAAAAATAATATTTTTTATTTTCACGACTCTGCATTCTAAACTTCTGTGAAGCACTTGGGCATTCAAAGTTCTCACCACACATCTAGATAAGTTCCTTGGGGGGTCTAGTTTCCAAAATGGGGTCACTTGTGGGGGGTTACTACAGTTTAGGTACATCAGGGGCTCTGCAATCGCAACATAATGCCCACAGACCATTCTATCAAAGTCTGCATTCCAAAAAGGCGCTCCTTCCCTTCCGAGCTCTGCCGTGCGCCCAAACAGTGGTTTACCCCCACATATGGCGCATCAGCGTACTCGGGATAAATTGGACAACAACTATTGCAGTCCAATTTCTCCTGTTACCCTTGTGAAAATAAAAACTTGGGGGCTACAATATCTTTTTTGTGGAAAAAAATAATATTTTTTATTTTCACGACTCTGCATTCTAAACTTCTGTGAAGCACTTGGGCATTCAAAGTTCTCACCACACATCTAGATAAGTTCCTTGGGGGGTCTAGTTTCCAAAATGGGGTCACTTGTGGAGGGTTTCTACTGGTTAGGTACATCAGGGGCTCTGCAAACGCAACATAATACCCGCAGACCATTCTATCAAAGTCTGCATTCCAAAACGGCGCTCCTTCCTTCCGAGCTCTGCCGTGCGCCCAAACAGTGGTTTACCCCCACATATGGGGTACCAGCATACTCAGGACAAATTGGACAACAACTTTTGGGGTCCAATTTCTCTTGTTACCCTTGTGAAAATAAAAATTTGGTGGCTAAAAAATCTTTTTTGTGGAAAAAAAAAATATTTTTTATTTTCACGGCTCTGCATTATAAACTTCTGTGAAGCACTTGGGCATTCAAGGTTCTCACCACACATCTAGATAAGTTCCATGTGGGGTCTAGTTTCCAAAATGGGGTCACTTGTGGGGGATTTCTACTGTTTAGGCACATCAGGGGCTCTCCAAACGCGACATGGCGTCCGATCTCAATTCCAGCCAATTCTACATTGAAAAAGTAAAACGGCACTCTTTCTCTTCCAAGCTCTGCGGTGCGCCCAAACAGTGGTTTACCCCCACATATTGGGTATCGACGTACTCAGGAGAAATTGCACAACAACTTTAGTGGTCTAATTTCTCCTGTTACCCTTGTGAAAATAAAAATTTGTGGGCAAAAAGATCATTTTTGTAGAAAAAATGCAATTTTTTTTCTTCACGGCTCTACGTTATAAACTTCTGTGAAGCACATGGGGGTTCAAAGTGCTCGCCACACATCTAGATAAGTTCCTTAAGGGGTCTAGTTTCCAAAATGGTGTCACTTGTGGGGGGTTTCCACTGTTTAGGCACATCAGGGGCTCTCCAAACGCGACATGGCGTCCAATCTCAATTCCAGCCAATTCTACATTGAAAAAGTAAAACGGCACTCCTTCTCTTCCAAGCTCTGCGGTGCGCCCTAACAGTTGTTTACCCCCACATATTGGGTATCAGCGTACTCAGGAGAAATTGCTCAACAACTTTTGTGGTCTAATTTCTCCTGTTACCCTTGTGAAAATAAGAATTTGTGGGCGAAAAGATCATTTTTGTGTAAACAAAAGCGATTTTTTATTTTCACGGCTCTACGTTATAAACTTCTGTGAAGCACTTGGGGGTTCAAAGTGCTCACCACACATCTAGATAAGTTCCTTAAGGGGTCTAGTTTCCAAAATGGTGTCACTTGTGGGGAGTTTCCACTGTTTAGGTACATCAGGGGCTCTCTAAATGTGACATGGTGTCCGATCTCAATTCCAGCCAATTCTGCATTGAAAAAGTCAAACGGCGCTCCTTCACTGCTAAGTTCTGCGGTGCGCCCTAACAGTGGTTTACCCCCACATATGGGGTATTGGCGTATTCAGGTGAAATTGCATAACAAAATTTATGGTTACATTTCTGTTTTTACACTTGTGAAAATAAAAAAAATGGTTCTGAATTTAGATGTTTGCAAAAAAAAGTTAAATGTTCATTTTTTCCTTCCACATTGTTTCAGTTCCTGTGAAGCACGTAAAGGGTTAATAAACTTCTTGAATGTGGTTTTGAGAACCTTGAGGGGTGTAGTTTTTAGAATGGTGTCACACTTCATTATTTTCTATCATATAGACCCCTCAAAATGACTTCAAATGTGATGTGGTCCCTAAAAAAAAATGGTGTTGTAAAAATGAGAAATTGCTGGTCAACTTTTAACCCTTATAACTCCCAAACAAAAAAAAATTTGGTTTCCAAAATTGTGCTGATGTAAAGTAGACATGTGGGAAATGTTATTTATTAACTATTTTTCATGACATATCTCTCTGATTTAAGGGAATAAAAATACAAAGTTTGAAAATTGCAAAATTTTAAACATTTTCGCCATATTTCCGTTTTTTTCATAAATAATCGCAAGTAATATCGAAGAAATGTTACCACTAACATGAAGTACAATGTGTCACGAAAAAACAATCTCAGAATCAGCGGGATCCGTTGAAGCGTTCCAGAGTTATAACCTCATAAAGTGACAGTGGTCAGAATTGCAAAAATTGGCCTGGTCATTAAGTACCAAATTGGCTCTGTCACTAAGGGGTTAATGCATCTTATGTTTGTGTTAGTATTTAAGCCTTATGCAGCTCCTATAGTCAGATATAGTTAGGCAGATGTGCTTTGCAGCTTGCAGTTAGGTTCAGGTGTACTCTGCATGTAGATAGATGCATTCTTGTATAGAATAGGGCAGTGCTGTTAGAATTACTGTGTAATGCACTCTGTATAATTCTTGCTGTAATGTCCCAGTTATTTATGTGATTGCACCCTGTATGTGCATATACTGAAATGCTGTTATTCTTTACAGTTTTTCACCAGTCATCCACTATGATCAGTCTTTCACTATGATTATTCACTGAACATCCACCTTGTACATCAACATCATTCACTATTTGATCATCTACTATGAATACTGTCCACCATTGTTGTTCAACGTTATAGTTTTGGTTATCATCACCCTAATAAATAAGACTTAAGCATCAACACAGTCTGTTTACTGGGATGTGGATGAAGGTTTAGCCGTATGTTGGAATCCACACAGCATCCTACGTGGAGGAAGGCAGAACAGTGAAAAACGAGACCGCCAGTCGCAGGCGGTGATTGTAAAGTAAGATCAGATTAGCTGCCTTCAGTGAAACTGATAGCCGGTCGCAGGCTGTAGTTGTTCAGACTGTACGGAACCGCTAACACCCACACTGCTCCGCATTCGGGTATCACAGCAGCCGCCATACAGCCGCGGGACTATACTGCAGCCCGCCAAGAGGAGCTACATCATTCCCGCCACGCGGAAGCTCACCGCACCTAGACTCAGTTTCCCGCCAAAACACTCAGCAGTACGCAGCTAAGCGCACAATGTCTCGAAACAGCACATCCTCACTCAAGACGAGGTCACGAGCAAGCTCGAGCAGGTCATCATTAGCAGAGCTGGCTGCTGTCGCTCGTGCTGAAGCTGAAGCAGCTAAAGCGAGGTCCTCCTTTGCCGAGAAAGAAATGCATCTAAAGCTGAGACAAGCAGAGCATGAGGCAGAAAAGGTGCGTTTGCAGGCAGAACAAACTGCACGCCTGCAAGCCGAAACAGCACGTTTGCGGGCAGAGCATGAAGCAGAAAATGCACGTTTGCGGGCAGAGCAAGAAGCAGAAGGTGCGCGCCTGCAAGTGTCTCTAGAAAGACTTATGGTAGACAAAGAGGCAGCAGCTGCAATAGCTAAGGCAGAGTACTTGGAAGCCATGAAGGATCCTGATTATGAGAGACGCAGCAACGTTCTTGGAACAGATCTAGAGCAGCAAGATCCAGCTCAGCGCGTCGCAGAGTACGTTCATCGACACTCCAGCACGGACAACACCCTCGACAGACTACAACGATCAGCCTACGCCGATTATCATCGATCCAACCCCGAACTTCACTACTACAAACAAGAAGACGTCCAAGACAGAGGAGTCGACCACAGCTACCGTTCCACTGAGAAGAAGGTACAGCTCCCACCTCACCTTAAAGAGACATCTTCTTCACCAGAAAGGTACTATGCAGACTGTCCGAAGCCAAGAGCATCTCACAGGTATGGTGATGCACCACACACTAGACATGGCTATAACATACCGGCTCGTACCAACACTGATCAAGCCACCATAGACTTAGCAAAGTTCTTTGCCCGCCGAGAACTGGTAACAAAAGGACTTGTAAAGTTCACTGACAAAGCCGAAAACTACAGGTCGTGGCGACCTTCGTTCCAGAACGCCATTCAGGGACTGGACCTTTCTAGTAGTGAGGAGTTAGATCTCCTGGTAAAGTGGCTTGGAACTGAATCGGTCGAGCATGCTAAAAGACTAAGAGACATTAACATAGAATACCCACACATAGGTTTACGTAAAGTGTGGGAAAGACTCGACGAATGCTATGGGTCCGTAGAAGTAATAGAGAATGCTTTATTCAAAAGAATTGATGATTTCCCTAAGATAGGGCCCAAGGGTTATCAAAGACTTAGAGAATTGAATGATTTATTGATAGAGTTACAGGTCGCCCAGAAGGAAGGTCACTTGGCTGGATTGGCATTCTTAGACACTGCTAGGGGTGTCAATCCAATAGTACAAAAACTTCCTTACAATCTTCAAGAAAGGTGGATTATACATGGTTCACGGTATAAACAAATTCATAACGTACCATTCCCTCCTTTTACTGTATTTGTTGAGTTTGTCACCCAGCAAGCCAAGATCAGAAATGACCCAAGTTTTGATTTCACTCTGTCATGTTCCACTACCCCTGGTGTCAAACCCAGTAAGACACCCGTGGCAGTCCATAAAACTGATATTGAATCCACAGGTCCTCCACACAAGACAACTAAGCCCCCTACGGAAGAGAGCAAACCTCAGGATGTCAGTAAGCAGTGTCCTCTACACAGGAAACCACATCCTCTACTAAAGTGCAGAGCCTTCAGGGAGAAGACTTTAGAGGATCGCAAAGGTTTCCTCAAGGAAAACAACATCTGCTTCAAATGCTGTGCTACGACCTCTCACTTCGCCAGGAACTGTGGAGCTAGCGTGAAATGTGCAGAATGCAGCAGCACGGATCACAATACAGCCTTGCATCCTGGACCACCTCCAGGAGTGTTGTCACAAGCAGAGGAGCACGATGAGAAACAGAAGAACACCGATGAAGACACCCCTGCGGTCACCTCTCAATGTACGGAGATCTGTAAGGGACTCAAGGGAGGAAGATCCTGCTCAAAAATCTGCCTTGTCCGAGTCTATCCAACAGGCCACAGAGACAAAGCGCTCAAGATATATGCAATCCTAGATGACCAAAGTAATAGGTCTTTAGCCAGGTCCATCTTCTTTGACAACTTCAGCATTGTAGGCCCCAGTTCTCCCTACTCCCTTAGGACATGTTCAGGTACCGTCGAGACGGCGGGGAGGAAAGCAACCGGATACAAAGTGGAGTCCATGGATGGCCAGACCTGTCTGTCACTACCGGCCATCCTGGAGTGCAACCAGATTCCTGACAACAGGTCTGAGATACCTTCACCAGAGGTGGCAACGTATCACCCCTACCTGAAGCGTATAGCCCACGTGATACCTAAGTTGGAACCAGAAGCGCCAATAGCTTTACTTCTGGGAAGAGATATACTACGAGTCCACAAGACTAGAGAATATATCAACGGTTCACTGAATGCTCCATACGCGCAGAGGCAAGACCTTGGATGGGTCATTGTAGGAGATGTCTGTCTAGGAGGAGCACACAAGCCGGTCTCAGTCAACAGTATGCTTACCAGCACACTAGAAAATGGACGTCCATCTCTCTTCCAGCCGTGTCACCATAGTCTGTTGGTAAAGGAACTACCGAGCAGCACTCCCCTACCTTGCCCTTTCTCAGTTCCTATCAACGAAGACCACACCTGTGAAGGTGAACAAGACCACATAGGATGTACAGTCTTCCACAGGACGAAGGAAGACAACAAGGTAGCGATGTCTATAGAAGACAAGATATTCCTGGACATCATGGACGAACAAATAGTCAAGGATACGGCGAATAGTTGGGTCGCACCTCTACCATTTCGACCTCAGAGGAGACGCCTACCCAACAACAAGGAATTGGTCTACAGCAGATTCATCTCCCTAAGACACAAGCTTCAGAAGTCACCTGAGACGAAGGAACATTTCTTTACCTTCATGGGAAAGATATTCCAGAACAACCACGCAGAGATTGCACCTGCACTTCGACACGGAGAGGAGTGTTGGTACCTGCCCATCTTCGGAGTGTACCATCCTAAGAAGCCAGGTCAAATTAGAGTGGTATTCGACTCAAGTGCCAAATGCGAAGACGTGTCATTGAATGATGTCTTACTGTCGGGCCCAGACCTCAACAACAGACTTCTGGTAGTATTACTCTGTTTCCGTAGAGATTCAGTGGCATTTATGGCCTACATACAACAGATGTTCCACTGTTTTCTCGTCAAAAAGGAACACAGAAACTACCTGAGGTTCTTCTGGTACCGTGACAACAACCCAGACGAAGACATCGCAGAGTACCGGATGCGGGTACACATCTTTGGGAACAGTCCTTCCCCAGCGGTCGCAATCTACGGCCTCCGACATTCTGCCAAAAAGGGTGAAGAAGAGTATGGCTCGGACATCAGGTCCTTTGTGGAAAAGGATTTTTACGTGGATGACTGTTTGAAGTCCACACCGACAAGTGAGGCCGCAATCAGTCTACTAAAGAGGACTCGTGACATGCTCGCTCAGTCTAACCTAAGGTTACACAAGATTTCTTCCAACAGCCGAGAGTTGATGGAAGCCTTTCCCTCTGAAGACTATTCCAGCAATCTAAAGGATTTAGACCTCAGCATCGACCCCCTTCCTATGCAGCGGAGCCTTGGATTGCTGTGGGACCTGAAGACAGATACCTTCACCTTTCAGATCAGCAAGGATGAGAAACCCTTCATGCGCAGAGGAGTTCTTTCCTTCGTGAATAGTTTATACAACCCCTTGGGGTTCGTAGCTCCAGTAACCATCCAAGGAAAGCTGATGCTCAGGGACTTCACCCAAGACACTACTGGTTGGGATGATCCACTTCCAGCAGGAAAGGCTGACCTGTGGGCAGAGTGGAGGAAGTCTCTTGAAGCCCTGACCAACCTTTGTGTGAAACGACCGTATGCTCCTGTGCCATCCACAGAGGTCAAAACGCAAACACTTTGTATTTTCTGTGATGCATCAGTCAAAGCGATTGCAGCAGTAGCGTACCTCAAATCCACAGACGTAAGCGGACAATGCCATATCGGGTTCGTTATGAGCCGGACGAAATTGGCGCCACTTCGTGAACACACGATACCCAGACTGGAACTCTGTACTGCTGTCCTCGCAGTTGAGTTGGCCGAGCTGGTCTCGGATGCGATGGGCCTGAAGATCGGGGATGCAGAGTTCTACACCGATAGCAAGGTGGTACTGGGGTACATCTGTAACGAGACACGACGCTTCTACGTCTACGTCAGCAACCGGGTACTTCGGGTAAGAAGATCCACCGACCCTAATCAGTGGCACTACGTACCTACTCATCACAATCCTGCGGACCACGCGACTAGATCCGTTGCACCCAGTCATCTGAAGGACACTTCATGGTTCACAGGTCCTACCTCTTTGTACCGTTCGATGTCCCAGATCAACAGGCCTGAAACTTTCGAACTAGTGGGTCCAGACACAGACGAAGAGATCCGACCTCAAGTGTCTGCTCTACATACAGAGATTTCAAGCTGCCACCTCGAATCTCACCGGTTCAGCAGGTTCTCCACCTGGAAGTCACTTATTCGAGCTATAGCTTGTCTATTTCTTGTAACCCAGTCCTACAAGACAGCACTTTCTAGTGATTCTGGAGATCCATCCATCCTTACTCCTGCAATGTTACTCACACAGAAAACCTGTTTCCCAAAAGCTCCACTCAGAGAATTCAATGACAAAGACCTCTACAGACGACAATGGAGGCAAGTACAAAGCGTGTCCAACGTCTTCTGGAATAGATGGAGGAAACAGTATCTCTCCACTCTGCAAAGCAGGACAAAGTGGCAGAAAGACCGCTCAAACATTCAATCTGGCGATGTACTCGTCAAAGACAGTTGGCCACTCGGCCTAGTCATTAAGACCCTGCCCAGTAAAGATGGGAAAGTGCGGAAAGTAGAGGTCAGAGTGTGCAAGCTTGGAGAAAACAAACTGTTCCTCAGACCCGTTACCGAGCTTGTATTATTATTTTCCCCAAAAGAACCTAATTGTGGCATCTGTTGACGCCAAGCGGGGAGTGTTCTGCCCATCTTAATGTGCAAAGAGTTAATTATCATGTTATTCAAGTTGTGGCCACTGGAGGTCATCAGTTGCCTACTTTTCATGTTGTTTACCAACCTTTCCCTCCTAAGAGCAATGTCTTATGGGTTAGTTCCGCCCACATTCTTCTTGTGAAGACAAGCTTCAGTAGCCATTTTTCCTGAGATCTGCAGAGAGGCACACGTGCTCCTGTCTCGCTCACTTTCTTACCCCTGTCCTAACGGATCTCGGTACGTTTATAAAGGTTTAATGCATCTTATGTTTGTGTTAGTATTTAAGCCTTATGCAGCTCCTATAGTCAGATATAGTTAGGCAGATGTGCTTTGCAGCTTGCAGTTAGGTTCAGGTGTACTCTGCATGTAGATAGATGCATTCTTGTATAGAATAGGGCAGTGCTGTTAGAATTACTGTGTAATGCACTCTGTATAATTCTTGCTGTAATGTCCCAGTTATTTATGTGATTGCACCCTGTATGTGCATATACTGAAATGCTGTTATTCTTTACAGTTTTTCACCAGTCATCCACTATGATCAGTCATTCACTATGATTATTCACTGAACATCCACCTTGTACATCAACATCATTCACTATTTGATCATCTACTATGAATACTGTCCACCATTGTTGTTCAACGTTATAGTTTTGGTTATCATCACCCTAATAAATAAGACTTAAGCATCAACACAGTCTGTTTACTGGGATGTGGATGAAGGTTTAGCCGTATGTTGGAATCCACACAGCATCCTACGTGGAGGAAGGCAGAACAATAATACTGCCCCCTATGTACAAGAATATAACTACTATAATACTGCTCCTATGTACAAGAATATAACTACTATAATACTGCTCCTATGTACAAGAATATAACTACTATAATACTGCTCCTATGTACAAGAATATAACTACTATATTACTGCCCCTATGTACAAGAATATAACTACTATAATACTGCTCCTATAAACAAGAATATAACTACTATAATACTGCTCCTATGTACAAGAATATAACTACTATAATACTGCCCCTATGTACAAGAATATAACTACTATAATACTGCTCCTATGTACAAGAATATAACTACTATAATACTGCTCCTATGTACAAGAATATAACTACTATAATACTGCTCCTATGTACAAGAATATAACTACTATAATACTGCTCCTATGTACAAGAATATAACTACTATAATACTGCCCCTATGTACAAGAATATAACTACTATAATACTGCTCCTATGTACAAGAATATAACTACTATAATACTGCCCCTATGTACAAGAATATAACTACTATAATACTGCTCCTATATACAAGAATATAACTACTATAATACTGCTCCTATGTACAAGAATATATCTACTATAATACTGCTCCTATGTACAAGAATATACTATAATACTGCCCCTATGTACAAGAATATAACTACTATAATACTGCTCCTATATACAAGAATATAACTACTATAATACTGCCCCTATGTACAAGAATATAACTACTGTAACACTGCTCCTATGTACAAGAATATAACTACTATAATACTGCTCCTATGTACAAGAATATAACTACTATAATACATGTGCAAGAATGTAACTACTATAATACGGACCCTATATATAGTTCACATACAGTGGCATGTAAAAGTTTGGGCACCCTGGGTCAAAATTACCCATATTGTGAACAGTTAAGCAAGTTGAAGATGAAATTATCTCTAAAGGGGGCAAAACATAAAGATAACACTTTATTTGTATTTTAGAATTTTTTTTTCATCTTTTACATTTTAAAAATTGCAAAAATGGAAATGGGCTGATGCAAAAATGTGGTCACTCTGCATGTTTAGTACCTAGTAACACCATATTTGGCAAGTATCACAGCTTGTAAACACTTTTTGTAGCCAGACAAGAGTCTTTGAATTCTTGTTTGAGGGATTTTCATCCATTCTTCCTTGGAGAATTCTTCCAGTTCTGTGAGATTCCTGGGTCATTTTCTATCCTCTATTTTGAGGTCTAGCCATAGATTTTCAATGATGCTCAGATCAGGGGACTGTGAGGGCCATTGTAAATCCTTCAGCTTGTGCCTGTCTATTGTGGATTTTGACATGTGTTTAGGATCATTATCCATTTGTAGAAGCCATCCTCTTCCTCTTCTCACCTTCAGCTTTTTTTTTACAGATGGTGTTATGTTTGCATCAAGAATTTGTTGAAATTTCATTGACTCCATTCTTCCCTCTACCCATGAAATGTTCCCGGTGCCACTGGATGCAACACAACCCCAAAGCATGATTGATCCACCACCATGCTTAGTGGTTGGCGAGATGTTCTTTTCCTGAAATTCTGTGCCCTCTCTTTCTCCTCACATACCTTTGATCATTGTGGTCACGGAGCTCTATTTTACCTCATTGGTCCACAGGACTTGTTTCCAAAATGCATCAGGCTTGCTTAGATGTTCTTTTGCATACTTCTGACACTCAATTTTATGGTGATGCAGGAGAGGGTTTTTATTTATCACTTTACCATGAAGGCCATATTTGTGTAGGTTTCATCCGACCATAAGAACAATGTACCACAACTCCAGAGTTTGCTAAACCTTTCTGTAGGTCTTTTGCAGTCAAATGGAGGATCTGATTAGCCTCTCTAGCAATCCTACAAGCATCTCTTACTGATATTTTGCTTGGTCTTCCAGACCTTACCTTGACCTCCACTGTTCCTGGTAACTGTTACACTTTGAACTAAGGAAAAGACAACTTGACAACGCTTTGCTATCTTCTTAAAGCCTTCTCCTGCTTTGTGGACCTCCACCATTTTCATTTTCAGAGTGCTCGGCAGCTGCTTAGAAGAACCCATGGCTGCTGTTTTTTGGCACAAGGTTAGAGGAGGCTGGGTTTTCATAAAGCTGGGAAATCTGCATCACCTGGCCTTTCCTAATGATGATAGTGAACAAGCCATAACCCTAACAGGCTAATTAAGGGCTGAAACCTTGGTCAAAGTTATATTGGCAAACAAATCTCCAAGGGTGCCCAAACTTTTATATGTCAGTGTAACTTCTAAGTTGTATTTATTCATTTGAGCACTAACAGAGGCAATCAGGGGTTGTGTTTTATAGCCATCTGTCAGTCACAGACTTTCCTGGTTGCCTGTCTCCCTCTAGTGATCACAATTAGTATAACACTGTAATCCAGCAAGGAAAACAGTATCTGAGGATAATGGAAAGAACAAACAGAAACTTCTGACCTTACTTCAAGTTCTCATTGTCTCAGGGTATATAGGCACACGCCGTTATAAGTCAACACGGACTGTTTGTACATTGTTATAAGAAGAAGATTATAACACATTGTCTGCATTGGTTTCTTTTTTAAATAAACTGAGGTTACATGAGTAAACCATACCTGACATGAGAATAGAATGTTCTGTCACTTTAAATGATGTATGATGTATGTTTAAAAATTTTAATTAAATATTCAGATAAAACACGTAGACACTGATGATATTCGACTAACAGGACCCCAGTGACATTTAGGCAGTTATAGAAAAAAGTGCTGTGAACTATTAATATTTTTCTTTATCAATTAACAAAATGCAAAGTGAATGCAGAAAAGAGAAATCTAAATCCCATCAGTATCTGGTGACCGCCCGTCACCTCCATCATCAGTATCTGGTGACCGCCCGTCACCTCCATCATCAGTATCTGGTGACCGCCCGTCACCTCCATCATCAGTATCTGGTGACTACCTGTCGCCTCCATCATCAGTATCTAGTGACCGCCCGTCACCTCCATCATCAGTATCTGGCGATCGCCCGTTGCCTCCATCACCAATATCTGGTGACCGCTCGTCACCTCCATCATCAGTATCTGGTGACCGCCCGTCACCTCCATCATCAGTATCTGGTGACTGCCTGTCGCCTCCATCATCAGTATCTAGTGACTGCCCGTCTCCTCCATCATCAGTATCTGGTGACTTCCCGTCGCCTTCATCATCAATATCGGGTGACCGCCCGTCGCCTCCATCATCAGTATCTGGTGACCACCCGATGCCTCCATCACCAATATCTGGTGACCACCTGTCACCTCCATCATCAGTATCTGGTGACCACTGTCTCCTCCATCATCAGTATCTGGTGACCGCCCGTCGCCTCCATCGTCAGTATCTGGTGACCACCTGTCACCTCCGTCATCAGTATCTGGTGACCGCCCGTCGCCTCCATCATCAGTATCTGGTGGCCACCCGTCGCCTCCATCATCAGTATCTGGTGATTGCCTGTCGCCTCCATCATCAGTATCTTGTGACCGCCCGTCACCTCCATCATCAGTATCTGGTGACCGCCCGTCGCCTCCATCATCAGTATCTGGTGAATGCCCGTCTCCTCCATCATCAGTATCTGGTGACCGCCCGTCACCTCCATCATCAGTATCTGGTGACCGCCCGTCGCCTCCATCATCAGTATCTGGTGAATGCCCGTCTCCTCCATCATCAGTATCTGGTGACCGTCCGTCACCTCCATCATCAGTATCTGGTGAACGTCCGTCACCTCCATCATCAGTACCTGGTGACCGCCCGTCTCCTCCATCATCAGTATCTGGTGACCGCCCGTCTCCTCCATCATCAGTATCTGGTGACCACCCGTCGCCTCCTTCATCAGTATCTGATGACCACCCGTCTCCTCCATCATCAGTATCTGGTGATGGCTCGTTGCCTCCATCATCAATCATCAGTATCTGGTGACATCTTTCGCCTCCATCATCAGTATCTGGTGACTGCCCGTCATCTCCATCATCAGTATCTGGTGACCGCCCGTCATCTCCATCATCAGTATCTGGTGACCACCCGTCGCTTCCATCATCAGTATCTGGTAACCGCCCATCTCCTCCATCATCAGTATCTGGTGACCGCCCCTCACCTCCATCATCAGTATCTGGTGACCGTCCATCGCCTCCATCATCAGTATCTGGTGACCGCCCATCTCCTCCATCATCAGTATCTGGTGACCGTCCATCGCCTCCATCATCAGTATCTGGTGACCGCCCCTCACCTCCATCATCAGTATCTGGTAACCGCCCATCTCCTCCATCATCAGTATCTGGTGACTGCCCGTCTCCTCCATCATTAGTATCTGGTAACCCTCCGCCTCCTCCATCATCAGTATCTGGTGACCACCCATCACCTCCATCATCAGTATCTGGTAACAGCCCGTCTCCTCCATCATCAGTATCTGGTGACCGCCCGTCTCCTCCATCATCAGTATCTGGTGACCGTCTGTCACCTCCATCATCAGTATCTGGTGACCGCCCCTCACCTCCATCATCAGTATCTGGTAACCGCCCATCACCTCCATCATCAGTATCTGGTAACAGCCCGTCTCCTCCATCATCAGTATCTGGTGACCGCCCGTCTCCTCCATCATTAGTATCTGGTAACCCTCCGCCTCCTCCATCATCAGTATCTGGTGACCGCCCGTCTCCTCCATCATTAGTATCTGGTAACTGTTATGGCTGGCAATCAGGCAACACAGCGTGCAGTAATCAGCGCACATACAGAGATCTGGCAAAAACCCAAAACAATAGGACGAGCTCTGAGACGTGGAATCTCTGTAGACTGCAGTACCTGAACTGTCCTCACACAACTGGAAGCAGCAGTGGATTGCGCCTATCACTACCTATGCAACTCGGCACTGCCTGAGGAGCTGACTAGCCTGAAGATAGAAATACAAGCCTGACTTACCTCAGAGAAATACCCCAAAGGAATAGGCAGCCCCCACATATAATGACTGTTAGCAAGATGAAAAGACAAACGTAGGAATAAAATAGATTCAGCAAAGTGAGGCCCGATATTCTAGACAGAGCGAGGATAGCAAAGAGAACTATGCAGTCTACAAAAAACCCTAAAACGAAAACCACGCAAAGGGGCAAAAAAGACCCACCGTGCCGAACTAACAGCACGGCGGTGCACCCCTTTGCTTCTCAGAGCTTCCAGCAAAAGATAATAACAAGCTGGACAGAAAAAACAGAAAACAAACTAGAAGCACTTATCTAGCAGAGCAGCAGGCCCAAGGAAAGATGCAGTAGCTCAGATCCAACACTGGAACATTGACAAGGAGCAAGGAAGACAGACTCAGGTGGAGCTAAATAGCAAGGCAGCCAACGAGCTCACTAAAACACCTGAGGGAGGACGCCCAGAGACTGCAATACCACTTGTGACCACAGAATTCACAACAGTACCCCCCCCTTGAGGAGGGGTCACCGAACCCTCACCAGAACCCCCAGGCCGACCAGGATGAGCCACATGAAAGGCACGAACAAGATCTGGGGCATGGACATCAGAGGCAAAAACCCAGGAATTATCTTCCTGAGCATAACCCTTCCATTTGACCAGATACTGGAGTTTCCGTCTAGAGACACGAGAATCCAAAATCTTCTCCACAATATACTCCAATTCCCCCTCCACCAAAACAGGGGCAGGAGGCTCCACAGATGGAACCATAGGTGCCACGTATCTCCTCAACAACGACCTATGGAATACATTATGTATGGAAAAGGAGTCTGGGAGGGTCAGACGAAAAGACACCGGATTGAGAATCTCAGAAATCCTATACGGACCAATAAAACGAGGTTTAAATTTAGGAGAGGAAACCTTCATAGGTATATGACGAGAAGATAACCAAACCAGATCCCCAACACGAAGTCGGGGTCCCACACGGCGTCTGCGATTAGCGAAAAGCTGAGCCTTCTCCTGGGACAAGGTCAAATTGTCCACTACCTGAGTCCAGATCTGCTGCAACCTGTCCACCACATAATCCACACCAGGACAGTCCGAAGACTCAACCTGTCCTGAAGAGAAACGAGGATGGAACCCAGAATTGCAGAAAAATGGAGAGACCAAGGTAGCCGAGCTGGCCCGATTATTAAGGGCGAACTCAGCCAACGGCAAAAATGACACCCAATCATCCTGGTCAGCGGAAACAAAACATCTCAGATATGTTTCCAAGGTCTGATTGGTTCGTTCGATCTGGCCATTAGTCTGAGGATGGAAGGCCGAGGAAAAAGATAGGTCAATGCCCATCCTACCACAAAAGGCTCGCCAGAACCTTGAGACAAACTGGGAACCTCTGTCAGAAACAATATTCTCAGGAATGCCATGTAAACGAACCACATGCTGGAAGAACAAAGGCACCAAATCAGAGGAGGAAGGCAATTTAACCAAGGGCACCAGATGGACCATTTTAGAAAAGCGATCACAGACCACCCAAATGACAGACATCTTTTGAGAAACGGGAAGGTCAGAAATGAAATCCATCGAAATATGTGTCCAAGGCCTCTTCGGGACCGGCAAGGGCAAAAGCAACCCACTGGCACGTGAACAGCAGGGCTTAGCCCTAGCACAAATTCCACAGGACTGCACAAAAGCACGCACATCCCGCGACAGAGACGGCCACCAAAAGGATCTAGCAACCAACTCCCTGGTACCAAAGATTCCTGGATGACCGGCCAGCACCGAACAATGAAGTTCAGAGATAACTTTACTAGTCCACCTATCAGGGACGAACAGTTTCTCGGCCGGACAACGATCAGGTTTATTAGCCTGAAATTTCTGCAACACTCTCCGCAAATCAGGGGAGATGGCAGACACAATGACTCCTTCCTTGAGGATACTCGCCGGCTCAGATAACCCCGGAGAGTCGGGCACAAAACTCCTAGACAGAGCATCCGCCTTCACATTTTTAGAGCCCGGAAGGTATGAAATCACAAAATCAAAACGAGCAAAAAATAACGACCAACGGGCCTGTCTAGGATTCAAGCGCTTGGCAGACTCAAGATAAGTAAGGTTCTTATGATCAGTCAAAACCACCACGCGATGCTTAGCACCCTCAAGCCAATGACGCCACTCCTCGAATGCCCACTTCATGGCCAGCAACTCTCGGTTGCCCACATCATAATTACGCTCAGCAGCAGAAAATTTCCTGGAAAAGAAAGCACATGGTTTGAACACTGAGCAACCAGAACCTCTCTGTGACAAAACCGCCCCTGCACCAATCTCAGAAGCATCAACCTCGACCTGGAACGGAAGAGAAACATCAGGTTGACACAACACAGGGGCACAGCAAAAACGACGCTTCAACTCCTGAAAAGCTTCCACGGCAGCAGAAGACCAATTAACCAAATCAGCACCCTTCTTGGTCAAATCGGTCAATGGTCTGGCAATGCTAGAAAAATTACAGATGAAGCGACGATAAAAATTAGCAAAGCCCAGGAATTTCTGCAAACTTTTTAGAGATGTCGGCTGAGTCCAATCCTGGATGGCCTGAACCTTAACCGGATCCATCTCGATAGTAGAAGGGGAAAAGATGAACCCCAAAAATGAAACTTTCTGCACACCGAAGAGACACTTTGATCCCTTCACAAACAAGGAATTAGCACGCAGTACCTGGAAAACCATTCTGACTTGCTTTACATGAGACTCCCAATCATCTGAGAAGATCAAAATGTCATCCAAGTAAACAATCAAGAATTTATCCAGATACTCACGAAAAATGTCATGCATAAAAGACTGAAAAACAGATGGAGCATTGGCAAGTCCGAACGGCATCACCAGATACTCAAAATGACCCTCGGGCGTATTAAATGCCGTTTTCCATTCATCTCCCTGCCTGATTCTCACCAGATTATACGCACCACGAAGATCAATCTTAGTAAACCAACTAGCCCCCTTAATCCGAGCAAACAAGTCAGAAATCAATGGCAAGGGATACTGAAACTTAACAGTGATCTTATTAAGAAGGCGGTAATCAATACACGGTCTTAGCGAACCATCCTTCTTGGCTACAAAAAAGAACCCTGCTCCCAATGGTGACGACGATGGGCGAATATGTCCCTTCTCCAGGGACTCCTTCACATAACTGCGCATAGCGGTGTGTTCAGGTACGGACAAATTAAATAAACGACCCTTAGGGAATTTACTACCAGGAATCAAATCGATAGCACAATCACAATTCCTATGCGGAGGAAGGGCATCAGACTTGGACTCTTCAAATACATCCTGAAAGTCCGACAAGAACTCTGGGATGTCAGAAGGAATGGATGACGAAATAGACAAAAATGGAACATCACCATGTACTCCCTGACAACCCCAGCTGGTTACCGACATAGAGTTCCAATCCAATACTGGATTATGGGTTTGTAGCCATGGCAACCCCAACACGACCACATCATGCAAATTATGCAGTACCAAAAAGCGAATAACTTCCTGATGTGCAGGAGCCATGCACATGGTCAGCTGGGCCCAGTACTGAGGCTTATTCTTGGCCAAAGGTGTAGCATCAATTCCTCTCAACGGAATAGGACACCGCAAAGGCTCCAAGAAAAATCCACAACGTTTAGCATAATCCAAATCCATCAGATTCAGGGCAGCGCCTGAATCCACAAACGCCATGACAGAATATGATGACAAAGAGCACATTAAGGTAATGGACAAAAGGAATTTGGACTGTACAGTACCAATAACGGCAGAGCTATCGAACCGTCTAGTGCGTTTAGGACAATTAGAAATAGCATGAGTAGAATCACCACAATAGAAACACAGTCTGTTCAGACGTCTGTGTTCGTGCCGTTCTACTTTAGTCATAGTCCTGTTGCACTGCATAGGCTCAGGCTTACTCTCAGACAATACCGCCAGATGGTGCACAGATTTACGCTCGCGCAAGCGACGACCGATCTGAATGGCCAAGGACATAGACTCATTCAAACCAGCAGGCATAGGAAATCCCACCATTACATCCTTAAGAGCTTCAGAGAGACCCTTTCTGAACAAAGCCGCTAGTGCAGATTCATTCCACAGAGTGAGTACTGACCATTTTCTAAATTTCTGACAATATAGTTCTACATCATCCTGACCCTGGCATAAAGCCAGCAGATTTTTCTCAGCTTGATCCACTGAATTAGGCTCATCGTAAAGCAATCCCAGCGCCTGGAAAAATGCATCAATATTACTCAATGCAGAATCTCCTGGTGCAAGAGAAAACGCCCAGTCCTGTGGGTCGCCGCGCAAAAAAGAAATAATAATCAAAACCTGTTGAATAGGATTACCAGAAGAATGAGGTTTCAAGGCCAAAAATAGCTTACAATTATTTCTGAAGCTCAGGAACTTAGTTCTGTCACCAAAAAACAAATCAGGAATCGGAATTCTTGGTTCTAGCATCGATTTCTGATCAATAGTATCTTGAATCTTTTGTACATTTACAACGAGATTATCCATTGAGGAGCACAGAGCCTGAATATCCATGTCCACAGCTGTGTCCTGAAGCACTCTAATGTCTAGGGGAAAAAAAAGACTGAAGACAGAGCTAAGAAAAAAAAATGATGTCAGGATTTCTTTTTTCCCTCTATTGGAAATCATTGAATTGGCTCCTTGTACTGTTATGGCTGGCAATCAGGCAACACAGCGTGCAGTAATCAGCGCACATACAGAGATCTGGCAAAAACCCAAAACAATAGGACGAGCTCTGAGACGTGGAATCTCTGTAGACTGCAGTACCTGAACTGTCCTCACACAACTGGAAGCAGCAGTGGATTGCGCCTATCACTACCTATGCAACTCGGCACTGCCTGAGGAGCTGACTAGCCTGAAGATAGAAATACAAGCCTGACTTACCTCAGAGAAATACCCCAAAGGAATAGGCAGCCCCCACATATAATGACTGTTAGCAAGATGAAAAGACAAACGTAGGAATAAAATAGATTCAGCAAAGTGAGGCCCGATATTCTAGACAGAGCGAGGATAGCAAAGAGAACTATGCAGTCTACAAAAAACCCTAAAACGAAAACCACGCAAAGGGGCAAAAAAGACCCACCGTGCCGAACTAACAGCACGGCGGTGCACCCCTTTGCTTCTCAGAGCTTCCAGCAAAAGATAATAACAAGCTGGACAGAAAAAACAGAAAACAAACTAGAAGCACTTATCTAGCAGAGCAGCAGGCCCAAGGAAAGATGCAGTAGCTCAGATCCAACACTGGAACATTGACAAGGAGCAAGGAAGACAGACTCAGGTGGAGCTAAATAGCAAGGCAGCCAACGAGCTCACTAAAACACCTGAGGGAGGACGCCCAGAGACTGCAATACCACTTGTGACCACAGAATTCACAACAGGTAACCCTCCGCCTCCTCCATCATCAGTATCTAGTGACCACCCATCACCTCCATCATCAGTATCTGGTAACAGCCCGTCTCCTCCATCATCAGTATCTGGTAACCCTCCGTCTCCTTCATCACATCTCCTCATCACTTGTACACAGGTTATGGAGGATCTCGGTTGGAGGTTGCTCCAAACATCTTGGAGACCTGACCCCAGATCTTCTGTGTATGAGGCTTGTTTGGATCCTTCTGTCTCTTCGGGTATGTGCCCACGCTGCTGATTTTGCTGCGGATCCGCAGCGGTTTCCCATGAGTTTACCGTACCGTGTTAACCTATGGGAAACGAAATCCGCAGTGCACATGCTGCAGAAAAAAACCCGCGGAAATGCAGCGGTTTATATTCCGCAGCATGTCAATTCTTTGTGCGGATTCCGTTACGGTTTTACACCTGCTCCAATAGAAAACTGCAGGTGTAAAGCCGCAGCGGAATCCGCAGTAGAAACCGCGATAAATCTGCAGGAAAAACCGCAGCGGTTTTGCACTGCAGTTTTTCCAAATCCGCTGCGGAAAAATCCGCAGTCCTCCAGAATACGTGTGCATATACCCTAAATGTGATCCCAGACAGGTTGGACGATGTGAGATCAGGGCTCTGTGGGGCCGGATCATCACCCCCAGGACTCCTCATTCTTAATTACATTGGCTGGTTGTTGGGGGTTGTTATCCGGCTGCTTAATAAATTTGGAGCTTATCAGACACTTCCTGATAGTGTTACATGATGGATAAGTATCTGTCTGGATTTCTCAGCATTGAGAACATCATTAATCCTGACCAAATCCCCAACTCCATATGGTGAAATGCAGCCACAAACTTGCAGGAGCTTCCACCATGCTTCACTGCTCCCGCAGACCCTCATGATAGTGTAACACCCAGGAAATCGGTTGTTACAGTGATGTTGACTTCCTTTCGGGGAGGGGGATGTCATGCCTGGAAGCAAGGAAGATCTCTTTAACAGGTAGTTCACCTACATGCAACACATTCTGACTCCAGGCCAGAAGGAGGAGCTCAGAACCCGGTTTCAGGGGAGCTTCCTGAGATATATATGTATTCTGGTCTGGACGAGGAGTTAGTGAGTCTGGAGGAGTGAGTTAGTCTGGAGGAGATTGAGAGAGGAGTGAGAGGAGAGTCGGGGCCGTGCAGCCACGTGTGGTGCTGCAGCTCCAAGCCAGAAAGGAAAAGCAGGAACATTGCATTGATAGAAAGTGCCTGAGGGGAGAACACAGGAGCTGGAAGGGAGCTGCGGTTGTGCTCCTTCCAAGCTGCAGCGCAGGAACCAGGCATCGGGAGCCCGTGGCTGTCTAGTACTTCATCTCCCACAGCAGAGCTGGAGGACAGTAGATTTTAAGTCGACTGTCCACACCCCAACTTGAAGGTACAGCAACACACAGAGCCCGAGTCGTGATAGAGACTTTGTAAAAAGGCTCGAGTCACCTACCATGCAGGTACTGTCCCAGGACAGGAGAGGACTGACAGAAGCTACAGGCAGCAAGGAACTCGCTTATTCATCGCGAGACGGAAGGCTTACGAACCTCACCTGGGAAAGGGATCTGTAATTTCTACCAGGCCGACTGGACCTCACCAACACCCGTTGTTGGTACCCTGGACTCTGGCTGTCTACCATCAGTAAACCAGGTAAAGAGACTGCAACTTTGAGTCCTCTATTTATTTCTGGCACCACACCATCTTCGCCAAACACACCGGGAGCACTGGGGAACCCAGCTTCACCTGTGGGAAGTCATACCATCTTTGCTGCAGTGCCATCACTCCCGAGAGGACCCCTTTTAGCAGCATCGGTCATCTCTGACCAAATACCACAGGTGGCGTCACGAACATTTCTTATTTTACAAACTTTATTCAAATCCCTTTAAAGACCGTCCCTGTAACATGGCCACGGACCGGGTAGCCGCCGCCGTGATAGTAACATAGTAACATAGTAACATAGTTAGTAAGGCCGAAAAAAGACATTTGTCCATCCAATTCAGCCTATATTCCATCATAATAAATACCCAGATCTACGTCCTTCTACAGAACCTAATAATTGTATGATACAATATTGTTCTGCTCCAGGAAGACATCCAGGCCTCTCTTGAACCCCTCGACTGAGTTCGCCATCACCACCTCCTCAGGCAAGCAATTCCAGATTCTCACTGCCCTAACAGTAAAGAATCCTCTTCTATGTTGGTGGAAAAACCTTCTCTCCTCCAGACGCAAAGAATGCCCCCTTGTGCCCGTCACCTTCCTTGGTATAAACAGATCCTCAGCGAGATATTTGTATTGTCCCCTTATATACTTATACATGGTTATTAGATCGCCCCTCAGTCGTCTTTTTTCTAGACTAAATAATCCTAATTTCGCTAATCTATCTGGGTATTGTAGTTCTCCCATCCCCTTTATTAATTTTGTTGCCCTCCTTTGTACTCTCTCCAGTTCCATTATATCCTTCCTGAGCACCGGTGCCCAAAACTGGACACAGTACTCCATGTGCGGTCTAACTAGGGATTTGTACAGAGGCAGTATAATGCTCTCATCATGTGTATCCAGACCTCTTTTAATGCACCCCATGATCCTGTTTGCCTTGGCAGCTGCTGCCTGGCACTGGCTGCTCCAGGTAAGTTTATCATTAACTAGGATCCCCAAGTCCTTCTCCCTGTCAGATTTACCCAGTGGTTTCCCATTCAGTGTGTAATGGTGACATTGATTCCTTCTTCCCATGTGTATAACCTTACATTTATCATTGTTAAACCTCATCTGCCACCTTTCAGCCCAAGTTTCCAACTTATCCAGATCCATCTGTAGCAGAATACTATCTTCTCTTGTATTAACTGCTTTACATAGTTTTGTATCATCTGCAAATATCGATATTTTACTGTGTAAACCTTCTACCAGATCATTAATGAATATGTTGAAGAGAACAGGTCCCAATACTGACCCCTGCGGTACCCCACTGGTCACAGCGACCCAGTTAGAGACTATACCATTTATAACCACCCTCTGCTTTCTATCACTAAGCCAGTTACTAACCCATTTACACACATTTTCCCCCAGACCAAGCATTCTCATTTTGTGTACCAACCTCTTGTGCGGCACGGTATCAAACGCTTTGGAAAAATCGAGATATACCACGTCCAATGACTCACCGTGGTCCAGTCTATAGCTTACCTCTTCATAAAAACTGATTAGATTGGTTTGACAGGAGCGATTTCTCATAAACCCATGCTGATATGGAGTTAAACAGTTATTCTCATTGAGATAATCCAGAATAACATCCCTCAGAAACCCTTCAAATATTTTACCAACAATAGAGGTTAGACTTACTGGCCTATAATTTCCAGGTTCACTTTTAGAGCCCTTTTTGAATATTGGCACCACATTTGCTATGCGCCAGTCCTGCGGAACAGACCCTGTCGCTATAGAGTCACTAAAAATAAGAAATAATGGTTTATCTATTACATTACTTAGTTCTCTTAGTACTCGTGGGTGTATGCCATCCGGACCCGGAGATTTATCTATTTTAATCTTATTTAGCCGGTTTCGCACCTCTTCTTGGGTTAGATTGGTGACCCTTAATATAGGGTTTTCATTGTTTCTTGGGATTTCACCTAGCATTTCATTTTCCACCGTGAATACCGTGGAGAAGAAGGTGTTTAATATGTTAGCTTTTTCCTCGTCATCTACAACCATTCTTTCCTCACTATTTTTTAAGGGGCCTACATTTTCAGTTTTTATTCTTTTACTATTGATATAGTTGAAGAACAGTTTGGGATTAGTTTTACTCTCCTTAGCAATGTGCTTCTCTGTTTCCTTTTTGGCAGCTTTAATTAGTTTTTTAGATAAAGTATTTTTCTCCCTATAGTTTTTTAGAGCTTCAATGGTGCCATCCTGCTTTAGTAGTGCAAATGCTTTCTTTTTACTGTTAATTGCCTGTCTTACTTCTTTGTTTAGCCACATTGGGTTTTTCCTATTTCTAGTCCTTTTATTCCCACAAGGTATAAACCGCTTACACTGCCTATTTAGGATGTTCTTAAACATTTCCCATTTATTATCTGTATTCTCATTTCTGAGGATATTGTCCCAGTCTACCAGATTAAGGGCATCTCTAAGCTGTTCAAGCTGATACATCCCTTTGAGTACCTCACCTGGTACCGAGTACCCCACGGCCCTGGCGGGTGTCCCATTTTTGCCGCTCTCCAACTTCTGGGGAACAAACAGACAAATATTTCACATTGTGACTCCTCGTTCCAGAGACTTGCTGCCATTTTTCTGCACCCCAGCTCCTATGTTTTTGTACATAGTTGAGTCACTTGGTCTGTTTTCATGTTGAAGATATGGGCTCTTCGACCACACTTTTTCCATGAAGACAACTTCTGTCCAAATGTCTTCGAACAGTAAATGCGTGCAGTGGTGTCCACTGGTTGCTGCCAGTTCTGAGCTGATGGTGTTTCATCAGCTGCACTAAGTTCACTTGGCTGACCACTACAACTACGGTCCTTAATGTGGTCGATAATGTGGTCCATTTCTCAGTGTTTCTTCAAAAGACCTTGAACATCTCATCTTCAAACCTCAGTCTTGAGATATTTGCCTGGGAGAGACCTTGCTGATGCAGTATAACTACCTTGTGCCTTGTTGCTGTGCTTAGTTTTGCTGTCGTCCACATCCTCACCTTTGTAGCAGAGTTTGTCTCTTCCTCACCCTATTTTAAGTTTCCTAAAACATTTAATATTTCAGTTAATGGCTTTTGTTCAACTTACCTATGAACATGATGATCATTATCACCTATTTTGGTATAACTGGTTACTCTTACACCTGACTATAATGCTACAAAATCCCTGACTATGTGGAAATGTATCTAGGAGAATCGATAGGGTTTAGAAGGCAAAGTGTGATGACACCAAATATTCATGCAATTTTCGTTTCTCTTTTGTTCATTCATTTGTATTTTTTAAATTGTTAAAAATTAAATTATTAGCCTGTCTACTTTTGAGGGCATTCGTACTTATTCTGTCCCTCTAACCCTTAAAAGAGGTTGACTCAAAAAAAACATGTCTGACCCCTATTGATCGTGTAAATGGAGCTGTAGTGAATATGTGCGACCACAGCGCCTAAAAATAATGAATCGAGCAGTGGTCGCACATGCTCCTTACCGCTCCATTCACTGGCTATAGGAGTGGTGGTTGCACATGCTCACTATTGCTCCATTCACTAACTATAGGAGTGTAGGTCACAAACGCTCAATGCAGCTCTAATCACTGTCTACAGGAGTCAGTGGCATATCTAGGGGGTGGAGGCAGGGCATTTGCCCCAGGTGCAACAGGCACAGGTTCACTGTCTGGCCACCTAATACACCTGTCCAAGGTGTTTCCCACGTGGCTGAATTTTGCCTGACGATCAAGGTTCAGTCATTCAAGCTGGCAGGCGGCTCAAAAAGGGAGTCAAATACCGGCTCCCAAGTTTCAACAGCACTCGCAGTTTTCAGATACAAGTACAATTGAAGCTCTGACTGCCAGAAAATCTGGGTCAGGGTGACATCAACAGCGTGATCAGGTCAGCCGACATCACTCCTGGGCCACAGGAGAGGAGGCTTGCGGCAAGGTGAGGTTGACAAGAGACAGTTTGGGTGAGTGGTTGATGTTTGAGGAGACAGTATAGGCAGGGGGTGAGGATTGTGTGAGGAGACATTATGGGGATGGGAAATGACTTAGTATGGGGAAGAGGTGAAAAGTATGAGGAGACAATATAGGCAGGGGGTAACTGTGTGAGAAGACAGTATGAGGAAGATAGGGAATGTGTGGGGAGACAGTATGGGAAGAAGGAAATGTGTGAGGAGACAGTATGAGCTGTGAGGAAAATTTGCGAGGGGATGGTATGGGGAGAGAAAAGTGTGACAATATAGAAACTGGGTCATGTGTGAGGGAGGTATAGAGAGGCTTCAACATTGGTGATTGAATGAGGGTACAGCAAAGAGGCAACAGTATGCAGTGGTGGGCATTGTGATGAGGGGGCACAGTATAGAGACTGGGCAGCATCAGGGGAACACAGTGTGAATGGACAGTGTAAAAAGGGGTCCAGAATGGAAAGGAGAGGAAGTGTGGAGGCCATGTACCAAAAGAGGGACATTGTGGGGGTGTTATTTTGTGCAGGGAGGGGCATTTATTCAGGGTAACAGGATAGGGCAGAAGATATTTTTATTGCAGCATCATTATAATGACACTGTTACTTTTAAGAACACCATGTTGGTATGTGCTGCAGAAAACTGGAGAAGAGGAAAGTCTGCAGAGATGAACTGTGGATGTGCAAAGTGACGATGGTATCTGGTCAAGATGAAGAAGAAAAGAAAAAGAATGATAAGAGAAGATGTCACCTATAAGGTACCTGAATGTGAATAATTATTTGTGATACTAACTGCAGACCATCAGTACTGTGGTCTCTGTATGGGCATAGTCTGATGATGGCTGCTAACAACAAATCCCCATATCTCCTTATCATTGTTAAGAGCATAATGTTGGTTGTAGGGTCATATAATGCAATTGTATATGTGACTGACCTAACATTACACTTGATTGATTTACTAAGCTTGGTTTCCTATTCATGTTCTGATGGTGCATCTGGCAATGTGTTCCTGTACTGATGGTGGTTCTGGTGATGTATTTCTGTACTTATGATGGTTGTGATGTTGTATTTCTGTACTGTTGGTGGTTCTGATCATGTATATATCTGCTATTGGTGGTTCTGGTGATGTATTTCTGCACCTATGGTTGTTCTGGTGATGTATTCATGTACTTTTGATGGTGCGGGTAATATATTTCTGTTCTATTGGTGGTTCTTGTGGTGTATTTCTGTCCTGATGGTAGTTCTGGTGATATATTCCTGTACTGATGGTTTTTCTGGTAATGTATTTCAGTACTGTATGTTTTTCTAGTCATGTATTTGTGTACTCATAAGGGTTCCAGTGATGCGTTTCAGTACTGTTGGTGGTTCTGGTGATGTTTTCCTGTATTAACGCTGGTTCTGGTAATGAATTCCTGTACTGATGACTGTTCTGGTACTGTATTTTTTTCAATGTCCGTTATTCTGCTGATGTATTTTGGTACTGATGGGGATTCTGGTGATGTATTCAAGTACTGTTGGTGGTTTTGATGCTGAATTTCTGGACTGTTGATGTTCTGGTGATGTATTTCTGTACTGATAGTTATTCTGGTGATGTATTTCTGCTTTGTTGTATTCTAATAATGATGGTGGTTATGATGCTGTATTCATGTACTGATGGTGGATTTGATTATGTATTCCTTTACTTATGGCTGTTCTGGTAATGTATTTCTGTGCTGCTGGTGGTTCTGGTGATGTTTTCATGTACTGATGGTGTTCCTAGTGATGCATTTCTGTTGGTGGTTCTGATGAATAATTCCAGCACAGATGGTGGGTCTGGTAACATAGTAACATAGTAACATAGTTAGTAAGGCCGAAAAAAGACATTTGTCCATCCAGTTCAGCCTATATTCCATCATAATAAATACCCAGATCTACGTCCTTCTACAGAACCTAATAATTGTATGATACAATATTGTTCTGCTCCAGGAAGACATCCAGGCCTCTCTTGAACCCCTCGACTGAGTTCGCCATCACCACCTCCTCAGGCAAGCAATTCCAGATTCTCACTGCCCTAACAGTAAAGAATCCTCTTCTATGTTGGTGGAAAAACCTTCTCTCCTCCAGACGCAAAGAATGCCCCCTTGTGCCCGTCACCTTCCTTGGTATAAACAGATGTATATCTGCACTGATAGCTGTTCTGGTAATGTATTCTTGTACTGCTGGTGATTCTGGTGAGGTATTTTGGTATTGATAGTTGTTTTAGTGATGTATTCCTGTACTGATGGTGCTTTTGGTGATGTAGTTCTGCACTAATGGTGGTTCTGGTGATGTATTTATTTACTCTTGGTGGTTTTGGTGTTATATTTCTGAATAGTTGGTAGTTCTGGTGCTATATTTATGTACTGGTGTTTCTGGTGCTGTATTCCTGTACTGTTATTGATTCTGGTTTTGTACCCATGTAACAATCCATAATTTGGCTGATAACGTGATACATAACTATGTTAATAACGTATTGCGCAGTTAGGCAATTTAAGGATTGCTACATTTGTACTTATGGCAGGAGCATTCATTATAAAATGAAGAACTATAGCATGCCCAATCGATTCGGTACCGCTTGCAGATTCCAGTGGTCATCACATGACCACTCATATACAATTTTCATTTTTACAGTTATGCGACAACTACCTTCTCTCAGTGAAGCAGGAACTAGAATTTTTCACTGAACATTGAATTAGGAAGAGTAGCTTGTAAGTGTGCAATTTGCATGAGCGGTCACATTATGACTCTTCAAACCATTTAAGCTGTGTATCGAAGGGGTCATCAGACTGAATTTTTGTCCGGGCTGCAGGAAAACGTAGATTTGCCTCTGATAGGAGTGGTGGTCACACATGCTCGCTACCGCTCTAGTCATACGGGAGATTTAGAACCCGCTTTCTCATGAAAAGTGAGTGTTCTGGTGGACCGACCCCCTTTGTTATATATTTATCACTATCTTGCAGATTATTAATATATACATATGTTGTTTGTGAGACAACCCCTTTAAACACATTGTCCAATCTCTTTGTCCCTTGGATGGAAGACTTTGACCTCAATTTGGAGATATGCTTCAAGTCATTAGGCAAGATGCGTCAATACATTATGTATTGAGTATTAGGCACACCAATAATTTATGCCACAACCCAAAATGCTGTAGTAGATTTGTCACATTCAGAACCTCATCCTTTTCAATAGAAGTTTTGAAAGCGTTTTGGAAAAGGATTGAGAAGTGGTTATAAAGTTTTCAAAACTTTTAAGCTCAGCACTTGTCATATCCTCCATTATTTTTGTCCAAATTTATAAAGTAAAAAGATCACTCGTTAGACAGACCCCCTCTCTAGAGTGTGGAATCTTCCTGAATATGATAGATCCTGATTTTTTAGGAACTTTTTAAATTGACACAGAATTTGCACCTTTGGTACTCGACCCCCAATATATTAAGCTTTCTGCAGCCTTATCAGACCAGGGCTTTTGTCGCCCTCTTGTGGTCACTTCTAGAATACACACTGATGGATTCATTACAATGGGCCAAAGATAAGTAACCATAACCTCTTTTTTTTTTTTTTTTTTTAACCATTCAATTTTTATTGAGAAAACAGAGCATAACCTCTTTGTCTCTGGTTTTATAAACGCACGATGTCCGCAGGATTCACGTGATCATAGGCCAGAATTATGATGGATTATTTAATACCAGTATTGTTCTTCTATTGTATAAATGCAAGTCACCAGGGTAACTCTCTTCTCCTGTGTGATTTTATATGTACGCAGGGTAAAGGTAAAATAATGCAGCCTGAAGCCAGATGAGAGTTGTAGTCACCTTGTAGTTCAGTCTTGTAGTGCTAACCCATAATAATAATAACAGCATCGGGCAAAAGGGTCTAGAAGGGTCATGTTGCCGGATCATGTGTACCCGGTCACTGCTCGGATACGTGGATTGTATGACATATTGTAGGGTCTGGAAATCCTGCTGCAAATTTCGGACATGATTGGCTCCGCGTGCTTGTCCCATGTGCTTTCGGTGATCTGTGAAAGGTGCCAGAACAGTTCACTTTTTAAACAAATTTGCGACTTTTTAGCCCAAAAACTTGCATGTATCACAAAGAAAAGTTGCAAAAACAATAAAAATGCTACAGTACATTTGTGTAATCTTTCGTCGCAATTGATGAATCCGCAAAATTAAAAGAAGACTGAGGCGTAAATGAAAAACAGCCAAAAAAACCCCACCAAAAACTAGAGAAAAAAAAAGAAGTCGCAAACGCAATGATGAAATATATAAACAGGTATCTTAACCGCAACAGTGTTTGGCCTTAAGTCAAGTGAAAAGCTTAATCCCGAATCATTGAACTAGATGTAGAACATTACCCGTATAATAGCAGCCATTATTGTCCAAACAAAATGAGTCGATATGATAAGCGGAAAAATTAGATCCTAAATTGATCATAATTACAAACAAAAAATAAATTACCTTCCCGAGAGGTTTTAGGAAGGGCGGGGGCACGAAAACAAGGATAATCTGTAGATTGCCCTCAGTCATTACCGCAGAACAATGAAATATGGGTTAAATGTCTCATCCTGGAAATTGTGAGAGACAAATAACATCAACAGATTAAGAAGGGACTGAAAGAAAATCTGCCAGCGCTTGTTACTGCCGCAATTATGTGTTTACAAGTCAAGTCAGAAAAATCTGACGCTATAAGAATGGAAATAACATATGGGAGAAATATCACACTTACTGACTCTCATTTATGTGGCTATTTTATATTTATTACATTCTAGTACATAGGAGCAGTATTATAGTGGTTATATTCTTGTACACAGGAGGCAGTATTATAGTAGTTATATTCTTGTACACGGGCTGCAGTGTCTCCGGGTCTGTCACTGCTAGCGCACTGCTAGCACAGATGGAGCTAGCAGATGCTCCATCTGCGCTAGCGCTGTGCAAGCGCCGGCACTTGCGTTAGTGCAGTCCGTTTAACAGATATGTTGAACGGACTGCACTAGCACAGTGTGAACTTAGCCTAACCTGTCAAATATCCATTGATCTAGTCAATTTACCCTTCAGTTCAGTATATAGTATACAGTGTATAGTGCCAGTGTATAGGTAACACTGACTTACCAGTGACGTCTCTAGGTGAAGTCCTTCATCTTTCATCCAGCACAGACCACCATCACTTCATCCAGCCAGGACTCTTCTCTGCAGGAAATAACAGTTATCTCGAGCTCCGCTTGTAGAACACATTACTTAATTTTTCCCAACTTCTACATTACACCACATGAAGAAAAAGAGGCGACATAGTGTCACTCTACACAGTAACAGGAGCGCCCCCCCATTTAAAACAGTGTCCTCAAAAAATAAAATAAATACATCACTGCAGTAATAATATCCCTTAATTAGCCCCTATGGTAATAACAATATCCCCCATCCTGGCCCCATGTATCTCATTCCTGGCTCCAGCCATATGTTCTCCCATCCTGCCCTGATGAGTATTCATCCTGCCCCATATGATCTCCCCATCCTTCCCCATTAGTCTCCATCGTATCCATCCTGCCCCATGATCCTGTATGATCTGTCTCCAATCCTGCCCCATGTCTTTCATTCTGCCCCGTGTCTCCAATCATGCCCCGTATCTACATTCTGCCCATGTCTCCAGTCCTGCCCCCAGTGTGTCCAGCATCTCTGCCCCCAGTGTCCAGCATCTCTGCCCCCAGTGTCCAGCATCTCTGCCCCCAGTGTCCAGCATCTCTGCCTCCAGTGTCCATCATCTCTGCAACAAGTGTCCAGCATCTCTGCCCTCAGTGTCCAGCATCTCTGCCCCCAGTGTCCAGCATCTCTGCCCCCAGTGTCCAGCATCTCTCCCCCCAGTGTCCAGCATCTCTACCCCCAGTGTCCAGCATCTCTGCCCCAGTGTCCAGCATCTCTGCATCAAGTGTCCAGCATCTCTGCTCTGTGTCCAGCATCTTTGCCCCCAGTGTCCAGCATCTCTGCCCCCAGTGTCCAGCATCTCTGCCCCCACTGTCTAGCATTTCTGCCCCCAGTGTCTAGCATCTCTGCCACCAGTGTCTAGCATCTCTGCCCCCAGTGTCTAGCATCTCTGCCCCCAGTGTCCAGCATCTCTGCCCCCAGTGTCCAGCATCTCTGCCCCCACTGTCTAGCATCTCTGCCCCCAGTGTCTAGCATCTCTGCCACCAGTGTCCAGCATCTCTGCCCCCAGTGTCCAGCATCTCTGCCCCCAGTGTCTAGCATCTCTGCCCCCAGTGTCTAGCATCTCTGCCCCCAGTGTCCAGCATCTCTGCCCCCAGTGTCCAGCATCTCTACCCCAGTGTCCAGCATCTCTGCCCCCCAATGTGTCCAGCATCTCTACCCCAGTGTCCAGCATCTCTGCCCCCCAATGTGTACAGCATCTCTGCCCCCCAATGTGTCCAGTGTCCTGACCCTAGTGCGTCCAGCATATTGCCCCAGTGTGTCCAGCAATCTGCCCCAGTGTGTCCAGCAATCTGCCCCAGTGTCTCCAGCGTCTCTGCCCCAGTGTCTCCAGCATATTGCCCCCAGTGTGTCCAGCATTCTGCCCCAGTGTGTCCATCATATTGCCCCAGTGTGTCCAGCATATTGCCCCCAGCTTATCCAGCATTTCTGCCCCCAGCGTGTCCAGCATTCTGCCCCGGGATCGCCGCTCTAAAAAAAAAAAACACGAGTTCTTACTTACCTAGCTGCGCTCCTGCGGCGGGCGAAGCTTCCTCCCTCCACTCAGGTGAAGCACACACTCACCGGCGGCTGACAATGACGTCAGACGCCGGCGAAGTGCGCGCTGTGGCACACGTCAGCTGCCAGCCTCCGATTGGCTGGCGGCTGTTAACTATTGACGTGTGGGCCAGCACCTGCACGTCAATAGCCTTACTGCCGCAGCGCCTGTAGGGGGGGGCCCGGTGAGCAGATGCGGGCCCCCTCTGCCCACCGGGCCCATATGGCAGAGGCAGTAATGCCCTGATGGCGGCTGAGGTCAATCTGAGCCACACACCCCACTGGGCCCTGGGCTACCGCCCAGATTGACCTCATTATAATCCGTTTTTTCCACCGGATCCGTTTTTTTCTGCAGGATCCGTTTTTTTTCTGCCGGATCTGTTTTTTTTTATGCAGGATCCGTTTTTTTCTGCCGGATCAGTTTTTTTTTCCGCCGGATCTGTTGTTTTACGCAGAATCAGGTTTTTCCTGCCGGATCCGTTTTTTTCCGCAGGATCCTTTTTTTCTGCTGGATCCTTTTTTCCGCAGGTTCCGTTTTTATCCGCCAGACCCATTTTTTTCTGCAGAAAAAAACGGATCTGGCAGAAAAAAATGGATCCTGCGGAAAAAACGGATCCTGTGGAAAAAACGGATCTGGTGGAAAAAAACGGATCCTGCGTTAAAAATGGATCCGGCAGAAAAAAACGGATCCGGCGGAAAACAAACATCGGTGGAATAAATGGATCCTGCGGAAAAACGGATCCGGCAGCAAAAAACGGATCCTGTGGAAAAAACGGATCCGGCAGAAAAAAAACAGATCCAACGGAAAAAAACGGATCCGGCAGAAAAAAACGGATCCGGTGGAAAAAAACGGATCGGCGGAAAAAAACCGGAACCTGCTGAAAAAAAACGATCCAGCAGAAAAAAACATCCTGCAGAAAAAAACGGATCCTGCGGGGAAAAAATGGATTTGGCAGAAAAAACGGATTTTGCGGAAAAAAACGAATTCGGCGGAAAAAAACAGATCCTGCAGAAAAAAACTGATCCGGCATAAAAAACGGATCCTGCGGAAAAAAAACGGATCCTGCAGTGAAAAAACAGACCTGGCGGAAAAAACGGATCCGGCAGAAGAAAACTGATCCGGCAGAAAAAAAACGATCCGGCGGAAAAAAACTCGTTGGATTGTGCCTGACGGCAAAAACCTGATGTGTGAAAGCAGCCTAAATCTACAGACTACAGCCGTCAGCCTTACCATTGCACCACAAGATCAAGTGATACCAGGTACTAATTTTATGAGATGAACCATTCACATACTGTATGGAGGGAATCTAAATAACCTTCTGATTCTGATGTTTGAATGTTTCATGTATCATGTATCAGACTCAGGTATCAGAGTCAGGTATCAGACTCGGGTATCAAAGTCAGGTATCAGACTCAAGTATCAGAGTCAGGTATCAAAGTCAGGTGTCAGACTCAGGTATCAGACTCAAGTATCAAAGTCAGGTATCAGAGTCAGGTATCAAAGTCAGGTATCAGACTCAAGTATCAGAGTCAGGTATCAGACTCAAGTATCAGAGTCAGGTATCAAACTCAGGTATCAGACTCAGGTATCAGTTCTCAGGCATCAGACTCAGGGATCAGAATGAGGTATCAGACAGAGTATTTCTGATGTTTGACTTTGATATGTGATCATATCCTAAAATGAACACTGTACTATCTTACCCACAGCTAGCTCCTCCTATAGTTAACTATGTACATTATCCCATCTAGTGGGCAAACATGAGTACTGCACTTTCCCTGTAACATTATAGGAATAAAGGTAATATATATATATATATACTAGCTATTGAACCCGTTCTACGCCCAGGTGGCGAGCATTTATATTGGTATATGGTCTCCATCCTGGTATGTGCTGCTCCATCCTGCGTCCCCATCCTGTCATGTGCTGCTCCATCCTGCGCCCCCATCCTGTCATGTGCTGTTCCCATCCTGCGCCCCCGTTCTGTCATGTGCTGCTCCCATCCTGCGCCTCCATTCTGTTATTTGCTGCTCCCATCCTGCGCCCCCGTTCTGTCATGTGCTGCTCCCATCCTGCGCCTCCATTCTGTCATTTGCTGCTCCCATCCTGCGCCCCCATCCTGTCATGTGCTGCTCCCATCCTGCGCCCCCATCCTGTCATGTGCTGCTCCCATCCTGCGCCCCCGTTTTGTCATGTGCTGCTCCCATCTTGCGCCCCCGTTCTGTCATGTGCTGCTGCCATCCTGCACCCCCGTTCTGTCATGTGCTGCCCTATTCTGTCATGTGCTGCTCCCATCCTGCGCCCCCGTTCTGTCATGTGCTGCTCCCATCCTGCACCACCGTTCTTTAATTTGCTGCTCCCATCCATATGCCCCATACGCTGCTCCATAAGATGCTCCATAGTATATGCCCCGTATCAGGTGGCGTAAGTAACAAATAGCTGTGGCATGAAGTGCCACAGCCTCATGCCACAGCACTTTGTTACTTGTGCCACCTGATTCCTTTCCACCGCCATTTTCTTGGTCCTCCTGCTGGCGGAATCGGCGCCTGCGCAGTCCGCGCTTTCCGGCGCCATTTTCTTGAAGACACACTGCAGTGCGCAGGCGCCGATTCCGGCAGCAGGACAAAGGAATCAGGTGGTGTAAGTAACAAATTGACACTGCAGGTGTCCACGCTTTCCGGCGCCATTTTCTTGAAGACACACCTGCAGTGTGTCTTCAAGAAAATGGCGACGGAAAGCACGGACTGCGCAGGCGCCAATTCCGGCAGCAGGAGGACGAAGAAAATGGGCGGAAAGGAATGGCATAAGTAACAAATTGCTGTGGTATGAAGTGCCACAGCATAATCAGGGCGCAAATATGTGCACGGTGTCCCCCTGCTCCCGACCCCCTGCTCCCGGCAGTCCGCGCCTTCTGGCGCCATTTTTTTTTCCTGACACTCTATAATGTAACGCTAGGAGCGTCGCGCCTGCGCAATCTATAAAGGCTTCGGACAGAGTGACGCTCCCAGCGTTATATTATAGATACCGGTGTATATATATATACATATATATATATATATATATATATATATATATATATATATACAGCTGCACTTGAAATAGCATGTTAAATACGGCAACATAGCAGCATTTACAATCATACATATCAGTACATATAAAACATCCACATGTTTCAATGAGAACCGGTTCGGTTCTTAAAGGGGTGGGGCAAGCACCAGTCCTTAGAGCCCCTTACACTGCCACCAGTAGGTTCTCATGGAGGGAGACCCTACAGATGTTGTGCCAGTCATCAGGACATGTTTTTAGGCACAATTGTGAGTGTGTCCCCTCCATGGATGAGAAGCCCTCCACACATGAATGGCCTGAAGGTTTACTGTTCCTAGACTCATTCTTCCAGATGTCCCAAACTGTCTGAAGGGGGCTTCATCAGAGAATGTAACTGCGGGAAGTACAGGGATTGGACTACAGAAGCAGGGCCGAACTGGCCATCGGGCAGTTCTGGCAAATGCCAGAAGGGCCGGTGCCAGTAGTGGGCCGCTGAGCGCCGACTCACCCTTCCCCCCCAGCGCCGCCGCCGCATTCAACTATACCAGCGTCTATGACGCCGGTACAGTTGAATGCAATGATGGAGGAGAGAGCGTCAACTGACGCGCACTCTCCCATCATTCCCCGCTCTGCCTGACACTGCAGGTGCGTGCACACTCACTGTGTCCCAGGCAGTGCAGCGGCAGCTGCCAAGACAGGAGCAGGGAGCACCGCAGGCATGAGGGGAGGTGAGGAGCGTGTTTTTTTTTACTGGACTGTGAGGCCATTCTAGGGGGGGAGGAGAGATGTTGGCTCTGCTGTATACTATGTGGGCTGTGCTATATACAACTGTGTGGGCTCTGCTGTATATTACTGTGTGGGCAGTGCTGAATACTACTATGTGGGCTCTGCTATATACTACTGTGTGGGCTGTGCTGTATACTACTGAGTGGGCTGTGCTATATACTACTGTGTGGGCTGTGCTATATACTACTGTGTGTGCTGTGCTATATAGTACTATGTGGGCTGTGCTATATACTACTGTGTGGGCTCTGCTGTATACTATTTGGGCTGTGCTATATACTAGTGTGTGGGCTCTGCTGTATACTACTGTGTGGGCTGTGCTGTATACTACTATGTGGGCTGTTGCTGTATACTATGTGGGCTCTGCTGTATACTACTGTGTGGGCTGTGCTATATACTACTATGTGGGCTGTGCTGTATACTACTGTGTGGGCTGTGCTGTATACTACTGTGTGAGCTGTGCTATATACTACTGTGTGGGCTCTGCTGTATACTATGTGGGCTGTGCTATATACTACTATGTGGGCGGTGCTGTATACTACTATGTGGGCTGTGCTATATACTACTGTGTGGGCAGTGCTGTATACTACTGTGTGGGAAGTGCTATATACTACTATGTGGGCTGTGCTATACACTATTGTGTAGGCTATGCTATATACTACTGTGTGGGCTCTGCTGTATACTACTATGTGGGCTGTGCTATATACTACTTTGTGGGCTGTGCTATATACTACTGTGTGGGCTGTGCTATATACTACTATGTGGGCTGTGCTATATACTACTGTGTGGGCTTTGCTGTATACTACTATGTGGGCTGTGCTGTAAACTATTGTGTGGGCAGTGCTGTATACTACTGTGTGGGCAGTGCTGTATACTACTGTGTGGGCTGTGCTGTATACTACTGTGTGGGCTGTGCTGTATACTACTATGTGGGCTGTGCTATATACTACTGTGTGGGCAGTGCTGTATACTACTGTGTGGGCAGTGCTATATACTACTATGTGGGCTGTGCTATATACTACTATGTGAGCTGTGCTATATACTACTATGTGGGCTGTGCTATATGCTACTGTGTGGGCTGTGCTATATACTACTATGTGGGCTCTGCTATATACTACTGTGTGGGCTGTGCTGTATACTACTGAGTGGGCTGTGCTATATACTACTGTGTGGGCTGTGCTGTATACTACTGTGTGGGAAGTGCTATATACTACTATGTAGGCTGTGCTATACACTATTGTGTAGGCTATGCTATATACTACTGTGTGGGCTCTGCTGTCTACTACTATGTGGGCTGTGCTATACACTACTATGTGGGCTGTGCTATATACTACTGTGTGGGCTGTGCTATATACTACTATGTGGGCTGTGCTATATACTACTATGTGGGCTGTGCTATATACTACTGTGTGGGCTTTGCTGTATACTACTATGTGGGCTGTGCTGTAAACTATTGTGTGGGCAGTGCTGTATACTACTGTGTGGGCAGTGCTGTATACTACTGTGTGGGCTGTGCTGTATACTACTATGTGGGCTGTGCTATATACTACTGTGTGGGCAGTGCTGTATACTACTGTGTGGGCAGTGCTATATACTACTATGTGGGCTGTGCTATATACTACTATGTGAGCTGTGCTATATACTACTATGTGGGCTGTGCTATATACTACTGTGTGGGCTGTGCTATATACTACTATGTTGGCTGTGCTATATACTACTATATGGGCTGTGCTATATACTACTGTGTGGGCTTTGCTGTATACTACTATGTGGGCTGTGCTGTATGTGTGTGTGGGCAGTGCTGTATACTACTGTGTGGGCAGTGCTGCATACTACTGTGTGAGCTGTGCTGTATACTGCTAAGTGGGCTCTGCTGTATACTACGTGGGCTGTGCTGTATACTGCTACTGTATGTGGGCTGTGCTGTATACTGCTACGTGGGCTGTGTTATCTGCTATGCGGGTTATGCTATATACTATGGGGGTATATTATATTCTATGGGGGAGTGTTATGACCTGGTGGTTAGGAGCACCCGGCACGACCTGATAGTAAACTCACACAGGACAAGCTCTGGTATGTGGGAGCTCTGCTGACCGCAGGCCCTAATCCTATCACAACAACTAGAAATAGCCGTGGAGCGTTCCTGACTCTCCCTAGACGCCTCTTCACAGCCTAAGAGCTATCTAGCCCTAGAGAAAGAAAATAAGCCTACCTTGCCTCAGAGAAATTCCCCAAAGGAAAAGGCAGCCCCCCACATATATTGACTGTGAGTAAAGATGAAAGTCACAAACGCAGAAATGAAACAGGTTTCAGCAAAGGGAGGCCAGACTTACTAAACAGACAGAGGATAGGAAAGGTATCTTTGCGGTCAGCACAAAAAAACTACAAAAGACCACGCAGAGTGTGCAAAAAGACCTCCGCACCGACTAACGGTGCAGAGATGCCACTCTGCATCCCAGAGCTTCCAGCTAGCAAGACAAAATCATGATAACCAGCTGGACAAGGAAACAATGAACAAATAATAACTATCAGGAACTTAGCTTCTGCTGGAGAAGACAGGTCACCAGAAAGATCCAAGAGCGAACTGAACCAATGCAGGAACATTAACAGCTGGCATGGAGTAACGACCTGAGTGGAGTTAAATAGAGCAGCCAACCAAAGGATAAACCACGTCACCTGTGTAAGGAACCTCAGAAGCAGCAGCTTCACTCACAGCCACCAGAGGGAGTCCATAGACAGAACTCGCCGAAGTACCATTCACGACCACAGGAGGGAGTTCGACAACAGAATTCACAACAGTACCCCCCCCTTGAGGAGGGGTCACCGAACCCTCACCAGAGCCCCCAGGCCGATCAGGATGAGCCAAATGAAAGGCACGAACTAGATAGGCAGCATGAACATCAGAGGCAAAAACCCAGGAATTATCTTCCTGACCATAACCCTTCCACTTGACCAGGTACTGGAGTTTCCGTCTCGAAACACGAGAATCCAAAATCTTCTCCAACACATACTCCAACTCCCCCTCGACCAACACCGGGGCAGGAGGATCAACGGAGGGAACCTTAGGCGCCACGTATCTCCGCAACAACGACCTATGGAACACATTATGGATGGCAAAAGAAACTGGAAGGTCCAAACGAAATGACACAGGATTAAGAACTTCAGAAATCTTATATGGCCCAATGAAACGAGGCTTAAACTTAGGAGAGGAAACCTTCATAGGAACATGACGAGATGACAACCAAACCAAATCCCCAACACGAAGTCGGGGACCAACACAGCGCCGGCGGTTAGCGAAACGTTGAGCCTTCTCCTGGGACAATGTCAAATTGTCCACCACATAAGTCCAAATCTGTTGCAACCTGTCCACCACCGTATCCACCCCAGGACAGTCCGAAGGCTCAACCTGCCCTGAAGAGAAACGAGGATGGAAACCAGAATTACAGAAAAAAGGAGAAACTAAAGTAGCCGAGCTGGCCCGATTATTAAGGGCGAACTCAGCCAAAGGCAAGAAGGACACCCAATCATCCTGATCAGCAGAAACAAAGCATCTCAGATATGTTTCCAAAGTCTGATTAGTTCGTTCGGTTTGGCCATTTGTCTGAGGATGGAAAGCCGAAGTAAAAGACAAATCAATTCCCATCTTAGCACAAAAGGACCGCCAAAACCTCGAAACAAACTGGGAACCTCTGTCCGAGACGATGTTCTCCGGAATGCCATGCAAACGAACCACATGCTGGAAAAACAATGGCACCAAATCAGAGGAGGAAGGCAATTTAGACAAGGGTACCAAATGGACCATCTTAGAGAAGCGATCACAAACCACCCAAATGACCGACATCCTTTGAGAAACAGGGAGATCAGAAATAAAATCCATGGAAATATGCGTCCAGGGCCTCTTCGGGACCGGCAAGGGCAAAAGCAACCCACTGGCACGAGAACAGCAGGGCTTAGCCCGAGCACAAGTCCCACAGGACTGCACAAAAGAACGCACATCCCGTGACAAAGAAGGCCACCAAAAGGATCTAGCCACCAAATCTCTGGTACCAAAGATTCCAGGATGACCAGCCAACACCGAACAATGAACCTCAGAGATAACTCTACTAGTCCATCTATCAGGGACAAACAGTTTCTCCGCTGGACAACGGTCAGGTCTATCAGCCTGAAACGTCTGCAGCACCCGCCGCAAATCAGGGGAGTTGGCAGACAAAATTACCCCCTCTTTAAGAATACCCGCCGGCTCCGGAACACCCGGAGAGTCAGGCACAAAACTCCTTGACAGGGCATCAGCCTTCACATTCTTAGATCCCGGAAGGTATGAAACCACAAAATCAAAAAGGGAGAAAAAGAGCGACCATCAAGCCTGTCTAGGATTCAACCGTTTGGCAGACTCGAGATAAGTCAAATTCTTGTGATCCATCAAGACCACCACGCGATGTTTAGCTCCTTCAAGCCAATGTCGCCACTCCTCGAATGCCCACTTCATGGCCAACAACTCTCGATTGCCAACATCATAATTGCGCTAAGCAGGCAAGAATTTTCTAGAAAAGAAGGCACATGGTTTCATCACCGAGTCATCAGAACTTCTTTGCGACAAAACAGCCCCTGCTCCAATCTCAGAAGCATCAACCTCGACCTGAAACGGGAGCGAAACATCTGGCTGGCACAACACAGGGGCAGAAGAAAAACGACGCTTCAACTCCTGAAAAGCCTCTACAGCCGCAGAGGACCAATTGACCACATCAGCACCTTTCTTGGTCAAATCAGTCAACGGTTTAGCAATACTAGAAAAATTAGCGATGAAGCGACGGTAAAAATTAGCAAAGCCCAGGAACTTCTGCAGGCTCTTCACAGATGTCGGCTGAGTCCAATCATAAATGGCCTGAACTTTAACAGGGTCCATCTCGATAGTAGAAGGGGAAAAAATGAAACCCAAAAATGAAACCTTCTGAACTCCAAAGAGACACTTTGACCCCTTCACAAACAAGGAATTCGCACGAAGGACCTGGAACACCATTCTGACCTGCTTCACATGAGACTCCCAATCATCCGAAAAGACCAAAATGTCATCCAAATATACAATCATGAATCTATCCAGGTACTCTCGAAAGATGTCATGCATAAAGGACTGAAACACAGATGGAGCATTAGAAAGCCAGAATGGCATAACCAGGTACTCAAAATGGCCCTCGGGCGTATTAAATGCTGTTTTCCATTCATCGCCCTGTTTAATTTGCACAAGATTATACGCCCCTCGAAGATCTATCTTGGTGAACCAACTAGCCCCCTTAATCTGAGCAAACAAATCAGACAGCAGCGGCAAAGGATACTGAAATTTGACTGTGATCTTATTAAGAAGGCGGTAATCAATACAAGGTCTCAAAGAGCCATCCTTCTTGGCCACAAAAAAGAACCCTGCTCCCAATGGTGACGACGACGGGCGAATATGACCCTTCTCCAAGGATTCCTTTATATAACTCCGCATAGCGGCGTGCTCTGGCACAGATAAATTAAACAGACGGCCCTTAGGAAACTTACTACCAGGAATCAAATTAATAGCACAATCGCAATCCCTATGAGGAGGTAGGGCACCAGATTTGGGCTCTTCAAATACATCCCGGTAATCTGATAAAAACTCAGGGACTTCAGAAAGAGTGGAAGGCGAAATTGACAACAATGGAACATCACCATGTACCCCCTGACAACCCCAGCCGGACACAGACATAGATTTCCAATCCAATACTGGATTATGAACCTGTAGCCATGGCAACTCCAAAACGACCACATCTTGCAGATTATGCAACACCAAAAAGCGAATATCCTCCTGATGTGCAGGAGCCATGCACATGGTCAATTGAGTCCAGTACTGAGGCTTATTCTTGGCCAAAGGCGTAGCATCAATTCCTCTCAATGGAATAGGATACTGCAAGGGCTCCAAGAAAAAACCACAGCGCCTGGCAAACTCCAAGTCCATCAAATTCAGGGCAGCGCCTGAATCCACAAATGCCATAACAGAACAGGATGACAGAGAGCTAATCAGAGTAACGGACAAAAGAAATTTAGACTGTACCGTACCAATGGTGGCAGACCTAGCGAACCGCTTAGTGCACTTATGACAATCAGAGACAGCATGAGTTGATTCACCACAGTAAAAACACAGCCCATTCCGACGTCTGTGTTCCTGCCGTTCAGCTCTGGTCAAAGTCCTATCACACTGCATAGGCTCAGGCCTATGCTCAGAGAATACCGCCAGATGGTGCACAGCTTTGCGCTCACGCAAGCGCCAATCGATCTGAATGGCCAAGGACATAGACTCATTCAGACCAGCAGGCGTGGGAAATCCCACCATGACATCCTTAAGGGCTTCAGAAAGACCCTTTCTGAAAATCGCCGCCAGGGCACACTCATTCCACTGAGTAAGCACAGACCACTTTCTAAACTTCTGACAGTACACCTCCGCTTCATCCTGACCCTGACACAAAGCCAGCAAGATTTTCTCTGCCTGATCCACTGAATTTGGTTCATCATAAAGCAATCCAAGCGCCAGAAAAAACGCATCAACATCACGCAATGCAGGATCTCCTGGCGCAAGGGAAAATGCCCAGTCTTGAGGGTCACCACGCAACAAAGAAATAATGATTTTTACTTGTTGAACGGGGTCACCAGAGGAGCAGGGTTTCAAAGCTAGAAACAGTTTACAATTATTTTTGAAATTCAGAAACTTAGATCTATCCCCAGAAAATAAATCAGGAATAGGAATTCTAGGCTCTAACATAGGATTCTGAACCACAAAATCTTGAATGTTTTGTACCCTTGCAGTGAGATGATCCACACAAGAGGACAGACCTTGAATGTCCATATCTTCACCTGTGTCCTGAACCACCCAAAGGTTTAGGGGAAAAGAAAGACAAAACACAGTGCAAAGAAAAAAAAATGGTCTCAGAGCTTCTCTTATCCCTCTATTGAGATGCATTAATACTTTGGGCCAGCTGTACTGTTATGACCTGGTGGTTAGGAGCACCCGGCACGACCTGATAGTAAACTCACACAGGACAAGCTCTGGGATGTGGGAGCTCTGCTGACCGCAGGCCCTAATCCTATCACAACAACTAGAAATAGCCGTGGAGCGTTCCTGACTCTCCCTAGACGCCTCTTCACAGCCTAAGAGCTAGCTAGCACTAGAGATAGACAATAAGCCTACCTTGCCTCAGAGAAATCCCCCAAAGGAAAAGGCAGCCCCCCACATATATTGACTGTGAGTAAAGATGAAAGTCACAAACGCAGAAATTAAACAGGTTTCAGCAAAGGGAGGCCAGACTTACTAAACAGACAGAGGATAGGAAAGGTATCTTTGCGGTCAGCACAAAAAACTACAAAAGACCACGCAGAGTGTGCAAAAAGACCTCCGCACCGACTAACGGTGCGGAGATGCCACTCTGCATCCCAGAGCTTCCAGCTAGCAAGACAAAATCATGATAACCAGCTGGACAAGGAAACAATGAACAAATAATAACTATCAGGAACTTAGCTTCTGCTGGAGAAGACAGGTCACCAGAAAGATCCAAGAGCGAACTGAACCAATGCAGGAACATTGACAGCTGGCATGGAGTAACGATCTGAGCGGAGTTAAATAGAGCAGCTAACCAAAGGATAAACCACGTCACCTGTGTAAGGAACCTCAGAAGCAGCAGCTTCACTCACAGCCACCAGAGGGAGTCCATGGACAGAACTCGCCGAAGTACCATTCACGACCACAGGAGGGAGTTCGACAACAGAATTCACAACAGGGGAGGCCGTGTTATATACTATGTGGCTGTGTTATACACTATTGTGGGTGTATTATATTCAATGGGGGAGGCTGTGTTATATACTATGGGGGGCTGCATTATATTCTATGGGGGCTACATTATATATTATGGGGAGGTGGGCTGTATTATACTCTGGAGTGGCCGCATAATATTCTGTAGGGTGGTGGCTGCATCATACTATATGTGGGCTGCATTATACTGTATTGAGGACTATGGGGAATATGTTATACTATATGAAGAACTATGGGGTGCATTATACTATGGGAAGTGAATTGTACTACATGGATGACTATGGCAGTGCATTATACTTTATGGAGCACTATGAGGAGTGTATTATGCTATATGGAGGACTGAGCAGTGTATTTTAAGATATGGAGGACTATACGGAGTGTATTATACTATATGGAGGACTGTGGTGCATATTATAATATATGGAGGACTATGGGGTGTATTTTACTAAACAAGTAAAATGCTGCATATTCAGATTGTTTTTTCTGGAACAGAAATCCTTGTTCTCAGCAGCACATCACCGGTGTAAACTGTACATGTGCTGCTGATAACATGATACCGTATGGTGATCTGTTAGTGATCTATTAGTGATCGTTCTGTCCCATCATTATTCCTCAGCTGGTGGAAAGAGGCCGGGAAACAAGCATTGAACAACTTTAGTATTGTCGATCAAACTCATTTAGCGGCCTGAACTCAGCGCTTGTAAATACAACCGAAATGCTTCTGTGTGACGTGCAATATGTTAGCATTTGGGGCCCCATTTTAAACTTTGCCTAGGGCCCCACTTTGCCTAAAACCAGCCCTGCCTACAAGTGTACAAAGATATTATACAGCCACCATGTGACAAGTGGGCCTGTGTAACTTCAAATGCCAGGGCTGAATTTTAGTCCCAGTCCGGTCCTGTGCAGAAGACTGGAGTAAAGTTATTTTCTCTGACGAAGACCCTTCACACTATTTGGGTAACAAGTACAGTTTTCTCTCCTCTTATTGCTGACACGAGTCTCTGCTGCGGGTTATGTCACTGCTGGTGGGTCAGAATATCAGATTGGACTCCAGGTCCCAATGTTTTTCCAGCAGCTGCACTAGTGGCGCCATGAAGCCTCTTTGATGGTTCTTCCTTGGTCTTTACAGCTTTCTGGTTGCTCCCAGATGGCATGCAGTCGGCCAGTGTCACTACAGTTGCTGTAGATTCTCTTGCTTGGTCTTCTTCTCTAGAGAACAGAGAGTTCTCCTTTGCCTACACGGGGGTGGGAGTTGGGTGGCGGGATATGATTTCTTGTTCGAGAAGTTAAATCATCAATAGAGTAGGCAGCACGTCCTTAGAAATAGTGTAGATTGAAGTGGATGCTAGTTCCTCTGGAGTCAACCACTGAGATCTTGTCAGAATGCAGGAGATAAAGAAGGAACTGCACCCCAAGTGGCACGGAGGACTGCTTCAAATATGTTTTATTATGGATATCTCATGTCCATTAATCACATTAATCGCAGTAGGTACAAGAATAAGCATGTTAACGTTTCAGGCATAACACTCTTCTTCAGGTGTATAGAAAAGTATCAATGCACATATTTTAAATAGCATTAAGGGTTCTTGGTGGGCTTCAAAAAAAGGTAGACCGGGACACACCTTTACATTGCGATGACATGTAACATACAGTGTTTCTGTGCATAGCAAGGAGTTTGTGTGTCTATAATATACTGTATAGTGTTCATGTGTAGCATGGAGGGTGTCAAAATGTGAAAATGGTTGTACTCAATTGTGTTAAAGCATGTCAATTAGTGATGAGCGAGTATACTCGTTGCTCGGGTCACCTCCGAGTATTTATGACTGCTCGGAGATTTAGTTTTCCTTGCCACAGCTGAATGATTTACAGCTACTAGCCAGCTTGAATACATGTGGGGATTCCCTAGCAACCAGGCAACCCCCACATGTACTCAGGCTGGCTAATAGCTGTAAATCATTCAGCTGTGGCAAGGAAAACTAAATCTCCGAGCACCAACAAATACTCGGAGACCACCCGAGCAACGAGTATACTCGCTCATCGCTAATGTCAATGTGAAATTCATGAAGTGCGAATAGCAAAATTACTTTTGAAATTTAGGAAAAATACACGAGACGTTTAGCACAAAATTTGGCCAAATAGTGTGAGCCCATACACCATCATCAAGGTAATCTCATGAATCTGATGGGTCGCTGACCTAACTGCCCAGTGTGAACACTTACTTATGGCTAATATCTGAGTGTATGAGTGTTTATAGTCACACATACATTCAGATATTAATCATAGGTAAGTTTTCACACTGGGTAGTTAGTTACCTTAACAATGGTGTACCTTGACAATGGTGTATGGGCTCAGACTATTTGGCCAAATTTTGTGCTAAACATCTTGTGTGTATTTTTCCATAATTTCAAAAGTAATTTTGCTATTCTCACTTCATGTATTTCACATTGACATGCTTTAACACAATTGAATGCAACCATTTTCGCATTTTGATATATAAGTTGTTTTTTTGGTATGCACCTGTTCAGAATAGTTCTTGATGTTTCAGTCAATTTTTTTGTTATTTATTAGCATGGAGTGTGTGTCTGTAATATACAGTGTGCGTGTGTAGCCTGGCACTCTAGATGCGAGTATGTCACAAATCACTAAACAAACTAGCAAAATGATGCTCATTAGTGATGAGCGAGTATACTCGTTGCTCGGGTTTTCTCGAGCACGCTCAGGTGGTCTGAGTATTTATGACTGCTCGGACATTTAGTTTTCAGAGATCTCCAGCACTGATTCTTCTGTAGCCAAGGAGAGCTCCAGTAATGATTCTGCAGCGCCCCAGAGATCTGGTCGTTGCAGTATGACGCTCTGCCGCTAAGGGGAGTAGCGGTACGTCTGATGGCACTGAAGGAATTCTACTGACCAGGTATCACCAGCACACATTACACTTCACACTCCGGCTACTAGGGGGAGAAAAAGGCTTTATTTATTGGGCCACTCCTCACACTGGTAAAACTAGGGGTTGGATAGGAAGTTAGTCAGAAGCTGACTGGTTGGATTCAGGCAACATCCCGTGGCAGGGGGTGTTGCAGGGAGAAGACACAGGGGGGTCCCTGTCAGGCGTGGGAACCTGGCAGGCACCTAGCGACCAGAATAGAACGTTACGGAACCGCGCCTGCACACCCCGCGGCAGTATCCTAAGAGAGAGACACGAAGGGAAGGATATTGTGGAACAGTGAGAAACGAGATCAAGCACAAAGGGGAACCAGTAGGAGTCGTGCCGTGAGACCGAGGCAACATCCTACTGAGGCGCGTAGCCGGTGGCCGGAACACCGAGGGAGTAACTGACTCTACGCTTTACTTCAAACTCCGCAGGACAGTTAATTATAGATTGGCTGTCTCACCTAAACACCTACGAAGACATAGGGGGGCAACTGTGGGAGAGGGGCGTCTCTAGGGTCCCGGAAGAACTCCAGGCCTTCCCGTCATATGGGTGCGTCCTAGCCATAACATACCTGGGGGACGTTGAAATAGAAAGATCTGGAACAAATTAGAAAGAACGAACGAACGAGAACAGAAGTTGTGAGGACTATTCCGAATGCTCAGCAGGGTAGCACTACAACACACAGGCGCTATTGGTAGGCAACGATCTCAGATAGCCCTGTTAACTGTGCTCTGGATTGAGGATCCTGAAGTCTTCAGTAAAGAGGTAATGAGATTGCAACCTTGTGTCCTTGTTATTGACTGCACCTCACACCATCACCATCCACTTTAATGGGAAGCCCTGGGGACATACTTCACCTGTGGGAAGGTATACCATCTAGCTGCCATTAATCAACCCAGGGGACCCCACAGCAGCGTCGGTCACCCTGACCGAACACCACAGGTGGCGTCACGAAACCTTGACAGACCTTTATCCCCTTTTATTGGACGCCCCTTAGCAGGGTCGCGGACCGGGTCTAGCCACCGTGACAGCCTCAGAACCGAACCAGAGAGGCCCGGTACCGAGAACTCGTGGCCCTGTGTCTGGGGGCACTCCAACTCACCTCCAGTTGAGGAGAGCTCCAGTACTGATCCTTCAGCAGCCAAGGAGAGCTCCAGTAATGATCCATCTACAGTTGAGGAGAGCTCCAGTACTGATCCTTCAGCAGCCAAGGAGAGCTCCAGTAATGATCCACCTACAGTTGATGAAAGCTCCAGTACTGATCCTTCAGCAGCCAAGGAGAGCTCCAGTAATGATCCACCTACAGTTGATGACAGCTCCAGTAATGATCCACCTGCAGTTGAGGAGAGCTCCAGTACTGATCCTTCAGCAGCCAAGGAGAGCTCCAGTAATGATCCACCTACAGTTGATGACAGCTCCAGTAATGATCCATCTGCTGTTGAGGAGAGTTCCAGCACTGATTTGCCTGCAGCTGAGGAAAGCTCAAGCACTTATCCTCCTGCGGCTGAGAGCTCCAGCACTGATTCTCCAGCAGCCAACCAGAGCTCTAGCAATGATCCACCTGCAGTTGAGAAGAGCTCCAGCACTGATCCTCCAGCAGCCAAGGAGAGCTCCGGCACTGCTCCACCTGCAGCTGGGGAAAGCTCCAGCACTGATCGTCCTACAGCTGAGGAAAGCTCCAGCACTGCTCCACCTGCAGCTGGGGAAAGCTCCAGCACTGATCCTCCTACAGCTGAGGAAAACTCCAGCACTGATCCACCTGAAGCTGAGGAAAACTCCAGCACTGATCCACCTGAAGCTGAGGAACGTTCCAGCACTGATCCACCTGCAGCTGAGGAACGCGCCAGCACTGATCGCTCTCCAAATACCTTCCCACAGGGTTTGGATATTAGCTTTAAGCTGCAGTATCACCTGGATCTGTTCTGGGTTGAGCGTGCATGTGTAATAGGGGCGCTTAGACGGAACAAGCTTTTGGCCATCAGCTACCAGAACTGGAAAGCCAACTTTTATACTTACAAATGTAGTCAAGTCAGACTACAATGAAACGATGACTACTTTTCATACACTTTCTTACTTTACTAATATACTGTATTTCATGAGAAGAATAAAATATGGAGCTCCCGACCTTCCCATCAGCCAAGGATCAAAATGATTTGTTCCTTTGTAATCTCCAATTAAAACAGGGTCATTTCCTTTAATTGACTTTAGTCTTTGAATTTCCTCCAGACAATGGTGGACTCGTATCATGAATGACAGGGTCTTAGATAAGAATCGTATTGCACTTGATATCATGGTTCTATTATTTTTGTTCCTTCACAATATGTTTAGAAAGGTTGGCGAAGGTTTCTTGGGGATTCATGATTTTGAGTAATATTTCTTGGCATATCGTTTATGAGGACAATACCGTCTTTGTTATTAGCGAGTGTGAAGTATCAGAAGGGGGAAGAGGAAACCCCTAATGGAGTAGTGAATAGACCACTGAAAGGGGATAATAAACGTTGTCCTGGATTTCCTCGTCCAGCAGGTGCTTCCTATAATACGTCTATTCATTCATGCTTTCACAAGTCAGAGGCTGCCAAGGTCCAGAGTTCAGGCTCTCATAAGTGAGGTAAGGGACTGAAGACTTCGTAATTGGTACGGCATCTTAACCCTGCTGTTGTCTTTGGTCTGGGGAGACCGATTTTGAACTTTGGTATTTTTTGGGGTGTTCAAGATGCGGTTCTGAAACTTGTGGTTGATTGACTTAAATGAAGATGGGTCGGTCGGCCACGGGTTTCAGAGCCGCATCTTGAATATTTTAAAGAATATTGAAGTTCAAGGTTGGTCGTTTTTGACCGAAGACAACAGCAGGGTTAAACCATGTCTTTACGGTCCTTGGGTAAAAAATAAGGGTTTACTTGTGTTCCTACTCCCAATACATATAATTTGGTCTGTAAACTTGACCATCCACCTCTCCACTCTTCAGCAAGTCTTCCTAACCTTGGGCCTTGGGTCCACCTGTTTCTGCAGTTGCGTAGGGCGGTTGGGTTCCATTCTACATGGTTAAGCCAAGCTGTGTGCCATGTTTAGACAGAACCATCCACAGCAAAATATGACTTATTTTCTAAAGAGTACAGGGCTACAGAAAGGGATGACATGACCGCCTTCTTAGTCAGCCCTTAAATGAGCCCTACAATATGTCACTTCCCTTCACGTTTTGGAGGAGAAACTATTGAGTTAAAACCAGACAGTAGTAAGTAATACTATGGGAACAAGCTATGGTAATTTTACAACCCTCAGTTTCAGCCGAAATTTCTGAACTTTCTATATACACATTTTTATAGACCTATCAAGGAGAAATCGATTACCTCAAACCATATCCAGCAGATTTATTGGGTTCTCTGATGAAAACATATGGACGGTTCTGCTTGGAACTCCTCTTTCAGACCTCGCTTTGAGTCTCTTATTGGCATTAGCTCCCATTCTGATGGACTTGAGCTGTTCTGGTATTACATGGAAAGCTTTTTATCTGAGCGGCTGACATGTAATGCTACCTGGTTGGCCTATGGCTTCCTCTAGAAAAATCAGGTTTAAGAAAGGATGACAGATTAGGAACCAGCCGGCATTTTTCTTGCAATCTCTACATTAAGTACAAACCCAAGAAGTAGGAGAAAGTACAATGGCAGGATCAGACTGCATAGGGTTTGTTTGTAGTCTGTTACCATGGAGAAACATCGGTTTGTATAGGAGCTGTATAAAGTACATTTTTAATCAAGTTATTTTGAAAAGTTTCTTTGTTTTTTAACAAAATTTTGTTCTTGAAAGTGTACGCAGCCCCAAACCACTGCTGAGATAACAGGCCCCACTACACATTTGACCAAGATCATCCAACGTTGACAATTTTAGTCTAAGGTGTATGGGGTCACCCAACTGTAATGAGGTGGTGGGGACCCTCATTTGCCACGTGCAGTACCCTGAGGGTTTACCTGCATGTTAATGTTATGTATTACTGTTGTGTTAATGTAATGTGCTGCGTCCTGTGTATATTGTCTATTGCATGTGTTCAGGTTAGGGACAGAAAAGGTTAAGTAAAGAATGGGGGTTGGCACAGCAGGCTGCAAAAAGCAGCAATTTCCTGCTTCTACTGTAGAGCAGAGCCAGGGCAGGCTTGCCTGTGGCAAGACGTTCTCCATTGACTGGGCAGTGGAAACGGCATCAGGACTGTAAAAGTGCCCACCAAAGGACTGTCAGTTCCCAGGAACTGGATGAGACCTGATGCTGTGACAGAGCTTGATAGGGAAGGAACAGTAAGTTTTGCCTCATATACCTCATTTACCTCATCTACCCCATCCCTATTAAAAAGTTTGTTAACGTTGGAACTGAAGCGTGGCGTGTAGTGTATCCGGAGGACACCGTTCCAGTGTTGGGACTCTGAGCAACCGTATACTAGAGGTAACTGACTGTGCTGCAGGACCGGGACTTTATGTCGTTCTATGTGCAAGGGGCCGAGGTGCTCACTGGCTGCCCATGGCTACCACCCCGTGCCACCTTGTTACACAACTGTGCCCCGGCAGATGATGTCAAGGGAGAGAAGGATTTGAAACGTTGGATTTCATATGGCCAGTCCTTTTGTTTGGAGGGGAGATAAGCTGATAATAAATGATTCCCTCATATAGGACCCAAGAGTAGAGATGGTCAAACCCCTGGATGTTCCGGTCTGGCAAGTTCAGACGAACAGTTAAAAAAGGTTTTGTTTGAGCACCAGAACAGTACCCGGACCCAAACCCGGACACATGAATGGGAGGCCTGAACATCCAGTGTTTGCCATGCTATCGTGTATGACAGCGCGGCAAACAGTGCCTCTGATTGGCGGTAAGATCTTTACTGCCAGTCAGACAACGCTGCAACTCCCACGCTGTCAGTTGACAGAGTGAGCCAACAGCTGTGACCGGAGGTAAAAAGATTACCTCTAGTCACAGACGTCAAGTGATGGGACTATTACTACTCCCATCAACCTACACCTGCTGTCGCTGATAACGAGAGCAGGCATCACTGATGGGAGTATTCATCAGCCTGCGCCCGTGCAATAAATAAATACATTTTTTTTAAAAACCCGGCATGGGTTCCTCTGTATTTTTGATAACCAGCCCGGTAAAACTGACAGCTGCAGCTGCAACCCTCAGCTGTCAGCTTTAGCAAGGCTGGTTATCAAAAATATAGGGGTCCATATGCCTTTTTTTATTATTTAAATAAATTAAAAAAGCATAGCCATTTTTGACAACCAGTCAAGCTAAAGCAGACAGCTGGGGGCTGGTATTCTCAAGCTGGATATTGTCCCCCCAGCCTAAAAATTGAAGCCCGCAGCTGCCACAGAAAAGGTGCATCTTTTAGATGTGCCAATTATGGCACTTTGCCAGGCTCTTCCCACTTGCCCTTGTTCTTCATTATTTTCTCTTTTAAAAGGAGATGTTATGCTAGCTGTGTCTATATTTGCAATATAACTATAGGATTAGTAATGGATAAGTGTCTTATAGATGCCTCTCCATTACTAAGCAGTGGGCTTGATGTCACCGGACAATACAAAGGTCACATCAACCCCACAAATATTAATCCCACTTGCCACCACCACAGGGCAAGTGGAAAGAGCTGGGCAAAGCGCCAGAATTGGTGCATCTAACAGATGGGGCTGCTGTTTTTAGGCTGGGGGGGCAATATACATGGCAACTTGCCAGACTGAGAATACCAACCCCCAACTGTCTGCTTTAGCAAGGCTGGTTGTCAAAAATGGGGGGTATTCCATGCGGTATTTGTGAATAATTTATTTAAATTATTTTTTAAAAATGGCGTAGGGCCCTGCCTATTTTTGATAAACGGCCTTGCTAATGCTGACAACTCAGGGTTTCAGCCCACAGCTGTCAGTTTTGCCTGGCTGTTTATCAAAAATACAGGAGAACCCACATCATTTTCTTTCTTTCTTTATAGCGCAGGTGCCAGCTGATGAATACTTCCATCAGCGGCATCTGCTGGTAACAGTGAGAGCAGGCGTAGGCTGATGGGAGTAGTAGTCCCATCAGCCAACACGTATGACTTTAGGTAAATGCAGCACCCCAGAGTCCTGGTCGTTGCAGTAATGTTATTCTTCCACCAGGGGGAGTGATGTTACGTCTGATGGCACTAAAGGAGTTCACCTTACCAGGTATCACAAAACACACAACACACTTCACACTCCAGCCACCAGGGGGAGCAAAGGTTCTATCCACTAGGCCACTCCTCACAGTTAGGTAAAACTGGTGGGTTGGATAGAAAGTTAGTCAGAGTCAGAAGACAGAAGTTGACTGGAGGGAGTAGGAGAAAGTCAGTGAGTCTCGACCGAGTTTGGCAGAGGCTGGTTGGAGTGGGTTCCAGCCAGCTCCAGACTGCGGCCTGCGGTAGACGAGGGTACACGGAGCTGCGCCTGCCCCACGTGCGGCAGCATCTTAAGAAAGAACACGAAGAGAATTGTATTGTAGGAAGTGAGAAACAAAGTCATAGCACAAGGAGAAGAAAACCAGAAGGAGTCCTGTCCTGTGAGAGGCTGCCTCCTTCTGGGGCGCGGACCGGTAGCCAGAACACCAAAGGAGTAATAGACTCTATGTTTTACTTCAGAGACTGGCAGGACAGTTAATTCTACGTTGGCTGCCCGACCATCATACACAGGAGGCACGGTGGCAAATTGTGGTGGCTGGGGCGTCTCTAGGGTCCCTATAAAAAGCCTCATGCCACCAGTCATATGTGTTTTGTTCTATCCAACTACGGGGAACAGTGAGAAGAGTAATAGCAGTGAGGATCTTATTGGAGCTTATGCAAGTAGGGACCTACTGTGTTACTATGCGCATAAGAAGGCTATTGATTTCCACCTGGATAAGGAGACTCTGGAATTGCCCTCAGACCGACCGGACTCTGCCTACCCCGTAATCCGCACCCTGGGCTGTGGATGCTGAAGCCTTCAGTAAAGGTAAAGAGACTGCAACCTTGTGTCCTCGTTATTCACTGCGCCTCACACCATCCACTATCCACCATCTACTCTTCTGGGAAGCCCTGGGGATACACTTCACCTATGGGAAGGTATACGATCTAGCTGCCATCACATCACCCCAGCGGACCCCTAAGCAGCGTCGGTCACCCTGACCGAATACCACAGGTCACGAACACTATTAATCCATCCAAACTCTGCCTTTTATTGGGCGCCCCTCTTAGGGCCACGGGCCGGGTCGGGCCACCGTGACATCCCCGCTGAAGAACCGAAGGACCCGGTACTGAGTACCCCATTGCCCTTACGTGGGGGCGATCCATAAACTTTTTACCTCTGTTCACAGCTGCAGGCTCACACTGTCATCTGATAGTGTGAGAACCACAGCGCTCTGACCGGTGGTAATGATCTTACCGCCGATCAGAGCCGCTAGTGTTTCTTGTTCTGTAATGCAGAAGACGCGAAGAAGTGCGAGAAACACTCGGTGTTCGGGGGGCCGAACCCGAACAGTAACATGGACTTTCTGGTGAAGTCCAAGTTCAGGGTCCGTGCCCGAACAGCATGTGTTTGGTACAGACCCCAAACTATACTGTTCTGGTTTGCCCATCTCTACCCAACAGAACTCAGTCGAATGTTCTTGGCCTTTTATTGGGTTTTAGGTGGAAAACTAGGCTTAACTGTTCTATGGCCAACATGTTAAGTCAGATAAGGTCCATGTTCTAGTATTTTCTTTCCAGGGTCATTTTTGACCCACTACTATACTAGTCAGGGCCAGCGTCAGCACCCGGCTTACCCGGGCAAGTGCCACGGCCCTGGCGAGACAGGGGGGCCCATTCAGGGCCAGAATTAGGGGCAGGCAGCTGCCTAGGGCCCCCTCCCCCAGGGGCCCTCAGCTAGCGGCACATCACGCAGCCGCTATGGGGCCTCTGTGAGGCAGGGGGGCCGCCTGTTGCCAGCGCCAACTCCCCCGCCGCCGCATTGAACTACACCGGCGTCTGCTACATGGTTGTTCTATATACTAAATGGGCCGTGTTATATACTATGTAGGCTGTGTTATATAATATGTGGCTGTGCTATATACTATATGGGCTGTTATATGCTACGTGGGCTGTGCTATATACTACGTGGCTGTGTTATATGCTACGTGGGCTGTTATATACTACATGGCTGTGCTATATACTACGTGGCTGTGTTATATGCTACGTGGGCTGTTATATACTACATGGCTGTGTTATATGCTACGTGGCTGTGTTATATACTACGTGGGCTGTGTTATATACTACATGGCTGTGTTATATGCGATCATGAATCGCAGCATGTGTTAAAGGGGGGGCCCACTGAGACTCTCTCGCCCGGGACCTTCAAAAACCTGGAGCCGACCCTGATACTAGTAAACACTGTTGTTTTGTTGGAAAATCTCGATTTCTTAGTTCTTCTGTCTTTACTGTTTTTTAGAGCATGTACTTGACCCTTTGTTTTTTACCCATGACATCAATACCGTTGGGTCCATGCCGCCGTCCTGATCAATCCTGTGTCTATTTATAAGTCATTTATCAGGAAGTTCGCCGAGAGGCTAAACAAGAGTCCCAATATGATAAATGAAAAGACAGGAAGATTCGAGTCATAAGCCAATAACACAGCAATGTCCTCGCTGTCCTTGTATTGCTTCCTATATCACACGGGTCACCAAGTGTATTACCGGCTCATGTTTTATTATAGTCTCTGGTGAAGGTCGTCTTGTATCCGAGACCTTTCTTCCTCTACATGCACCTGATTAAATACACGTACGCTATTGTTATAGTTATTTATTATCTATTTTTAATGGACTCACATGGCAGTGACATATACGAGGGATGGGATCAAAGATTTTTTTATATATTTCCAGCTGTTATTCAACCGTTAGCTGGGCATTGAAATGGACTGTTAAAATTATAGATTTATTTTTTTGTAAAATTTAGCAGTTTTGCCAAGAATTCTTTAATTTAAATTAATAAAAAGAGCAAACAAGAGTACAGCAGCCTCTGTAAGGGCAAAGATATATGGAAATATTGACTATATGACATCGGGATGGCATACTGCTATACAGAATATAGTAAAATGAAGCTACTTTGTGCAGAGGTGAATCTAGGTTTTCCTGCGCCCAGGGCAAAAATTCAGTTTGATGCCCCCCTAAAAACAGCTTAAGTGGTTTGAGTAGTCCTCATGTGTCCTCTCATATGCGATTTGCACATTTACAGTCATGTGTCAACAAGCTGCTCTTTATAATTCCCACAATGTTCAGTGAAATACTACAGTCCCTGCTTCACTGAGAAAAGCAGGAAGGGATGAAAGTATGAAATTTGAATGAGTAATTACATGATCACCGCTGGAATTGTCAAGCAGAGCTGAGTCCTGACAGTGAGTATCTTCCATGCTGTTAGGATTTGGCATGCTACAGTTTAATTTTGTAATTAATGCTTCCATCATCAATACAGATGTAGCAATCTTTACTTTGTCAGATGGCACAATGCTTTATTAACCTTGTCTCCCTCTCTCTGGAGTACTCTGGAATACCCGCTCAATCTGCAATAAGGTTTGTGTGATTCATGGCCTTTTTCTCTCTCGCAACCTTGCCTTCCTCGGCCTCACAGAAACATGGCTAACACCATCTGACACCACCTCCCCTGCTGCGCTGTGTTATGGTGGCCTCCACTTCACCCACACCTCTCGCGCCGGCAACAGACATGGTGGAGTGGGTCTTCTCCTTTCTTCTAACTGCACCTTTAACCCAATCCCACCTCTACCCTCCCTTATCCTCCCCTCTTTTGAAGTTCACTCTGTCCGCATCTACTCTCCCTCCAACCTCCAAGTGGCCGTCATATACCGACCTCCGGGCCCGGCCATTGCCTTTATTGACCAATTCTCTACCTGGCTTCTTCACTTTCTCTCTGCTGACATTCCCACCATCATCATGAGTGACTTCAACATCCCCACTGATACCCTTCAGTCAACAGCCTCCAAACTTCTGTCTCTTAATTCATCTTTTGGACCTACTTAGTGGTCCTCCACAGCCACCCACACAGACGGACACACATTAGACCTGGTGTTCACCCGTCTCTGCTCTCTATCTAACTCCACTACCTCCCCTCTCCCTCTATCCGACCACCATCAGCCCACTTTCTCATCCCTTTTCCTCCTCACCGGTCACCCATGTCCAGCAACATGCGCATCCCCGCAGAAACCTCACACACCTAGACACCCAAGCACTCTCTGACTATCCTACCACTGGCATCCATATCCTCATTCCACGACACAGACAGTGCCACTGCTTTCTACAATGCCATTCTCGCATCAGCTATTGACACGGTTGCCCCTCTCGTTCATGGCAGAGTGCGACGTATCAATAGACAACCCTGGCACAATAACATCACTAAAAAGCTCCGGCAAGTGTCCAGGGTTGCAGAGCGGTGTTGGAAGAAAACACATTCGCAAGACAACTTCATTGCATTCAAACAGGTAACACTCGCTTTCAAATCTGCTCTCACCTCTGCTAAACAGGCCTACTTCACAACCCTCGTATCTTCCCTATCCTACAACCCCAAACAGTTATTCAAAACCTTTAACTCCCTTCTCCGCCCCCCACTGCCCCCTCCAACCTCCCTCATCTCTGCTGAGGACTTTGCTACACACTTTAAAAATAAGATCGACCAAACGAGGCAAGTTCATTGTTCAACCACCACAACCCCTTTGTATACCAGACCAATGCCCAAACCCCATAACCTCCCTATCCAACATCACTGAAGGGGGGCTTAATTGTCTCCTCTCCAAATCGCACCTCACCACCTGTGCGCTCGACCTCATCCTATCCCACCTCCTCCCCAACCTCACCGCCACTCTTATTCCATCCCTAACCCACCTCTTCAACCTATCACTAACTATTGGCACGTTTTCTTCTGCTTTCAAACATGCCACAATCACGCCTATCCTTAAAAAGCCAACCCTTGATCCAACTGCTATGTCCAACTATCGCCCAATATCGCTGCTCCCATTTGCTTCCAAGCTCCTGGAGCAGCATGTCTATGCTGAACTTTCCTCCCACCTCTCATCTAACTTGCTCTTTGACAAACTACAATCTGGTTTCCTCCCCCATCACTCAACTGAGACAGCCCTAACCAAAATTACTAACAACCTACTTACAGCCAAAGCTAACGCACAATACTATTTACTCCTCCTTCTAGACCTGTCCCCTGCTTTCGACATAGTTGACCACTGCCTCCTACTACAGATCCTCTCCTCCTTTGGTATCAAAGGCCTTGCCCTATCCTGGATCTTCTCATACCTTTCCAACCACACATTCAGCGTCTCCCACTCCCACACTACCTCCTCATCCCACCTTCTCTCTGTTGGAGTCCCCCAAGGCTTTGTCCTAGGACCCTTACTCATCTCAATCTACACACTTGGCCTGGGAAAACTCATAAAGTCCCATGGATTCCAGTACATTTATGCTGATGACACTCAGATGGTCTCAGGCCCAGACGTCACCTCTCTGCTGTCCAGAATCCCAGAGTGCCTATCAGCCATATCCTCCTTCTTCTCCTCTCGCTTCCTCAAACTCAATGTGGACAAATCTGAACTCATCATCTTTCCTCCATCTCATAGATCTTCCTTACCTGACCTATCTACCGCAATTAACGACATCACACTTTCCCCCGCTGCCTCGGAGTAACCCTTGACTTTGCCCTGTCCTTCAAACTGCACATCCAAGCTCTTTCCACCTCCTGTTGCCTCCAGCTCAAAAATATCTCCAGAATCCATCCTTTCCTCAACCGTCAATCTACTAAAATGCTTGTGCATGCCCTCATCATCTCCCGCCTCGACTACTGCAACATCCTTTTCTGCGGCCTTCCTGCTAACACTCTTGCACCTCTCCAGTCCATCCTTAACTCTGCTGCAGAACTAATTCATCTCTCTCCTCGCTACTCCTCCGCTTCCCCCCTCTGCAAATCTCTTCACTGGCTCCCATTCCCTCAGCGTATCCAGTTCAAATTATTAATACTGACATACAAAGCCATCCATAACCTGTTTCCTCCATATATCTCTGATCTAATCTCCCGATATTTTCCCTCACGCAATCTCCGGTTCTCCCAAGACCTCCTTCTCTCCTCCACACTTATTCGCTCCTCAGCCAACCGCCTCCAAGACTTCTCCCGAATATCCCCCATCCTCTGTATTTCTGTGCCTCAACACGTCTGACTATCAACCACATTCAGATCCTTCAGACGGAACCTGAAAACCCATCTCTTCATGAAAGCCTACAGCCTGCACTGACCCCGCTGCCTCCTCACCAACACCGGAGCTCCTGCAACCCTCGACCTACTGTCTCCTTCCCCATCATCCTGTAGAATGTAAGCCCGCAAGGGCAGGGTCCTCGCTCCGTGGGGAGCTCAGCTCACCAGATGCTGCCGAGGGAGTAAAGAGAAGGAGGAGGAAGGAGATGGGCATGTAAGGCTACGTTCACATTAGCGTTGCGCGCCGGTGCGTCGGCGACGCAACGGCGACGCAACGCACGACGCATCAAAAAACGCGCGCAAACGCACGCAAAAACGCTGCGTTTTGCGACGCGTGGGTCGTTTTTTGACGAAAATCAGACACACAAAAAATGCAACTTGTTGCATTTTCTTGCGTCCGACGCTAGCGTCGAAAACGACGCACGTGTCGGAAAACGCAACAAAAAAAACGCACGCGTCCCCCATGTTAAACATAGGGGCGCGTCGCCGCTGCGTCGCCGCTGCGTCGCCGCTGCGTCGCCGACGCAACAGCGACGCACATTAGCGGAACGCTAATGTGAACGTAGCCTAACAGCAAGACAGGAGGCGGATGGTCGGGAGATGGCTGAAAGAAGGGGAGACACCATACCTCTGGGTCTCAATACAGGTATGAGGCGCAATTTATAAAAGTCAATATTTCAGTGTTATTAGGGATAAGAAACATAAGAGACACCTTCACAGAGTGCAGCCTTAGTGCTGCTGAAGGTTGTTCTTTTACTTAAAAACGCCGTGGGGGTGACAAGTTCCCTTTAATAGCTGTCTACAAATATCTGAAGGGATGTAACAGTGTAGAGGGATCATCCTCATTCTAATTTGCACATGGAAGCACGAGAAGCTATAAAATTAAACTGAAAGAGAGAAGATACAGATTAGATATTAGAAAAGCACTATTTGCAGAGGCGTAGCTAGAGCTTTTGCCGCCCGGGGCTGGTCCCGAGCTTGGCGCCCCCCCCCCCCAGCAGGAATAAGACCTCAGATGTAGAACTTTAATTGTTTCGCCGGTGAATGTTACCATCACATGATCGGGACTGCAAAAATAACCAAGTTCTGCTTACCTGACCGCGCTCCTGCTCTCTCCACGCAGCTGAAACGTGCACTCGCCGGCGACTGACAATGATGTCAGACGCCGGCGACATGCACACTGGGACTGACGTCAGCTGCCAGCCTCAGATTGGCTGGCGGCTGTTAACTATTGACGTGCGGGCGCGGGCCCACACGTCAATAGCGTTAAACAGCTGCAGCGCCGGCCGCAGCCCGGTGACCCACCCCCAGGGCCGGCTCCAGGTTTTTGAGGGCCCCGGGCAAAAGAGTCTCAGTGGGTCCCCCCCCCCCCTTTTAACACATACCACGATTCATGATGCCCAGATACGGCAGAGAAATCTAGGTATAGTCCAATGCCAGATTTCACTTCTTACATGAGTGACAGCTATTGTAAATTCTACAGTGTATATATACAGGACAGGAGGAGTGGTACTGTGCAGTGTATATATACAGGAGGAGTGGTACTGTGCAGTGTATATATACAGGAGGAGTGGTACTGTGCAGTGTATATATACAGGAGGAGTGGTACTGTGCAGTGTATATATACAGGAGGAGTGGTACTGTGCAGTGTATATATACAGGAGGAGTGGTACTGTGCAGTGTATATATACAGGAGGAGTGGTACTGTGCGGTGTATATATACAGGAGGAGTGGTACTGTGCAGTGTATATATACAGGAGGAGTGGTACTGTGCAGTGTATATATACAGGAGGAGTGGTACTGTGCAGTGTATATATACAGGAGGAGTGGTACTGTGCGGTGTATATATACAGGAGGAGTGGTACTGTGCAGTGTATATATACAGGAGGAGTGGTACTGTGCGGTGTATATATACAGGAGGAGTGGTACTGTGCAGTGTATATATACAGGAGGAGTGGTACTGTGCAGTGTATATATACAGGAGGAGTGGTACTGTGCAGTGTATATATACAGGAGGAGTGGTACTGTGCGGTGTATATATACAGGAGGAGTGGTACTGTGCGGTGTATATATACAGGAGGAGTGGTACTGTGCAGTGTATATATACAGGAGGAGTGGTACTGTGCGGTGTATATATACAGGAGGAGTGGTACTGTGCAGTGTATATATACAGGAGGAGTGGTACTGTGCAGTGTATATATACAGGAGGAGTGGTACTGTGCAGTGTATATATACAGGAGGAGTGGTACTGTGCGGTGTATATATACAGGAGGAGTGGTACTGTGCGGTGTATATATACAGGGCAGTGGTGCTGTGCGGTGTATATATACAGGGCAGTGGTGCTGTGCGGTGTATATATACAGGAGGAGTGGTACTGTGCAGTGTATATATACAGGAGGAGTGGTACTGTGCAGTGTATATATACAGGAGGAGTGGTACTGTGCAGTGTATATATACAGGACAGTGGTACTGTGCAGTGTATATATACAGGAGGAGTGGTACTGTGCAGTGTATATATACAGGAGGAGTGGTACTGTGCAGTGTATATATACAGGAGGAGTGGTACTGTGCAGTGTATATATACAGGAGGAGTGGTACTGTGCAGTGTATATATACAGGAGGAGTGGTACTGTGCAGTGTATATATACAGGACAGTGGTACTGTGCGGTGTATATATACAGGGCAGTGGTGCTGTGCGGTGTATATATACAGGAGGAGTGGTACTGTGCGGTGTATATATACAGGAGGAGTGGTACTGTGCGGTGTATATATACAGGAGGAGTGGTACTGTGCGGTGTATATATACAGGAGGAGTGGTACTGTGCAGTGTATATATACAGGAGGAGTGGTACTGTGCGGTGTATATATACAGGAGGAGTGGTACTGTGCGGTGTATATATACAGGAGGAGTGGTACTGTGCAGTGTATATATACAGGAGGAGTGGTACTGTGCGGTGTATATATACAGGAGGAGTGGTACTGTGCAGTGTATATATACAGGGCAGTGGTACGGTGCAGTGTATATATACAGGGCAGTGGTACTGTGCAGTGTATATATACAGGGCAGTGGTACGGTGCATTGTATATATACAGGGCAGTGGTACGGTGCATTGTATATATACAGGGCAGTGGTACGGTGCATTGTATATATATAGGGCAGTGGTACGGTGCAGTGTATATATACAGGGCAGTGGTACTGTGCAGTGTATATATACAGGGCAGTGGTACGGTGCATTGTATATATATAGGGCAGTGGTACGGTGCAGTGTATATATACAGGGCAGTGGTACTGTGCAGTGTATATATACAGGGGAGTGATGGTACTGTGCAGTGTATATATTTCAGCAGCCGCCCAGCCCAGGCCCCCAGCACTTGTCCTGTATATATATTATATATACTGTCATGCAGGCTGTATAGATACAGTATATACATATACAGGACAGGTGCTGGGGGCCTGGGCGGCTGCTGAAGTATATAATATACAGTATATCAGCTGTGGCCGCCCCAGGTCACCCAGACTGTCAGAATACAGGGATACATCGCACTCACTCAGGGCGGCAAGGCTTGCCAAGGAGCTCCTCCAGAATCTGCCTGTCCTGATGTAAGTTCAGCAGTCAGCGAGGGCCGGGGCGGGCGGAGGAGCAGAGCAGGAGAACTCTCCGCCCACAAAACAATGTCACGCTGGCTGCCTTGTTAACCCCGATGTGCCTGCACTGCCTGGCCCTGCACTGACTGAAGAGATGCTTGTGCCAGCAGGGCTAGATGCCCGCCCCCCGCATTGTGCCGCCCGGGGCGGCCCGCCCCCCCCGCACCCCCCTTCCTACGCCACTGACTATTTGATAGCAAGGGTGATCAATGAGTGGAACATATAGTAATAGATCAAGGGGATCGCAGTCACAAGTATTATTTCGTCCTCAGAAAAAAGTAGTACACTTAAATTGATCAATCTGAGGACATAGAAGGTCAATTGCCAAAATTAAGTTTTATTATTGGAAGAAAAACATTAATTGACCAGACATACAAAGGCCACCTTTGGCCTTTGTCAAGGCAATTATCTATAGAAACATAATAATAAGAAGGTTGAAAAATATTAAAATGAATGCATATTGGTCAAATTAAAAACAGAAGGGAAAATACTATCAAATATACATTAACATAATGATATCCATAGAGAACAATACATAACTCTGTATGTTGACATCAGCATGTATGCATATATACTGAATAAAGATATCGCATCATAAACATAGAAAGGGCAAGATCTCCCCAAAGAAGGCTTCTAACCACTATAGAAAGAGTGACCGTGATGACATAATCACCTGTTCACCAGAAATAACCATGTGTGATGACTGATATATCAAAGTATACCTATATTCAATCATCAGTATAAAGAGAGATACAGAGAGATATTAAGTCCAGGGTCCATATGGTAATCAAACCGAAAAATAAACATTTATAGCGTCAGTAATATGTGTGGAGCGGAAGAGAGGAAAAAATCTAGAGAGCTACTGCGCAAGCGCAAGATCGCTAACACGCGCATGCGCTGAGAAGACAAAAGGATGGAAGTGGGGCAAAAGCAGGAACCGCTACATGTAAAAAGAAATGTCGGATGTAGCCGTAATATAAAATATTTACATCGGTACAGGAGAGTAAATGTAGATGAAAAGAATATGAGGGCATCAGCCACCGGGTAATATCGGAACTATATCGCCATATACAGATAATATGTAAAAGGCAAATGTATATCATGAAAAACCGGAAATGGGGCAGCAAGAAGGATGTGTTGTAAACATTGTAAGAAGATATGTAAAACTGAGAACTAACAACTTATGGATTCTAAGAAGTACATGAGAATTGAAGACTCACAAACCTGTAGGAAATAGATATACACCAAATATGTGAGGGACCACCGGACTAAGTCTATAAAATAGAAAAGGAGAAAAAGAAAAAAAGGGGATTAGGATATAACATAACAATATATACATAATGTATAACCAGAGGTAAATGCCCTACTATACATTGATGCTAACTCAAAATAAGGTAAAAGAACTACGTGCAATATCATATACACTCGAGAACCTACAAGTCAACAAGGGTATGCTATCTATGATTTGATATCATAGCTGTGAGATGTTATGATTGTGGGCAACAAAGTGTGCTGGTATAGGTAACATTACCCTCTTGCATCGGATAGTTGATTTACAGTTAGGGCCAGAAATATTTGGACAGTGACACAATTTTCGCGAGTTGGGCTCTGCATGCCACCACATTGGATTTGAAATGAAACCTCTACAACAGAATTCAAGTGCAGATTGTAACGTTTAATTTGAAGGGTTGAACAAAAATATCTGATAGAAAATGTAGGAATTGTACACATTTCTTTACAAACACTCCACATTTTAGGAGGTCAAAAGTAATTGGACAAATAAACATAACCCAAACAAAATATTTTAATTTTCAATATTTTGTTGCAAATCCTTTGGAGGCAATCACTGCCTTAAGTCTGGAACCCATGGACATCACCAAACGCTGGGTTTCCTCCTTCTTAATGCTTTGCCAGGCCTTTACAGCCGCAGCCCTCAGGTCTTGCTTGTTTGTGGGTCTTTCCGTCTTAAGTCTGGATTTGAGCAAGTGAAATGCATGCTCAATTGGGTTTAGATCTGGAGATTGACTTGGCCATTGCAGAATGTTCCACTTTTTGGCACTCATGAACTCCTGGGTAGCTTTGGCTGTATGCTTGGGGTCATTGTCCATCTGTACTATGAAGCGCCGTCCAATCAACTTTGCAGCATTTGGCTGAATTTGGGCTGAAAGTATATCCCGGTACACTTCAGAATTCATCCGGCTACTCTTGTCTGCTCTTATGTCATCAATAAACACAAGTGACCCAGTGCCATTGAAAGCCATGCATGCCCATGCCATCACGTTGCCTCCACCATGTTTTACAGAGGATGTGGTGTGCCTTGGATCATGTGCCGTTCCATTTCTTCTCCAAACTTTTTTCTTCCCATCATTCTGGTACAGGTTGATCTTTGTCTCATCTGTCCATAGAATACTTTTCCAGAACTGAGCTGGCTTCTTGAGGTGTTTTTCTGCAAATTTAACTCTGGCCTGTCTATTTTTGGTATTGATGAATGGTTTGCATCTAGATGTGAACCCTTTGTATTTACTGTCATGGAGTCTTCTCTTTACTGTTGACTTAGAGACAGATACACCTACTTCACTGAGAGTGTTCTGGACTTCAGTTGATGTTGTGAACGGGTTCTTCTTCACCAAATTAAGTATGCGGCGATCATCCACCACTGTTGTCATCCGTGGACGCCCAGGCCTTTTTGAGTTCCCAAGCTCACCAGTCAATTCCTTTTTTCTCAGAATGTACCCAACTGTTGATTTTGCTACTCCAAGCATGTCTGCTATCTCTCTGATGGATTTTTTCTTTTTTTTCAGCCTCAGGATGTTCTGCTTCACCTCAATTGAGAGTTCCTTTGACCGCATGTTGTCTGCTCACAGCAACAGCTTCCAAATGCAAAACCACACACCTGGAATCCACCCCTGACCTTTAAACTACTTCATTGATTACAGGTTAACGAGGGAGACGCCTTCAGAGTTAATTGCAGCCCTTAGAGTCCATTGTCCAATTACTTTTGGTCCCTTGAAAAAGAGGACGCTATGCATTACAGAGCTATGATTCCTAAACCCTTTCTCTGATTTGGATGTGGAAACTATCATATTGCAGCTGGGAGTGTGCACTTTCAGCCCATATTATATATATAATTGTATTTCTGAACATGTTTTTGTAAACAGCTAAAATAACAAAACTTGTGTCACTGTCCAAATATTTCTGGCCCTAACTGTATGCTGGGATATGCGGTCTCGGATATGCTGGGTAGTCTCACCAACATATCCGAGACCGCAAGGACATTTAATAAAATAAATAACATAAGCAGAATCGCAGCTATAAAATCTGCGAATAGGAAACTGTTTACCTGATCTCGGATGGGTAAATGTATCCCCTCTTGTGATATTAGAACATTGGAGACAGTGCAAACAGGGAAATGTTCCCTTCCGTGAAGAGGTAAGAAAGTTTTGACTCATATCAGTTTTGGAACTCCCAATGCCAGCTGAAACAAGGAGATTCCGTGGACTGGTGGTTTCTTGTGGCACATGAGTGGGGGAACTAGAAACTCAGGAGTGTCCGGATATGATAATCCAAGTGAAGGCCAATGTTTATGTAGAATCTTGTGGAATAATTGCTTGAAGGGATGGTAGGTATTTACAAAGGCAATTCTCCGTATATCAGACCGTGATGTATTGGAGGATGAAGTATCCATAGAACAATTCAGAAACGTGTCGGGGTAGCCTCAATCCCGAAATTTGGAGGCCATAGCATTCAATCTCAAAGAGCGTTGGGAAGGGTCAGAGACAATCCGATTTATCCTCTGAAACTGTGATTTTGGAAGAGACCTTTTAATATGACGAGGATGGCAGCTCGTAAAGAACAGTAAGCTGTTCTTATCTGTCGGTTTGACATATAAATCCGTGGATAATAATCTGCCATCATTAATGATGACTAGAAAAAAATGGAATGGATCTCTGATCATGTTGTATTGAAATAGTTAATTTAACAACGCTCTGATTAATGGTGTGATAAAAAGACATAAGAGATTCGATGTCACCACTCCAAATGAGAAAAATATCATCTATGTATCTCTTCCATAGTAGACAATACTGTTGGAAGAGTGGGTGTGTGTAGACAAATGTAGATTCAAATTTAACCATAAAAATATTGGCGTTAGGAGGCGCCACAGGCTGGTGGAACAGGCTGCCACGAGAGATGGTGACTTCAATGGAAGTCTTCAAACAGAGGCTGACAGACATCTGTCTGAGATGGTTTAGTGTTATGCTGTGCTATCAGGCAACACAGTGTGCAGTAATCAGCGCACATACAGTGATATGGCAATAACCCAAAAACAATAGAACAAGCTCTAAGACGTGGAATCTCTGCAGACTGCAATACCTGAACCTATCCTCACACAACTAAAAGCAGCAGTGGATTGCGCCTAACACTACCTATGCAACTCGGCACTGCCTGAGGAGCTGACTAGCCTGAAGATAGAAATACAAGCCTGACTTGCCTCAGAGAAATACCCCAAAGGAATAGGCAGCCCCCCACATATAATGACTGTTAGCAAGATGAAAAGACAAAACGTAGGAATGAAATAGATTCAGCAAAGTGAGGCCCGATATTCTAGACAGAGCGAGGATAGCAAAGAGAACTATGCAGTCTACAAAAAACCCTAAAGCAGAACCACGCAAAGGGGGGCAAAAAGACCCACCGTGCCGAACTAACGGCACGGCGGTGCACCCTTTGCGTCTCAGAGCTTCCAGCAAAAGAGAATAGCACAGCTGGACAGAAAAAACGGAAACAAAAACAAAGTAACACTTATCTAGCAGAGCAGCAGGCAACAGGAAAGATGCAGTAGCTCAGATCCAACACTGGAACATTGACAAGGAGCAAGGAAGACAGACTCAGGTGGAGTTAAATAGCAAGGCAGCCAACGAGCTCACCAAAACACCTGAGGGAGGAAGCCCAGAGGCTGCAATACCACTTGTGACCACAGGAGTGAATTCAGCCACAGAATTCACAACAGTACCCCCCCCTTGAGGAGGGGTCACTGAACCCTCACCAGAACCCCCAGGCCGACCAGGATGAGCCACATGAAAGGCACGAACAAGATCTGGGGCATGGACATCAGAGGCAAAAACCCAGGAATTATCCTCCTGAGCATAACCCTTCCATTTGACCAGATACTGGAGTTTCCGTCTAGAGACACGAGAATCCAAAATTTTCTCCACAATATACTCCAATTCCCCCTCCACCAAAACAGGGGCAGGAGGCTCCACAGATTGAACCATAGGTGCCACGTATCTTCTCAACAACGACCTATGGAATACATTATGTATGGAAAAGGAGTCTGGGAGGGTCAGACGAAAAGACACCGGATTGAGAATCTCAGAAATCCTATACGGACCAATAAAACGAGGTTTAAATTTAGGAGAGGAAACCTTCATAGGAATATGACGAGAAGATAACCAAACCAGATCCCCAACACGAAGTCGGGGACCCACACGGCGTCTACGATTAGCGAAAAGCTGAGCCTTCTCCTGGGACAAGGTCAAATTGTCCACTACCTGAGTCCAGATCTGCTGCAACCTGTCCACCACAGAATCCACACCAGGACAGTCCGAAGACTCAACCTGTCCTGAAGAGAAACGAGGATGGAACCCAGAATTGCAGAAAAATGGAGAGACCAAGGTAGCCGAGCTGGCCCGATTATTAAGGGCGAACTCAGCCAACGGCAAAAATGACACCCAATCATCCTGGTCAGCAGAAACAAAACATCTCAGATATGTTTCCAAGGTCTGATTGGTTCGTTCGGTCTCGCCTTTAGTCTGAGGATGGAAAGCCGAGGAAAAGGATAGGTCAATGCCCATCCTACCACAAAAGGCTCGCCAGAACCTCGAGACAAACTGGGAACCTCTGTCAGAAACAATATTCTCAGGAATGCCATGCAAACGAACCACATGCTGGAAGAACAAAGGCACCAAATCAGAGGAGGAAGGCAATTTAACCAAGGGCACCAGATGGACCATTTTAGAAAAGCGATCACAGACCACCCAAATGACCGACATCTTTTGAGAAACGGGAAGGTCAGAAATGAAATCCATCGAAATATGTGTCCAAGGCCTCTTCGGGACCGGCAAGGGCAAAAGCAACCCACTGGCACGTGAACAGCAGGGCTTAGCCCTAGCACAAATCCCACAGGACTGCACAAAAGCACGCACATCCCGTGACAGAGATGGCCACCAGAAGGATCTAGCCACTAACTCTCTGGTACCAAAGATTCCTGGATGACCAGCCAGCACCGAACAATGAAGTTCAGAGATAACTTTACTAGTCCACCTATCAGGGACGAACAGTTTCTCGGCCGGACAACGATCAGGTTTATTAGCCTGAAATTTCTGCAACACTCTCCGCAAATCAGGAGAGATGGCAGACACAATGACTCCTTCCTTGAGGATACTCGCTGGCTCAGATAACCCCGGAGAGTCGGGCACAAAACTCCTAGACAGAGCATCCGCCTTCACATTTTTAGAGCCCGGAAGGTACGAAATCACAAAATCAAAACGAGCAAAAAATAACGACCAACGGGCCTGTCTAGGATTCAAGCGCTTGGCAGACTCGAGATAAGTAAGATTCTTATGATCAGTCAATACCACCACGCGATGCTTAGCTCCCTCAAGCCAATGACGCCACTCCTCGAATGCCCACTTCATGGCCAGCAACTCTCGGTTGCCCACATCATAATTACGCTCAGCAGCAGAAAATTTCCTGGAAAAGAAAGCACATGGTTTCAACACTGAGCAACCAGAACCTCTCTGTGACAAAACCGCCCCTGCTCCAATCTCAGAAGCATCAACCTCGACTTGGAACGGAAGAGAAACATCTGGTTGACACAACACAGGGGCACAGCAAAAACAACGCTTCAACTCCTGAAAAGCTTCCACGGCAGCAGAAGACCAATTAACCAAATCAGCACCCTTCTTGGTCAAATCGGTCAATGGTCTGGCAATGCTAGAAAAATTACAGATGAAGCGACGATAAAAATTAGCAAAGCCCAGGAATTTCTGCAGACTTTTCAGAGATGTCGGCTGAGTCCAATCCTGGATGGCCTGGACCTTAACCGGATCCATCTCGATAGTAGAAGGGGAAAAGATGAACCCCAAAAATGAAACTTTCTGCACACCGAAGAGACACTTTGATCCCTTCACGAACAAGGAATTAGCACGCAGTACCTGGAAAACCATTCTGACTTGCTTCACATGAGACTCCCAATCATCAGAGAAGATCAAAATGTCATCCAAGTAAACAATCAGGAATTTATCCAGATACTCACGGAAAATGTCATGCATAAAAGACTGAAAAACAGATGGAGCATTGGCAAGTCCGAACGGCATCACCAGATACTCAAAATGACCCTCGGGCGTATTAAATGCCGTTTTCCATTCATCTCCCTGCCTGATTCTCACCAGATTATACGCACCACGAAGATCAATCTTAGTAAACCAACTAGCCCCCTTAATCCGAGCAAACAAGTCAGATATCAATGGCAAGGGATACTGAAACTTAACAGTGATCTTATTAAGAAGGCGGTAATCAATACACGGTCTTAGCGAACCATCCTTTTTGGCTACAAAAAAGAACCCTGCTCCCAATGGTGATGACGATGGGCGAATATGTCCCTTCTCCAGGGATTCTTTCACATAACTGCGCATAGCGGTGTGTTCAGGCACGGACAAATTAAATAAACGACCCTTAGGGAATTTACTACCAGGAATCAAATTGATAGCACAATCACAATTCCTATGCGGAGGTAGTGCATCAGACTTGGGCTCTTCAAATACATCCTGAAAGTCAGACAAGAACTCTGGGATGTCAGAAGGAATGGATGACGAAATAGACAAAAATGGAACATCACCATGTACTCCCTGACAACCCCAGCTGGTTACCGACATAGAGTTCCAATCTAATACTGGATTATGGGTTTGTAGCCATGGCAACCCCAACACGACCATATCATGCAGATTATGCAGTACCAGAAAGCGAATAACTTCCTGATGTGCAGGAGCCATGCACATGGTCAGCTGGGCCCAGTACTGAGGCTTATTCTTGGCCAAAGGTGTAGCATCAATTCCTCTCAACGGAATAGGACACCGCAAAGGCTCCAAGAAAAATCCACAACGTCTAGCATAATCCAAATCCATCAGATTCAGGGCAGCGCCTGAATCCACAAATGCCATGACAGAATACGATGACAAAGAGCATATCAAGGTAATGGACAGAAGGAATTTGGACTGTACAGTACCAATGACGGCAGAGCTATCGAACCGCCTAGTGCGCTTAGGACAATTAGAAATAGCATGAGTGGAATCACCACAGTAGAAACACAGCCTGTTCAGACGTCTGTGTTCTTGCCGTTCAACTTTAGTCATAGTCCTGTCGCACTGCATAGGCTCAGGTTTACTCTCAGACAATACCGCCAGATGGTGCACAGATTTACGCTCGCGCAAGCGTCGACCGATCTGAATGGCCAAGGACATAGACTCATTCAAACCAGCAGGCATAGGAAATCCCACCATGACATCCTTAAGAGCTTCAGAGAGACCCTTTCTGAACCAAGCCGCCAGTGCAGATTCATTCCACAGAGTGAGTACTGACCACTTCCTAAATTTCTGACAATATACTTCTACATCATCCTGACCCTGGCATAAAGCCAGCAAATTTTTCTCAGCCTGATCCACTGAATTAGGCTCATCGTAAAGCAATCCAAGCGCCTGGAAAAACGCATCAACATTACTCAATGCAGGGTCTCCTGGCGCAAGAGAAAACGCCCAGTCCTGTGGGTCGCCGCGCAAAAAAGAAATAATAATCAAAACCTGTTGAATAGGATTACCAGAAGAATGAGGTTTCAAGGCCAGAAATAGCTTACAATTATTTTTGAAGCTCAGGAACTTAGTTCTGTCACCAAAAAACAAATCAGGAATAGGAATTCTTGGTTCTAGCATAGATTTCTGATCAATTGTATCTTGAATCTTTTGTACATTTATAACGAGATTATCCATTGAGGAGCACAGAGCCTGAATATCCATGTCCACAGCTGTGTCCTGAAGCACTCTAATGTCTAGGGAAAAAAAAAAAAAAACTGAAGACAGAGCTGAGGAAAAAAAAATGATGTCAGGACTTCTTTTTTCCCTCTATTGAGAATCATTGGTTTGGGCTCCTTGTACTGTTATGCTGTGCTATCAGGCAACACAGTGTGCAGTAATCAGCGCACATACAGTGATATGGCAATAACCCAAAAACAATAGAACAAGCTCTGAGACGTGGAATCTCTGCAGACTGCAATACCTGAACCTATCCTCACACAACTAAAAGCAGCAGTGGATTGCGCCTAACACTACCTATGCAACTCGGCACTGCCTGAGGAGCTGACTAGCCTGAAGATAGAAATACAAGCCTGACTTGCCTCAGAGAAATACCCCAAAGGAATAGGCAGCCCCCCACATATAATGACTGTTAGCAAGATGAAAAGACAAAACGTAGGAATGAAATAGATTCAGCAAAGTGAGGCCCGATATTCTAGACAGAGCGAGGATAGCAAAGAGAACTATGCAGTCTACAAAAAACCCTAAAGCAGAACCACGCAAAGGGGGGCAAAAAGACCCACCGTGCCGAACTAACGGCACGGCGGTGCACCCTTTGCGTCTCAGAGCTTCCAGCAAAAGAGAATAGCACAGCTGGACAGAAAAAACGGAAACAAAAACAAAGTACCGTATATACTCGAGTATAAGCCGACCCGAGTATAAGCCGACCCCCCTAATTTTGCCACAAAAAACTGGGAAAACTTATTGACTCGAGTATAAGCCTAGGGTGGAAATGCAGCATTTACCGGTGAATTTCAAAAATAAAAATAGATCATTATTTCCCCATAGGTGTGAACCATATAGTGCTCTGCACCGTTCATTGTGCCCCCTAGCTGTGCCATATACGGTGCTCTGCACCGTTCACTGTGCCCCATAGCTGTGCCATATACGGTGCTCTGCACCGTTCACTGTGCCCCATAGCTGTGCTGTGCCATATACGGTGCTCTGCACCGTTCACTGTGCCCCATAGCTGTGCTGTGCCATATACGGTGCTCTGCACCGTTCACTGTGCCCCATAGCTGTGCTGTGCCATATACGGTGCTCCCGGCGTCTCGTTCCGGCGCCTCCATCTTCCCGGCGTCTCTGCTCTGACTGATCAGGCAGAGGGCGCCGCGCACACTATATGCGTCATCGCGCCCTCTGCCTGAACAGTCAGAGAGCAGAGACGCCGGGAAGATGGAGGCGCCGGCCGGGAAGATGGATCGGCGCCCGGCGGCTGGAACGAGGACAGGTGAATATGCTATACTCACCTAGTCCTGGCGATCCTCGCGCTGTCCCCTCCTGTCTTCGGCGCTGCAGCTTCTTTCTCTATCAGCGGTCACCGGCACCGCTGATTAGAGGAATGAATAGGCGGCTCCGCCCCTATGGGAGGTGGAGCCGCTTATTCATTTCTGTAATGAGCGGTCCCACGTGACCGCTGAAGAGAGGAAGAAACTGCAGCGCCGAAGCCCGTGGGACGGCAGGGACAGCGCGAGGATCGCTGGGACTAGGTAAGTATACCCCAGCGCCCTCAGCCCCTCACCTGCCGACCCCACCACTACCGTGACTCGAGTATAAGCCGAGGGGGGCACTTTCAGCCCTAAAATTTGGGCTGAAAATCTCGGCTTATACTCGAGTATATACGGTAACACTTATCTAGCAGAGCAGCAGGCCACAGGAAAGATGCAGTAGCTCAGATCCAACACTGGAACATTGACAAGGAGCAAGGAAGACAGACTCAGGTGGAGTTAAATAGCAAGGCAGCCAACGAGCTCACCAAAACACCTGAGGGAGGAAGCCCAGAGGCTGCAATACCACTTGTGACCACAGGAATGAATTCAGCCACAGAATTCACAACAGTTTAGTGAATCCTGCATTGAGCAGGGGGTTGGACATGATGATCCTGGAGGTCCCTTCCAACTCTAACATTCTATGATATGTCTTTTCACATATTCAACATTTCACTATACTGTCTCCTCACACATTCCCCCTTCCCATACTGTTTTTTCACACATTCTCCCTCTCCCCATACTGTTTCTTCACTTATTCTCCACCCTGTTCATACTGTCTCCTCATATATCCCCCTTCCCAATTCTGTCTCCTCACACATTCCTGCCCCTCTGCCTATACTGTCTCCTCACACATTCCTCCTCCTCTGCCTATACTCTCCTCTCATATCTCTCATGCTTAAACTGTCTTCTCACACATCCCATCCTGTAATTTTGTTCCATACAGTTCCCCTCATCCCCACCAATACCTTTTCCTGACAGATTCTTCTCAGCCTATACTGTCTCCTCACACATTGCCCCATCTTCCCCATCCATAATGTCTCCTCACACAGTCCCCCTTTTACTATGCTCATACTGTCTGCACACACATTCCCAACCCTGTCCCAATATTGTCTCCTCAAGCATTTCCCTTTGCACATACTGTCTTCTCACACATTCAAACACCTGCCATACTGTCTCTTCACACATTCCAACCCCTGCCATACTGTCTCCTGACACATTCCAACACGTTATACTTTCTCCTCACACATTCCCCTTCCTTCATACTGTCTCCTCACACATCATTTCTCCTGATAATGTCTCAGAATGTCTCATCACTCATTCTCACCCTCCTCATACTGTTATGGCTGGCAATCAGGCAACACAGCGTGCAGTAATCAGCGCACATACAGAGATCTGGCAATAACCAAAAACAATAGGACGAGCTCTGAGACGTGGAATCTCTGTAGACTGCAGTACCTGATCTATCCTCACACAACTATAAGCAGCAGTGGATTGCGCCTAACAACTACCTATGCAACTCGACACTGCCTGAGGAGCTGACTAGCCTGAAGATAGAAATACAAGCCTGACTTACCTCAGAGAAATACCCCAAAGGAATAGGCAGCCCCCCACATATAATGACTGTTAGCAAGATGAAAAGACAAACGTAGGAATGAAATAGATTCAGCAAAGTGAGGCCCGATATTCTAGACAGAGCGAGGATAGCAAAGAGAACTATGCAGTCTACAAAAAACCCTAAAACGAAAACCACGCAAAGGGGCAAAAGACCCACCGTGCCGAACTAACAGCACGGCGGTGCACCCCTCTGCTTCTCAGAGCTTCCAGCAAAAGACAATAGCAAGCTGGACAGAAAAAAAACAGAAAACAAACTAGAAGCACTTATCTAGCAGAGCAGCAGGCCCAAGGAAAGATGCAGTAGCTCAGATCCAACACTGGAACATTGACAAGGAGCAAGGAAGACAGACTCAGGTGGAGCTAAATAGCAAGGCAGCCAACGAGCTCACCAAAACACCTGAGGGAGGAAGCCCAGAGACTGCAATACCACTTGTGACCACAGAAGTGAACTCAGCCACAGAATTCACAACAGTACCCCCCCCTTGAGGAGGGGTCACCGAACCCTCACCAGAACCCCCAGGCCGACCAGGATGAGCCACATGAAAGGCACGAACAAGATCTGGGGCATGGACATCAGAGGCAAAAACCCAGGAATTATCTTCCTGAGCATAACCCTTCCATTTGACCAGATACTGGAGTTTCCGTCTAGAGACACGAGAATCCAAAATCTTCTCCACAATATACTCCAATTCCCCCTCCACCAAAACAGGGGCAGGAGGCTCCACAGATGGAACCATAGGTGCCACGTATCTCCTCAACAACGACCTATGGAATACATTATGTATGGAAAAGGAGTCTGGGAGGGTCAGACGAAAAGACACCGGATTGAGAATCTCAGAAATCCTATACGGACCAATAAAACGAGGTTTAAATTTAGGAGAGGAAACCTTCATAGGAATATGACGAGAAGATAACCAAACCAAATCCCCAACACGAAGTCGGGGTCCCACACGGCGTCTGCGATTAGCGAAAAGCTGAGCCTTCTCCTGGGACAAGGTCAAATTGTCCACTACCTGAGTCCAGATCTGCTGCAACCTGTCCACCACAGAATCCACACCAGGACAGTCCGAAGACTCAACCTGTCCTGAAGAGAAACGAGGATGGAACCCAGAATTGCAGAAAAATGGAGAGACCAAGGTAGCCGAGCTGGCCCGATTATTAAGGGCGAACTCAGCCAACGGCAAAAATGACACCCAATCATCCTGGTCAGCGGAAACAAAACATCTCAGATATGTTTCCAAGGTCTGATTGGTTCGTTCGGTCTGGCCATTAGTCTGAGGATGGAAGGCCGAGGAGAAAGATAGGTCAATGCCCATCCTACCACAAAAGGCTCGCCAGAACCTCGAGACAAACTGGGAACCTCTGTCAGAAACAATATTCTCAGGAATGCCATGTAAACGAACCACATGCTGGAAGAACAAAGGAACCAAATCAGAGGAGGAAGGCAATTTAACCAAGGGCACCAGATGGACCATTTTAGAAAAGCGATCACAGACCACCCAAATGACCGACATTTTTTGAGAAACGGGAAGGTCAGAAATGAAATCCATCGAAATATGTGTCCAAGGCCTCTTCGGGACCGGCAAGGGCAAAAGCAACCCACTGGCACGTGAACAGCAGGGCTTAGCCCTAGCACAAATTCCACAGGACTGCACAAAAGCACGCACATCCCGTGACAGAGATGGCCACCAGAAGGATCTAGCAACCAACTCCCTGGTACCAAAGATTCCTGGATGACCGGCCAGCACCGAACAATGAAGTTCAGAGATAACTTTACTAGTCCACCTATCAGGGACGAACAGTTTCTCGGCCGGACAACGATCAGGTTTATTAGCCTGAAATTTCTGCAACACTCTCCGCAAATCAGGGGAGATGGCAGACACAATGACTCCTTCCTTGAGGATACTCGCCGGCTCAGATAACCCCGTAGAGTCGGGCACAAAACTCCTAGACAGAGCATCCGCCTTCACATTTTTAGAGCCCGGAAGGTATGAAATCACAAAATCAAAACGAGCAAAAAATAACGACCAACGGGCCTGTCTAGGATTCAAGCGCTTGGCAGACTCGAGATAAGTCAAGTTCTTATGATCAGTCAATACCACCACGCGATGCTTAGCACCCTCAAGCCAATGACGCCACTCCTCGAATGCCCACTTCATGGCCAGCAACTCTCGGTTGCCCACATCATAATTACGCTCAGCAGCAGAAAATTTCCTGGAAAAGAAAGCACATGGTTTGAACACTGAGCAACCAGAACCTCTCTGTGACAAAACCGCCCCTGCACCAATCTCAGAAGCATCAACCTCGACCTGGAACGGAAGAGAAACATCAGGTTGACACAACACAGGGGCACAGCAAAAACGACGCTTCAACTCCTGAAAAGCTTCCACGGCAGCAGAAGACCAATTAACCAAATCAGCACCCTTCTTGGTCAAATCGGTCAATGGTCTGGCAATGCTAGAAAAATTACAGATGAAGCGACGATAAAAATTAGCAAAGCCCAGGAATTTCTGCAGACTTTTTAGAGATGTCGGCTGAGTCCAATCCTGGATGGCCTGAACCTTAACCGGATCCATCTCGATAGTAGAAGGGGAAAAGATGAACCCCAAAAATGAAACTTTCTGCACACCGAAGAGACACTTTGATCCCTTCACGAACAAGGAATTAGCACGCAGTACCTGGAAAACCATTCTGACTTGCTTCACATGAGACTCCCAATCATCTGAGAAGATCAAAATGTCATCCAAGTAAACAATCAAGAATTTATCCAGATACTCACGGAAAATGTCATGCATAAAAGACTGAAAAACAGATGGAGCATTGGCAAGTCCGAACGGCATCACCAGATACTCAAAATGACCCTCGGGCGTATTAAATGCCGTTTTCCATTCATCTCCCTGCCTGATTCTCACCAGATTATACGCACCACGAAGATCAATCTTAGTAAACCAACTAGCCCCCTTAATCCGAGCAAACAAGTCAGAAATCAATGGCAAGGGATACTGAAACTTAACAGTGATCTTATTAAGAAGGCGGTAATCAATACACGGTCTTAGCGAACCATCCTTCTTGGCTACAAAAAAGAACCCTGCTCCCAATGGTGACGACGATGGGCGAATATGTCCCTTCTCCAGGGACTCCTTCACATAACTGCGCATAGCGGTGTGTTCAGGTACGGACAAATTAAATAAACGACCCTTAGGGAATTTACTACCAGGAATCAAATCGATAGCACAATCACAATTCCTATGCGGAGGTAGGGCATCAGACTTGGACTCTTCAAATACATCCTGAAAGTCCGACAAGAACTCTGGGATGTCAGAAGGAATGGATGACGAAATAGACAAAAATGGAACATCACCATGTACTCCCTGACAACCCCAGCTGGTCACCGACATAGAGTTCCAATCCAATACTGGATTATGGGTTTGTAGCCATGGCAACCCCAACACGACCACATCATGCAAATTATGCAGTACCAGAAAGCGAATAACTTCCTGATGTGCAGGAGCCATGCACATGGTCAGCTGGGCCCAGTACTGAGGCTTATTCTTGGCCAAAGGTGTAGCATCAATTCCTCTCAACGGAATAGGACACCGCAAAGGCTCCAAGAAAAATCCACAACGTTTAGCATAATCCAAATCCATCAGATTCAGGGCAGCGCCTGAATCCACAAACGCCATGACAGAATACGATGACAAAGAGCACATTAAGGTAATGGACAAAAGGAATTTGGACTGTACAGTACCAATAACGGCAGAGCTATCGAACCGCCTAGTGCGTTTAGGACAATTAGAAATAGCATGAGTAGAATCACCACAATAGAAACACAGTCTGTTCAGACGTCTGTGTTCTTGCCGTTCTACTTTAGTCATAGTCCTGTCGCACTGCATAGGCTCAGGTTTACTCTCAGGCAGTACCACCAGATGGTGCACAGATTTACGCTCGCGCAAGCGACGACCGATCTGAATGGCCAAGGACATAGACTCATTCAAACCAGCAGGCATAGGAAATCCCACCATTACATCCTTAAGAGCTTCAGAGAGACCCTTTCTGAACAAAGCCGCTAGTGCAGATTCATTCCACAGAGTGAGTACTGACCATTTCCTAAATTTCTGACAATATACTTCTACATCATCCTGACCCTGGCATAAAGCCAGCAAATTTTTCTCAGCCTGATCCACTGAATTAGGCTCATCGTAAAGCAATCCGAGCGCCAGGAAAAATGCATCAACATTACTCAATGCAGAATCTCCTGGTGCAAGAGAAAACGCCCAGTCCTGTGGGTCGCCGCGCAAAAAAGAAATAATAATCAAAACCTGTTGAATAGGATTACCAGAAGAATGAGGTTTCAAGGTCAAAAATAGCTTACAATTATTTCTGAAGCTCAGGAACTTAGTTCTGTCACCAAAAAACAAATCAGGAATCGGAATTCTTGGTTCTAGCATCGATTTCTGATCAATAGTATCTTGAATCTTTTGTACATTTACAACGAGATTATCCATTGAGGAGCACAGAGCCTGAATATCCATGTCCACAGCTGTGTCCTGAAGCACTCTAATGTCTAGGGGAAAAAAAAGACTGAAGACAGAGCTAAGAAAAAAAAATGCTGTCAGGATTTCTTTTTTCCCTCTATTGGGAATCATTGGTTTGGCTCCTTGTACTGTTATGGCTGGCAATCAGGCAACACAGCGTGCAGTAATCAGCGCACATACAGAGATCTGGCAATAACCAAAAACAATAGGACGAGCTCTGAGACGTGGAATCTCTGTAGACTGCAGTACCTGATCTATCCTCACACAACTATAAGCAGCAGTGGATTGCGCCTAACAACTACCTATGCAACTCGACACTGCCTGAGGAGCTGACTAGCCTGAAGATAGAAATACAAGCCTGACTTACCTCAGAGAAATACCCCAAAGGAATAGGCAGCCCCCCACATATAATGACTGTTAGCAAGATGAAAAGACAAACGTAGGAATGAAATAGATTCAGCAAAGTGAGGCCCGATATTCTAGACAGAGCGAGGATAGCAAAGAGAACTATGCAGTCTACAAAAAACCCTAAAACGAAAACCACGCAAAGGGGGGCAAAAAGACCCACCGTGCCGAACTAACAGCACGGCGGTGCACCCCTCTGCTTCTCAGAGCTTCCAGCAAAAGACAATAGCAAGCTGGACAGAAAAAAAACAGAAAACAAACTAGAAGCACTTATCTAGCAGAGCAGCAGGCCCAAGGAAAGATGCAGTAGCTCAGATCCAACACTGGAACATTGACAAGGAGCAAGGAAGACAGACTCAGGTGGAGCTAAATAGCAAGGCAGCCAACGAGCTCACCAAAACACCTGAGGGAGGAAGCCCAGAGACTGCAATACCACTTGTGACCACAGAAGTGAACTCAGCCACAGAATTCACAACACATACTGTCTCCTCACACATTCCCCACCTGCCCATGCTGTCTCCTTCCACAACCCTCCTGCCCATACTGTCTTCTCACACATCCCACCATGTCCATTCTGTCCCATACAGTTCCCCTCATTCCCACCAATACGTTTTCCTCACATATTTTTTTAGCGTATACTGTCATCTCACACATTGCCCCGTCTTCCCCATCCATTAATGTCTCATCACACATTCACCCTCATACTATGCCCATACTGTTTGCTCACACATTCCCAACCCTGTGCCCATATTGTCTCCTCAAGTATTTCCCCCTTGCACATACTAACTTTTTACCACTGTCATTGCCAACAAAGGATATATAACAAAATATTGAGATGAACTTTTGTTAATGACCAAGTACTTATTTTCCACCATTTTTTGCAAAATAAATCTTGCCAAACCAGACAAGGTGATTTTCTGGATTTGTTTTCTCATTGTGAGTCTCATAGTTGTGGTGTACCAAAGATGTCAAATACAGGCCTCTCTCATCTTTTTAAGTGGGTGAACTTGCACAATTGGTCGCTGACTAAATGCATTTTTCCCCACTGTATATAGATAGATAATATACAGATAATCACCCATTCTCACCCTCCCCATACTGTCTCCTGACACATTCCCCCACCAGCCCATACTGTCTCCTCCCACATGCCACCTTGTCCATTCTGTCCCATACAGTTGCCCCCATCCCAACCAATACTTTTTCCTTACACATTTTTCTCAGCCTATACTGTCTCCTCACACATTTCCCCTCGTATTATGCCCATACTGTCTGCTCACACATTCCCAACTCAGTGCCCATATTGTCTCCTCAAGCATTCCGCCTTGCGCATACTGCCTTCTCACACATTACGACCCCTGCCATACTGTTTCTTCATATATTCCAACACCTGCCATATTGTCTTGTGACACATTCCAACCCCTGCCATACTGTCTCCTCACACATTCCCTCTCCTTCATACCGTCTCCTCACACATTCCGCTTCCGATAATGTCTCCTCACACATCCATCCCCTCCCCATACTGTATCATCACCCATTCTCACCCTCCCCATACTGTCTTCTCACACATTCACAAGGAAAACATGCCTGATTTTTTCCAAGAACAGCTCCACTCCTGTCCGTGGGTTATGTTTGGTATTGAAACTCAAACCTATTAAAGTGAATATGAGTGCAATGCAATATCAGACACAACTCATTGGTATCAGTGGCGCTATTTTTTCAATCTTGGAAAACCTCTTTAAATAATTTAGGTGCGTTACAGAGCAAGCTTTCAAATTCTTATCTATCCACATATCTAGTGCCCTGTTATAGCCGTATACATAGTAAAGACCATTTTAGCTTCGGTTTCAAAGGAAACTAAAATCTTCCATCACAGATTGAGCCTCTGGGAGTACACCAAGAAGGGGATCAGAGAAGACATCAACTACGAGTCAATGGATTTATTAAACACTGTGGTGGTATTATTTGGGTTCTCTATAGCGCCACTGTTTGTGTGCAATATGGCAGTATTACCTAATCACTAGCATTCTGTGGACACTATGGCACAATTATTTGCACTATCTGGTGGTATTATTACCATCATTATTGGGACAACTCATTGTGGTTTTATTTATACACTATATGGCAGCATTATTTAGGCACTAGGTCGATTAAGGCGTTATTTATACACTATATGGCAACATTATTTATGCACTTGGTCGATAAATTAATAATCCACTATGCAAAAAGTAAATCACAATATCATATGAACTCAATAAGGCAGCATTATTTATCAATATGGCGGTACTATTTTGGCACTGTGTGGCGGTACTTTTATTTCTTCCTCATGACATTTGCAGGAATTCAAAGACAAAATTCAGTGCATTGTGGGCTATTACAATTTTGGAGGTTGTGGGCCCAATTTTTCGTTTCACAAATTGATTGCATAAGGTGTGATCTGTGTGCAAAACCCAAGCATAAATGAGAAATAAAAAAATAGGAGAATTACATCTATTTCTTTACAAGATGGGACAATTTGGAAAAAAAAGTCTTGCATGTAGAGGTTAATAAATAAATAAGCTTCTTATAAAAATTAAAGACCCCCCAGGGGGCATCCATATCTGAAGAAGACAATAAGAATGGAGGGTTTCCTACGGAATCTAAACTTTTTCTCAATCACCTTCCACCAAGTGAAAAACAAGGGTCTGACCGTGAATGAACAATGCTCGCACGCCCGCACGTGTGGAATACATTCATGCAGGTCCATGTGAATGGAGGAAGAGAGGCGAGCGCGCGTCCACGGGGAGTTCTCGCCGCCCGGCACCGATCCGACCCCCGTCTTCCCTTTTTTTCGAGTTTATTGTTCGGCCACGAGAAATATAATGACAATTCCATCGCTTTTGACAAATATGAGAAACCGGCGGTCGGCGTACAGATGTTGGCCGGACGGAGCAGGTTCCCACAGAAGGAGGAAACGAGCGAGCACAAAAGACACATCGTAGCCGGAGGAAGTGACAGGGTCTCTCTTTGTGACCGAGGACCATGGTGGGATGAGGGGAAAGCTGATCTGTCTATTTTTAGAGGACAGACACTTTCTGCGCAGACTTCACATCAGCCAGTGTTTGTCTATGAGAATGTGCCCATTCATCCCCCATTACATCCCCACTTCCTTACATAGGAAACAGAATGTAAAAGTCTTGTATCTGTGTACAAAGGCGCAGTGCGGGCACACTGCCAGCTAAGGTCACGCTGCTCGTACTTATGAGCTTACGTATTTGCAACCTACAGGGCAACACATTCATGTTTGGCTGCAGATCTTGCAGTGGATCCTTTGCGTTTTTTAAAGTCCCTAGAAAAAAAGAGAAAAAAAATCCCCCAAAATCTCATCAAAAAAGTAAACTCCTGTTTTAAAAAAATAAAGTTTAATCTATGACTGGGAAAGATCATAAAATCCTAGAATGTTAGAGCTGGAAGGGACCTCCTGGGTCCTCGTGTCCAACCCCCTGCTCCATGCAGGATTCACTAAACCATCTCAGACGGATGTCTGTCCAGCCTCTGTTTGAAGACTTCCATTGAAGGAGAACTCACCACCTCTCGTGGCAGCCTGTTCCACTCATTGATCACCCTCAGTTTTTTCTAATATCTAATCTGTATCTTCTCCCTATCAGTTTCATTCAAGTCTTTTTCACACGTGCTGTTGCTTAGTTCTATTCCTCCCATGGTGAGAGAGGAACAAATATAAGCTCCAACATGAGGATGTCACCAAAATTTCACAGGCTCTTGAATGATAAATTTGGGGGTCTTATTTCCCATTCCTCAGTTATAATATCGGTGTACATAAGGCGCCAAGTTTGGATGTAAACTTTGATCCATGTGGTCCTTCTGCCAGCTAAGAAGACAATAGTATCATAAATGGCACACGATCGGTGGGGAACCCTAATAACAGGGAACACCTCCCGCCAACCTCTTGTTCCATTCTTTGCCACATTTGCCATCTCTACATGAAAATTTGCGATTTAGCAAATCTTCCAAAACCTCCAAGAAATCAGCACAACTGGAAGGTTCTTTACATATCAGCAACACATACAGTAGGTCCAACATCCAGATGCACATTCATAGGTATGTCAATTTTGGATGCAATTTTTTTTAGCGTAATCTACCTCCCAACCACTTACAAAGGTCATCAGGTAAGCTTTTTGGTAATTTTTTTCTTCATCCTGCCCAAACCCTGTTGACTTTTTCCTGCTGTGTCTCGTCTCTGCGGAGTTTGCAGCCATACTTTTTTGGTTCTTCATTTTGTAGCTGATACTCATCTTATATACAAAGACGAAAATTATTATACTGCCATACGCTGTGCCCCCTGAAAATTATAGCTCTGCACAATAAGACTCAATGAAAAATATGGTAATATAGTCACACACTAAGGTCCCCCTGTAATATAAAGTCACAGCGCTATGCATTCTGAAAATAATACCGCCACACACTTTGCCCACCTGAAAATAACACTGCCACATGCATTGCGCTATTGAAAATAATGCTGCCAGAAACTGTTTCCCATTGAAAATAATCACTTCATGCACAGCTCCCTATAAGTTCTGGATAAGTTGGAAACTTGGGCTGAAAGGTGGCAGATGAGGTTTAACAATGATAAATGTAAGGTTATACACATGGGAAGAAGGAATCAATGTCACCATAACACACTGAATGGGAAACCACTGGGTAAATCTGACAGGGAGAAGGACTTGGGGATCCTAGTTAATGATAAACTTACCTGGAGCAGCCAGTGCCAGGCAGCAGCGGCCAAGGCAAACAGGATCATGGGGTGCATTAAAAGAGGTCTGGATACACATGATGAGAGCATTATACTGCCTCTGTACAAATCCCTAGTTAGACCGCACATGGAGTACTGTGTCCAGTTTTGGGCACCGGTGCTCAGGAAGGATATAATGGAACTAGAGAGAGTACAAAGGAGGGCAACAAAATTAATAAAGGGGATGGGAGAACTACAATACCCAGATAGATTAGCGAAATTAGGATTATTTAGTCTAGAAAAAAGACGACTGAGGGGCGATCTAATAACCATGTATAAGTATATAAGGGGACAATACAAATATCTCGCTGAGGATCTGTTTATACCAAGGAAGGTGACGGGCACAAGGGGGCATTCTTTGCGTCTGGAGGAGAGAAGGTTTTTCCACCAACATAGAAGAGGATTCTTTACTGTTAGGGCAGTGAGAATCTGGAATTGCTTGCCTGAGGAGGTGGTGATGGCGAACTCAGTCGAGGGGTTCAACAGAGGCCTGGATGTCTTCCTGGAGCAGAACAATATTGTATCATACAATTAGGTTCTGTAGAAGGACGTAGATCTGGGGATTTATTATGATGGAATATAGGCTGAACTGGATGGACAAATGTCTTTTTTCGGCCTTACTAACTATGTTACTATGTTACTATGTTAAATAATAGCTCAACACACTGTGCTCCTGAAAAATAACACTGCCAAGGCCACACACTTTGTTCCCCGTGTAATGGCTCCACATACTGTTTTCTCTGAAAATAATTGCTTCATACACTGTGCCCCTGTAAATAATAGCTTTGCACACTGTACTCCCTGAAAATAAGATTGCCACACACCGTGCTCCCTGTATATAATAGCTCCATATGGTGTACCCTTCTAAAAGTAATACTGTGGCGCATTGCGCTCATAGAAAATAATATCTTCATGCCACATGACTCACTAAAACAATACTGCTATACACTGTGCCTCTCTAAAAATATTACTACAACACACTGTGCTCCCCTGAAAATACTATTGACACACACTGTGCCACGTGAAAATAAGAGCCACACAACATTCCCTCCCTAGAAATAATATTGCCACAGGCTGTACCATAGGAAAATAATATCTGCACACACCATGTTCCTTTGAAAAAAACTGCCACACACTATGCCCCCTAAAAATAAAACTGTACAGAATTCTGCCCTCTGGGAATAATACTGCCACACACTGCACTACAATATTAGCTCTGCAGACTGTTCCCTAGAAATAAATCTACCACTTAAAGGGAACCTGTCACCCCGAAAATCGCGGGTGAGGTAAGCCCACCGGCGTCAGGGGCTTATCTACAGCATTCTGTAATGCTGTAGATAAGCCCCTGATGTTACCTGAAAAAGGAGAAAAGACGTTACATCATACTCACCCAGGGGTGGTCCCACTGCTGGTTTGGTCAGATGGGCGTCTCCGGTCCGCTGCGGCGCCTCCTATCTTCTTTCCATGATGTCCTCTTCTGATCTTCAGCCACGGCTCCGGCGCAGGCGTACTTTGCTCTGCCCTCTTGAGGGCAGATTATAGTACTGCAGTGCGCAGGCGCCGGAAAGGTCAGAGGCCCGGCGCCTGCGCACTGCAGTACTTTGTCTGCCCTCAAGAGGGCAGAGCAAAGTACGCCTGCGCCGGAGCCGTGGCTGAAGATCAGAAGAGGACGTCATGGAAAGAAGATAGGAGGCGCCGCAGCGGACCGGAGACGCCCATCTGACCAGACCAGCAGCGGGACCGCCCCTGGGTGAGCATGATATAACGTCTTTTTCTCCTTTTTCAGGTAACATCAGGGGCTTATCTACAGCATTACAGAATGCTGTAGATAAGCCCCTGATGCAGGTGGGCTTACCTCACCCGCGATTTTCGGGGTGACAGGTGCCCTTTAATATGCTGCCTCCCTATAAATAATACTGACAAATACTTTGCCACTAGAGCAGTACTACCAAACAAAGTGCCCTTGTAAATAATCAATTCACACTGTGCCCCCTAAAAATAATACTTCTACACAATGCCTGTGTGCAAATAGTACTGCTACACACTCTGCCTGCAGAAAATAATGCTGCCCCTGGTAAACAATGTCTCCAAACACTGTGCCCCTAAAAAATAATACTACCAAAACTGAACCTCCTGAAAATAATACTACCACATATTGTACTGTCTGAAAATAAAAGCTTCACGCATAGTTCTTCTTGTAAATGATAGTGCTACACACTGTCCCTTCTGAAAATAATAGTTCCACATCATGTGACCCTCTTAGAATAAAAGTGCCACACACTGTGCCCCCTAAATGTGATTGCTCTATATACTGTAATGGAGCGCCCCGTCAGGGCAGTGGGGTACTCGGTAACGGGTCCGGGACGCCCATATAAAAGGGAAAGGTCTTTAAAGGGATAAAGTTTATGTTTGTGAAGCCAGCTGTGGTATTCGGTCAGGGTGACTGACGCTGCTGTAAGGGGTCCGTTGGGGTGATGTTATGGCAGCTAGATGGTATACCTTCCCACAAATGAAGTATATCCCCAGAGTTCCCGGTGTGTAGATGGTGGATGGTGAGTGGCGCAGAGAAGAATGAGGACACAGGGTTGCAGTCTCTTTACCTTTACTGAAGACTTCAGCATCCACAGTCCAGGGCACCAGACCACAGGGCAGGCAGAGTCCGGCCAGTTTGGAGGCAAGTCCACAGTCCCCCTGTCCAGGTGGAGAATAAAAGTCTTTCCTCTAGCGCCGTAGTGGTGTAGTCCCTTACTGCTAAAGCTTCTCATAAGGTCCTCACAGATGTTATCTCTCTGTCCCCCGGATTGGATAGGACATACCCGTATGACTGGTGACTTGAGGTGGTTTATAGGGAGTCTAGCATGCCCCAGCCTCTAAGGTTGTCACTGTGCCTCCTGGGTGTTTGGTCGGACAGGTAGCATGCAATTAGCTGTCCTACCGGTCTCTGATGTAAGTCATAGAGGTCTTTACAACTACAGTGTTCAGGCTACCGGTCTCTGTGCCTCAAAGGATTCAGCCTGCTTGGGGCCTGTTCCCCTTCTGATATCCTCTCCTGTGCTTCCTCTCCTGAACGCTCGCTGCAAACAATTCGGCCTTCAAATGTCTCTTTCTGGGAGCTGCAGCTCTGAGGGCAAGCACAGCTCCGTGAACCATCTCCTCTGTCCTCTGACAGGAATTTGCTCCTGCCAGGAACAGCTTCCCTGAAGGACTTGCTAACTTTCCCTACAGTCTACCAGTTATATATATGGGGAGTCACCTAGTACATAGGATCAGAAGCTCCCCCTGGTGGCCTGGAGTGTGAAATGTTGCATGTTTGTGGTACCTGGATGCAGTTATCCTTCCTTGCCTCCAAACGTAGCATCACTCTCCCCGGGAGGAAAGCAATACCACTGTGATGACCAGTACCCTGGGGCGCCACAGTAGCCTCTGAATATTATAGCAACTCTGACAAGCTTCCCTGTCTTTGCTTAAGAAAAGCCTCCCCACAGCATTATGCTGCCACCACCATGTGTGACAGTAATCCGCAAAACAGACAGTACAATTCCCCCACAGTATAATGTGTCATGATCCCAATGGCAGGGGATCACTAAAGGACAAGCACAGATACAAACAAGCTCTAGGGCGATGGAACCTGAGCTGACCGCGACCCTGAACCTAACACACAAATAAAAGTAGCCAGGGAACGTGCCTACGATGATCCTAGACGTCTCGCTCCAGCCGAAGATCTAACTTCCCCTATTAGAAGAAACACAGACCTCTCTTGCCTCCAGAGAAATCCCCCACAGAAATAGCAGCCCCCCACATATAATGACGGTGAAATGAGAGGAAAGCACATACGCAGTATGAAAACAGTTTCAGCAAAATGAGGCCCGCTAAAGCTAGATAGCAGAGGATACAAAAGTGAACTGCGCGGTCAGCGAAAAACCCTTCAAAAAACCATCCTGAAATTACTTGAACTCATGTGCCAACTCATGGTACATGAGGAGCAATTTCAGCCCACTAGAGCAACCAGCAGCAAGAATCACATATCTGCAGGCTGGACTAAAAACCAAATAAAGCAAAACACCAAAACAGGAAAATCCAAACTTAGCTTGACCAGAAGGTTCTAGGAGCAGGGAGCAGAGGTAACAAGACACACTGGATACATTGCTAACCGGCGAGGAAATGCCAGCAAAGCCAGGTTAAATAGGAAACTCCCATATCCTGATGGAACAGGTGGAACCCAGAGACCCAGAAAAGACAAGTCACCCAGTACCATCAGTAACCACCAGAGGGAGCCCAAAAACAGAACTCACAACAGTACCCCCCCCTTGAGGAGGGGTCACCGAACCCTCACGAGAACCACCAGGGCAACCAGGATGAGCCCTATGAAAAGCGTGAACCAAATCATCAGCATGAACATCCGAGGCAACCACCCAAGAATTATCCTCCTGACCATAACCCTTCCACTTGACCAAATACTGGAGTTTCCGTCTGGAAACACGAGAATCCAAGATCTTCTCCACAACATACTCCAATTCTCCCTCCACCAGCACTGGAGCAGGAGGCTCAAGCGAAGGAACAACAGGTACCTCATACCTCCGCAACAACGACCGATGGAACACATTATGAATAGCAAACGATGCCGGGAGATCCAAACGAAACGACACAGGGTTAAGAATTTCCAAGATCCTATAGGGACCGATGAACCGAGGCTTGAACTTAGGAGAAGAGACCTTCATAGGAACAAAACGAGAAGACAACCACACCAAGTCACTAACAAGAAGTCGAGGACCCACGCGGCGACGGCAATTAGCAAACTGCTGAGCCTTCTCCTGGGACAACTTCAAATTGTCCACCACATGACTCCAAATCCGATGCAACCTATCCACCACCATGTCCACTCCAGGACAATCAGAAGGTTCCACCTGACCAGAGGAAAAACGAGGATGAAACCCCGAATTACAAAAGAAAGGAGAAACCAAGGTAGCAGAACTAGCCCGATTATTTTTTTTTGTTTCAATAGTTTTTTATTTAGTGATTGATATCATAATCTCCCAACGTAGGAGTTTTAAAAGTACAAAAGACAAAAAAAAAAAAAACAACTGTACTTATATCAACAGAGACATGGTATAACAAATGGGGGGCTTTTACGAACATTCATTTGAGACAAGACCAAGACAAGACTGATACAAAAGGGAAAGTGTATATGAATATGAGCATTAAAAATCCACTTTACAGAATTATTTCTTACAGTACTACGCGTCAGGTCGATACCAACATAGATTAGTTTTTAGGTCGTCAACTCACATGATGTAAAAAAAAAACAAAACAAAAAAAAAAAAAAAAAAAAAAAAAAAAAACAATTTAATATCTACCGCCATTTATACCATCAAGGAGCCACCAATTTGTACCTCACGGAGAGAGTGTAAGTGGTAGCGTCATTTGATTCTCGGGGTTCAAGTCCAGCCATGGGGTCCAGACCTGGAAGAAAGAGCTCCAGCTGTCAGTCCTTGTTGCCTGAATACGTTCGTACAGCATGATAGTGTTTATTCTTTCCTTGACTTGGGATATCGAGAGCGACGATGTCCTCCATTTTGACGCTATATGTATTTTGGTCGCCATTCCCAACAGGGTCACCAGTCTAAATAGATTTTTGGAGACCCCCGACGGCTTTAATCCGAGCAGGAATGTCAGTGGGTCTAGTGTTATCTCCCCTCCATACATCCCATCGATCATAAGTTTTACTTCCTGCCACAGTCCAGCAACCACAGGGCATGTCCACCAAATGTGTTTCATATCTCCAGGCGCGTCGCAGCCTCTAAAACATTTATCTGATATCTGAGGATAAATGGCGTGCAATTTCGTGGGTACCTGATATGTTCTGTTGAGAACTCTAAGGGAAGATTCTACCATAGATACCTGGTGAGAGCCCCTTGATAGTGCATCACAACAGCGCTGCCATTCCTCTAGAGAGATTTCGCACTCCAAATCCTCCTCCCATTGACGCATAAATCTAAGTTTTTCCTCCTCTCGCGCCGAGGCAAAAGAAGAGTACAGCATGGAGATCACTCCTCTCCCCAAGGGATCGCCCGAACACTTCTGCTCGAATCCCATTAGTCTAAAAGGATCTCTGCCTGGTACACATTTTCTAACAAAATCAAGGATCTGATTCATTCGAAACGCTTCTCTAACTGGGGGTTCATGTTTTTGGATAAACTCTTGTCTAGATAAGGCGATATTAAACGGGGAGCAGAGGTGTTTTATTGTAGTTAATCCTTTCAGGATCCACCAAGAAAAGGGCTGGGGGTCAAGTCCTGGAGGAAACATTGGGTTATTGAAAAGCGAATTTAACGGTGTACCTATGGTCTGTAGCTTATTCTTGAACCTCTCCTTTCTCCATAAGAGCAGGGACTGTGCTGCGAAGGGCGCTATACTAGAGATTTGTTGTGGAAGTTTTGCCTCGGTCCATAAAAGGCCTGCTAGGGAGTAAGGTTTAAGTAGAAACGACTCTAATTGGACCCATCTAGGCCTATCTATTGTTGAGCAGATTCTAGTCAGCTGGGCAATCTGGGCAGATTTGAAATAGTTAATAAAGTTAGGCAAAGAAAGTCCCCCTTTTTTTCTGTGCTTAAACATGATTTGTTGTTTAATCCTTGGCTTTCTCCCTTGCCAGATAAATTTGGAGACCATTGAATGTATGTCGCGTAACGCTCTAGAGGGTACTGATATGGGGAGGGAACGGAATAGGTATAGGAACCTTGGGAGAGTGACCATTTTTATAGCATTTATTCTGCCTAGCCAAGACAGTGTTAGCGACGACCATTTGGACAGGTCTTTTTGAAGGTTCTTTATTAGAGGAGCATAATTCCATTTATATAGCGTCGATCTGTTAGTCGTAAGATTAATTCCTAGATAGGTTAAGTAGTGGTCCTTTTTTTCAAAGCCAAATTGTGACACTAAGTGTGACTGTACCTTCTCCGGTGTGTTTAAGAATAGGGCTTCCGATTTTTCAATGTTTATTTTAAGCCCTGATATTAATTCGAAGTCATGAAGTAGTGAAAATAAGTTAGGGAGGGTGGTATGGGGATTAGTGAGGGACAAAAGCAAGTCGTCAGCAAATAAACTGACTTTGTATTGTTCTCCCAAATTGGTTGGTCCTAATATATTGGGGGCGCTTCTTATGGCTTCCGCCAGAGGCTCCATTGCTAGTGCAAATAGGGCAGGTGAAAGGGGACACCCCTGTCTAGTTCCTCTCATTATATTAATCGGAGTGGGATGCAAAGATGGGAGTTTAAGGTAAGCAGTTGGTTTATCGTATAATAAAGACAAACAGTTAATTAGTTTACGGGGAAGGCCTAATACTGATAATATCTCGAAGAGATATGGCCAGGAGACTGAATCAAAGGCTTTCTCTATGTCTAAAGCCAGAAGCATAGTGGGTTGTTGGGAGTTGGTTGCTGCATGTATTATATTTAGGTTTCGTCTTATATTATCTGGCCCCTGTCTTCTTGGTATAAAACCTACTTGGTCTCTGTGTATAAGAGAAGGGAGTACCCTATTGACTCTGTCTGTAATGATGGATGTGAATATTTTGAGGTCAACATTGAGTAACGAGATAGGTCTGTAATTTTTGGTTAACTGGTGGTCTTTTTTTGGTTTGGGGATCACTGTAATATGTGCTACATAAAATTCTGAGGGCATTTGAGACCCGTTTAACAGTGCGTTACAAAATTTTGTAATGTGTGGTATAAGTATGTCTTTAAACTTTTTATAATATGGCGCTGTAAGACCATCGGGCCCAGGAGCTTTGTCTTTTTTAAATTTTTGAATTATCAACCCCACTTCTTCATCTGATATCGCAGTTTGTAGTGATTGGGAGGAGGAATCAGTAATTTTAGGGAGCGAAAGATGTTGCAAGAAGGAGTGTAAAAGATGTGGTGGTGGAGAGTCCGGGGGTGAGCACAACTTTTGGTAAAAGCTATGAAACTCTTTGTAAATAGCTTCAGGGTGAGCTGAGGTTCGGCCATTACTACCTTTGATTGAGTAGATAGTATTCAGTGATTCTTTTTGACGTAATTGACGCGCAAGTAGTTTACTTGGTTTGTTCGCTTGTCTGTAAAAGGAGGCCTTTGTCCAAGCCAAAGCACGCTCTGTTTTATTAGTGAGGACGGCGTCCAACTGAAGCTTGACATTTTGTATCTGTTTAGTCAGATATCGCGAAGGGTGCTGTTGATTAGCCTGTTCTAAGTTTTCTAATTTATTTTCTAGCTTAGATTGTAGCTCCCTTCTGTTCTTTTTTTTATTAGAAGCTAATTTGATTAGAGTGCCAGTGATATATTTTTTATGTGCTTGCCATATGTTTCCCGGGGATGATTCCTCATTTACGTTAGTTTGAAAATAGAGCTTAAGATCGTTACTGACCTTAGCTGCAATCTCTGGGTCTGTCAGTAGCGATTCATTCAGGCGCCATCTAAATAGTCTAGATGAGTTTGTATTGAACTTAAACACTGAGAGGACCGCGTCGTGGTCCGACCAGGAGGATGGAATATGGCGGGAGAACAATACTCCCGGCAATGTGTTAGCTGTGGTCATCTGCATGTCTATTCTCGAGTACGTTTTGTGCACATTAGAGAAGAAAGTGTATCCCCTCGTGGTCTCATTTATCTCTCTCCAGACATCAACTAGCCTGTGCTCGCTCATTAATCTCTGTATCTTTCGTCTGTCTCCCCTGGATATGTCTGAGCGTTTTTTTGCTGTGCAGTCTAGGGCAGGGTTTAGGGTGAAGTTGAAGTCTCCGCACCAAATTAGGTGTTGATAGGGGATTGCCGAGATTTTGGATAATATTGATTTAAATACAAGTGTTTGAGTTGCTGCTGGCATATAACTATTTATTACGCAGATATGTTGCCCTTGTAGATTGCCGTGGAGAATTATAAACCTGCCTTCTGGGTCTATAATGGTATTTTCTATCTGCAATGCTAAACTATTTTTAAGGAGTATGGCCACTCCTCTAGTTTTACGCTCCCATGCTGACAGGTAGAAACGGGAATAGCCAGGGTTGAAATATTTAGGGCTAGAGGTTTTAGAAAAGTGAGTTTCTTGCAGACATATGATATCCGGTTTGTGTTTGCAATAGTCTATAAAAGCTTTTTTGCGCTTTATGGGTGAGTTGAGTCCGTGTACGTTATGAGATATAACTCTACACATAGCTATGAGTCATACTACCGCTAAAGTTCACCATCTTGTCAGGTAGCCGATTCCAGCTTAGGCTGGATAGTGGAGCGTATCCATATCTGTAGGGAAACATAAGGGTAAAGACAAGACAGGGGGAGACAATTACACACAACATGAAACAATTAAACAGTTGGGTCAAATACCCTTTCAAGGCGACACTCTGGGGTCCCATAATAAAAGGAAACCCAGACATCGACCGGGTTGGGCAACATGCATTGAGTCCCAGCAACCTAGCCCTTACTAAATGTTAACTATGTTAGACCTTAAACTAGAAAACAGTGAAAGTTATCTGAAGGCTTACTAATTAGGAAAATCAAATACTGTTCAGAATTGATAACCAAATTCAGCAACTAGCTGCTGCAAGTCAGTTTAGCTGGTAAATTACTGCAGGTTCGAAATATAAATCTAAAGCGCTAAGTTCACGCTTCAGCAGTCTGGCATAAAGAAAGAAATCCTTTTGGCGCGAGCTTGGATTGTGCTCAGGTAACCCGAGCGTTCTGGCTCCTGGTCCTGGGGGTCTGTGTCCACTCTTTCTGCGGCCGTGGTCTCCGTTGCTGCTGGGGGGGCAAGGTCTCCGTAACAGGGATTCCAGCTCGCTCTAGGGCTCTTTTTCCTTCCTCTAGAGATCGGCACACAAATGACTCATTGCCGTGGGTAAATATCAGGGCGAATGGAAACCCCCATCGGTATTTGGCGTCTTTCGCCTGAAGAGCGGTGGTGATCGGTTTCAATGATCTTCTCCTAGCAAGCGTAGCAGGAGAAAGATCTGCGAACAGTCGCACTGAACTTGGTAATCCAGGTAGAGAGGACATTTCCCTAGTTGCTGCCATTATTAAATCTCTCGATTCTTCATAGTGCATTTTAAGCACCACGTCCCTAGGGAAGTCTGCTGATCGTGATCTGCCCAATGCTCTGTGGATCCTTGTGATGTGAAGTAGTACAGGGTCAGTCTCTGGGAGTAATGCCTTAAACAGCGTTTCTGCCATGTCTTTAAGGGTTATTACAGACTCCGGGAGGCCTCTGATTCGTATATTACTTCTGCGAGATCTGTTCTCATAATCTTCGCATTTGATTTCAAGGTCTATTATGCGCTCAGTGTGTGCCTTAATTGTCTCTTGATCCTCCTCAAGGGCCTCAGCCGCTGCCTCCATTTTATCTTCCAGACTGGAGGTGCGCTGTATAATCTCTTGTAATTGTGCTGTAACACTGTGCATAGCCGATTTTAATTCGGTACGGAATGTCTCCTGTATAGTCTTAATGAGCGCTGCCGTGGGGGTCACCGCCTCACCTGTGTCTCCAGTATCCTCTGCTTCCGCTCCGCTGGCTGCTGCTGTGTGTGAGGCAGAGGGAGAAGCTGCTGCAGCGGCCATTTTACCCACGCTGCTATTCAGGAGGAGCTCCTCTATTGTGCGGCTCGCTGTCTGTCCCGCACCTCCTTTCCTCGGCATATTCACCCCTGCCGTTCTCGGTGGTGAGTACTTGCCGCTCCGGTGGTTTTCGTTGCGGTCTCGTTGCTCTTTAGGGCTGCGACGGTTGATTGGGATGCGGAGCTCAGCCGGCCATGTCCGACTCGGCTAAGGTCCGCGCATGCGCCCCCCTAGCCCGATTATTAAGGGCAAACTCGGCCAGCGGCAAAAAGGTAACCCAGTCATCCTGATCAGCAGAAACAAAACACCTTAAATAAGTTTCCAAGGTCTGATTAGTTCGTTCAGTCTGGCCATTCGTCTGAGGATGGAATGCAGACGAAAAGGACAAATCAATGCCCATCTTAGCACAGAACGTCCGCCAAAATCTAGACACAAACGGATCCCCTGTCAGAAACGATGTTCTCAGGAATCCCATGCAAACGAACCACATTCTGAAAAAACAGAGGGACCAACTCAGAGGAGGAAGGCAACTTAGGCAAGGGTACCAGATGAACCATTTTAGAAAAGCGATCACACACAACCCAGATGACGGACATTTTTTGAGAGACAGGGAGATCCGAAATAAAGTCCATGGAAATGTGCGTCCAAGGCCTCTTCGGGATAGGCAAAGGTGACAACAATCCACTGGCCCGAGAACAGCAAGGCTTAGCCCGAGCACAAACCTCACAAGACTGCACAAAAGAACGCACATCCCTCGACAAGGAAGGCCACCAAAAAGACCTGGCCACCAAGTCTCTAGTACCAAATATTCCAGGATGACCTGCCAACGCAGAAGAATGGACCTCGGAGATGACTCTACTGGTCCAATTATCCGGAACAAACAGTCTCTCAGGCGGACAACGATCAGGTTTACCCGCCTGAAACTCCTGCAAAGCACGTCGCAAGTCTGGGGAGACAGCAGACAAAATCACCCCATCCCTAAGGATACCAGAGGGCTCAGAATTTCCAAGGGAGTCAGGCACAAAACTCCTAGAAAGAGCATCCGCCTTCACATTCTTTGAACCTGGCAGGTATGAAACCACAAAATTGAAACGAGAGAAAAACAGTGACCAACGAGCCTGTCTAGGATTCAGACGCCTGGCAGACTCAAGGTAAATCAAATTTTTGTGATCAGTCAAGACCACCACACGATGTCTAGCACCCTCTAGCCAATGACGCCACTCCTCAAATGCCCACTTCATGGCCAAAAGTTCCCGATTACCAACATCATAATTCCGCTCAGCCGGCGAAAACTTTCTAGAAAAAAATGCGCATGGCTTCATCACTGAGCCATCGGAGCTTCTCTGTGACAAAACCGCCCCCGCTCCAATCTCGGAAGCATCAACCTCAACCTGAAAAGGGAGCGAAACATCTGGCTGACGCAACACAGGAGCAGAAGAAAACCGGCGCTTAAGTTCCTGAAAGGCCTCCACAGCCGCAGGAGACCAATTAGCAACATCAGCACCCTTCTTAGTCAAATCCGTCAAAGGCTTAACAACACTAGAAAAATTAGTTATAAAACGACGATAGAAATTAGCAAAGCCCAAGAACTTCTGTAGACTCTTAAGAGATGTAGGCTGCGTCCAGTCACAAATAGCCTGAACCTTGACGGGATCCATCTCAATAGTAGAAGGGGAAAAAATATACCCCAAGAAAGAAATCTTCTGGACTCCAAAGAGACACTTTGAGCCTTTTACAAACAAGGAATTGGCCCGCAGGACCTGAAACACCTTCCTGACCTGCTGAACATGAGACTCCCAGTCATCAGAAAAAACCAAAATATCATCCAAATACACAATCATAAATTTATCCAGATATTCACGGAAAATATCGTGCATTAAGGACTGGAAGACTGAAGGAGCATTAGAAAGTCCAAAAGGCATTACCAAATACTCAAAATGGCCCTCAGGCGTATTAAATGCGGTTTTCCACTCATCACCTTGCTTTATTCGTATAAGATTATACGCACCCCGAAGATCAATCTTAGTGAACCATTTAGCCCCCTTAATGCGAGCAAACAAATCAGTCAACAATGGCAAAGGATACTGATATTTTACGGTAATCTTATTCAAAAGACGATAATCTATGCAAGGCCTCAAGGAACCATCTTTTTTGGCCACGAAAAAAAAACCTGCTCCCAAAGGGGACAAAGATGGACGGATATGTCCCTTTTCCAAGGACTCCTTAACATAATCCCGCATAGCAGTATGCTCTGGCACTGACAGATTGAACAAACGACCTTTAGGAAATTTACTACCAGGAATTAAATCTATAGTACAATCGCAATCCCTGTGAGGAGGAAGCGAACTGAGCTTAGGCTCCTCAAAAACATCCCGATAATCCGACAAAAACACAGGAATCTCAGAAGGAGTAGATGAAGCGATAGAAATCGGAGGTGCATCATCATGAACCCCCTGACAACCCCAGCTTAACACAGACATTGATTTCCAGTCAAGGACTGGATTATGAGTTTGTAACCATGGCAGACCAAGTACTAGAACATCATGCAAATTATACAGTACCAGGAAGCGAATCACCTCCTGATGAACGGGAGTCATACGCATGGTCACTTGTGTCCAGTACTGAGGTTTATTCATAGCCAAAGGTGTAGAGTCAATTCCCTTCAAAGGAATAGGGACTTCCAGAGGCTCCAGACTAAACCCACAGCGATTGGCAAATGACCAATCCATAAGACTCAGGGCAGCGCCTGAATCCACATAGGCATCGACGGAAATGGATGATAATGAACAAATCAGAGTCACAGACAGAATGAACTTAGACTGTAAAGTACTAATGGCAACAGGCTTATCAACCTTTTTTGTGCGTTTAGAGCATGCTGATATAACATGAGCTGAATCACCACAATAAAAGCACAACCCTTTTTTCTGCCTATACTTTTGCCGTTCACTTCTGGACTGAATTCTATCACATTGCATTATCTCAGGTGACGGTTCAGACGACACCGCCAAATGATGCACAGGTTTGCGCTCCCGTAAACGCCGATCAATCTGAACAGCCATAGTCATAGACTCATTCAGACCAGCAGGCGCAGGGAACCCCACCATAACATCTTTAATGGCCTCAGAAAGGCCATCTCTGAACTTTGCAGCCAGAGCGCACGCATTCCACTGAGTAAGCACCGACCACTTCCGAAATTTTTGACAATAAATTTCTGCTTCATCTTGCCCCTGAGAGAGGGCCAACAAAGCTTTTTCAGCCTGAATCTCTTGGTTAGGTTCCTCATAGAGCAAACCCAATGCCAGAAAAAACGCATCCGCATTAAGCAACGCAGGGTCCCCTGGTGCCAATGCAAATGCCCAATCCTGAGGGTCACCCCACAGGAAAGATATAATTATCTTGACTTGCTGAGCAGGGTCTCCAGAGGAGCGAGATTTCAAAGAAAGAAACAACTTGCAATTGTTCCTAAAATTCAGAAAACGAGATCTATCTCCAGAAAAAAACTCTGGGACAGGAATTCTAGGTTCAGACATAGGAGCATGTACAACAAAATCCTGTATATTTTGAACCTTAGTGGCAAGATTATTCAGGCTGGAAGCCAAACTCTGGACGTCCATGATAAACAGCTGGGATCAGAGCCATTCAAAGATTAAGAGGAGGAGGAAGTAGCCAGGCTGCAATAAGGCTAGGCAGCGAACTCTGAGGGAAAGAGAAGGAAAAAAAAAAAAAAAAACTTCCTCAGACTACTTATCCTCCTACTTCAGCCAATACAATTAACACTTTGTGGGCCGGTTATACTGTCATGATCCCAATGGCAGGGGATCACTAAAGGACAAGCACAGATACAAACAAGCTCTAGGGCGATGGAACCTGAGCTGACCGCGACCCTGAACCTAACACACAAATAAAAGTAGCCGGGGAACGTGCCTACGATGATCCTAGACGTCTCGCTCCAGCCGAAGATCTAACTTCCCCTATTAGAAGAAACACAGACCTCTCTTGCCTCCAGAGAAATCCCCCACAGAAATAGCAGCCCCCCACATATAATGACGGTGAAATGAGAGGAAAGCACATACGCAGTATGAAAACAGTTTCAGCAAAATGAGGCCCGCTAAAGCTAGATAGCAGAGGATACAAAAGTGAACTGCGCGGTCAGCGAAAAACCCTTCAAAAAACCATCCTGAAATTACTTGAACTCATGTGCCAACTCATGGTACATGAGGAGCAATTTCAGCCCACTAGAGCAACCAGCAGCAAGAATCACATATCTGCAGGCTGGACTAAAAACCAAATAAAGCAAAACACCAAAACAGGAAAATCCAAACTTAGCTTGACCAGAAGGTTCTAGGAGCAGGGAGCAGAGGTAACAAGACACACTGGATACATTGCTAACCGGCGAGGAAATGCCAGCAAAGCCAGGTTAAATAGGAAACTCCCATATCCTGATGGAACAGGTGGAACCCAGAGACCCAGAAAAGACAAGTCACCCAGTACCATCAGTAACCACCAGAGGGAGCCCAAAAACAGAACTCACAACAATAATGCCTCCAAAGCTCCAACCACAGACAGAATAAATGTTCTCAAAACTCCACACACAGTATTATGACCCTACTGCCTCCACACAATATAATGTTAGTGTGGCTCGCCAGGGTCCTGGTCGTCACAGTAGCATTGCTTTCCTCACGGGGAAAGTGATGTTACGCTTGAAGGCAAGAAGGGATAACTGTAACCAGGTAACCACAAGCATGCAACACATTCACACTCCAGGCCACCAGGGGGAGCTTTTGATCCTATTTACTAGGTGACTCCCCATATACAGTATATGATAGTCTGTAAGGAAAGTTAGTCATTTCTTGCCAGGAGACAGGCTGGATCAGTCTGAGGCAGAAGAGGGTGTACGCAGCTGTGTAGCCGCAATGAAAGAGACATTAAGAAAGCCAGATTGATTGCAGTGAATGTGCTGGAGAGCAAAGCACAGGAGAGGATATCAGGAGGAGACCAGCCCTGAGCAGGCTGCCTCCTTCTGAGGTGCAGAGACCGGTAGCCGGAACACCGAGGTTGTAAGGACCTCTATGACTTACATCAGAGACCGGCAGGATAGCTGAACTCCAAGTTACCTGTCCGACTTAATACCCAGGAGGCTCGGTGACACCCTTAGAGGCTGCCATAACATCACCCCAGAGGACCCCTAAAGCAGCGTCGGTCCCCACTAGCGTCACAAACATAAACTTTATTCCCTTTAAAGACCTTTCCCTTTTAAATGGGTGCCCAGGGCCACGGACCGGGTCGCCACCGTGACATCCCGCTGTGAACACCACTGGACCCGGTACCGAGTACCCCACGGCCCAGGCGGGGCGACTCATTTCCACTGCTCTCAACACAGTATGATGCTCCCACAGTCCCCCCATGCAGAATGATGCCCTCACACAGTATGATGTCTCTACAGTCCAGCCCCCCAGGATGATGCCCTCTAAGCCCTTTTCACAGACAGTAAAATACTTCCACAGCCCCTAGACAGTATGATTAATACAACAGTCGTCTCACAGTGTACTTTCTGCATAGTCCCCCCACAGTATAATGCCCCCATATTATTTTCCACACAGAATGATGTCCCCACAGTCCACCACACACTTTGATTACCCCTACAAAGTATTAAGACCACTACTCAGTATAATTCCCCCACATGCTTTCCACACAGTATTATATCCCCCTCACCCCAACAGTTTTATGTTTTATGCGCTCATCCGCACCAACACATGATGCTCTCACATCCTCCATCACCGTATGATACCACATAGTCCCCACACAGTATGATGGCCCCACTGTTATGAACTGGTGGTTAAGGAGCAACATGGGACGAGCTCTGAAGGAAGTGGTACCTGTACTGACCGCAGTCCCTAAGCTCAACACAACACTAGAAGTAGCCGTGGAATGCTCCTGACACTCCCTAGGCACCTCGTCACAGCCTGAGAACTAACTACCCTAAAGGTAGAAACAGGAAAACTATCTTGCCTCAGAGAAAATCCCCAAAGGATAGATAGCCCCCCACAAGTAATGACTGTGAGTGGAGAGGGAAAAGACATACACAGAATGAAACCAGGATGTAGCACAGGAGGCCAGTCTAGCTAGATAGATAGGACAGGATGGAATACTGTGTGGTCAGTATAAAAACTACAAAAAATCCACACAGAGTTTACAAAAATCTCCACACCTGACTAAAGGTGTGGACGGTAAATCTGCTTCCCAGAGCTTCCAGCTTCACTGAATTAATTCATATTGACAAGCTGGACAAAACATAGAAAGCACAGAACGGATAAGTCCACAACCTGTGGACAGAAAAGAGCAAGCAAGGACTTAACTTTGCTGAACTGGTCAGGATAACAGAGAAATCCAAGAGAGATGTGAATCCAACCAGGAACCATAGACAAGTGGCACTGGCTGAAGGAAAGAGCCAGGCAAAAATAGCCGAGCAGAAAGACAATCAGTGGAAGCAGCTGCAGACTGCTAAATCCAAGGAGCAGCCATACCACTTAAAACCACCGGAGGGAGCCCAAGAGCAGAACTCACAAAAATGCCACTTACAACCACCGGAGGGAGCCCAAGAGCGGAATTCACAACAGTACCCCCCCTTGAGGAGGGGTCACCGAACCCTCACCAGAGCCCCCAGGCCGATCAGGACAAGCCAAGTGAAAAGCACGAACCAAATCGGCGGCATGGACATCGGAGGCAACAACCCAAGAATTATCCTCCTGGCCATAACCCTTCCACTTGACAAGATACTGAGGCCTCCGCCTCGAAAAACGAGAATCCAATATTTTCTCAACCTCATATTCCAACTCTCCCTCAACCAACACCGGGGCAGGAGGATCAACCGAGGGAACAACGGGCACCACATATCTCCGCAACAAAGATCTATGGAAAACATTATGAATGGCAAAAGAGGCTGGAAGAGCCAAACGAAAAGACACCGGATTGATAATTTCAGAAATCTTATAAGGACCAATAAACCGAGGCTTAACCACACTGGAAAAGTTGGCAATGAAACGGCGATAGAAATTAGCAAAGCCCAAAAATTTTTGAAGGCTCTTCACAGATGTGGGTTGAATCCAGTCATGAATAGCTTGGACCTTAACAGGATCCATTTCCATAGACGAGGGAGAAAAAATAAAACCCAAAAAAGAGACCTTCTGAACTCCGAATAGGCACTTAGACCCCTTCACAAATAAAGCATTATCACGAAGGATCTGGAATACCATCCTGACCTGCTTCACATGAGACTCCCAATCATCGGAAAAAATCAAAATATCATCCAAATATACAACCATGAATTTATCAAGATAATTGCGGAAAATATCATGCATGAAAGATTGGAACACAGATGGAGCATTAGAGAGCCCGAATGGCATCACGAGGTATTCAAAATGGCCTTCGGGCGTATTAAATGCAGTTTTCCATTCGTCACCCTGTTTAATACGAACAAGATTATATGCCCCTCGGAGGTCAATCTTAGTAAACCAACTAGCCCCCTTAATCTGAGCAAACAAATCAGTAAGCAAAGGCAAGGGGTATTGGAATTTGACCGTGATCTTATTAAGAAGACGATAATCTATACAGGGTCTCAAGGAGCCATCCTTCTTAGCAACAAAAAAGAAACCCGCTCCCAATGGTGACGAAGACGGCCGAATATGCCCCTTTTCCAAAGATTCCTTAACATAGCTCCGCATGGCGGCATGCTCTGGCACAGACAGATTGAAAAGTCGGCCCTTAGGGAACTTACAACCTGGAATCAAGTTAATAGCACAATCACAGTCCCTATGTGGAGGAAGGGAACTGGACTTGGGCTCATCAAATACATCCTGAAAATCCGACAAAAACTCAGGGACCTCAGAAGAGGGGGAAGAGGAAATTGACATCAAAGGAACGTCACTATGTACCCCTTGACAACTCCAACTAGTCACCGACATAGTTTTCCAATCCAGCACCGGATTATGTTCCTGTAACCATGGAAAACCCAGTACAACAACATCATGCAGGTTATGCAACACCAGAAAACGGCAATTTTCCTGATGTGCTGGAGCCATGTACATGGTCATCTGCGTCCAATACTGTGGTTTATCCTTGGCCAATGGTGTAGCATCAATGCCCCTCAAAGGAATAGGGCTCTGCAAAGGCTGCAAGGAAAAACCACAGCGCATGGCGAATTCTAAGTCCATTAAGTTCAGGGCAGCGCCTGAATCCACAAATGCCAAGACAGAAAAGGACGACAATGAGCAAATCAGTGTCACAGATAAAAGAAATTTAGGCTGTACAGTACTGATGGTAACAGACCTAGCGACCCTCCTAGTACGCTTAGGGCAATCAGAAATAACATGAGCAGAATCACCACAGTAAAAACACAGCCTATTCTGACGTCTGAATTCCTGCCGTTCTATTCTAGTCAAAATCCTATCACATTGCATAGGCTCAGGGCTCTGCTCAGAGGACACTGCCATATGGTGCACAGCTTTGCGCTCGCGCAGACGCCGATCCATCTGAATGGCTAGAGACATAGATTCGCTCAAACCAGTAGGCATAGGGAAGCCCACCATAACATCTTTAAGGGCTTCAGAAAGACCTTTTCTGAAAATAGCAGCCAGAGCATCCTCATTCCATTTAGTGAGCACAGACCATTTCCTAAATTTCTGGCAGTATAATTCTGCCGCTTCCTGACCTTGACACAGGGCCAACAGGGTTTTTTCTGCATGATCCACAGAATTAGGTTCGTCATACAATAATCCGAGCGCTTGAAAAAATGCGTCTACATTCAGCAATGCCGGATCCCCTGATTCAAGGGAGAATGCCCAGTCCTGAGGGTCACCGCGCAGCAAGGATATGATGATTTTAACTTGCCGAATGGGATCACCAGAAGAACGGGGTTTCAAAGCAAAAAACAAGTTGCAGTTATTTTTAAAGTTCAAAAACTTGGATCTGTCCCCAAAAAGCAAATCAGGAGTAGGAATTCTAGGCTCCAAAGCCGGAGTCTGGACAACATAATCTTGGATACTCTGTACTCTTGCAGCAAGTTGATCCACACAAGAAAACAAACCCTGAACATCCATGCCAGAGCATAAATCCTGAACCACCCAGAGATCAAGAGGAAAAAAAAGACAAAACAGAGCACAGAAAAAAAAATGGCTCAGAATTTTTTTTTCCTTCTTTTGAGATGCATTTAATTCATTTTTGGCCACTTGTACTGTTATGAACTGGTGGTTAAGGAGCAACATGGGACGAGCTCTGAAGGAAGTGGTACCTGTACTGACCGTTGTCCCTAAGCTCAACACACCACTAGAAGTAGCCGTGGGATGCTCCTGTCACTCCCTAGGCACCTCGTCACAGCCTGAGAACTAACTACCCCTAAAGATAGAAACAGGAAAACTATCTTGCCTCAGAGAAAATCCCCAAAAGGATAGATAGCCCCCCACAAGAAATGACTGTGAGTGGAGAGGGAAAAGACATACACAGAATGAAACCAGGATGTAGCACAGGAGGCCAGTCTAGCTAGATAGATAGGACAGGATGGAATACTGTGCGGTCAGTATAAAAACTATAAAAAATCCACACAGAGTTTACAAAAATCTCCACACCTGACTAAAGGTGTGGACGGTAAATCTGCTTCCCAGAGCTTCCAGCTTCACTGAATTAATTCATACTGACAAGCTGGACAAAACATAGAAAGCACAGAACGGATAAGTCCACAACCTGTGGACAGAAAAGAGCAAGCAAGGACTTAACTTTGCTGAACTGGTCAGGATAACAGGGAAATCCAAGAGAGATGTGAATCCAACCAGGAACCATAGACAAGTGGCACTGGCTGAAGGAAAGAGCCAGGCAAAAATAGCCAAGCAGAAAGACACTTACAACCACCGAAGGGAGCCCAAGAGCAGAATTCACAACACCCCACATTCCTCTCTATACAGTATTACTATTATACATTTTTATAGTGCCATTTATTCCATGGCGCTTTACATGTGAAAAAAGGGCATACATAGACAAGTACAATAAACATGAGCAATATGAGGCACACACAAGTACAGAAGGAGAGAGGACCCTGCCCACGAGGGTTCACAGTCTACAGGGGATGGGTGAGGATACACTAGGAGAGGGTAGAGCTGGTCGTGCGGAAGTTCAGTAGACTGAGGATCACTGCAGGTTGTAGGATTGTCGGAAGAGGTGGGTCTTGAGGTTCCTTTTGAAAGTTTTCGTGGTAGACGAAAGTCTGATGTGTTGTGGTAGAGAGTTTCAGAGTATGGAGGAAGCACAGGAGAAGTCTTGTATGCGGTTGTGGGAAGAAGAGCATAGAGGGGAGTAGAGAAGGAGATCTTGAGAGGATCAAAGGTTGCATGTAGGTAAGTACCGGGAGACCATGTCACAGATGTATGGAGGAGACAGGTTGTGGATGGCTTTGTATGTCATAGTTAGGGTTTTGAACTGGAGCCTCTGGACAATACGAAGGCAGTGAAGGGCTTGGCAGAGAGGAAAGGCTGGTGAATAGCGGGGATGCAGGTGGATTAGTCAAGTAGCAGAGGTTAGGATAGATTGGAGTGGTGCATGAGTATTAGAGGGGAGGCCAGAGAGTAGGAGGTTGCAATAGTCAAGGCGGGAGATGATGAGGGCGTGCATGAGCGTTTTTGCAGTTTCTTGGTCAAGGAATGTACGGATCCGAGAAATGGTTTTGAGTTTGAGTCGGCAGGAGGAGGCAAGGTCTTTGATATGTGGCTTGAAAGAGAGGGCAGAGTCGAGGGTTACCCCGAGGCACCGAGCATGCGGAACTGGAGAAAGTGAGCAGCCATTGACATTGATGGATAGGTCTGGTGGAGGGGTAGAGTGAGATGGGGGAAAGATGATGAATTCTGTTTTGTCCATGTTCAGTTTTAGAAAGCGAGTAGAAAAGATAAAATAGCGAACATATATTGTGGGATTTTAGTCAATAAGGAGGTGATGTCAGGTCCAGATAGGTAGATCTGCGTGTCATCGGTGTAGAGATGATACTGCAGGCTGTTGGATTCTATGAGCTGTCCCAGGCCAAAGGTGTAGATGGAGAAGAGTAGGGGTCTGTTGTGAATTCTGTTGTCGAGCTCCCTCCTGTGGTCGTAAATGGTACTTCGGCGAGTTCTGTCTATGGGCTCCCTCTGGTGGCTATGAGTGAAGCTGCGGCTGCTGAGGTTCCTTACACAGTTGACGTGGTTTGTTCTTTGGTTGGCTGCTCTATTTAACTCCTCTCAGATCGTTACTCCATGCCAGCTGTCAATATTTTAGCATTGGTTCAGTTCGCTCCTGGATCTGTCTGGTTTCCTGTCTTCTCCTGCAGAAGCTAAGTTCCTGATTATTATTTTTGCTCATTGTTTCTTGTCCAGCTGGTTATCATGATTTTGTCTTGCTAGCTGGAAGCTCTGGGATGCAGAGTGGCCCCGCCGCACCGTGAGTCGGTGCGGAGGTCTTTTTTGCACACTCTGCGTGGTCTTTTGTAGGTTTTTGTGCTGATCGCAAAGTTACCTTTCCTATCCTCTGTCTATTTAGTAAGTCTGGCCTCCCTTTGCTGAACCTGTCTCATTTCTGAGTTTGTGACTTTCATCTTTACTCACAGTCAATATATGGGGGGGGATTCCTTTACCTTTGGGGAATTTCTCTGAGGCAAGGTAGGCTTTATTTTCCATCTCTAGGGCTAGATAGTTCTTAGGCTGTGACGAGGCGCCTAGGGTTTGGTCAGGAGCGCTCCACGGCTATTTCTAGTGTGTGTGATAGGATTAGGGCTTGCGGTCAGCAGAGTTCCCACATCCCAGAGCTCGTCCTGTATGAGGTTTAACTATCAGGTCATTCCGGGTGCTCCTAACCACCAGGTCATAACAGGGGTCCTAGAACTGAGCCTTGGGGAACACCGACAGACAAGGGGCGAGGTGAGGAGGTGGTGTGGGAGAGGGAGACACTGAATGTTCGGTCTGTTAGATAAGATGAGATCCAGGATAGGGCCAAATTTGTGATGCCAAGAGATGTCGCTTGCTCTTCGCGGTTAGTAGGTCATTGGCAGGGCCGTATTTGCCACTAGGCACTTGAGGGCACGTGCCTGGGGGGGACGATGCGGAGGGGTGGCACCTGAGCAAGGTTTTTTTTTTTCAAGTCCTGGGTCACCTCCCGACCGACTGCCCCCCTCCCCCCGCCTGCCTGCCTCCCACCCACCCTCCTTGAAGACGATACGCACCCTGCTCCAGCGATGCCTGGTCTCAGCGTCTGTAGCGCGTCCTGAGTGAGCGGTCACGTGGTACCGCTCATTAAGGTCATGAATATGCAAATATTCATGACCTTAATGAGCGGTACTACATGACTGCTCCCTCAGGAAAAAGGTGCTGCGCCGGGAGTTGGGACAGAGCCAGAGGGATGTCGGCGCGGCCACGCGGTGTGGGACAGGTGAGTATGAGGGACGGGGGGTAGAAAGATGGGGAGCCCGGAGCAGAGCCATGGGAGAAGGAGCGGGAGGGTGGAGAGATGAGCCATGCATACAGGGGGATTATGAGTCATGCAAGATGGGAGGAGCGGGGGGGTGGAGAGATGAGCCATGCATACGGGGGGATTATGAGCCATGCAAGATGGGAGGAGCGGGGGGGTGGAGGGATGAGTCATGCATGCGGGGGGATTATGAGCCATGCAAGATGGGAGGAGCGGGGGGTGGAGAGATGAGCCATGCATATGGGGGGATTATGAGCCATGCAAGATGGGAGAAGGAGCGGGGGGGTGGAGAGATGAGCCATGCATGCGAGGGGATTATGAGCCATGCATACAAGAGGTGGGGGGGAATTATGAGCCATGCATACAGGAGGGGGGAATATGAGCCATGCATACAGGAGGTGGGGGGGCAATTATGAGCCATGCATACAGGAGGGGGGTGGAATATGAGCCATGCATATAGGAGGGGGGGAATATGAGCCATGCATACAGGAGGAGGGAGGGTGGAATATGAGCCATGCATACAGGAGGGGGGAATTATGAGCCATGCAAAAAGGGGGGGATTATGAGCCATGCATACAGGAGGGGGGATATGAGCCATCATACAGGGGGGGAATATGAGCCATGCATACAGGACGGGGGGAATATGAGCCATGCATACAGGAGGAGGGTGGGGGAATATGAGCCATGCATATGGGATGGGAGGGAGATGAGCCACGCATACAAGATGGGAGGGGGGCATTATACAGTATTGAGCATCATGTGGGGTCATTATACAGTATGGAGCATCATGTGGGGTCATTATACAGTATGGAGCATCATGTGGCATCATTATACAGTATGGAGCATCATGTGGGGCCATTATACAGTATTGAGCATCATGTGTGGCCATTATACAGTATGGAGCATCATGTGTGGCCATTATACAGTATGGAGCATCATGTGTGGTCATTATACAGTATTGAGCATCATGTGTGGCCATTATAGAGTATTGAGCATCATGTGGGGCCATTATACAGTATATTGCATCATGTGTGGTCATTATACAGTATTGAGCATCATGTGGGGTCATTATACAGTATGGAGCATCATGTGTGGCCATTATACAGTATAGAGCATCATGTGTGGCCAATGGCCAATATACAGTATGGAGCATCATGTGTGGCCATTATACAGTATGGAGCATCATGTGTGGCCATTATACAGTATAGAGCATCATGTGTGGCCATTATACAGTATGGAGCATCATGTGTGGCCATTATACAGTATGGAGCACTGTGTGGCCATATTTATTTTTTATTTTAATTATTGTATATGAAACAGTGTGATCAGCAGTGCTAAATGGGTGTGGTTGGGATGTGGATATGGGTGTGACTAGTTGTGAAATTGGTGTGGTCAGAGGCGTGGCCTAAAACTTTATACCTCTTTCCCTTCTTCAAATGTTGGGAGGTAAGGTATGGTACCACATTTGCCAGATCATGGCAAGTGCCACAAATCCCATGGGGAATGAATGAGGCCAAACAGTGTTGTCGTAAGTGATCAGTTACACAGCAGATGCAGAAGAACTGCCCCGATCTGCTGCAAAAGGCTACTTTCACATCAGCGATTCTTGCCAAAGTCTATGCCGATAGTGTCATACTTACCAATGGGGGAGGCAGCACTAAAAGTGCCTAGGGCAGCAGAAACTCTAAATACGGCCCTGGTCATTAGTTAGGGCAGTTTCAGTTGAGTGATGGGGTCGGAAGCCAGATTGTAACCCGTCAAAGAGGGAGCAGGAGGAGAGGTGGGAGGACAGTTCAAGATATACATGCTGTTCAGGTAGTTTTGAGCCATAAGGGAGAAGTAATATCGGGCGATAGCTAGACACAGAGGATGGGTCAAGGGAGGGCTTTTCGAGGATGAGTGTGATTGAGGTAGGTTTGAAGATTAAGGGGAAGACACGATTTGCAAGTGAAAGGTTGAAGAGATGTGTTAGGGTTGAGATGAAGACTGTGGCAAGGATAGGGATGAGGTGGGACGGGAGCGGGTCTAGCCTGCAAGTGGTGAGATGTGATCTTGACAGAAGGGTGGAGAGCTGATCTTCTGTCATGGTGGAGAAGCTGGTTTTGGAAGAACTGGGCTGAACAGTTAAGAGGAGGGGCATTGGGGGATGCGGGCCAAAGCTTTCTCTGATGTTATCGTTCTTCTGCTTAAAAAAAGAAGCAAAGTCTTCAGCAGAAATGAGAGGAGAGGAAGTGCTGGGGATGGAGTAGAGAATTGAAAGTGTTGAAAAGCTGTTTAGGGTTGTGGGACAAGGAGGATATGAGAGATGAGAAGTAAGTTTGTTTTGCGGCAGTGAGTATGGACTTGAAGCTGGCGAGGGACTGCTTGTATTCGATAAAGTGCTCGGTAGAACGGGATCTCTTCAATCTCTGTTCAGCAACCCTGGAAGCCCATCACAGTTCTTTGGTTCGGCTGGTCATCCAGGGTTGTCTGTTGATTGCATGAGTTTTGCTGTGTGTGAGGGGGATGGCCGAATCAAGGGCTGCTGTTATTGCGGTGTTGTAAAAAGTGGCAACAGCATCTGGGTCATGAAGGGAAGCTATGTCTGTAAGAGGGAGAAGGAACTCAGAGAGTGAGTGTAAATTGAGGTGTTTGAGATTTCTGCGAGAGTGGGTGAGTTTGTGGAGTGGGGGTTGTGCACTAGGAGAGGAGAGGGAAGAGAATGCTAGTGGGTTGTGGTCAGACAGGGGGACGGGCGAGTTAGTGAGAATAGTAAGGGAACAGAGGCGGGTGAAGATAAGGTCTAGCGTGTGGCCATCTTTGTGAGTGCCAACGGAGAACCATTGAGTGAGGCCAAAGAAGGCAGTCAGTGATAAAAGTATGCCTTCACAATCCCCTTATATAGTATGATTCCCCCATATTCTCACCCCCTCACAGTATAATGCCCCTCAGCCACCCACACACAGTATGATGACCCAACTGCCCCACACAATAGCCACCACAGAAAATAATGGTGCCATGCTCCCCTCCCAACTCACAGTATAATGTTCTCTCAGCTGCCCACACACAGTATGGTGACTCAACTGCCCCACATATAGTGTGATGCCAATGCAGTGACCCACGTCAGGGCAATGGGGTACTCGGTACCGAGTCCTTAGGTTCGGGGGATGTCACGGTGGCCCGACCCGGCCCGTCGCCCTTTGAGGGGCACCCAATAAAAGGCAGAGTGTTTATAGGAATTATAGTGTTCGTGACGCCACCTGTGGTATTCGGTCAGGGTGACCGACGCTGCTTAGGGGTCCGCTGGGGTGGTGTTATAGCAGCCAGATGGTGTACCTTCCCACAGGTGAAGTGTTTCCCCAGGGCTTCCCAGAGGTGTAGATGGTGGATGATGTAAGGCGCAGTGAATAATGAGGACACCAGGTTGCAGTCTCTTTACCTTTACTGAAGGCTTCAGCATCAACAGTCCAGGGTACGGACCACAGGGTAGGCAGAGTCCGGCCGGTCTGAAGGCAAATCCAGAGTTCCCTTATCCAGGTGGAATTCAATAGCCTTCCTCTAGCGCCTGTGTGTTGTTGTAGCTCCCTGCTGAGCTTCTCGGTAAGGTCCTCACAACTATTGGAGATGTTAAGTCTCTTTCTCTCTGTCCCCCTGATGGATAGGATAGGACAAAACCCATATGACTGGTGGCCTGAGGCTTTTTATAGAGACCCTAGAGACGCCTCGGCCCCCACAATTTGCCACCGTGCCTCTTGGGTATATGGTCGGGCAGCCAATGTGGAATTAACTGTCCTGCCAGTCTCTGAAGTAATGCATAGAGATCCTTACTCCCTCGGTGTTCTTGCTACCAGGATCTTGGCGCCTCAGAAGGAGGCAGCCTTTTACAGGGCAGAACTCCTTCTGGTTTTCCTCTCCTTTTGCTATGACTTCGTTTCTCACTCACTGCAACACAATTCCCTTTAATGTCTCTTTCTTTGGATGTTGCCGCACGTGGGGCAGGCGCAGCTCCGTGTACCCTCGTCCTCCGCAGACCGCAGTCTGGATCTGGCTGGAACCCACTCCAACCAGCTTCTGCCAAACTCTGTCAGGTTCTGACTAACTTTGTGTCCTGACCACCAGTTTTACCTATATGTGAGGAGTGCCCTAATAGATAGAAGCTTAGCTCCCCCTGGCGGACTGGAGTGTGAAGTGTGTTATGTGGTTGTTGTCCCATCATATGACCTCATGGTTCTTGAAAAACTTTCTGGCTCTACAGAATGATGAAGCAAAGAAGTCTGCTTCTTGCTCTACTCTTGTGTTCAGCTGTATGTGTCCTGGGGGTACAAATACAGTTGAAGTTGGAACATAGCCCAAACCCCTTGGAACAGCGGGAGAATCCCCAAACTCTGAGACTGTTCACCAACATTCGAGACGATCTGGAACTACAATATGGCCAAAGTTCCTTAAAGTGAAGTATCCTTTCAAGTGCAATTAAAATGTTTTCATCTGATATGACTTTGTTTCTATATGCGCAATTTCTTACGTTGAGCTGACACGTTGTATATTAGAACCTTTCACCTCTCATCCAGGAACACAAAGCGCGTGGTGCACAATAGATGTGAGGGTCTATCATAGACGAGCCAGTGCCCCTCACAGCTGGGTCATACTTCAGACAGGAAATATTGTTTACTTGTTCATAGAATTCCCCCTTGACCCAGAGAATGAGAGTATTATGTAGATAGAAACAATATATACATCACCTGTATATGGAGCTCACTATAGCCGGAAGGAGCCGAAACAAAACAGAGGGGACGAAAGTAGGAAAATGGCCCGTGATGTATAATCAATTTGTAACTGGTCAAAAAGACATGACTTATAGCCCTACAAAGATGTGTAACGTCAAGCCAGTGGGCCCTAATGCAAGATCTCGCAACAGGACCCTCAAGTAGTAGTATCTCTATCCTCATATGTGCCAAAGGAATCATCTAGGCACCACTGGCTCGGGGGCTGGGTGCACCTATAACTCCAGCACCCATAATATGGCTCACCTCTCGCCGCTTGGCTTAAATTGGCAAGTTGGGCTAATATTTATCTGATTTGTATGGACACCTTTTCTATAAAGAGACAATTCTCTGGTCATGTAAATTTTCTCCTGAAGAAGAGCTCTGAAGGACATGAACCTGGAGAGAAGAAAGCAGGAGAAGGTCTTGGGTGAACTGGTTAATATCACAATATCAGCACTCAATGTCAAGCAGCAGCTGCAAAGGCATTGAAAAAAACCCAAAACTTTTGATAAAAATATAATTTAATCCCTCTAGAAATTCCTTTCAATTCTTATTCTAAAATGAAGCATGAAGGTTTTCTCTGGATGCTACACTATAAGAATAGTACAGGAGAGCTGACCAGGTTTCCAGGATGAGCTTGTAAAAGGTACATTAAGTAGGAAATCTTAGCATTGGCGACCTGTCCATCAGGTCAATATAAGAAGATGAGTCGCCCCGCCAGGGCCGTGGGGTACTTGGTATCGGGTCCGGTGTTGTGAATTCTGTGGCTGAATTCACTTCTGTGGTCACAAGTGGTATTGCAGTCTCTGGGCTTCCTCCCTCAGGTGTTTTGGTGAGCTCGTTGGCTGCCTTGCTATTTAGCTCCACCTGAGTCTGTCTTCCTTGCTCCTTGTCAATGTTCCAGTGTTGGATCTGAGCTACTGCATCTTTCCTTGGGCCTGCTGCTCTGCTAGATAAGTGCTTCTAGTTTGTTTTCTGTTTTTTCTGTCCAGCTTGCTATTAACTTTTGCTGGAAGCTCTGAGAAGCAAAGGAGTGCACCGCCGTGCTGTTAGTTCGGCACGGTGGGTTTTTTTGCCCCTTTGCGTGGTTTTCGTTTTAGGGTTTTTTGTAGACTGCATAGTTCCCTTTGCTATCCTCGCTCTGTCTAGAATATCGGGCCTCACTTTGCTGAATCTATTTCATTCCTACGTTTGTCTTTTCATCTTGCTAACAGTCATTATATGTGGGGGGCTGCCTATTCCTTTGGGGTATTTCTCTGAGGTAAGTCAGGCTTGTATTTCTATCTTCAGGCTAGTCAGCTCCTCAGGCAGTGCCGAGTTGCATAGGTAGTGATAGGCGCAATCCACTGCTGCTTATAGTTGTGTGAGGATAGATCAGGTACTGCAGTCTACAGAGATTCCACGTCTCAGAGCTCGTCCTATTGTTTTTGGTTATTGCTAGATCTCTGTATGTGCGCTGATTACTGCACGCTGTGTTGCCTGATTGCCAGCCATAACAGTACAAGGAGCCAAACCAATGATTCCCAATAGAGGGAAAAAAGAAATCCTGACAGCATTTTTTTTTCTTAGCTCTGTCTTCAGTCTTTTTTTTCCCCTAGACATTAGAGTGCTTCAGGACACAGCTGTGGACATGGATATTCAGGCTCTGTGCTCCTCAATGGATAATCTCGTTGTAAATGTACAAAAGATTCAAGATACTATTGATCAGAAATCGATGCTAGAACCAAGAATTCCGATTCCTGATTTGTTTTTTGGTGACAGAACTAAGTTCCTGAGCTTCAGAAATAATTGTAAGCTATTTTTGGCCTTGAAACCTCATTCTTCTGGTAATCCTATTCAACAGGTTTTGATTATTATTTCTTTTTTGCGCGGCGACCCACAGGACTGGGCGTTTTCTCTTGCACCAGGAGATTCTGCATTGAGTAATGTTGATGCATTTTTCCAGGCGCTGGGATTGCTTTACGATGAGCCCAATTCAGTGGATCAGGCTGAGAAAAATCTGCTGGCTTTATGCCAGGGTCAGGATGATGTAGAAGTATATTGTCAGAAATTTAGGAAGTGGTCAGTACTCACTCTGTGGAATGAATCTGCACTAGCGGCTTTGTTCAGAAAGGGTCTCTCTGAAGCTCTTAAGGATGTAATGGTGGGATTTCCTATGCCTGCTGGTTTGAATGAGTCTATGTCCTTGGCCATTCAGATCGGTCGTCGCTTGCGCGAGCGTAAATCTGTGCACCATCTGGCGGTATTGTCTGAGAGTAAACCTGAGCCTATGCAGTGCGACAGGACTATGACTAAAGTAGAACGGCAAGAACACAGACGTCTGAACAGACTGTGTTTCTATTGTGGTGATTCTACTCATGCTATTTCTAATTGTCCTAAACGCACTAGGCGGTTCGATAGCTCTGCCGTTATTGGTACTGTACAGTCCAAATTCCTTTTGTCCATTACCTTAATGTGCTCTTTGTCATCGTATTCTGTCATGGCGTTTGTGGATTCAGGCGCTGCCCTGAATCTGATGGATTTGGATTATGCTAAACGTTGTGGATTTTTCTTGGAGCCTTTGCGGTGTCCTATTCCGTTGAGAGGAATTGATGCTACACCTTTGGCCAAGAATAAGCCTCAGTACTGGGCCCAGCTGACCATGTGCATTGCTCCTGCACATCAGGAAGTTATTCGCTTTCTGGTACTGCATAATTTGCATGATGTGGTCGTGTTGGGGTTGCCATGGCTACAAACCCATAATCCAGTATTGGATTGGAACTCTATGTCGGTGACCAGCTGGGGTTGTCAGGGAGTACATGGTGATGTTCCATTTTTGTCTATTTCGTCATCCATTCCTTCTGACATCCCAGAGTTCTTGTCGGACTTTCAGGATGTATTTGAAGAGTCCAAGTCTGATGCCCTACCTCCGCATAGGAATTGTGATTGTGCTATCGATTTGATTCCTGGTAGTAAATTCCCTAAGGGTCGTTTATTTAATTTGTCCGTACCTGAACACACCGCTATGCGCAGTTATGTGAAGGAGTCCCTGGAGAAGGGACATATTCGCCCATCGTCGTCACCATTGGGAGCAGGGTTCTTTTTTGTAGCCAAGAAGGATGGTTCGCTAAGACCGTGTATTGATTACCGCCTTCTTAATAAGATCACTGTTAAGTTTCAGTATCCCTTGCCATTGATTTCTGACTTGTTTGCTCGGATTAAGGGGGCTAGTTGGTTTACTAAGATTGATCTTCGTGGTGCGTATAATCTGGTGAGAATCAGGCAGGGAGATGAATGGAAAACGGCATTTAATACGCCCGAGGGTCATTTTGAGTATCTGGTGATGCCGTTCGGACTTGCCAATGCTCCATCTGTTTTTCAGTCTTTTATGCATGACATTTTCCGTGAGAATCTGGATAAATTCTTGATTGTTTACTTGGATGACATTTTGATCTTCTCAGATGATTGGGAGTCTCATGTGAAGCAAGTCAGAATGGTTTTCCAGGTACTGCGTGCTAATTCCTTGTTCGTGAAGGGATCAAAGTGTCTCTTCGGTGTGCAGAAAGTTTCATTTTTGGGGTTCATCTTTTCCCCTTCTACTATCGAGATGGATCCGGTTAAGGTTCAGGCCATCCAGGATTGGACTCAGCCGACATCTCTAAAAAGTCTGCAGAAATTCCTGGGCTTTGCTAATTTTTATCGTCGCTTCATCTGTAATTTTTCTAGCATTGCCAGACCATTGACCGATTTGACCAAGAAGGGTGCTGATTTGGTTAATTGGTCTTCTGCTGCCGTGGAAGCTTTTCAGGAGTTGAAGCGTCGTTTTTGCTGTGCCCCTGTGTTGTGTCAACCTGATGTTTCTCTTCCGTTCCAGGTCGAGGTTGATGCTTCTGAGATTGGTGCAGGGGCGGTTTTGTCACAGAGAGGTTCTGGTTGCTCAGTGTTCAAACCATGTGCTTTCTTTTCCAGGAAATTTTCTGCTGCTGAGCGTAATTATGATGTGGGCAACCGAGAGTTGCTGGCCATGAAGTGGGCATTCGAGGAGTGGCGTCATTGGCTTGAGGGTGCTAAGCATCGCGTGGTGGTTTTGACTGATCATAAGAACCTTACTTATCTTGAGTCTGCAAGCGCTTGAATCCTAGACAGGCCCGTTGGTCGTTATTTTTTGCTCGTTTTGATTTTGTGATTTCATACCTTCCGGGCTCTAAAAATGTGAAGGCGGATGCTCTGTCTAGGAGTTTTGTGCCCGACTCTCCGGGGTTATCTGAGCCGGCGAGTATCCTCAAGGAAGGAGTCATTGTGTCTGCCATCTCCCCTGATTTGCGGAGAGTGTTGCAGAAATTTCAGGCTAATAAACCTGATCGTTGTCTGGCCGAGAAACTGTTCGTCCCTGATAGGTGGACTAGTAAAGTTATCTCTGAACTTCATTGTTCGGTGCTGGCCGGTCATCCAGGAATCTTTGGTACCAGGGAGTTGGTTGCTAGATCCTTCTGGTGGCCATCTCTGTCGCGGGATGTGAGTGTTTTTGTGCAGTCCTGTGGAATTTGTGCTAGGGCTAAGCCCTGCTGTTCACGTGCCAGTGGGTTGCTTTTGCCCTTGCCGGTCCCGAAGAGGCCTTGGACACATATTTCGATGGATTTCATTTCTGACCTTCCCGTTTCTCAAAAAATGTCGGTCATTTGGGTGGTCTGTGATCGCTTTTCTAAAATGGTCCATCTGGTGCCCTTGGTTAAATTGCCTTCCTCCTCTGATTTGGTGCCTTTGTTCTTCCAGCATGTGGTTCATTTACATGGCATTCCTGAGAATATTGTTTCTGACAGAGGTTCCCAGTTTGTCTCGAGGTTCTGGCGAGCCTTTTGTGGTAGGATGGGCATTGACCTATCTTTCTCCTCGGCCTTCCATCCTCAGACTAATGGCCAGACCGAACGAACCAATCAGACCTTGGAAACATATCTGAGATGTTTTGTTTCCGCTGACCAGGATGATTGGGTGTCATTTTTGCCGTTGGCTGAGTTCGCCCTTAATAATCGGGCCAGCTCGGCTACCTTGGTCTCTCCATTTTTCTGCAATTCTGGGTTCCATCCTCGTTTCTCTTCAGGACAGGTTGAGTCTTCGGACTGTCCTGGTGTGGATTCTGTGGTGGACAGGTTGCAGCAGATCTGGACTCAGGTAGTGGACAATTTGACCTTGTCCCAGGAGAAGGCTCAGCTTTTCGCTAATCGCAGACGCCGTGTGGGACCCCGACTTCGTGTTGGGGATCTGGTTTGGTTATCTTCTCGTCATATTCCTATGAAGGTTTCCTCTCCTAAATTTAAACCTCGTTTTATTGGTCCGTATAGGATTTCTGAGATTCTCAATCCGGTGTCTTTTCGTCTGATCCTCCCAGACTCCTTTTCCATACATAATGTATTCCATAGGTCGTTGTTGAGGAGATACGTGGCACCTATGGTTCCATCTGTGGAGCCTCCTGCCCCTGTTTTGGTGGAGGGGGAATTGGAGTATATTGTGGAGAAGATTTTGGATTCTCGTGTCTCTAGACGGAAACTCCAGTATCTGGTCAAATGGAAGGGTTATGCTCAGGAAGATAATTCCTGGGTTTTTGCCTCTGATGTCCATGCCCCAGATCTTGTTCGTGCCTTTCATGTGGCTCATCCTGGTCGGCCTGGGGGTTCTGGTGAGGGTTCGGTGACCCCTCCTCAAGGGGGGGGTACTGTTGTGAATTCTGTGGCTGAATTCACTTCTGTGGTCACAAGTGGTATTGCAGTCTCTGGGCTTCCTCCCTCAGGTGTTTTGGTGAGCTCGTTGGCTGCCTTGCTATTTAGCTCCACCTGAGTCTGTCTTCCTTGCTCCTTGTCAATGTTCCAGTGTTGGATCTGAGCTACTGCATCTTTCCTTGGGCCTGCTGCTCTGCTAGATAAGTGCTTCTAGTTTGTTTTCTGTTTTTTCTGTCCAGCTTGCTATTAACTTTTGCTGGAAGCTCTGAGAAGCAAAGGAGTGCACAGCCGTGCTGTTAGTTCGGCACGGTGGGTCTTTTTGCCCCTTTGCGTGGTTTTCGTTTTAGGGTTTTTTGTAGACTGCATAGTTCCCTTTGCTATCCTCGCTCTGTCTAGAATATCGGGCCTCACTTTGCTGAATCTATTTCATTCCTACGTTTGTCTTTTCATCTTGCTAACAGTCATTATATGTGGGGGGCTGCCTATTCCTTTGGGGTATTTCTCTGAGGTAAGTCAGGCTTGTATTTCTATCTTCAGGCTAGTCAGCTCCTCAGGCAGTGCCGAGTTGCATAGGTAGTGATAGGCGCAATCCACTGCTGCTTATAGTTGTGTGAGGATAGATCAGGTACTGCAGTCTACAGAGATTCCACGTCTCAGAGCTCGTCCTATTGTTTTTGGTTATTGCTAGATCTCTGTATGTGCGCTGATTACTGCACGCTGTGTTGCCTGATTGCCAGCCATAACAGTCCGGTGTTCACAGGGGGATGTCACGGTGGGGGTGACCCGGTCCACGGCCCTGGGCACCCATGAAAAAGGGAAAGGCCTTTAAAGGGAATAGAGTTTATGTTCATGATGCCACCTGTGATATTCGGACAGTGGGGACCTACGCTGCTTTAAGGGGTCCTCTGGGGTGATGCTATGGCAGCTAGATGGTATACCTTCCCACAGGTGAAGTATATCCCCAGGGCTCCCGATGTGTAGATGGAAGATGGTGAATGGTGCAGTAAAGAACGAGGACAAAGGTTTGCACTCTCTTTACCTTGTTTACTGAAGACTTCAGGCAGCCACAGTCCAGGGCACCAGATCACAGGGCAGGCAGGGTCCGGCCGGCTTGGAGGCAAGTTAGGAGTCCCCTTTTCCAGGTGGAAATCAAAGCCTTCTTCTAGCGCCGTGGTGTTGTAATCCCTTACTGCCTATAGTTTCAGATAAGGTCCACACAGATGTTCTCTCTCTGTCCCCCGTATATGATAGGACATAACCCGTATGACTGGTGACTTGAGCCTGGTTATAGGACTCTAGCATGCCCTGGGCTCTGTGGGTGTCACCATACCTCGTGGGTATTAAGGCGGACAGGTATCTTGGAGTTCAGCTGTCCTGCCGGTCTCTGATGTAAGTCATAGAGGTCCTTACAACTTCGGTGTTCCGGCTACCGGTCTCTGCGCCTCAGAAGGAGGCAGCCTACTTGTGGCTGGTCTCCCACTGGTGTTACTCTCCTGTGCTTCGCTCTCCTGCACACTCACTGCAATATATTTGGCTTTCATATAATCTCTTTCCAGGAACTGCAGCACTGCGGCTACACAGCTCTGTACACCCTCTTCTGCCTCAGACTGCTCCAGTCTGTTTCCTGGCAAGAGCTGACTAACTTTCCCTACAAACTACCATATATATGGGGAGTCACCTAGTAAATAGGATCAAAAGCTCCCCCTGGTGGCCTGGAGTGTGAATGTGTTGCATGCTTGTGTATACCTAGTGACAGTTATCCCTTCTTGCCTCCAAATGTAACATCACTCTCCCCATGAGGAAAGCAATGCTACTGTGATGACCAGGACCCTGGGGCGTCACACTCCCCCTGTTAAATCCAGTACTCCCGGACTGGGAAAAGAAGAACAACAATGTTTTAGCAAAAAGACATACAATTTTTGAAATGCTATAAAACATGTAAAATAAGTTAATAGTGCAAACTGGAGCTTCCCTTTATGGGAGGTATGGATGCTTGAACATTACAAGAACTTATTTACATAGTATGCATACTTTTGAGAATAGAAAACAGCATAATAACTAACGAGCTATGAAATGCAATGACCCTTACTATCTCTTAAGGCTTCAAGTGCAAAACAAGCATTATCGGGCAGCACGGTGGCGCAGTGGTTAGCACAGCAGCCTTGCAGCGCTGGAATCCTGGGTTCTAATCCCACCAAGGACAACATCTGCAAAGATTTTGTATGTTCTCTCTGTGTTTGCGTGGGTTTCCTCCGGGTACTCCGGTTTCCTCCCACATTCTAAAGACATACTGATAGGGAATTTAGATTGTGAGCCCCATCGGGGACAGCGATGATAATGTGTGCAACCTGTAAAGCGCTGCGGAATATGTTAGTGCTATATAAAAATAAAGATTATTATTATCTTTTATTCTATTTTAACTGCAGAATTTTCATACAAAACGGAAACTACCCCTACGGGTATACTACATCAAGTCCATCTGATTCAAAAGTGCAACATTAGACATTTTCACTACTTTCTGCACATAACACATATCTAATTTCAAGTTTCACTTTTATTCAGTATATTAACTCACTAATATATTAACTTTCTAGCATATAAAGTGCGATCCTAACTAACTTTGGATATTATTTCAGCAGAGTGCAACAAGTCAATAATCCCTTTAAGGGTGCAAACAATATTCAAGTCTTTTAATATGGAGGTAGTGCAATTAAAGGTGCAATTTAATACCCAAGTCAATCAATAACTTTATGACTGCAGCAATGATGCGAGGGACCCGTCATTGCCCCCAACATTGTCTTGAGCGGGCTACAAGGCGTGTATCCAGACCTGGAATCCTGCCACACCAAACTGGTTTTTCTTCAGGTCTCTGAAAAACAAAGAAACTTTCACAGCAATATTAGAAATAGTCTCTTCAAAGCTTCTTTGTAAAACCAGTAGGAAGCACCTTTAAGAAGGTGCAAACTAATTACAAGAAAGTTTGTGAACCGATCACCCTCCATGATTCAAATGTTCTTTAACCCCTTTCTGCCATTAGACGTACTATTCCGTCCATGTGGGGTGGGCTTTACTTCCCAAGGACGGAATAGTACGTCATAGGCGATCGGCCGCGCTCACGGGGGGAGCGCGGCCGGGTGTCAGCTGCTTATCGCAGCTGACATCCGGCACCATGTGCCAGGAGCGGTCACGGACCGCCCCCGGCACATTAACCCCCGGCACACCGCGATCAAACATGATCGCGATGTGCCGGCGGTGCAGGGAAGCATCGGTGGCGCAGTGGTTAGCACTGCAGCCTTGCAGCGCTGGGGTCCTGGGTTCTAATCCCACCCAGGACAACATCTGCAAAGAGTTTGTATGTTCTCTCCGTGTTTGCGTGGGTTTCCTCCGGGTACTCCGGTTTCCTCCCACATTCCAAAGACATACTGATAGGGAATTTAGATTGTGAGCCCCATCGGGGACAGTGATGTTAATGTGTGCAAAACTGTAAAGCGCTGCGGAATATGTTAGCGCTATATAAAAATAAAGATTATTATTATTTATTAAGCATCGCGCAGGGAGGGGGCTCCCTGCGTGCTTCCCTGAGACCCCCGCAGCAACGCGCTCCGGGGGTCTCCTACCTTCCTCCCTGCAGAAAGTCCCGGATCCAAGATGGCCGCGGATCCGGGTCCTGCAGGGAGGGAGGTGGCTTACCAAGTGCCTGCTCAGAGCAGGCACTTGGTAACGCTGCACTGCTCTCAGACAGATCGGTGATCTGTCAGAGTGCTGTGCAAGCTGGCAGATCACCGATCTGTATTGTCCCCCCCTGGGACAAAGTAAAAAAGTTAAAAAATATTTTTTACAAGTGTGTAAAAAAAAAAAAAAACCTAAATAATGAAAAAAATATATATATATTATTCCCATAAATACATTTCTTTATCTAAATAAAAAAAAAACAAACAATAAAAGTACACATATTTAGTATCGCCGCGTCCGTAACGACCCGACCTATAAAACTGTCCCACTATTTAACCCCTTCAGTAAACACCGTAAGAAAAAAAAAAAAAACGAGACAAAAAACAATGCTTTATCATACTGCCGAACAAAAAGTGGAATAACACGCGATCAAAAAGACAGATATAAATAACCATGGTACCGCTGAAAGCGTCATCTTGTCCCGCAAAAAACGAGCCACCACACAGCAACATCAGCAAAAAAATAAAAAAGTTATAGTCCTCAGAATAAAGCGATGCAAAAATAATTATTTTTTCTATAAAATAGTTTTTATCGTATAAAAGCGCCAAAACATAAAAAAATGATATAAATGAGGTGTCGCTGTAATCGTACTGACCCGAAGAATAAAACTGCTTTATCAATTTTACCAAACGCGGAACGGTATAAACGCCTCCCCTAAAAAGAAATTCATGAATAGCTGGTTTTTGGTAATTCTGCCTCACAAAAATCGGAATAAAAAGCGATCAAAAAAGTCACGTGCCCGAAAATGTTACCAATAAAAACGTCAACTCGTCCCGCAAAAAAAAAGACCTCACATGATTCTGTGGACTCAAATATGGAAAAATTATAGCTCTCAAAATGTGGTAATGCAAAAAATATTTTTTGCAATAAAAAGCATCTTTCAGTGTGTGACGGCTGCCAATTATAAAAATCCGCTAAAAAACCCGCTATAAAAGTAAATCAAACCCCCCTTCATCACCCCCTTAGTTAGGGAAAAATAAAAAAAAATGTATTTATTTCCATTTTCCCATTAGGGTTAGGGCTAGGGTTAGGGTTAGGGCTAGGGTTAGGGTTAGGGCTTTGGATTAGGGTTTCAGTTATAATTGGGGGTTTCCACTGTTTAGACACATCAGGGGCTCTCCAAACGCGACATGGCGTCCGATCTCAATTCCAGCCAATTCTGCGTTGAAAAAGTAAAACAGTGCTCCTTCCCTTCCGAGCTCTCCCGTGTGTCCAAACAGGAGTTTACCCCAACATATGGGGTATCAGCGTACTCAGGACAAATTGGACAACAACTTTTGGGGTCCAATTTCTCCTGTTACCCTTGGGAAAATACAAAACTGGGGGCTAAAAAATAATTTTTGTGGGAAAAAAAAGGATTTTTTTAGTTTCACGGCTCTGCGTTATAAACTGTAGTGAAACACTTGGGGGCTCAAAGTTCTCACAACACATCTAGATAAGTTCGTGGGGGGTCTAGTTTCCAATATGGGGTCACTTGTGGGGGGTTTCTACTGTTTAGGTACATTAGGGGCTCTGCAAACGCAATGTGACGCCTGCAGACCATTCCATCTAAGTCTGCATTCCAAATGGCGCTCCTTCCCTTCCGAGCCCTCCCATGCGCCCAAACGGTGGATCCCCCCCACATATGGGGCATCAGCGCACTCAGGACAAATTGGACAACAACTTTTGGGGAATGAAAGAAAGAACAGGGAGAGAAAGAAATAGGGGAAAGAAAGAGAGAGAGAAAGAAAGAGAGAGGGTAAAGAAAGAACAGAGAGAGAGAAAGAAAGAGGGGAAAGAACAGAGACAGAGAAAGAAAGAGGGGAAAGAACAGAGAGAAAGAAAGAACAGAGAAAAAAGAAAGGAGAGAAAAAAAAAAAAGAATAGAGAGGGAAATAAAGAACACAGAGAAAGAAAGAACAGAGAGAGAAAGAAAGAATAGAGAGGGAAATAAAGAACACAGAGAAAGAAAGAACAGAGAGAGAAAGAAAGAACAGAGAGAAAGAAAAAGAAGATTCGAGAGGGAAAGAAAGAACACAGAGAGAGAAAGAAAAAAAGATTAGAGATGGAAAGAAAAAACAGAGAGAGAAAGAAAGATTCTATAAAGATACTATAGCGGCCAGCCTCCCATTGTAATGCCCACCTGAGCCTCCCGCTGCAGGACATATCATGATCCGCTCAGATGGCCGGCATCCCCGATTCCAAGGCGATCCCGCTGTCCGAGGAGGACACGGTGATGGATCTGAAGAATTCCCTGAAGTGCCTCCATGGTTCCGTCACAATCTCCTCCCGAAATTACATCATTTCCGGTCAGCTCCCAGCATGTCACTTCCGGTGGAACGTCACGTGTGAGTTTTAAAGTGCTCCTCGGGGCTCCACCGTGTACTCCTGTGTCCACAGGAAAAGTAAGCTCCCAACCGGGACAGCCTCTCAAAATCGGGACTATCCCGCTGGATCCGGGACGGTTGGGAGGTATGAAATTTGCTCCCCACCATACACCGACCTCGTACACGCACGGCTCCACACACCTCATACACACACGGTTCCACTTTGTATGCCTCTTACACACACGGCTCCAATCCGTACACCTCGCGCACACACACGGCTCCACACAGTACACACATGGCTCCACTCCTTAAGCCTTGTAGACATGCGGCTCTGCTCTGTACACCTTGTACACACACGGCCATGCTACGTACACCTCCTACACACATGGCTCCACTCCATAAACCTTGTACACATGTGGCTTTGATCCATACACCTTGTACTCATGCTGCTCCGCTCCGTACACCCCATACACACATGGCTTCGCTCCATACACCTCGTACACACATGGCTCCGCTCCGTACACCTCGTACACACACAGCTCCACTCTGCACACCAAGTACACTCATGGCTCTGCTCCACACACCTCGTACACACACGGCTCCGCTTCACACACCTCGTACACACACGGCTCCACTCCGTACACCTTGTACACACACAGCTCCACTCTGCACACCAAGTACACACATGGCTCCGCTCCACACACCTCGTACACACATGGCTCTGCCCCGTACACCAAGTACACACACGGCTCCACTTCACACACCTTGTACACACACAGCTCCACTCTGCACACCAAGTACACACATGGCTCCGCTCCACACACCAAGTACACACACGGCTCCGCTCCATGCACCTTGTACACAGGCGTCTCTGCTCCGCACAAATCGTACACACATGGCTCCACTTCACACACCTCGTACACACACGGCTCTGCTCCACACACCTCGTACACATACGGCTCCGCTCCATACACCAAGTACACACACGGCTCCGCTCCATGCACCTTGTACACACGCATCTCTGCTCCGCACAAATCGTACACACATGGCTCCGCTCCGTACACCTACGGCTCCGCTCCATACACCTCGTACACACACGGCTCCGCTCCATACACCTTTGTTATGACCTGGTGGTTAGGAGCACCAGGAATGACCTGATGGTTAAACTCACAGGACAAGCTCTGGGAAGTGGGAACTTTGCTGACCGCAATCCCTAATCCTATCACACACACTAGAAATAGCCGTGGAGCGTACCAAACAGGCCTAGACGCCTCGGCACAGCCTAAGAATTAGCTAGCCCTAGAGATAGAAAATAAAGCCTACCTTGCCTCAGAGAAATTTCCCCAAAGGAAAAGGCAGCCCCCCACAAATATTAACTGTGAGTTAAGAAGAAAGGCACAAACACAGAAATGAAACAGGTTTTAGCAAAGGGAGGCCAGACTAACTAAATAGACAGAGGATAGGAAAGGTATCTTTGCGGTCAGCACAAAAACTACAAAAGACCACGCAGAGTGTGCAAAAAGACCCCCGCACCGACTCACGGCGCGGAGGCGCAACCCTGCATCCCAGAGCTTCCAGCTAGCAAGACAAAATCATGAAAGCAAGCTGGACTAGAAACCCAAGAACAAAAAATAACAAACGGGGACTTAGCTTCTTGCAGGAAGAGACAGGTCTCCAGAAAGATCCAAGAGCGAACTGAACCAGCACAGGAACATTGACAGCTGGCATGGAGTAACGATCAGAGTGGAGTTAAATAGAACAGCCAACCAAAGGATAAACCACGTCACCTGTGTAAGGAACCTCAGAAGCAGCAGCTTCACTCACAGCCACCAGAGGGAGTCCATGGACAGAACTCGCCGAAGTACCATTTACGACCACAGGAGGGAGTTCAACAACAGAATTCACAACAGTACCCCCCCCTTGAGGAGGGGTCACCGAACCCTCACCAGAGCCCCCAGGCCGATCAGGATGAGCCAAATGAAAGGCACGAACTAGATCAGCAGCATGAACATCAGAGGCAAAAACCCAGGAATTATCTTCCTGACCATAACCCTTCCACTTGACCAGGTACTGGAGTTTCCGTCTTGAAAAACGAGAATCCAAAATCTTCTCCACCACATACTCCAACTCCCCCTCGACCAACACCGGGGCAGGAGGATCAACGGAGGGAACCATAGGCGCCACATATCTCCGCAACAACGACCTATGGAACACATTATGGATTGCAAAAGAAGCTGGAAGGTCCAAACGAAATGACACAGGATTAAGAACTTCAGAAATCTTATATGGCCCAATGAAACGAGGCTTAAACTTAGGAGAGGAAACCTTCATAGGAACATGACGAGATGACAACCAAACCAAATCTCCAACACGAAGTCGGGGACCAACACAGCGCCGGCGGTTAGCGAAACGTTGAGCCTTCTCCTGGGACAATGTCAAATTGTCCACCACATGAGTCCAAATCTGCTGCAACCTGTCCACCACCGTATCCACACCAGGACAGTCCGAAGGCTCAACCTGCCCTGAAGAGAAACGAGGATGGAAACCAGAATTACAGAAAAAAGGAGAAACTAAAGTAGCCGAGCTGGCCCGATTATTAAGGGCGAACTCAGCCAAAGGCAAGAAGGACACCCAATCATCCTGATAGGAAAGAAACAAAGCATCTCAGATATGTTTCCAAAGTCTGATTAGTTCGTTCGGTTTGGCCATTAGTCTGAGGATGGAAAGCCGAAGAAAAAGACAAATCAATGCCCATCTTAGCACAAAAGGACCGCCAAAACCTCGAAACAAACTGGGAACCTCTGTCCGAGACGATGTTCTCTGTAATGCCATGCAAACGAACCACATGCTGGAAAAACAATGGCACCAAACTAGAGTTATAATTGGGGGTTTCCACTGTTTAGACACATCAGGGGCTCTCCAAACGCGACATGGCGTCCGATCTCAATTCCAGCCAATTCTGCGTTGAAAAAGTAAAACAGTGCTCCTTCCCTTCCGAGCTCTCCCGTGTGTCCAAACAGGAGTTTACCCCAACATATGGGGTATCAGCGTACTCAGGACAAATTGGACAACAACTTTTGGGGTCCAATTTCTCCTGTTACCCTTGGGAAAATACAAAACTGGGGGCTAAAAAATAATTTTTGTGGGAAAAAAAAGGATTTTTTTAGTTTCACGGCTCTGCGTTATAAACTGTAGTGAAACACTTGGGGGCTCAAAGTTCTCACAACACATCTAGATAAGTTCGTGGGGGGTCTAGTTTCCAATATGGGGTCACTTGTGGGGGGTTTCTACTGTTTAGGTACATTAGGGGCTCTGCAAACGCAATGTGACGCCTGCAGACCATTCCATCTAAGTCTGCATTCCAAATGGCGCTCCTTCCCTTCCGAGCCCTCCCATGCGCCCAAACGGTGGATCCCCCCCACATATGGGGCATCAGCGCACTCAGGACAAATTGGACAACAACTTTTGGGGTCCAATTTCTCCTGTTACCCTCGAGAAAATACAAAACTGGGGGCTAAAAAATAATTTTGGGGGGAATTTTTTTTTTTTTTCACGGCTCTGCGTTAGAAACTGTAGTGAAACACTTGGGGGCTCAAAGTTCTCACAACACATCTAGATAAGTTCCTTGGGGGGTCTAGTTTCCAATATGGGGTCACTTGTGGGGGGTTTCTACTGTTTAGGTACATTAGGGGCTCTGCAAACGCAATGTGATGCCTGCAGACCATTCCATCTAAGTCTGTATTCCAAATGGCGCTCCTTCCCTTCCGAGCCCTCCCATGCGCCCAAACGGTGGTTCCCCCCCACATATGGGGTATCAGCGCAGTCAGGACAAATTGCACAACAACTTTTGGGGTCCAATTTTTCCTGTTACCCTTGGGAAAATACAAAACTGGGGACTAAAAAATAATTTTTGTGGGAAAAAATTTTTGTTTTATTTTTACGGCTCTGCATTATAAACTTCTGTGAAGCTCTTGGTGGGTCAAAGTGCTCACCACACATCTAGATAAGTTCCTTAGGGGGTCTACTTTCCAAAATGGTGTCACTTGTGGGGGGTTTCAATGTTTAGGCACATCAGTGGCTCTCCAAACGCAACATGGCGTCTCATCTCAATTCCTGTGAATTTTGCATTGAAAAGTCAAACGGCGCTCCTTCCCTTCCGAGCTCTCCCATGCGCCCAAACAGTGGTTTACCCCCACATATGGGGTATCAGCGTACTCAGGACAAATTGTACAACAACTTTTTGGTTCAAATTTCTTCTCTTACCATTGGGAAAATAAAAAATTGGGGGCGAAAAGATAATTTTTGTGAAAAAAAAGGATTTTTTATTTTTACGGTTCTGCATTATAAACTTCTGTGAAGCACTTGGTGGGTCAAAGTGCTCACCACACCTCTAGATAAGTTCCTTAGGGGGTCTACTTTCCAAAATGGTGTTGTCAAGGTAAAAATATATTTCTTTATACACTTTTGTACTTTTATATATTCTTATGCTGTGAAACAATAAGTTTTTCCTTCATGCTTGCTAATGCATATGTAATTGTATTTAAGATGGCTGCCAGTATTCACCTTTGCCTTAGTTTTTGTTCTTGCCAAGAATCTACTTTCGTTTCTGAAGCTAAAGTATCGTTTCTGGAGAAATGGAAACTTAAAGTGACGTGGAGGAAGGAGGATCCATCATATGATGTCAGACCAACCAGAAGGACTGAATACTAGATATATTGCTTAAACCCCGCCTAACCCCGCCCTCTGCACACCTTCCCCCAATAGATCATATAATGTTGTGTATCAGGAAATAAAGTTGAGTTGCTGTGACGTTCCCACTACGTGTGGACACACGAGCATGCAATGAGTTTGAACCAGCATTGTGTCTGACTCATTCTTATCCGGTACCAACATGCTTTTAATCTGATTTGGAATGACTGGTGGATGAAGGGTATTGTCGTGACGACCCCGACAGTGTCACTTGTGGGGGGTTTCAATGTTTAGGCACATCAGTGGCTCTCCAAACGCAACATGGCGTCCCATCTCAATTCCAGTCAATTTTGCATTAAAAAGTCAAATGGCGCTCCTTCGCTTCCAAGCTCTGTCCTGCGCCCAAACAGTGGTTTACCTCCACTTATGGGGTATCGGCGTACCCAGGACAAATTGTACAACAAGGTTTGGGGTCCATTTTCTCCTGTAACCCTTGGTAAAATAAAACAAATTGGAGCTGAAGTAAATTTTTTGTGAAAGTTAAATGTTAATTTTTATTTAAACATTCCAAAAATTCCTGTGAAACACCTGAAGGGTTAATAAACTTCCTGAATGTGGTTTTGAGAACCTTGAGGGGTGCAGTTTTTAGAATGGTGTCACACTTGGGTATTTTCTATCATATAGACCCCTCAAAATGACTTCAAATGAGATGTGGTCCCTAAAATAAAATGGTGTTGTAAAAATGAGAAATTGCTGGTCAACTTTTAACCCTTATAACTCCCTAACAAAAAAAAATTTTGGTTCCAAAATTGTGCTGATGTAAAGTAGACATGTGGGAAATGTTACTTATTAAGTATTTTGTGTGACATATCTCTGTGATTTAATTGCATAAAAATTCAAAGTTGGAAAATTGCGAAATATTCTAAATTTTCGCCATATTTCCGTTTTTTTCACAAATAAACGCAGGTAATATCAAAGAAATTTTACCACTATCATGAAGTACAATATGTCACGAGAAAACAATGTCAGAATCACCGGGATCCGTTGAAGCGTTCCAGAGTTATAACCTCATAAAGGGACAGTGGTCAGAATTGTAAAAATTGGCCCGGTCCATAACATGCAAACCACCCTTGGGGGTAAAGGGGTTAAACGGATGATCTCTGTAAACAGAGGATCCCTTTAAACGAGGAACCCCTTTAAATGGAACCTGGTCAGGTTAAACAAACTTTTAAATTGTAGCAGTCATTTTTAAACTTGTCAATAAGGCTACTTTCACACTTCAGTTGTTTGGCGTCAGTCACTTCCGACATAGTGACGGATCGACGGATCCGTCACAATTGTTGAGAAAATGGTTCTAACGGATCCGTTTTTTTGACGGATCCGTTACTTGGGGGTTGTCTGGGAAAAGTATCTACTTTTTTGAGTATGCGCAATTGAAAAAGCGAATTGGGGCGACGGATCCGCCGAAATGACGGTCGTGACGGATCCATCACCCATAGGCGAACATTCTATGGAATGGCGGACGCGACGGATCCGTCGTGATCCGCCATTTCGGCGTTGACAAAAAACGTTATAATGTCCGTCCATGTCTAGATGACGTCCACCAAATTTCGACGACCATCCGTCACAATCCGTCGCTAATGCAAGTCTATGGGAAAATAACGGATCCATCAAAAAAAATGACGGATTCGTTATTTGAGGAAAATGGCGGTTTTAGACTGACGCCAAACAACTGAAGTGTGAAAGAGGCCTGTCTGGATGTCCCTCCCGGAGATGAAATTCTACGTCATGACGGGTGACATATACCCAGGGGTAAACCTAGCCTCTCTGCTGCTTGAGGCGAACGGCAAAATGGCACCCCCCCCATAGTAAAATCAGTACAAATAAATCTGGCTTACTCTTTACTAGCCTAACCTGACGCACATGGAAAATACATACACTTTTAAATAGGAATATATTTGAAACATCGATCTTTACACTTCTTCAGGGACTAAATGCCGCCTGAGGTGAAGTGATCAACTTGCTTCATTTTAAGTGTGCCCTTGGCCGGGGGACAGTGCTTACTGTAGCGCTTCTTCCCCGGCAGGCGTCCGTGTCGTACAGATGCGGCACACAGTTGCCACACGTATTACACACACCGACACGAATATCTCCAGTACCGTTTTTTTCCGGTACTGGAAATATCAGGATGTGTGAAACCAGCCTAAAGCCACGTGCACACGTTCAGTATTTGGTCAGAATTTTACCTCAGTATTCGTAAGCCATATCGGGAGTGGGTGAGAGATCCAGAAGTGGTGACGTGGTTCTTTATACTTTTCCTCTGATTGTTCCTCTCCTGGTTTTGGCTTACAAATACTGAGGTAACATACTGAACATGTGAACGTGGCCTGATAGCGTGTGTCTGTTACTTCTGACTTCCCACAAACAGCTGGAGCCGGACCGCGACGCCCATCTGACCCGTAACGGACCGGGACCGCCCCTGGGTGAGTATAATATAACCTTTATTTATCATCTTTCAGGTTACATTGGGGGCTTATCTACAGCATTACAGAATGCCATAGATAAGCCCCTGATGCCGGTGGCCGCAGCTCATATACGATTTTTGGGGTGACAGACGCCCTTCAAAAAGGTACTACTGGCCTCTCAGATCCTCAATATTAATCTGACCTGATAGCAAAATGACTATAGTTGCCCATAGGATATGTCCTCCACTTGCCCAAGTAAGTCACAATAACATGTACGTTATCTTATAAGCACCACTTATTTGTACCATATAAATGAGATCATGTATATACTATTCATCCTATGGGCAACTATAGTCATTTTGCTCTCAGGTCAGATTAATATTGAGGATCTGAGAGGCCAGTAGTACCTTTATAACACCCCGCCCCCCTTTTCTGTTTGTTGGTTATAGGGAAAGAAAGAACAGAGAGAGAAAGAAAGAAAAGAGAGAGAGAGAAAAAAAGAAAAAAGAATGAAAGAAAGAGAGAAAGAGAGAAGGAGACAAGGAGAGAAGGAGAGAAGGAGACCAGGAGACAAGGAGAGAAGGAGAGAAAAAGAAAAAGAAAAAGAAAGAGAGAAAGAGAAAGAATGGAAAGAAAGAACAGAGAGAAAGAGAAAGAAAGAAAGAACAGAGAGAAAGAGAAAGAAAGAAAGAAAGAGAAAGAAAGAAAGGAAAGAAAGAGGGGAATGAAAGAAAGAACAGAGAGAGAAAGAAAGAGGAGAAAGAAAGAGGGGAATGAAAGAAAGAACAGGGAGAGAAAGAAATAGGGGAAAGAAAGAGAGAGAGAAAGAAAGAGAGAGGGTAAAGAAAGAACAGAGAGAGAGAAAGAAAGAGGGGAAAGAACAGAGACAGAGAAAGAAAGAGGGGAAAGAACAGAGAGAAAGAAAGAACAGAGAAAAAAGAAAGGAGAGAAAAAAAAAAAAGAATAGAGAGGGAAATAAAGAACACAGAGAAAGAAAGAACAGAGAGAGAAAGAAAGAATAGAGAGGGAAATAAAGAACACAGAGAAAGAAAGAACAGAGAGAGAAAGAAAGAACAGAGAGAAAGAAAAAGAAGATTCGAGAGGGAAAGAAAGAACACAGAGAGAGAAAGAAAAAAAGATTAGAGATGGAAAGAAAAAACAGAGAGAGAAAGAAAGATTCTATAAAGATACTATAGCGGCCAGCCTCCGATTGTAATGCCCACCTGAGCCTCCCGCTGCAGGACATATCATGATCCGCTCAGATGGCCGGCATCCCCGATTCCAAGGCGATCCCGCTGTCCGAGGAGGACACGGTGATGGATCTGAAGAATTCCCTGAAGTGCCTCCATGGTTCCGTCACAATCTCCTCCCGAAATTACATCATTTCCGGTCAGCTCCCAGCATGTCACTTCCGGTGGAACGTCACGTGTGAGTTTTAAAGTGCTCCTCGGGGCTCCACCGTGTACTCCTGTGTCCACAGGAAAAGTAAGCTCCCAACCGGGACAGCCTCTCAAAATCGGGACTATCCCGCTGGATCCGGGACGGTTGGGAGGTATGAAATTTGCTCCCCACCATACACCGACCTCGTACACGCACGGCTCCACACACCTCATACACACACGGTTCCACTTTGTATGCCTCTTACACACACGGCTCCAATCCGTACACCTCGCGCACACACACGGCTCCACACAGTACACACATGGCTCCACTCCTTAAGCCTTGTAGACATGCGGCTCTGCTCTGTACACCTTGTACACACACGGCCATGCTACGTACACCTCCTACACACATGGCTCCACTCCATAAACCTTGTACACATGTGGCTTTGATCCATACACCTTGTACTCATGCTGCTCCGCTCCGTACACCCCATACACACATGGCTTCGCTCCATACACCTCGTACACACATGGCTCCGCTCCGTACACCTCGTACACACACAGCTCCACTCTGCACACCAAGTACACTCATGTGTTATGACCCCAATGGCGAGGGTCTCAGAGGAACGTGGAAGTCTGCAAGATACAAAAATCCAGCTCATAGGGCAGTGGTAACTGGGTTGACCATATATCTACTCCTAACGCCAACACTAGAAGTAGCCGGGGGTCATACCTACGTTGATCCTAGATGACTCGCGCCAGCCGGAGAATCTAAATACCCCTAGTAGAGGAAAACAAAGACCTCTCTTGCCTCCAGAGAAAGGGACCCCAAAGCAGGATAGAAGCCCCCCACAAATAATAACGGTGAGGTAAGAGGAAATGACAAACACAGAAATGAACCAGGTTTAGCACAGAGAGGCCCGCTAACTAATAGCAGAATATAGAAAGGTAACTTATATGGTCAACAAAAAACCCTATCAAAAATCCACACTGGAAATTCAAGAACCCCCGAACCGTCTAACGGTCCGGGGGGAGAACACCAGCGCCCTAGAGCTTCCAGCAAAAGTCAGGATACAGATTAGGAACAAGCTGGACAAAAATACAAAACCAAAAACAAATAGCAAAAAGCAAAGTAAATGACTTAGCTGAATAACCGGACCAGGATCAGTAGACAAGAGCACAGCAGATTAGCTCTGATAACTACGTTGCCAGGCATAGAACTGAGTGTCCAGGGAGCTTATAAAGCAACGCCCCTAACTAACGACCCAGGTGCGGATAAAAGGAAAGACAGAAAAACCAGAGTCAAAAAACTAGTAACCACTAGAGGGAGCCAAAAAGCAAATTCACAACAGTACCCCCCCCTTAGTGAGGGGTCACCGAACCCTCACCACGACCACCAGGGCGATCAGGATGAGCGGCATGAAAGGCACGAACTAAATCGGCCGCATGAACATCAGAGGCGACCACCCAGGAATTATCCTCCTGACCATAGCCCTTCCACTTGACCAGGTACTGAAGTCTTCGCCTGGAGAGGCGAGAATCCAAGATCTTCTCCACCACGTACTCCAACTCGCCCTCAACCAACACCGGAGCAGGAGGCTCAGCAGAAGGAACTACAGGCACAACGTACCGCCGCAACAAGGACCTATGAAATACATTGTGAATAGCAAACGACACAGGAAGATCCAGACGAAAAGATACAGGATTAAGGATTTCCAATATCTTGTAAGGACCAATAAAACGAGGTTTAAATTTGGGAGAGGAGACCTTCATAGGAACAAAGCGGGAAGAAAGCCATACCAAATCCCCAACGCGTAGTCGGGGACCCACACCGCGGCGGCGGTTGGCAAAGCGCTGAGCCCTCTCCTGTGACAACTTCAAGTTGTCCACCACATGATTCCAGATCCGCTGCAACCTATCCACCACAGAATCCACCCCAGGACAGTCAGAAGACTCCACATGACCTGAAGAAAAGCGAGGATGGAAACCAGTGTTGCAGAAAAAAGGCGAAACCAAGGTGGCGGAACTAGCCCGATTATTAAGGGCAAACTCAGCCAACGGCAAGAATGTCACCCAATCGTCCTGATCAGCAGAGACAAAACACCTCAAATAAGCCTCCAAAGTCTGATTGGTTCGCTCCGTCTGTCCATTAGTCTGAGGATGGAAAGCAGAGGAAAACGACAAATCAATGCCCATCCTACTACAAAAGGATCGCCAGAACCTGGAAACGAACTGGGATCCTCTATCTGACACAATATTCTCAGGGATGCCGTGCAAACGAACCACGTTCTGGAAAAACACAGGAACCAGATCGGAAGAGGAAGGCAACTTAGGCAAAGGAACCAAATGGACCATCTTGGAGAAGCGATCACATATCACCCAGATAACAGACATGCCCTGAGATAGCGGAAGATCAGAAATGAAATCCATGGAGATATGTGTCCAAGGTCTCTTCGGGACAGGCAAGGGCAAGAGCAACCCGCTGGCACGAGAACAGCAAGGCTTAGCTCTAGCACAAGTCCCACAGGACTGCACAAATGACCGCACATCCCTTGACAAAGAAGGCCACCAAAAGGACCTGGCCACCAGATCTCTGGTGCCAAAAATTCCCGGGTGACCTGCCAACACCGAGGAATGAACCTCGGAAATGACTCTGCTGGTCCACTTATCCGGAACAAACAGTCTGTCAGGTGGACAAGACTCAGGCCTATCAGCTTGAAATCTCTGCAACACACGTCGCAGATCCGGAGAAATAGCTGATAAGATAACTCCATCCTTAAGAATACCAACAGGATCAGCGACTCCAGGAGCATCAGGCACAAAGCTCCTAGAAAGAGCATCGGCCTTCACATTCTTTGAACCTGGTAAATACGAGACAACAAAATCAAAGCGGGAGAAAAACAATGACCAGCGGGCCTGTCTCGGATTAAGGCGTTTAGCAGACTCGAGATACATCAGATTTTTGTGATCAGTCAAGACCACCACACGATGCTTAGCACCCTCGAGCCAATGACGCCACTCCTCAAATGCCCACTTCATGGCCAACAACTCCCGATTGCCCACATCATAATTTCGCTCGGCAGGCGAAAACTTCCTAGAGAAAAAGGCACAAGGTTTCATAACAGAGCAACCAGGGCCTCTCTGCGACAAAACGGCCCCTGCTCCAATCTCCGAAGCATCCACCTCAACCTGAAAGGGAAGTGAGACATCGGGCTGGCACAAAACAGGCGCCGAAGTAAACCGGCGTTTCAACTCCTGGAAAGCCTCCACGGCAGCAGGAGCCCAGTTAGCTACATCGGAGCCCTTCTTGGTCATATCCGTCAAAGGTTTCACAACGCTAGAAAAATTAGCGATAAAACGACGGTAGAAGTTAGCGAAACCCAAGAACTTCTGAAGACTCTTAACTGACGAGGGCTGAGTCCAATCAAGAATAGCTCGGACCTTGACCGGGTCCATCTCCACAGCAGAAGGGGAAAAAATAAACCCCAAAAAGGGAACCTTCTGTACACCAAAGAGACACTTTGAGCCTTTGACAAACAAAGAATTTTCACGCAAAATTTTAAAGACCAACCTGACCTGCTCCACATGCGAGTCCCAATCATCAGAAAAAACCAAAATATCATCCAGATAAACGATCAAAAATCTATCCAGATACTTCCGGAAAATGTCATGCATAAAGGACTGAAAAACTGAAGGCGCATTGGAGAGCCCAAAAGGCATCACCAAGTACTCAAAATGACCTTCGGGCGTATTGAATGCGGTTTTCCATTCATCACCTTGCTTAATGCGCACAAGGTTGTACGCACCACGAAGGTCTATCTTGGTGAACCACTTGGCACCTTTAATTCGGGCAAACAAGTCAGACAACAGCGGCAGAGGATACTGAAATTTGACAGTGATCTTATTTAAAAGCCGATAATCAATACAAGGCCTCAAAGATCCGTCCTTTTTAGCCACAAAAAAGAATCCTGCACCAAGAGGGGAAGAAGACGGACGAATATGTCCTTTCTCCAAAGACTCCTTGATATACGAACGCATAGCGGTATGTTCAGGTACCGACAGATTAAAGAGTCTTCCCTTAGGAAATTTACTGCCTGGAATCAAATCTATAGCACAGTCACAGTCCCTATGAGGAGGCAATGCACTGGACCTGGACTCGCTAAAGACATCCTGATAATCAGACAAATACTCCGGAACTTCCGAAGGCGTAGAAGAAGCAATAGACACAGGCAGGATATCCCCATGAATACCACGACAGCCCCAACTAGAAACTGACATAGCCTTCCAGTCCAGGACGGGATTATGGGTCTGTAACCATGGCAGCCCTAAAACAACCAAATCATGCATTTTATGTAAAACAAGAAAACGTATCACCTCGCGGTGTTCAGGAGTCATGCACATGGTAACCTGTGTCCAATACTGCGGTTTATTTGCTGCCAATGGCGTAGCATCAATACCCCTAAGAGGAATAGGATTTTCTAATGGTTCAAGAGTAAAACCACAGCGCTTAGCAAATGACAGATCCATAAGACTCAGGGCAGCACCTGAATCTACAAACGCCATGACAGGATAAGACGACAGTGAGCAAATCAAAGTTACAGACAGAATAAATTTAGGTTGCAAATTTCCAGCGGTGACCGGACCAACAACCTTAGCTATACGTTTAGAGCATGCTGAGATAACATGTGTAGAATCACCACAGTAGTAGCACAAGCCATTCCGGCGTCTATGAATTTTCCGCTCATTTCTGGTCAGGATTCTATCACATTGCATTAAATCAGGTGTCTGTTCAGACAACACCATGAGGGAATTTGCGGTTTTTCTATCACATTGCACCGAATTAGGTGTCTGTTCAGACAACACCATGAGGGAATTTGCGGTCTTGCGCTCCCGCAATCGCCGGTCAATTTGAATAGCCAGTGCCATAGCATCATTCAGACCTGTGGGAATGGGAAAACCCACCATAACATCTTTAATGGCATCAGAAAGACCATTTCTAAAATTAGCGGCCAGTGCACAGTCGTTCCAATGTGTCAGCACGGACCATTTCTGAAATTTTTGGCAATACACTTCAGCCTCGTCCTGCCCCTGAGACATAGCCAGCAGGGCCTTTTCTGCCTGAATCTCAAGATTGGGTTCCTCATAAAGTAAACCGAGCGCCAGAAAAAACGCATCAATATCAGCCAATGCCGGATCTCCTGGCGCCAGCGAAAAAGCCCAATCTTGAGGGTCACCCCGTAAGAACGAAATAACAATTTTTACTTGCTGAGCGGAGTCTCCAGATGAACAGGGTCTCAGGGACAAAAACAATTTACAATTATTCTTGAAATTCCTAAACTTAAACCTGTCTCCGGAAAACAGTTCAGGAATCGGTATCTTAGGTTCTGACCCAGGACTTCTGATAACATAATCTTGTAAGCCCTGCACACGAGTAGCCAGCTGGTCCACACTTGTAATCAAGGTCTGGACATTCATGTCTGCAGCAAGCATAAGCCACTCTGAGATAAAGGGGATGAAGAAAAAAAAAAAAAAATGAGAGAGGAGAAAAAAAAAAACTCAGAATCTTCTTTCTTATAATCCCTCTTTTGCAATGCATTAAACATTTAATAAGGGCCTGGCAAACTGTTATGACCCCAATGGCGAGGGTCTCAGAGGAACGTGGAAGTCTGCAAGATACAAAAATCCAGCTCATAGGGCAGTGGTAACTGGGTTGACCATATATCTACTCCTAACGCCAACACTAGAAGTAGCCGGGGGTCATACCTACGTTGATCCTAGATGACTCGCGCCAGCCGGAGAATCTAAATACCCCTAGTAGAGGAAAACAAAGACCTCTCTTGCCTCCAGAGAAAGGGACCCCAAAGCAGGATAGAAGCCCCCCACAAATAATAACGGTGAGGTAAGAGGAAATGACAAACACAGAAATGAACCAGGTTTAGCACAGAGAGGCCCGCTAACTAATAGCAGAATATAGAAAGGTAACTTATATGGTCAACAAAAAACCCTATCAAAAATCCACACTGGAAATTCAAGAACCCCCGAACCGTCTAACGGTCCGGGGGGAGAACACCAGCGCCCTAGAGCTTCCAGCAAAAGTCAGGATACAGATTAGGAACAAGCTGGACAAAAATACAAAACCAAAAACAAATAGCAAAAAGCAAAGTAAATGACTTAGCTGAATAACCGGACCAGGATCAGTAGACAAGAGCACAGCAGATTAGCTCTGATAACTACGTTGCCAGGCATAGAACTGAGTGTCCAGGGAGCTTATAAAGCAACGCCCCTAACTAACGACCCAGGTGCGGATAAAAGGAAAGACAGAAAAACCAGAGTCAAAAAACTAGTAACCACTAGAGGGAGCCAAAAAGCAAATTCACAACACTCATGGCTCTGCTCCACACACCTCGTACACACACGGCTCCGCTTCACACACCTCGTACACACACGGCTCCACTCCGTACACCTTGTACACACACAGCTCCACTCTGCACACCAAGTACACACATGGCTCCGCTCCACACACCTCGTACACACATGGCTCTGCCCCGTACACCAAGTACACACACGGCTCCACTTCACACACCTTGTACACACACAGCTCCACTCTGCACACCAAGTACACACATGGCTCCGCTCCACACACCAAGTACACACACGGCTCCGCTCCATGCACCTTGTACACAGGCGTCTCTGCTCCGCACAAATCGTACACACATGGCTCCACTTCACACACCTCGTACACACACGGCTCTGCTCCACACACCTCGTACACATACGGCTCCGCTCCATACACCAAGTACACACACGGCTCCGCTCCATGCACCTTGTACACACGCATCTCTGCTCCGCACAAATCGTACACACATGGCTCCGCTCCGTACACCTACGGCTCCGCTCCATACACCTCGTACACACACGGCTCCGCTCCATACACCTTTGTTATGACCTGGTGGTTAGGAGCACCAGGAATGACCTGATGGTTAAACTCACAGGACAAGCTCTGGGAAGTGGGAACTTTGCTGACCGCAATCCCTAATCCTATCACACACACTAGAAATAGCCGTGGAGCGTACCAAACAGGCCTAGACGCCTCGGCACAGCCTAAGAATTAGCTAGCCCTAGAGATAGAAAATAAAGCCTACCTTGCCTCAGAGAAATTTCCCCAAAGGAAAAGGCAGCCCCCCACAAATATTAACTGTGAGTTAAGAAGAAAGGCACAAACACAGAAATGAAACAGGTTTTAGCAAAGGGAGGCCAGACTAACTAAATAGACAGAGGATAGGAAAGGTATCTTTGCGGTCAGCACAAAAACTACAAAAGACCACGCAGAGTGTGCAAAAAGACCCCCGCACCGACTCACGGCGCGGAGGCGCAACCCTGCATCCCAGAGCTTCCAGCTAGCAAGACAAAATCATGAAAGCAAGCTGGACTAGAAACCCAAGAACAAAAAATAACAAACGGGGACTTAGCTTCTTGCAGGAAGAGACAGGTCTCCAGAAAGATCCAAGAGCGAACTGAACCAGCACAGGAACATTGACAGCTGGCATGGAGTAACGATCAGAGTGGAGTTAAATAGAACAGCCAACCAAAGGATAAACCACGTCACCTGTGTAAGGAACCTCAGAAGCAGCAGCTTCACTCACAGCCACCAGAGGGAGTCCATGGACAGAACTCGCCGAAGTACCATTTACGACCACAGGAGGGAGTTCAACAACAGAATTCACAACAGTACCCCCCCCTTGAGGAGGGGTCACCGAACCCTCACCAGAGCCCCCAGGCCGATCAGGATGAGCCAAATGAAAGGCACGAACTAGATCAGCAGCATGAACATCAGAGGCAAAAACCCAGGAATTATCTTCCTGACCATAACCCTTCCACTTGACCAGGTACTGGAGTTTCCGTCTTGAAAAACGAGAATCCAAAATCTACTCCACCACATATTCCAACTCCCCCTCGACCAACACCGGGGCAGGAGGATCAACGGAGGGAACCATAGGCGCCACATATCTCCGCAACAACGACCTATGGAACACATTATGGATTGCAAAAGAAGCTGGAAGGTCCAAACGAAATGACACAGGATTAAGAACTTCAGAAATCTTATATGGCCCAATGAAACGAGGCTTAAACTTAGGAGAGGAAACCTTCATAGGAACATGACGAGATGACAACCAAACCAAATCTCCAACACGAAGTCGGGGACCAACACAGCGCCGGCGGTTAGCGAAACGTTGAGCCTTCTCCTGGGACAATGTCAAATTGTCCACCACATGAGTCCAAATCTGCTGCAACCTGTCCACCACCGTATCCACACCAGGACAGTCCGAAGGCTCAACCTGCCCTGAAGAGAAACGAGGATGGAAACCAGAATTACAGAAAAAAGGAGAAACTAAAGTAGCCGAGCTGGCCCGATTATTAAGGGCGAACTCAGCCAAAGGCAAGAAGGACACCCAATCATCCTGATAGGAAAGAAACAAAGCATCTCAGATATGTTTCCAAAGTCTGATTAGTTCGTTCGGTTTGGCCATTAGTCTGAGCATGGAAAGCCGAAGAAAAAGACAAATCAATGCCCATCTTAGCACAAAAGGACCGCCAAAACCTCGAAACAAACTGGGAACCTCTGTCCGAGACGATGTTCTCTGTAATGCCATGCAAACGAACCACATGCTGGAAAAACAATGGCACCAAACTAGAGGAGGAAGGCAATTTAGACAAGGGTACCAAATGGACCATCTTAGAGAAGCGATCACAAACCACCCAAATGACCGACATCCTTTGAGAAACAGGGAGATCAGAAATAAAATCCATGGAAATATGCATCCAGGGCCTCTTCGGGACCGGCAAGGGCAAAAGCAACCCACTGGCACGAGAACAGCAGGGCTTAGCCCGAGCACAAGTCCCACAGGACTGCACAAAAGAATGCACATCCCGTGACAAAGAAGGCCACCAAAAGGATCTAGCCACCAAATCTCTGGTACCAAAGATTCCAGGATGACCAGCCAACACCGAACAATGAACCTCAGAGATAACTCTACTAGTCCATCTATCAGGAACAAACAGTCTCTCCGCTGGACAACGGTCAGGTCTATCAGCCTGAAACTTCTGCAGCACGCGCCGCAAATCAGGGGAGATGGCAGACAAAATTACCCCCTCTTTAAGAATACCCGCCGGCTCCGGATCACCCGGAGAGTCAGGCACAAAACTCCTTGACAGGGCGTCAGCCTTCACATTCTTAGATCCCGGAAGGTATGAAACCACAAAATCAAAAAGGGAGAAAAAGAGCGACCATCGAGCCTGTCTAGGATTCAACCGTTTGGCAGACTCGAGATAAGTCAAATTCTTGTGATCCGTCAAGACCACCACGCGATGTTTAGCTCCTTCAAGCCAATGTCACCACTCCTCGAATGCCCACTTCATGGTCAACAACTCTCGATTGCCAACATCATAATTGCGCTCAGCAGGCGAGAATTTTCTAGAAAAGAAGGCACATGGTTTCATCACCGAGCCATCAGAACTTCTTTGCGACAAAACAGCCCCTGCTCCAATCTCAGAAGCATCAACCTCGACCTGAAACGGGAGCGAAACATCTGGCTGGCACAACACAGGGGCAGAAGAAAAACGACGCTTCAACTCCTGAAAAGCCTCTACAGCCGCAGAGGACCAATTGACCACATCAGCACCTTTCTTGGTCAAATCAGTCAACGGTTTAGCAATACTAGAAAAATTAGCGATGAAGCGACGGTAAAAATTAGCAAAGCCCAGGAACTTCTGCAGGCTCTTCACAGATGTCGGCTGAGTCCAATCATAAATGGCCTGAACTTTAACAGGGTCCATCTCGATAGTAGAAGGGGTAAAAATGAAACCCAAAAATGAAACCTTCTGAACTCCAAAGAGACACTTTGACCCCTTCACAAACAAGGAATTCGCACGAAGGACCTGGAACACCATTCTGACCTGCTTCACATGAGACTCCCAATCATCCGAAAAGACCAAAATGTCATCCAAATATACAATCATGAATCTATCCAGGTACTCTCAAAAGATGTCATGCATAAAGGACTGAAACACAGATCCAGCATTAGAAAGCCCGAATGGCATAACCAGGTACTCAAAATGGCCCTCGGGCGTATTAAATGCTGTTTTCCATTCATCGCCTTGTTTAATTCGCACAAGATTATACGCCCCTCGAAGATCTATCTTGGTGAACCAACTAGCCCCCTTAATCCGAGCAAACAAATCAGACAGCAGCGGCAAAGGGTACTGAAATTCGACTGTGATTTTATTAAGAAGTCGGTAATCAATACAAGGTCTCAGAGAGCCATCCTTCTTGGCCACAAAAAAGAACCCTGCTCCCAATGGTGAAGACGACGGGCGAATATGACCCTTCTCCAAGGACTCCTTTATATAACTCCGCATAGCGGCGTGTTCTGGCACCGATAAATTGAACAGTCGACCCTTAGGAAACTTACTACCAGGAATCAAATCAATAGCACAATCACAATTCCTATGAGGAGGTAGGGCACCGGATTTGGGCTCATCAAATACATCCCGGTAATCCGACAAAAACTCAGGGACTTCAGAAGGAGTGGAAGACGAAATTGACAGCAATGGAACATCACCATGTACCCCTTGACAACCCCAGCTGGACACAGACATTGATTTCCAATCCAATACTGGGTTGTGGACCTGTAGCCATGGTAACCCCAAAACGACCACATCATGCAGATTATGCAACACCAAAAAGTGAATATCTTCCTGATGTGCAGGAGCCATGCACATGGTCAAATGAGTCCAGTACTGAGGCTTATTCTTGGCCAAAGGCGTAGCATCAATTCCTCTCAATGGAATAGGATACTGCAAGGGCTCCAAGAAAAAACCACAGCGCCTGGCAAACTCCAAGTCCATCAAGTTCAGGGCAGCGCCTGAATCCACAAATGCCATAACAGAATAGGACGACAGAGAGCAAATCAGAGTAACGGACAAAAGAAATTTAGACTGTACAGTACCAATGGTGGCAGACCTAGCGAACCGCTTAGTGCGCTTAGGACAATCGGAGATAGCATGAGTGGAATCACCACAGTAAAAACACAGCCAATTCCGACATCTGTGTTCTTGCCGTTCAGCTCTGGTCAAATTCCTATCACACTGCATAGGCTCAGGCCTATGCTCAGAGAATACCGCCAGATGGTGCACAGCTTTGCGCTCACGCAAGCGCTGATCGATCTGAATGGCCAAGGACATAGACTCATTCAGACCAGCAGGCGTGGGAAATCCCACCATGACATCCTTAAGGGCTTCAGAAAGACCCTTTCTGAAAATTGCCGCCAGGGCACACTCATTCCACTGAGTAAGCACAGACCACTTTCTAAACTTCTGACAGTACACCTCCGCTTCATCCTGACCCTGACACAAAGCCAGCAAGATTTTCTCTGCCTGATCCACTGAATTTGGTTCATCATAAAGCAATCCAAGCGCCAGAAAAAACGCATCAACATCACGCAATGCAGGATCTCCTGGCGCAAGGGAAAATGCCCAGTCTTGAGGGTCACCACGCAACAACGAAATAATGATTTTTACTTGTTGAACGGGGTCACCAGAGGAGCGGGGTTTCAAAGCTAGAAACAGTTTACAATTATTTTTGATATTCAGAAACTTAGATCTATTCCCAGAAAATAAATCAGGAATAGGAATTCTAGGCTCTAACATAGGATTCTGAACCACAAAATCTTGAATGTTTTGTACCCTTGCAGTGAGATGATCCACACAAGAGGACAGACCTTGAATGTCCATCTCCACACCTGTGTCCTGAACCACCCAAAGGTCTAGGGGAAAAGAAAGACAAAACACAGTGCAAAGAAAAAAAAATGGTCTCAGAGCTTCTCTTATCCCTCTATTGAGATGCATTAATACTTTTGGCCAGCTGTACTATTATGACCTGGTGGTTAGGAGCACCAGGAATGACCTGATGGTTAAACTCACAGGACAAGCTCTGGGAAGTGGGAACTTTGCTGACTGCAATCCCTAATCCTATCACACACTAGAAATAGCCGTGGAGCGTACCTAACAGGCCTAGACGCCTCGGCACAGCCTAAGAACTAGCTAGCCCTAGAGATAGAAAATAAAGCCTACCTTGCCTCAGAGAAATTTCCCCAAAGGAAAAGGCAGCCCCCCACAAATATTAACTGTGAGTTAAGAAGAAAGTCACAAACACAGAAATGAAACAGGTTTTAGCAAAGGGAGGCCAGACTAACTAAATAGACAGAGGATAGGAAAGGTATCTTTGCGGTCAGAACAAAAACTACAAAAGACCACGCAGAGTGTGCAAAAAGACCCCCGCACCGACTCACGGCGCGGAGGCGCCACCCTGCATCCCAGAGCTTCCAGCTAGCAAGACAAAATCATGAAAGCAAGCTGGACTAGAAAACCAAGAACAGAAAATAACAAACGGGGACTTAGCTTCTTGCAGGAAGAGACAGGTCTCCAGAAAGATCCAAGAGCGAACTGAACCAGCACAGGAACATTGACAGCTGGCATGGAGTAACGATCAGAGTGGAGTTAAATAGAACAGCCAACCAAAGGATAAACCACGTCACCTGTGTAAGGAACCTCAGAAGCAGCAGCTTCACTCACAGCCACCAGATGGAGTCCATGGACAGAACTCGCCGAAGTACCATTCATGACGACAGGAGGGAGTTCAACAACAGAATTCACAACACACCTTGTACACACGCGTCTCTGCTCCGCACAAATCGTACACATATGGCTCCGCTCCGACCTCGTACACACACAGCTCCGCTCCATACACTAAGTACACACACGGCTCTGCTCCGTACACCATGTACACACGGCTCCGCTCCATACACCAAGTACACACATGGCTCCGCTTCACACACCTCGTACACACACAGCTCCACACAGCTCCAGCTCCGCTCCATACACCTTGTACACACGCGTCTCTACTCCGCACAAATCGTACACATATGGCTCCGCTCCGTACCCGCTTCACACACCTCGTACACACACAGCTCCGCTCTGCTCCATACACCTTGTACACACGCGTCTCTGCGCCGCACAAATCGTACACATATGTGCTCAGCTCCGTACACCTCGTACACACACGGCTCTGCTCCATACACCAAGTACACACACGGCTCCGCTTCACACACCTCGTACACACACGGCTCCGCTCCATACACCAAGTACACACACACGGCTCCGCTCCATACACCAAGTACACACACGGCTCCGCTCCATGCACCTTGTACACACGCGCCTCTGCTCCGCACAAATCGTACACACATGGTTCCGCTTCACACACCTTGTACACACACGGCTCTGCTCCGCACACCTTGTACACACACGGCTCTGCTCCGCACACCTTGTACACACACGGCTCTGCTCCGTACACCTTGTACACACATGGCTCTGTCCATCCACCCTGCAAACCCCTCCTGACTGCACACATCAACTTCCCCTCATCCAGCACCATGATAATCACCTCACCACAAAAGAGTCCTGCATACACGAGGACCCTGATCATGTGACCGCTGACTCCTCCCCTCCTGTGACCTCATCACAGGTCCTGCGTGCACAGAGAAGCCATCCATGAGAAACCCGAGGAGATGCTTGGAGAAGAGCGACTTCAGCATCAGGACCTGTGATGTCACGTGAGTTGGGGAGGGGTGGATGAGGAGATCCAGGACGGAGCAGACTAAATAGTGTAGTAACTGAACCTGCGTCTCCGACGCAAATCCAGTTAGAATCTGCCGCCCCCTCTCTTCAGGGACGGCAGTGCCGCCTGAGCCAAAGAGCTCAACTCGCCTAATGGTAGCGGCGCCACTGCATAGACCTCTGCCAGCAGTCCCGCTTCCCCAACCCCTTTTTGGGTGGAAGGTCACTACCATACCCCGTTTCACTGGGCTTTTGTTACATCGTTTGGTTTTATGGGCCTGCGCTCTGCGTTGGACCTCACTCCCCCTATCCTCCTTCCATTTTAGCACCAGACGCTGGTTATACTCCTCCCAGGTGAGGGCTTCAATATGGGACCCTTCCGGTTGGGCCTCCCCCGGGAACCCGATTGGTTCTGCTCCCAGATTGTCCCATTGGAAGAGCACCCCTTCGGGGCTCACCTCCAGTGGCATGCCTAAGGGTGTTGGGAGCGGGCCTGTCAGCGTCTTATCGGTGATGGTAATAGTCGCTGGAGCGAGGCCTTCATCTGGGGCAGGAGCTGTCACTGGGGCAAGGTCAGTGACTGGGGGAAGAGCGGTCGCTAGAGCGGGATCGGTCACCGGGGCAGGGTTGTTTTCTATACCTGCATCTGATGTGGTTCTACCGATGCCAGTCCGCTCCGCTGATGAGGCTACTGGTGTCGACTGCTGCACGGACTGCGACTCCTCCAGCGCTATCTTCCTGCACAGGGCCGACTTCAATTTCTTCACCGCGGTCAGCTCGGTGTCCAGGAACTGGCGGCTCAGCTCCTCCACCTGCATCCCCAGGAAGTCCGGATCCTCCAGCAGCGGCAAGTCGGGGTCCTCCTCCGTTTGCCTGGGATGGTCCTGGGTTGTGTCGCCATCTTTCAGGTACCCGCTGGTCACCATTTTCTCTCTCGGGTCTGCGGCTCCTCTGTCTTCCGGGCGGGGCTTCTTCTCCTCCTTGTTCCCGCCATAGCATATCAGGAGGCGGACCTCTTTGGCAGATGGGCACATCCTCATCGTAAAATAGCATTCGTAGGGGGCGTTCATCACTGTTCGCGCTGCTCTGGTAGTCTCCTCCCATGCTGGCACACCCTTCTTCTCCGGTGCTCCTCGTGGCGCTGGAATGGCGGTGGTTTTGGTGGCAAATCACAATAACAGTCTCTTAATAAATTACAGTTAGGCACAGTCTTTTAGGCGCACATGACCCGATTTGCTGGGTCAGTCGATCCCGTTCATGACACCAAGATGAGTTGCCCCGCCAGGGCCGTGGGGTACTCGGTACCGGGTACGGTGTTCACAGGGGGATGTCACGGTGGCAGTGACCCGGTCCGTGGCCCTGGGCATCCATGTAAAAGGGAAAGGTCTTTAAAGGGAATAGAGTTTATGTTCGTGACGCCACCTGTGGTATTCGGTCAGGGTGACCGACGCTGCTTTAAGGGGTCCTCTGGGGTGATGTTATAGCAGCTAGATGGTATACCTTCCCACAGGTGAAATATATCCCCAGGGCTCTCAAGATGGTAAATGGTGCAGTAAGGAACGAGGACACAGGTTTGCAGTCTCTTTACCTTGTTTACTGAAGACTTCAGGCAGCCATAGTCCAGGGTGCCAGATCACAGGACAGGCAGGGTCCGGCCGGCTTGGAGGCAAGTTAGGAGTACTCTTTTCCAGGTGGAAATCAAAGCCTACTTCTAGTGCCGCCGTGGTGTTGTAATCCCTTACTGCCTATGGCTTCAGATAAGGTCCTCACAGATGTTCTCTCTCTGTCTCACGTATAAGATTGGACATAACCCATATGACTGGTGACTTGAGCCTGTTTATAGGGACTCTAGCACACCCCGGGCTCTGTGGGTTACCGAGCCTCCTGGGTATTAAGGCGGACAGGTAACTTGGAGTTCAGCTGTCCTGCAGGTCTCTGATGAAAGTCGTAGAGGCCCTTACAACCTCAGTGTTCCGGCTACCGGTCTCGGCATCTCAAAAGGAGGCAGCCTGCTCGTGGCTGGTCTCCCACTGGTGTTACTCTCCTGTGCTTCGCTCTCCTGCACACTCACTGCAATATATTCAGCTTTTGTATAATCTCTTTCCAGGAACTGCAGCACTGCGGCTACACATTTCTGTACACCCTCTTCTGCCTCAGACTGCTCCAGTCTGTTTCCTGGCAAGAACTGACTAACTTTCCCTACAAACTACCATATATATGAGGAGTCACCTAGTAAATAGGATCAAAAGCTCCCCCTGGTGGCCTGGAGTATGAATGTGTTGCATGCTTGTGTTTACCTGGTGACAGTTATCCTTTCTTGCCTCCAAACGTAACATCACTCTCCCCATGAGGAAAGCAATGCTACTGTGATGACCAGGACCCTGGGGTGCCACAAATATGATACGTGAACGGCTTTTGCAGGTAATACAGTTATAGATGTGTAAAATCTGGAGCACCCTGTGCATGAGAAGTGCTTTTGGAAGACCAGCCAACCTTGATCATTGATACCACTGAGGGTGTGCTAACATTCTGATGCCCCTCCTGCAAGCCCCATTGATTTTAAAGGGGAACAAAGTAATTGAAACTTTCAGTTGTTCCTTTAAGAAAAATCACAAAGATGTTCAGAAAATACAATTGGGGAATTTACAAAGGTCAAAGTTTGTAGGTTTCGCTGCTGCACCTTCCAATAAGTGAATATGGGAAATAATAATTTACAGGCAACCATAGTGCTAATATTGTGGCATCAATGACTGCTACATCACTATACATGTGGTGTCCCAATTTATTCATAAAGTAATTGGGTACTTTAACCCCTTCCCGACCCATGACGCCACGTAGGCGTCATGAAAGTCGGTGCCAATCCGACCCATGACGCCTATGTGGCGTCATGGAAAGATCGCGTCCCTGCAGATCGGGTGAAAGGGTTAACTCCCATTTCACCCGATCTGCAGGGACAGGGGGAGTGGTAGTTTAGCCCAGGGGGGGTGGCTTCACCCCCTCGTGGCTACGATCGCTCTGATTGGCTGTTGAAAGTGAAACTGCCAATCAGAGCGATTTGTAATATTTCACCTATTATAACGGGTGAAATATTACAATCCAGCCATGGCCGATGCTGCAATATCATCGGCCATGGCTGGAAATACTAATGTGCCCCCACCCCACCCCACCGATCGCCCCCCCAGCCCCCCGATCTGGCCGGTACACTGCTCCGGCTCCCCTCCGTCCAGTGCTCCGCTCCCCCCCGTGCTCTTGTCCGCTCCCCCCGTGCTCCAATCACCCCCCCGTGCTCCAATCACCCCCCCGTGCTCCGATCCACCCCCCCCCCGGTGCTCCGTTCCACCCCCCCGTGCTCCATTCCAGCCCCCCCGTGCTCCGTTCCACGCCCCCGTGCTCCGTTCCACCCCTCCCGCGCTCCGATTCCCCCCCCCCGTGCTCCGATCCCCCCCCCCCCGTGGTCCCCCCCACCCCATCATACTTACCGATCCAGCCGGGGTCCCGTCCGTCTTCTCCCTGGGCGCCGCCATCTTCCAAAATGGCGGGCGCATGCTCAGTGCGCCCGCCGAATCTGCCGGCCGGCAGATTCGTTCCAAAGTGCATTTTGATCACTGAGATAGATTATATCTCAGTGATCAAAATAAAAAAAATAATAAATGACCCCCCCCTTTGTCACCCCCATAGGTAGGGACAATAAAAAAAATAAAGAAATTTTTTTTTTCCACTAATGTTAGAATAGGGTTAGGGTTAGGGTTAGGGGTAGGGTTAGGGTTAGGGGTAGGGTTAGGGGTAGGGGTAGGGCTAGGGGTAGGGTTAGGGGTAGGGTTAGGGTTAGTGCTAGGGTTAGGGTTTCGATATGTGCACACGTATTCTGGTCCTCTGCGGATTTTTCCGCTGCGGATTTGATAAATCCGCAGTGCTAAACCGCTGCGGATTTATGGCGGATTTACCGCGGTTTTTCTGCGCATTTCACTGCGGTTTTACAACTGCGATTTTCTATTGGAGCAGTTGTAAAACCGCTGCGGAATCCGCACAAAGAAGTGACATGCTGCGGAATGTAAACCACTGCGTTTCCGTGCAGTTTTTCCGCAGCATGTGTACAGGGATTTTTGTTTCTCGTAGGTTTACATTGAACTGTAAACTCATGGGAAACTGCTGCGGATCCGCAGCGTTTTCCGCAGCGTGTGCACATACCTTTGGAATTAGGCTATGTGCACACGGTGCGGATTTGGCTGCGGATTCGCAGCATTGTTCCATCAGGTTTACAGTACCATGTAAACATATGAAAAACCAAATCCGCTGTGCCCATGGTGCGGAAAATACCGCGCGGTAACGCTGCGTTGTATTTTCCGCAGCATGTCAATTCTTTGTGCGGATTCCGCAGCGTTTTACACCTGTTCCTCAATAGGAATCCGCAGGTGAAATCCGCACAAAAAACACTGGAAATCCGCGGAAAATCCGCAGGTAAAACGCAGTGCCTTTTACCCGCGGATTTTTCAAAAATGGTGCGGAAATATCTCACACGAATCCGCAACGTGGGCACATAGCCTTAGGGTTAGGGTTGGAATTAGGGTTGTGGTTAGGGTTGTGATTAGGGTTATGGCTACAGTTGGGATTAGGGTTAGGGGTGTGGGGGGGTTAGTGTTGGAGTTAGAATTGAGGGGTTACCACTGTTTAGGCACATCAGGGGTCTCCAAACGCAACATGGCGCCACCATTGATTCCAGCCAATCTCGTATTCAAAAAGTCAAATGGTGCTCCCTCACTTCCGAGCCCCGACGTGTGCCCAAACAGTGGTTTACCCCCACATATGGGGTACCAGCATACTCAGGACAAACTGCGCAACAATTACTGGGGTCCAATTTCTCCTGTTACCCTTGTGAATCTAAAAAAATGCTTGCTAAAACATAATTTTTGAGGAAAGAAAAATGATTTTTTATTTTCACGGCTCTGCGTTGTAAACGTCTGTGATGCACTTGGGGGTTCAAAGTGCTCACCACATATCTAGATAAGTTCCTTGGGGGGTCTAGTTTCTAAAATGGGGTCACTTGTGGGGGTTTCTACTGTTTAGGCACACCAGGGGCTCTGCAAACGCAACGTGACACCCGCAGACCATTCCATCAAAGTCTGCATTTCAAAAGTCACTACTTCCCTTCTGAGCCCCGACGTGTGCCCAAACAGTGGTTTACCCCCACTCATGGGGTATCAGCGTACTCAGGAGAAACTGGACAACAACTTTTGGGGTCCAATTTCTCCTGTAACCCTTGGGAAAATAAAAAATTCTGGGCTAAATAATTATTTTTGAGGAAAGAAAACGTATTTATTATTTTCACGGCTCTGCATTATAAACTTCTATGAAGCGCTTGGGGGTTCAAAATGCTCACCACACATCTAGATAAGTTCCTTTCGGGGTCTAGTTTCCAAAATGGGGTCACTTGTGGGGGGTTTCTACTGTTAAGCCACATCAGGGGCTCTGCAAACGCAACGTGACGCCCACAGAGCATTCCATCAAAGTCTGCATTTCAAAACGTCACTACTTCACTTCCGAGCCTCGGCATGTGCCCAAACAGTGGTTTACCCCCACATATGGGGTATCAGCGTACTCAGGAGAAACTGGACAACAACTTTTGGGGTCCAATTTCTTCTGTAACCCTTGGGAAAATAAAAAATTCTGGGCTAAATAATTATTTTTGAGGAAAGAAAACGTATTTATTATTTTCACGGCTCTGCATTATAAACTTCTATGAAGCACTTGGGGGTTCAAAGTGCTCACCACACATCTAGATAAGTTCCTTTGGGGGTCTAGTTTCCAAAATGGGGTCACTTGTGGGGGATCTCCAATGTTTAGGCACACAGGGGCTCTCCAAACGTGACATGGTGTCCGCTAATGATTTGAGCTAATTTTCCATTTAAAAAGCCAAATGGCGTGCCATCCCTTCCGAGCCCTGCCGTGCGCCCAAACAGTGGTTTACCCCCACATATGGGGTATCAGCGTACTCAGGACAAACTGGACAACAATATTTGGGGTCCAATTTCTCCTATTATCCTTGGCAAAATAGGAATTTCCAGGCTAAAATATCATTTTTGAGGAAAGAAAAATTATTTTTTATTTTCATGGCTCTGCGTTATAAACTTCTGTGAAGCACCTGGGGGTTTAAAGTGCTCAATATGCATCTAGATAAGTTCCTTGGGGGGTCTAGTTTCCAAAATGGGGTCACTTGTGGGGGAGCTCCAATGTTTAGGCACACAGGGGCTCTCCAAACGCGACATGGTGTCCGCTAACAATTGGAGCTAATTATCCATTCAAAAAGTCAAATGGCGCGCCTTCCCTTCCGAGCCCTGCCGAGTGCCCAAACAGTGGTTTACCCCCACATATGAGGTATCGACGTACTCGGGAGAAATTGCCCAACACATTTTAGGATCCATTTTATCCTACTGCCCATGTGAAAATGAAAAAATTGAGGCGAAAAGAATTTTTTTGTGAAAAAAAAGTACTTTTTCATTTTTACAGATCAATTTGTGAAGCACCTGAGGGTTTAAAGTGCTCACTAGGCATCCAAATAAGTTCCTTGGGGGGTCTAGTTTCCAAAATGGGGTCACTTGTGGGGGAGCGCCAATGTTTAGGCACACAGGAGCTATCCAAACGCGACATGGTGTCCGCTAACAATGGAAATAATTTTTCATTCAAAAAGTCAAATGGCGCTCCTACCCTTCCGAGCCTTACCATGTGCCCAAACAGTGGTTTACCCCCACATGTGAGGTATTGGTGTACTCAGGAGAAATTGCCCAACACATTTTAGGATCCATTTTATCCTGTTGCCCATGTGAAAATGAAAAAATTGAGGCTAAAACAATTTTTTTGTGAAAAAAAAGTATTTTCATTTTTACGGATCAATTTGTGAAGCACCTGGGGGTTCAAAGTGCTCACTATGCATCTAGATAAGTTCCTTGGGGCGTCTAGTTTCCAAAATGGGGTCACTTGTGGGGGAGCTCCAATTTTTAGGCACACGGGGGCTCTCCAAACGTGACATGGTGTCCGCTAAAGAGTGGAGCCAATTTTTGATTCAAAAAGTCAAATGGCGCTCCTTCCCTTCCAAGCCCTGCCGTGCGCCCAAACAGTGGTTTACCCCCACATATGAGGTATCAGCGTACTCAGGACAAATTGGACAACAACTTTCGTGGTACAGTTTCTCCTTTTACCATTGGGAAAATAAAAAAATTGTTGCTAAAAGATAATTTTTGTGACTAAAAAGTTAAATGTTCATTTTTTCCTTCCATGTTGCTTCTGCTGCTGTGAAGCACCTGAAGGGTTAATAAACTTCTTGAATGTGGTTTTGAGTACCTTGAGGGGTGCAGTTTTTAGAATGGTGTCACTTTTGGGTATTTTCAGCCATATAGACCCCTCAAACTGACTTCAAATGTGAGGTGGTCCCTAAAAAAATGGTTTTGTAAATTTCGTTGTAAAAATGAGAAATCGCTGGTCAAATTTTAACCCTTATAACTTCCTAACAAAAAAAAATGTTGTTTCCAAAATTGTGCTGATGTAAAGTAAACATGTGGGAAATGTTATTTATTAACTATTTTGTGTCACATATCTCTCTGGTTTAACAGAATAAAAATTCAAAATGTGAAAATTGCGAAATTTTCAAAATTTTCGCCAAATTTCCGTTTTTATCACAAATAAACGCAGAATTTATTGACCTAAATTTACCACTAACATGAAGCCCAATATGTCACGAAAAAACAATCTCAGAACCGCTAGGATCCGTTGAAGCGTTCCTGAGTTATTACCTCATAAAGGGACACTGGTCAGAATTGCAAAAAACGGCAAGGTCTTTAAGGTCAAAATAGGCTGGGTCATGAAGGGGTTAAAAAAATCATTAAATAAATGTGCTATAAAACAATATAGAGGCATTAGAAAGTGGCCTTCATCCCCGTTTTTTCTGATTTGATTTAAATAATTTTGGTAGCCTGCAGTAACCACTAGGGGGCGCTCACGTCATACAGATTTATACAGCCACCACTAGGGGGAGCTCACTGCATACAGATTTACACAGCCACCACCAGGAGCTTGTAGTCTGTGGAGGAAGGTGCTGGTTTCTTGCTCCAGGAGTGTAACCAGTTTTTCACCCAGGAATTCCCCCCCTCTCTGACCCAGGAAAGAGAGGGGTGTAGTGGATGGACTGTGGGGCTGAGTCCCCGTCTCCCACCCCTCGGTCTAAGCCGGCGAGGGGTGGGAGCTCATTGCTACCGGCAAAGAGGGTCACCAGATCCGGCAAGGCCCAAAACATGGTGGAGCCCAGGAAGACCCAGGAGGGCTGCAAAGCCCCTAAGGCTGAGGCGAGGGCCACTGCGGTGTCTCCTCCCGGAGGTGAGCGGAGTACTCGCAGAGGTGCAGCGGCACCGGTGCCGAAGGATTGGGGCACTAGGGCCGCACGGGAGCCGGTTGACAGCTATGCCTCCCGTGTCCATGCGTACCTCAGCGAGCATGAGGAGACTGGGAAGACCCTCAGGAGACTCCGGGAGGAGATGAAGGAGGTGAGGCAAGCTGCAAGCAGAGCCTCCCGCACAGAGAAGTCTGCCCTAACAGCCAGGATATCCAGCCTGGGGATATGCATTGAGGGCATGGAAGCCCGGAGAGCGGCGATATTGAATAACAGCGGGCCCTTCCGGGAAAAGCTGGAAAATGAGGACCGATTCCACAACATGGCTGCTGCAAAGGAGCCAGAGGGGTCTCGGCGTCCGACCCAGGTGGAGGAGGTGGACCATGAGGAGATGGAGGAGGCACCGTACCCACCTGGGGGCTTGGTAAGTGATCTCCAGGCCACACACAGCGGGATAGATCCAGTGCAGGTCCCACTCCCATCAGACCATAGTATTTCAGAGGATGATGGGGGTGATGCGGATGATAGCAGCAGCGATAACAGCAGTAGTGGGGGTTGCCTCGTCTTGCAGCAGATCCGTCAGCTAGAGTCCCCAGTAAATTATGCCCACCTGAAGTTTGGGGATGAGGTCTGCGGGGACGAGGCAACCGGGAGGGGGAAAAAGAAAACATCGGAGGAGAGGTTGGTGTTTGTCCTCCTTCCTGGGACCCCCTGGTCCCGCTGTGTGGAGCCCGCTACCCACCCCGGCCCGGGACCTGCAGTGGGTCCGGTGCGAGGGAGCGGGGAGAGTACAAGTCATATGGCGCAGGTGGCCGTCTCTGCTGGCGGTAGCAGAGGGTGCGAGAGTGGGCATGCGGCTGCAGAGCCGGACAGTGTGCATGGTTTGGAATGTGGCCCTGTGGCGGGCAGTAATAAAACCTGTGGAGGTGTCCAGGCCCGATCCTCTGTGGAAACGGGGGACGGCCTGATGCCTGCTGCACCCGCTGACGCTCGGGGGGTAGGGGCTGTGGGTACCTTGGCGGTGCGCTGTCAGCCGGGGCCGCATCATCGGCGGCGTGTGCTGTGGTGTCGGGGTCCCCCACATGCAGATCCGATGCTGGGTCAAAGTCCGGGACCCCGGCACCGGTTATCATCTCGGGTGCAGCTGTAATGGCTGCGGTAATGTCGGCCCGGACTGCATCCTCGCCGGAGAAAGTCGCACCGCCGGGGATCTCTGCATGTGTGTCACCTGTATCTGTGGGGGACCCGGCGGTGAAGTGCAGACAGGAGCGTGGAGATGGTCTGCAGGAGAGGCTGGAGCAACAGTCTGCAGCTGCCAGCACATGCTCTGCTGAAAAGCAGGGTGTGGTAATTAAACCCTGCAGTATCGATCTTAAAGGGGCAGCTGCACTGCAAACAGCAACAACCCCAGCAGAAAGCAGAAAAAAAATGCAAACAAAAATGTAAATAAGAATGGAATTGGTGCAAGTGGTGTGAATAGTGTGTGTGATAATAGTTACATAGTTATTAAGGTTGAAGGAAGACTATAAGTCCATCTAGTTCAACCCATAGCCTAACCTAACATGCCCTAACATGTTGATCCAGAGGAAGGCAAAAAAAACCCATGTGGCAAAAAGTAAGGTCCACATTGGGGAAAAAAATTCCTTCCCGACTCCACATCCGGCAATCAGACTAGTTCCCTGGATCAACGCCCTATCAAGGAATCTAGTATATATACCCTGTAACATTATACTTTTCCAGAAAGGTATCCAGTCCCCTCTTAAATCTAAGTAATGAATCACTCATTACAACATCATACAGCAGAGAGTTCCATAGTCTCACTGCTCTTACAGTAAAGAATCCGCGTCTGTTATTATGCTTAAACCTTTTTTCCTCCAACCGCAGAGGATGCCCCCTTGTCCCTGTTTCAGGTCTATGATTAAAAAGATCATCAGAAAGGTCTTTGTACTGTCCCCTCATATATTTATACATTAAAATAAGATCACCCCTTAGTCTTCGTTTTTCCAAACTAAATAGCCCCAAGTGTAATAACCTATCTTGGTATTGCAGACCCCCCAGTCCTCTAATAACCTTGGTCGCTCTTCTCTGCACCCGCTCTAGTTCAGCTATGTCTTTCTTATACACCGGAGACCAGAACTGTGCACAGTATTCTAAGCGTGGTCGAACTAGTGACTTGTATAGAGGTAAAATTATGTTCTCCTCATGAGCATCTATGCCTCTTTTAATGCATCCCATTATTTTATTTGCCTTTGTAGCCGCTGCCTGACACTGGCCACTGAATATGAGTTTGTCATCCACCCATACACCCAGGTCTTTTTCATTGATGGTTTTGCCCAGTGTTTTAGAATTAAGCACATAATTATACATCTTATTACTTCTACCCAAGTGCATGACCTTACATTTATCCCCATTAAAGCTCATTTGCCATTTATCAGCCCAAGCTTCTAGTTTACATAAATCATCCTGTAATATAAAATTGTCCTCCTCTGTATTGATTACCCTGCAGAGTTTAGTGTCATCTGCAAATATTGAACTTCTACTCTGTATGCCCCCTACAAGGTCATTAATAAATATGTTAAAAAGAAGAGGGCCCATTACTTACCCCTGTGGTACCCCACTGCTAACCGCTACCCAGTCCGAGTGTGCTCCATTAATAACCACCCTTTGTTTCCTATCCCTGAGCCAGCTCTCAACCCACTTGCACATATTTTCCCCTATCCCCATTATTCTCATTTTATGTATCAACCTTTTGTGTGGCACCGTATCAAAAGCTTTTGAAAAGTCCATATACACTATGTCCACTGGGTTCCCTTGGTCCAGTCCGGAACTTACCTCTTCATAGAAACTGATCAAATTAGTCTGACATGAACGGTCCCTAGTAAACCCGTGCTGATACTGGGTCATGAGGTTATTCGTCTTCAGATACTCCAGTATAGCGTCCCTTAGAATGCCCTCCAGGATTTTACCCACAGTAGAGGTTAAGCTTACTGGCCTATAATTTCTGAGTTCAGTTTTTGTTCCCTTTTTGAATATTGGCACCACATTTGCTATATGCCAGTCCTGTGGCACAGACCCTGTTATTATGGTGTCTTTAAAGATTAAAAATAATGGTCTATCAATGACTGTACTTAATTCCTGCAGTACTCGAGGGTGTATGGTGAAGGGTCAGGTGTTGGAAGGGCAGTTTCTGCTGGAGGTATGGTTGGTGTGAATGGTGCCAGTGCGGGACTTCTAGTGAAAATGGTGAGGCTGAGGTAAGTGAGGTGGAGATGGTTGACTGTGAGGTTGAGGGTTCAGGGAATATAGGGGCTGGTCCATCGTCCCCCTCACCTGCAGCCGCCATTAGTTATGCGGCTGCTGCCGCTGGGGTTCCGCAGGGGTCTTCCTCATCTCCGGACCCAGGGAATGAAGCTTTTCGCCGCCGTTTCCTGGAGGCCCTCAAAAAAGGGGAGCGGACGATCAATGTAGAGGGAAGAGAGGTGGCGTTGTCCTACTGGCTAGATAACTTTGGTCTAGCTGCCTTCCAAGAGAAAAGGGGGGGGGGGGGAGACCGTGTGGTCCCTCCCGACAGCCGGGCAGGGGGTCTCCAGGAGAAATGTGGTTCGTCTTCGCTGGAGGGGCGATGAAGCGTGTCCATCCAGGACAAATGTGGTGAAGCTCCTCATGAAGATGGACTTCAGGGCTATTAAAGGGAACCTGTCACCCCGTTTTTTCAGATTGAGATAAAAATACTGTTAAATAGGGCCTGCGCTGTGCGTTACAATAGTGTATGTAGTGTACCCTGATTCCCCACCTATGCTGCGAAATACATTACCAAAGTCGCCGTTTTCGCCTGTCAATCAGGCTGGTCAGGTCGTGTGGGCGTGGTGACATCGCTGTTTCTTCCCCAGCTTTCCGTTGGTGGCGTAGTGGTGTGCGCATGTCCAAGTGCCGAATCCACTGCGCGCAGGTGAAGAGAAAGCGCGCGATCTGCGCTATTACCCTTGTCATCGGTGGGGACGGCCATCTTCCTGAGGCCGCGGGTGCGCAGATGGAGTGCTCTGCTGCACGGGGCTTCAGGAAAATGGCCGCGGGATGCCGCGCGTGCGCAGATAGAGATCGCGGTGGCCATTTTCCCAAAGCCGAGTTTGCATCTTTTATCTCAATCTGAAAAAACGGGATGACAGGTTCCCTTTAACATCTTTGCTCTGATACATCCTTTTGGGACCTCCACCTTTAACATAGTAACATAGTAACATAGTTAGTAAGGCCGAAAAAAGACATTTGTCCATCCAGTTCAGCCTATATTCCATCATAATAAGTACCCAGATCTACGTCCTTCTACAGAACCTAATAATTGTATGATACCTTTGAGCTTTGATATCAGCTTTGTTCGGCCGGAGGACTTGGAGCTCTTTTGGTCGAATTATGAGCTGGTAAAAGAGGAGCCCGGCTGGCGAGGTTTTGCCATGGAAGCAATTTCTCGCCAAAGTGGGCCGAAGAAAGTGACCGTTTTAACATGTAATGAGTCTCTTTCTGGCATTGACATAATGACCTGGTTGAGTCGGTACGGCGAGGTTGTGGAGGTCCCAAAGAAGAACCGGGACGATTTTGGTATCTGGTCAGGAGGCTGGACCTTCATGGTAAAGTTGAAGCGTTCAGGGGGCACTGTCACCCCCCTCCCTTCCTCGGCTTTTCTGGGAAGGGATCGGATTCTGGTCTTCTACCAGGGGCAGCCGAAGGTATGCCACAGGTGCGGTGATCCTCACCACTTCAGCGTGGGCTGCAAGGTGCAGAAATGTGCCTTGTGTGGTGAGGTAGGTCACCTCGCCACATCCTGTGGTGTCATTCGATGTCACCTGTGTGGTGATCTAGGTCACCCGTTCAGCCGCTGCCCTTGTTCCTTCTCTAATGCCATGGCCAGCCGGGCGGAGGGGAGCCGTGAGGAAGTTCCTGGCAGTGCAACTTCTGCAGAGGTTGGAGGTGGTAGCGGGGAAGGAGCTGAGGGGCCGATGAGGAATGGCAGGTCTAGGGGCCCCTCTTACCAGCGGAGGCAGGCAAGGCGTCAGGAGGGCAGGGGGCAGGAGGAGCCTCGGGAAACTGGGGTAATGGCTGCCCCCTCCTCCGAGGCGACAGCCCATGTCACTGAGGCCCCAGGGGAGGAAGCGGTGAATGAGGAGATCAGACGGATGGAGAATGAGGAAGTGGCTGATCTCTCAGATGCCTCTCAATTTGAAAGTTTTGATGAGGATGGAGGGGAACAGCCAAAAGAAATGGGTGACAAGAGTACCAAGAGTGCCAAGAGTGCCAAAAGTAAAAAAAGGAAGAAAATAGGTGGAAAATCTTCTTCCCTGACCAAGGTGCCTAAGGAAGGTCCCACCAACTCCCCTCTGATCCCTCTCTCCAACCGGTTCCAAGCCCTTGACGATCCTGTAGAGACGGGAGTCTGGGGTGAGGTTCCGGAGGTAACATCGGGAGGGCCTTTGGGTGACGGGGGAGTCCCTTCTCCGGGGGGTGTGTCTTCCTCGGGAGGTGGGGACGACCCTGGGTCCGGAGATGGGAAAGAGGAGGGAGGGATGGATATCTCTGTCTCTCTGAAAAGAAGAGGGGGGGGCTTCATCGTCCGGAGATGAGCGGGCTAAGAAAAAGGGTGGGGTGAAGAAAAAGGCCATCTAACTCGATCACTCATGATGGCGGCACCCACCTCGTTGACTCTAGCGACCATTAATGTCACTAGTATAAAGTCTGATGCGGCTAGATTTGCGGCCTTTGATTTTCTCACCCGATTTGAGGCTGAAATTTTGTTTTTGCAGGAGACCAGGTTTACGGATATGGGGGCCATACGCAAGGCGAAGAGCGAGTGGAGGTGCGGGTCTTCGTACTGGTCTCTTGCGGCCGAGCCGTGTAGCGGGGTGGCAGTCCTTTTTAAGACTGCATCGGTTGAATGCCGGAGAGTTATCGAGGTAGAAATGGGGAGGTGCCTGGTCTTAGACGTCTTCATGAGGGGACAGGAGCTTCGGCTCATTAACATCTATGGTCCGCAGTCAAAGTGGGACCGTAAATGTCTCTTCCTGAAGATTAAGCCCTATCTTTTTACGAGTCGGCAGGTGGTCTTTGGAAGTGACTATAAGACTGTCACAAGGCTTCGTGATGGGGGAGGCTCCATTGACCGGCTGGCTTATGATAGTAATACTCTTAATAGCATAGCTAGTGACGCTCGCCTGGTGGATGTCCACATCCAGCACACCCCAGGTCACTGTGGTTTCACCTTTCATAGAGGTAATTGTAGGTCTAGGATAGACAGGTTTTTTTTAAAGGAGGAAGCCATCTCTTCAGCAGTGTCCGTTGTTGAGGTGGTGTTCTCCGATCACTGTCTGATTTCTTTTTCTCTGAATGTTTCAGAAACCCCTCGGATGGGAAGGGGACTATGGAAGCTGAATTTGTCCCTCTTGGAAGAAGCAGAGATAAGACAATCCTTTGAGGACTTTCTTCAGAGCCAGGTACTGCTTTTGGATCTCTGTAGCGATAAGTCAGAGTGGTGGAAGATGTTCAAGGATCGGGTTGCGAGTTTCTTCCGCCAGCTCTCGAGCCTCAGGAGCCTGAGCAGGTACCTCCTGTGTCAGGAACTGAGGAGGAAACTCGAACATCTCGTCTCGGCTGGAGGTGACCGTGAGGAGATCTCCAGAGTGAAGTCTTTACTCAAGAGGTGTCAGTACGATAGGCACACATCTTTGGTTTTTGAGAGGGATTTCGGGAGGTACCGCTCGCCTGACCCCTACAGAAACTGTAAGATGTCAGTGAGTTGTAAGGTGGCGACAGGTTTGGTCGACGATACAAGTTCCCTGAAAAGATCCAAATCAGGGATCCTGGAGGTGATCAGATCTTTCTACTCACACCTCTTGGGGAAGAGGGATCTGGATCGGAACGTGATGTCGGCTTTCCTGGCCGAGGCCATCCCTGAGCCAGGGGATGACCCCTCGCTTCAAGTTTTGACAGAGAAGAGGAAGTGAGACTGGCCATTGATGGGCTTCGGCCTAAGAAATCGCCAGGTCCGGATGGCTTAACATCCGAGTTTTATAAGACCTTTAGGGACTCCTTGGTCCCTCTCTTGACTGAGGTGTTTAACGAGTGTCTCTCCTCGGGCGCTCTTTCCCAGTCGATGAGGCAGTCTGCCCTGATTATCCTGTCAAAGGGTAAGGACCCGTCCCGTATTGAGAATTGGCGTCCCATAGCGCTTCTCAATACGGACCGGAAGGTTCTGGCAAAGGTGCTGTTCAAACGGCTGGTGAAGTTTGCACCCCGGCTCCTTTCGGGGGCCCAGCACTGCTCTGTTCCAGGCCGCAGTACGTTTAGTGCTGTGCTCGGTGTCCGAGAGGCAGTGGAGCAGGGCAGGGCAGGTCACTGGAAGGGGTACTTGCTGTCCTTAGACCAGGCGAAGGCTTTTGATCGGGTTAACCACGATTACCTCTGGTCCGTCCTTCTGAGGTACGGTCTGCCTGGGGGGTTTGTAAATTGGCTAAAGATCTTGTACGCAGGGGCAGAGACTTCCTGCTCGTGAATGGTTGGTCTGGCCGCCCTTTTGAGGTTGGGTCTGGGGTCCGCCAGGGCTGTCCATTGAGCCCGCTGTTATACGTGTTCGCGATAGATCCCCTTTTAAGGAGGATTGAGCGTGGGCCGTTGGCGGGAGTCAGGATGGACCAGGTGGCCCCGGAAGCCACTCTGAGGGTGGTAGCATATGCCGATGACATCTCCCTTTTCGTGTCCTCGGGTGAGGAGGCGGAGTGGGTCATGTCTGAGGTTGATCGCTACTCGGAGGCTTCTGGGTCCAGAATTAATCAGGAAAAGTGTGAGAGTCTCTGGCTGGGAGGGGGAGACCCTAGTTTTGGTCTCCCGGACACTCTTCCAGAGCCCCAGGCATCGGCAAAAATCCTAGGCATCGAATTTGGCCCTGGGGACTACCCCCAGCAAAATTGGGAGGGCAGACTTAAGATCGCCGCCCAGAAGGTGGACCAATGGAAGGGTTGGTTAAGGTTTATTGTTACCCTTGTTAATATACCTGGGCAGTGTCTGCATGTTGCCAGAGCCGCTCTGGACACGGGTCTACAGCCTGTTTTTCCAGATGTTATAGGGAAATAGGCTGAACCTAGTCAAGTGGGAGGTCACATATCGCACAAGGAGACTAGGAGGGTTGGGTATGGTCAACCCAGTGGTGTTTCTAATAAACACTTTTGTCAAGACTAACATCGCCAACCTCTGGTCAGAGAGGGCACCTCCGTGGGTATTCTCCTGCAGGGGATGGCTTTGGCCCTTCTTCCAGGAATGGGAGACAGAAGGGCAAGTGAAGGACCTGCGCACACCGCACGGGCATCTCCCGGCTTACGCTACCCCGGTTCTGAAGGTGATCCGCCGGTGGGGTCTGGGAATGTGGGAGATCAGGACCATGTCAAGGAAATTCCTTGATAGGAGGGTCCTGTTGACCCATTTCCAGAAGCCTCTGGTGCTCAAAGATTGCCCAAGTTGGGATCTGGAGGGTGGGCTGAGGTTATTGAATTCTACACGGGTCCCCTTGAAGTTTTGGGACTTGGCTTGGAGCTGCTTCCATGGGAAACTGTACGTAAGGGACAACCTGAAGTGTAGGAACTCCGATGATCGGGGTTGTCCCCGTGAGGGGTGTTGCGACACGCTGGAAAGCATGGAGCACTTCCTCCTTCAGTGTCCTTTTAATACAGGGGTCTACAACAGGGTGGGTGCTTCCATAGGCTGGCCTCAGCTGGCACACCTTTCCTATGCGGAGTGGGCGTATGGGGCATTCGGATCCCTGGGTGGCCGAGATCGGGGCACTTTATTTCTAGTCAGTTTAGTCAGGTTTTACAGAAAATCCTCCCTGGGACGAGGTTGTTAGGAACATTCTGGGTGGCCTGGTGAAGGTGCGCTCTCTGGAGTATGACAGGCTAGGTGCAGCGAGGGCCTCTCTTCTCTGGAGAGGGTTCTCATTTAATGTACCTAGGGCTTAGATAAGCAGGTAAATGATAGGGACAGGTAGATAGTTAGGGACAGCCTAGGGACAGTTAGGTAGGCACGCGGTGAGTTAGGTAGGGTAGTAGGGTCAGGCATGTACAGACAGGGAAAGGTAGGTAGAAAAATAGGGGCAGATGTCTAGACAGGTAGGGACAGTGAGCTCTGGCCGTCTGACGTCACAGCCATGCTTGCAGACTGCGCCTGTGCGGCCGCCCTGCCTGTGAATCCCAGCCCTGCACTGTGCATAATGCATAACACACTGCGGGGCTGGGATTACCAAGGTGGGTGGTCGCACTGTCCGCACAGGCGCAGTCTGCAAGCCTGGCTGTGACGTCAGACGGCCAGAGCTCACTGCGCCTGCACAGCGCAGGCGCCGGATTTCATGGGAAAACAGCACAAAGGGGGCGGCGCCCGGAGCCCCTGAATATTTGAGTGACGGCAGTGTGACGTTTCAAGCGGGGGGGGGTGAGGACCTGCCTCCCTGGATAAAAACCGGTATTTTGGAGAAGTTATAAAACACTTTATTTTGGGAATACATGCACCAAAAACTAAAAAAGAGCCACCTTGTTAGAATGCAGCATTACTGCTGCACAAGGAGGCTCTTTTAGTTTATAACGGCTGGAGGGGGTGAAAGTGGCCCTTTAACCCCTCTGTGACCTTAGACGTACTATCCCGTCGAGGTGCCCTGGGCTTATCTGACCCTGGACGGGATAGTACGTCATAGCCGATCGGCCGCGCTCACGGGGGGAGCGTGGCCGATCGCGGCCGGGTGTCAGCTGCTTATCGCAGCTGACATCCGGCACTATGTGCCAGGAGCGGTCACGGACCGCCCCCGGCACATTAACCCCTGGCACACCGCGATCAAAGATGATCGCGATGTGCCGGCGGTGCAGGGAAGCACCGCGCAGGGAGGGGGCTCCCTGCGGGCTTCCCTGAGCTCCCCGCAGCAACGCGATGTGATCGCGTTGCTGCGAGGGTCTCCTCACCTCCCTCCCTGCTCGAGCCCCGGATCCAAGATGGCCGCGGATCCGGGTCCTGCAGGGAGGGAGGTGGCTTCACAGAGCCTGCTCAGAGCAGGCACTGTGAAGGCTGCAGCGCTGCATGTCAGATCAGTGATCTGACAGAGTGCTGTGCAAACTGTCAGATCACTGATCTGTGATGTCCCCCCCTGGGACAAAGTAAAAAAGTAAAAAAAAAAATTTCCAAATGTGTAAAAAAAATAAAAAAAAATATTCCAAAATAATGAAAAAAAAAAAAAAATATTATTCCCATAAATACATTTCTTCATCTAAATAAAAAAAAAAAACCAATAAAAGTACACATATTTAGTATCGCCGCGTCCGTAACGACCCGACCTATAAAACTGTCCCACTAGTTAACCCCTTCAGTAAACACCGTAAGAAAAAAAAAAAAAAAACGAGGCAAAAAACAACGCTTTATTATCATACCGCCGAACAAAAAGTGGAATAACACGCGATCAAAAGGACAGATATAAATAACCATGGTACCGCTGAAAGCGTCATATTGTCCCGCAAAAAAAGAGCCGCCATACAGCATCATCAGCAAAAAATTAAAAAAGTTATAGTCCTGAGAATAAAGCGATGCAAAAATAATTTTTTTCTGTAAAATAGTTTTTATCGTATAAAAGCACCAAACCATAAAAAAATGATATAAATGAGGTATCGCTGTAATCGTACTGACCCGAAGAATAAAACTAATTTATCAATTTTACCAAACGCGGAACGGTATAAACGCCTCCCCCAATAGAAATTCATGAATAGCTGGCTTTTGGTCATTCTTCCTCACAAAAATCGGAATAAAAAGCGATAAAAAAATGTCACGTGCCCAAAAATGTTTTCAATAAAAACGTCAACTCGTCCCGCAAAAAACAAGACCTCACATGACTCTGTGGACCAAAATATGGAAAAATTATAGCTCTCAAAATGTGGTATTGCAAAAAATATTTTTTGCAATAAAAAGGGTCTTTCAGTGTGTGACGGCTGCCAATCATAAAAATCCGCTAAAAAACTCGCTATAAAAGTAAATCAAACCCCCCTTCATCACCCCCTTAGTTAGGGAAAAATAAAAAAAAATGTATTTATTTCCATTTTCCCATTAGGGCTAGGGCTAGGGTTAGGGCTAGGGTTAGGGCTAGGGTTAGGGCTAGGGCTAGGGTTAGGGCTAGGGTTAGGGCTAGGGCTAGGGTTAGGGTTAGGGCTAGGGTTAGGGCTAGGGTTAGGGCTAGGGCTAGGGTTAGGGCTAGGGTTAGGGCTAGGGCTAGGGTTAGGGTTAGGGCTAGGGTTAGGGCTAGGGTTAGGGTTAGGGCTAGGGTTAGGGCTAGGGCTAGGGTTAGGGTTAGGGCTAGGGTTAGGGCTAGGGTTAGGGTTAGGGTTGGGGCTACAGTTAGGGTTGGGGCTAAAGTTAGGGTTAGGGTTTAGATTACATTTACAGTTGGGAATAGGGTTGGGATTAGGGTTAGGGGTGTGTCAGGGTTAGAGGTGTGGTTAGGGTTACCGTTGGAATTAGGGTTAGGGGTGTGTTTAGATTAGGGTTTCAGTTATAATTGGGGGGTTTCCACTGTTTCGGCACATCAGGGGCTCTCCAAACACGACATGGCGTCCGATCTCAATTCCAGCCAATTCTGCGTTGAAAAAGTAAAACAGTGCTCCTTCCCTTCCGAGCTCTCCTGTGTGCCCAAACAGGGGTTTACCCCAACATATGGGGTATCAGCGTACTCAGGACAAATTGGACAACAACTTTTGTGGACCAATTTCTCCTGTTACCCTTGGGAAAATACAAAACTGGGGGCTAAAAAATAATTTTTGTGGGAAAACAAAAAGATTTTTTATTTTCACGGCTCTGCGTTATAAACTGTAGTGAAACACTTGGGGGTTCAAAGTTCTCACAACACATCTAGATAAGTTCATTGAGGGGTCTAGTTTCCAATATGGGGTCACTTGTGGGGGGTTTCTACTGTTTAGGTACATTAGGGGCTCTGCAAACGCAATGTGACGCCTGCAGACCAATCCATCTAAGTCTGCATTCCAAATGATGCTCCTTCCCTTCCGAGCCCTCCCATGCGCCCAAACGGTGGTTCCCCCCCACATATCGGGTATCAGCGTACTCAGGACAAATTGGACAACAACATTTAGGGTCCAATTTCTCCTGCTAACCTTGGAAAAATACAAAACTGGGGGCTAAAATATAATTTTTGTGGAAAAAAAAATATTTTTTATTTGCATGGCTCTGCGTTATAAACTGTAGTGAAATACTTGGGGGTTCAAAGCTCTCACAACACATCAAGATGAGTTCCTTAGGGGGTCTACTTTCCAAAATTGTGTCACTTGTGGGGGTTTCTACTGTTTAGGTACATTAGGGGCTCTGCAAACGCAATGTGACGCCTGCAGACCATTCCATCTAAGTCTGCATTCCAAATGGCGCTCCTTCCCTTCCGAACCCTCCCATGCGCCCAAACGGTGGTTCCCCCCCACATATGGGGTATCAGCGTACTCAGGACAAATTGGACAACAACTTTTGGGGTCCAATTTCTCCTGTTACCCTAGGGAAAATACAAAACTGGGGGCTAAAAAATAATTTTTGTGGGAAAAAAATTTTGTTTTATTTTTATGGCTCTGCATTATAAACTTCTGTGAAGCCCTTGGTGGGTCAAAGTGCTCACCACACATCCAGATAAGTTCCTTAGGGGGTCTACTTTCCAAAATGGTGTCACTTGTGGGGGGTTTCAATGTTTAGGCACATCAGTGGCTCTCCAAACGCAACATGGCGTCCCATCTCAATTCCTGTCAATTTTGCATTGAAAAGTCAAACGGCGCTCCTTCCCTTCCGAGCTCTCCCATGCGCCCAAACAGTGGTTTACTGCCACATATGGGGTATCAGCGTACTCGGGACAAATTGGACAACAACTTTTGAGGTCCAATTTCTTCTCTTACCCTTGGAAAAACAAAAAATTGGGGGCAAAAATATAATTTTTGTGAAAAAATATGATTTTTTATTTTTACGGTTCTGCATTATAAACTTCTGTGAAGCACTTGGTGGGTCAAAGTGCTCACCACACCTCTAGATAAGTTCCTTAGGGGGTCTACTTTCCAAAATGGTGTCACTTGTGGGGGGTTTCAATGTTTAGGCACATCAGTGGCTCTCCAAACGCAACATGGCGTCCCATCTCAATTTCTGTCAATTTTGCATTGAAAAGTCAAACTGCGCTCCTTCCCTTCCGAGCTCTCCCATGCGCCCAAACAGTGGTTTACTGCCACATATGAGGTATCAGCGTACTCAGGACAAATTGGACAACAACTTTTGAGGTCCAATTTCTTCTCTTACCCTTGGAAAAATAAAAAATTGGGGGCAAAAATATAATTTTTGTGAAAAAATATGATTTTTTATTTTTACGGTTCTGCATTATAAACTTCTGTGAAGCACTTGGTGGGTCAAAGTGCTCACCACACATCCAGATAAGTTCCTTAGGGGGTCTACTTTCCAAAATGGTGTCACTTGTGGGGGGTTTCAATGTTTAGGCACATCAGTGGCTCTCCAAACGCAACATGGCGTCCCATCTCAATTCCTGTCAATTTTGCATTGAAAAGTCAAATAGCGCTCCTTCCCTTCCGAGCTCTCCCATGCGCCCAAACAGTGGTTTACTGCCACATATGGGGTATCAGCGTACTCAGGACAAATTGGACAACAACTTTTTGGGTCCAATTTCTCCTGTTACCCTTGGTAAAATAAAACAAATTGGAGCTGAAGTAAATTTTTTGTGTAAAAAAGTTAAATGTTCATTTTTATTTAAACATTCCAAAAATTCCTATTAAACACCTGAAGGGTTAATAAACTTCTTGAATGTGGTTTTGAGCACCTTGAGGGGTGCAGTTTTTAGAATGGTGTCACACTTTGGCATTTTCTATCATATAGACCCCTCAAAATGACTTCAAATGAGACGTGGTGCCTAAAAAAAAATGGTGTTGTAAAAATGAGAAATTGCTGGTCAACTTTTAACCCTTATAACTCCCTAACAAAAAAAAAAATTGGTTCCAAAATTATGCTGATGTAAAGGAGACATGTGGGAAATGTTACTTATTAAGTATTTTGTGTGACATATCTCTGTGATTTAATTGCATAAAAATTCAAAGTTTGAAAATTGCGAAATTTTCAAAATTTTCGCCAAATTTCCGTTTTTTTCACAAATAAACGCAGGTACTATCAAAGAAATTTTACCACTATCATGAAGTACAATATGTCACGAGAAAACAATGTCAGAATCACCAGGATCCGTTGAAGCGTTTCGGAGTTATAACCTCATAAAGGGACAGTGGTCAGAATTGTAAAAATTGGCCCGGTCATTAACGTGCAAACCACCCTTGGGGGTAAAGGGGTTAAACACAGCCGAACCTGTAAATATTTTTGAGCGCCATCTAGTGGCAGCTGCAGGTACTGATGTGACACTGTTGCATGCTAAGCAGGAGGAGCAGGTCAGGCCGCCTTCCAGCATCCATGGGCATCACAGTAGGTAACTTTCTGCCTTCATCGGGAAAGTGTGGATAACCCCTTTAGCTGCACTTCGTATATACACTTTTAAGTTTACTTCCACACTATGAAAACTTTAGCAGGAAAACTTTATGGCAAGTAAGAAATCAATAAGCAATTTCCTTCGGCAGGCAGAGACTGAATACATTTACCTGTGGGGCGGTAGGAGTCCTGTTGGGATGAATTTGGAAGGCAAATCTACTTGTTATTTGTGATCTGGTGGAGAATGTCAATGACGAGAATCAAACTGTGTCCTCAAGATCCAGACCGAGAGGCGTCCGTCCGCTCAACCCACGAATATCTCCTGTATGATACTGTCTGCTGAGCTGTGTATCTAATCCTATCCTGTGTGATACTGGCTGCTGAGCTGTGTATCTAATCCTCTCCTGTGTGATACTGTCTGCTGAGCTGTGTATCCAATCCTATCCTGTGTGATACTGTCTGCTGAGCTGTGTATCTAATCCTATCCTGTGTGATACTGACTGCTGAGCTGTGTATCTAATCCTCTCCTGTGTGATACTGTCTGCTGAGCTGTGTATCCAATCCTATCCTGTGTGATACTGACTGCAGAGCTGTGTATCCAATCCTATCCTGTGTGATACTGACTGCTGAGCTGTGTATCTAATCCTCTCCTGTGTGATACTGACTGCTGAGCTGTGTATCTAATCCTCTCCTGTGTGATACTGACTGCTGAGCTGTGTATCTAATCCTATCCTGTGTGATACTGACTGCTGAGCTGTGTATTTAATCCTCTCCTGTGTGATACTGACTGCTGAGCTGTGTATCTAATCCTCTCCTGTGTGATACTGTCTGCTGAGCTGTGTATCTAATCCTATCCTGTGTGCTACTGGCTGCTGAGCCGTGTATCTAATCCTATCCTGTGTGATACTGGCTGCTGAGCCATGTATCTAATCCTATCCTGTGTGATACTGACTGCTGAGCTGTGTATCTAATCCTCTCCTGTGTGATACTGTCTGCTGAGCTGTGTATCTAATCCTATCCTGTGTGATACTGTCTGCTGAGCTGTGTATCTAATCCTATACTGTGTGATACTGACTGCTGAGCTGTGTATCTAATCCTATCCTGTGTGATACTGTCTGCTGAGCTGTGTATCCAATCCTATCCTGTGTGATACTGACTGCTGAGCTGTGTATCTAATCCTATCCTGTGTGATACTGTCTGCTGAGCCCTGTATCTAATCCTATCCTGTGTGATACTGTCTGCTGAGCCGTGTATCTAATCCTATCCTGTGTGATACTGACTGCTGAGCTGTGTATCTAATCCTCTCCTGTGTGATACTGTCTGCTGAGCTGTGTATCCAATCCTATCCTGTGTGATACTGTCTGCTGAGCTGTGTATCTAATCCTCTTCTGTGTGATACTGTCTGCTGAGCTGTGTATCCAATCCTATCCTGTGTGATACTGACTGCTGAGCCGTGTATCTAATCCTATCCTGTGTGATACTGACTGCTGAGCCGTGTATCTAATCCTATCCTGTGTGACACTGCTGAGCTGTGTATCTAATCCTATCCTGTGTGATACTGGCTGCTGAGCTGTGTATCTAATCCTATCCTGTGTGATACTGGCTGCTGAGCCATGTATCTAATCCTATCCTGTGTGATACTGACTGCTGAGCTGTGTATCTAATCCTATCCTGTGTGACACTGTCTGCTGAGATGTGTATCTAATCCTCTCCTGTGTGATACTGTCTGCTGAGCCGTGTATCTAATCACATCCTGTGTGATACTGACATGTGTATCTAATCCTACCCTGTGTGATAATGTCTGCTGAGCCGTGTATCTAATCCTCTCCTGTGTGATACTGACATGTGTATCTAATCCTACCCTGTGTGATACTGTCTGCTGAGCCGTGTATCTAATGCTATCCTGTGTGATACTGTCTGCTGAGCCGTGTATCTAATCCCATCCTGTGTGATACTGGCTGCTGAGCCGTGTATCTAATCCTATCCTGTGTGATACTGTCTGCTGAGCCGTGTATCTAATCCTATCCTGTGTGATACTGGCTGCTGAGCTGTGTATCCAATCCTATCCTGTGTGATACTGTCTGCTGAGCTGTGTATCTAATCCTATCCTGTGTGATACTGTCTGCTGAGCTGTGTATCTAATCCTATCCTGTGATACTGACTGCTGAGCTGTGTATCTAATCCTCTCCTGTGTGATACTGTCTGCTGAGCCGTGTATCTAATCACATCCTGTGTGATACTGACATGTGTATCTAATCCTACCCTGTGTGATACTGTCTGCTGAGCCGTGTATCTAATCCTATCCTGTGTGATACTGGCTGCTGAGCCATGTATCTAATCCTATCCTGTGTGATACTGTCTGCTGAGCTGTGTATCTAATCCTATCCTGTGTGATACTGTCTGCTGAGCTGTGTATCTAATCCTACCCTGTGTGATACTGTCTGCTGAGCCGTGTATCTAATCCTATCCTGTGTGATACTGGCTGCTGAGCCATGTATCTAATCCTATCCTGTGTGATACTGTCTGCTGAGCTGTGTATCTAATCCTCTCCTGTGTGATACTGACTGCTGAGCTGTGTATCTAATCCTATCCTGTGATACTGACTGCTGAGCTGTGTATCTAATCCTCTCCTATGTGATACTGTCTGCTGAGCTGTGTACCTAATCCTATCCTGTGATACTGACTGCTGAGCTGTGTATCTAATCCTCTCCTGTGTGATACTGTCTGCTGAGCTGTGTATCCAATCCTATCCTGTGTGATACTGTCTGCTAAGCTGTGTATCCAATCCTATCCTGTGTGACATTGGCTGCTGAGCTGTGTATCCAATCCTATCCTGTGTGATACTGTCTGCTGAGCTGTGTATCCAATACTATCCTGTGTGATACTGTCTACTGAGCTGTGTATCTAATCCTATCCTATGTGACACTGGCTGCTGAGCCGTGTATCTAATCCTCTCCTGTGTGATACTGGCTGCTGAGCTGTGTATCTAATCCTATCCTGTGTGATACTGACTGCTGAGCTGTGTATCCAATCCTATCCTGTGTGATACTGTCTGCTGAGCTGTGTATCTAATCCTATCCTGTGTGATACTGGCTGCTGAGCCGTGTATCTAATCCTATCCTGTGTGACACTGTCTGCTGAGCTGTGTATCTAATCCTATCCTGTGTGATACTGGCTGCTGAGCCATGTATCTAATCCTATTTGTGTGATACTGACTGCTGAGCTGTGTATCTAATCCTATCCTGTGTGATACTGGCTGCTGAGCCGTGTATCTAATCCTATCCTGTGTGACACTGTCTGCTGAGCTGTGTATCTAATCCTATCCTGTGTGATACTGGCTGCTGAGCCATGTATCTAATCCTATCCTGTGTGATACTGACTGCTGAGCTGTGTATCTAATCCCATCCTGTGTGACACTGTCTGCTGAGATGTGTATCTAATCCTCTCCTGTGTGATACTGTCTGCTGAGCCGTGTATCTAATCACATCCTGTGTGATACTGACATGTGTATCCAATCCTATCCTGTGTGATACTGACTGCTGAGCTGTGTATCTAATCCTCTCCTGTGTGATACTGTCTGCAGAGCCGTGTATCTAATCCCATCCTGTGTGATACTGGCTGCTGAGCCATGTATCTAATCCTATCCTGTGTGATACTGTCTGCTGAGCTGTGTATCTAATCCCATCCTGTGTGATACTGACTGCTGAGCCGTGTATCTAATCCTATCCTGTGTGATACTGTCTGCTGAGCCCTGTATCTAATCCTATCCTGTGTGATACTGTCTGCTGAGCCCTGTATCTAATCCTATCCTGTGTGATACTGACTGCTGAGCTGTGTATCTAATCCTATCCTGTGTGATACTGTCTGCTGAGCTGTGTATCTAATCCTCTCCTGTGTGATACTGACTGCTGAGCTGTGTATCTAATCCTATCCTGTGTGATACTGTCTGCTGAGCCGTGTATCTAATCCTCTCCTGTGTGATACTGACTGCTGAGCTGTGTATCTAATCCTCTCCTGTGTGATACTGTCTGCTGAGCCGTGTATCTAATCCTATCCTGTGTGATACTGTCTGCTGAGCCGTGTATCTAATCCTCTCCTGTGTGATACTCTCTGCTGAGCCGTGTATCTAATCCTCTCCTGTGTGATACTGTCTGCTGAGCTGTGTATCTAATCCTATCTTGTGTGATACTGACTGCTGAGCTGTGTATCTAATCCCATCCTGTGTGATACTGACTGCTGAGCTGTGTATCTAATCCTCTCCTGTGTGATACTGTCTGCTGAGCCGTGTATCTAATCCTATCCTGTGTGATACTGTCTGCTGAGCCGTGTATCTAATCCTCTCCTGTGTGATACTGTCTGCTGAGCTGTGTATCTAATCCTCTCCTGTGTGATACTGACTGCTGAGCTGTGTATCTAATCCTCTCCTGTGTGATACTGTCTGCTGAGCCGTGTATCTAATCCTATCCTGTGTGATACTGTCTGCTGAGCCGTGTATCTAATCCTTTCCTGTGTGATACTGTCTGCTGAGCTGTGTATCTAATCCCATCCTGTGTGATACTGACTGCTGAGCCGTGTATCTAATCCTCTCCTGTGTGATACTGTCTGCTGAGCCGTGTATCTAATCCTATCCTGTGTGATACTGTCTGCTGAGCCGTGTATCTAATCCTCTCCTGTGTGATACTGTCTGCTGAGCTGTGTATCTAATCCTATCTTGTGTGATACTGACTGCTGAGCTGTGTATCTAATCCCATCCTGTGTGATACTGACTGCTGAGCTGTGTATCTAATCCCATCCTGTGTGATACTGGCTGCTGAGCCGTGTATCTAATCCTATCCTGTGTGACACTGTCTGCTGAGCTGTGTATCTAATCCTATCCTGTGTGATACTGGCTGCTGAGCCATGTATCTAATCCTATCCTGTGTGATACTGACTGCTGAGCTGTGTATCTAATCCCATCCTGTGTGACACTGTCTGCTGAGATGTGTATCTAATCCTCTCCTGTGTGATACTGTCTGCTGAGCCGTGTATCTAATCACATCCTGTGTGATACTGACATGTGTATCCAATCCTATCCTGTGTGATACTGACTGCTGAGCTGTGTATCTAATCCTCTCCTGTGTGATACTGTCTGCTGAGCCGTGTATCTAATCCCATCCTGTGTGATACTGGCTGCTGAGCCATGTATCTAATCCTATCCTGTGTGATACTGTCTGCTGAGCTGTGTATCTAATCCCATCCTGTGTGATACTGACTGCTGAGCCGTGTATCTAATCCTATCCTGTGTGATACTGTCTGCTGAGCCCTGTATCTAATCCTATCCTGTGTGATACTGTCTGCTGAGCCCTGTATCTAATCCTATCCTGTGTGATACTGACTGCTGAGCTGTGTATCTAATCCTATCCTGTGTGATACTGTCTGCTGAGCTGTGTATCTAATCCTCTCCTGTGTGATACTGACTGCTGAGCTGTGTATCTAATCCTATCCTGTGTGATACTGTCTGCTGAGCCGTGTATCTAATCCTCTCCTGTGTGATACTGACTGCTGAGCTGTGTATCTAATCCTCTCCTGTGTGATACTGTCTGCTGAGCCGTGTATCTAATCCTATCCTGTGTGATACTGTCTGCTGAGCCGTGTATCTAATCCTCTCCTGTGTGATACTCTCTGCTGAGCCGTGTATCTAATCCTCTCCTGTGTGATACTGTCTGCTGAGCTGTGTATCTAATCCTATCTTGTGTGATACTGACTGCTGAGCTGTGTATCTAATCCCATCCTGTGTGATACTGACTGCTGAGCTGTGTATCTAATCCTCTCCTGTGTGATACTGTCTGCTGAGCCGTGTATCTAATCCTATCCTGTGTGATACTGTCTGCTGAGCCGTGTATCTAATCCTCTCCTGTGTGATACTGTCTGCTGAGCTGTGTATCTAATCCTCTCCTGTGTGATACTGACTGCTGAGCTGTGTATCTAATCCTCTCCTGTGTGATACTGTCTGCTGAGCCGTGTATCTAATCCTATCCTGTGTGATACTGTCTGCTGAGCCGTGTATCTAATCCTTTCCTGTGTGATACTGTCTGCTGAGCTGTGTATCTAATCCCATCCTGTGTGATACTGACTGCTGAGCCGTGTATCTAATCCTCTCCTGTGTGATACTGTCTGCTGAGCCATGTATCTAATCCTATCCTGTGTGATACTGTCTGCTGAGCCGTGTATCTAATCCTCTCCTGTGTGATACTGTCTGCTGAGCTGTGTATCTAATCCTATCTTGTGTGATACTGACTGCTGAGCTGTGTATCTAATCCCATCCTGTGTGATACTGACTGCTGAGCCGTGTATCCAAGGCTTTCATGTATCACACTGTCTGATGAACTGCTGTATTTAATTCCATGTGAGAAATTATCTGCTGAGCTATGTATCTAAGCATATGATGTGTGATAATGCCTGCTGAGCTGTGTATTTAAACTTATCATGTGTGATACTGCCCTCCGGGCTGCAGTATCTTAGTCCATCATGTGGAATACTGTGCTGAGCTATGTATGTAATCATGTCATGTGTGATGCTGTCTGCTGAGCTGTGCATCTAATCCTGTTGAGCTGGTGCATATAAAGGGAATATGTCAGCATGTTTTGCTATGAAATCTGAGAGCAGCATGACGTAGGGACAGAAACCGTGATTCCAGAGATGTGTCTCTCTTTTGCTGTTTCAATCCAACTATTGTTTTATCAGCAGGAGATTATCACTACAGGACTAGGTGTCTCGTGCCTCCTGGTCCAGCCACTCCCCTAACACTGTTACAGTGTACACAGAAAGCAGCCAATCAGAGGTGTGGGCGTGTTTATACACAGTTCAGCATTTTGAGCTCTGCTAGATCTACAGCAGAGAAAACTGTGACTCTATCATAACTGCTGCCATCCAGTAAACTAAGTAACACATTGCTGGAATCAGGGTCTCTGTCCCTTCCTCATGCTGCTGTCAGACTAAATCCCTGAGTACATGATCATTGACTCTACATGACCCCCAACTGCATGATCCCTGACCACATGACCTCTGCCCCAATGACCCTAGACTACATTAGCCCTGACACAATGACCCCTATGATTTCTATCTATATGATCCCTGAAGTCACATTATACGTATTTGCTCTTGTACCCTGGTTTCCTATGATGATGTCTGCACTATGTGACAACCGTCTGGATCATCCGTTCTCCATTTATATCTCATCTTATACATTAAACCTAGGTCTGAGCGTAATGTGAACTTCGCCTTATCACTGACGGACGCTGTCTTTCACATGTGGCAGAATTATGTCCTTTTTCCTCTACTTTGGGCACATTCAGGTGCGTAACAACTGCGGTCGCAGTGGTCGCAGCTGCGACTGGGCCCGGAGTGTTTTTGGGGCCCGCCCAGTCCAGCAAACAAGTAGCAGTAGCAGGGGAAACAAAGGAGACAAGTCTCGCACGCACCCTGCTGGCCACACCCACAAGGTGGGACAAGCAGGACTCTGCTGTGCTTGATTGTCATGGTGCTGAATGAGGGGATGTTTATGTAACAGCCGTGTGTGTACAAGGTGTACAGAGCGGAGCCGTGTATGTGTGTAGTGGAGCAATGTGTACGAGGTATACGGAGCGGAGTCAGGTGTGTACGAGGTCTACAAAGCTGAGCCGAGGGTGAAAGAGGTGAGCGGATTCGTGTATGTATGGGGTGTATGGAGCGGAGCCGCGTGTGTATGGGGTGGACGGAGCCGAGAAGCGTGTGCATGGAGTGTACGAAGCGGAGCTGTGTGTGTGAGGTGTATGGAGCAGATCCGTGGGTGTAAGGAGTGGAGCCGCGTGTGTACGTGGTGGACGGAGCGGAGAAGCGTGTGTATGGAGTGTACAAAGCGGAGCTGTGTGTGTGAGGTGTACGGAGCGGAACCGCGTGTGTAAGGAGTGGAGCCGCGGGTGGACGGAGTGGGCGGAGCGGAGAAGCGTGTGTATGGAGTGTACTAAGCGGAGCTGTGTGTGTGAGGTGTACGGAGCGGAACCGCGTGTGTAAGGAGTGGAGCCGCGTGTGGACGGAGCGGAGAAGCGTGTGTATAGAGTGTACGGAGCGGAGCTGTGTGTGTGAGGTGTACGGAGCGGAGAAGCGTGCGTACGAGGTGTAAGGAGCGGAGCCGCGTGTGGACGGAGCGGAGAAGCGTGTGTATGGAGTGTACGGAGCGGAGCCGCGTGTGTACGAGGTGTAAGGAGCGGAGAAGCGTGCGTACGAGGTGTAAGGAGCGGAGCCGCGTGTGTACGAGGTGTAAGGAGCGGAGAAGCGTGCGTACGAGGTGTAAGGAGCGGAGCCGCGTGTGGACGGAGCGGAGAAGCGTGTGTATGGAGTGTACGGAGCGGAGCCGCGTGTGTACGAGGTGTAAGGAGCGGAGAAGCGTGCGTACGAGGTGTAAGGAGCGGAGCCGCGTGCGTACGAGGTGTAAGGAGCGGAGCCGCGTGCGTACGAGGTGTAAGGAGCGGAGCCGCGTGCGTACGAGGTGTAAGGAGCGGAGCCGCGTGCGTACGAGGTGTAAGGAGCGGAGCCGCGTGCGTACGAGGTGTAAGGAGCGGAGCCGCGTGCGTACGAGGTGTAAGGAGCGGAGCCGCGTGCGTACGAGGTGTAAGGAGCGGAGCCGCGTGCGTACGAGGTGTAAGGAGCGGAGCCGCGTGCGTACGAGGTGTAAGGAGCGGAGCCGCGTGCGTACGAGGTGTAAGGAGCGGAGCCGCGTGCGTACGAGGTGTAAGGAGCGGAGCCGCGTGCATACGAGGTGTAAGGAGCGGAGCCGCGTGCGTAAGGAGCGGAGCCGCGTGCGTAAGGAGCGGAGCCGCGTGTGTAAAAAGCAGAGCCGCGTGTGTAAGGAGCGGAGCCGCGTGTGTACGAGGTGTAAGGAGCGGAGCCGCGTGCGTATGAGGTGTAAGGCGCGGAGCCGCGTGCGTACGAGGTGCAAGGAGCGGAGCCGCGTGCGTACGAGGTGCAAGGAGCGGAGCCGCGTGCGTACGAGGTGCAAGGAGCGGAGCCGCGTGCGTACGAGGTGCAAGGAGCGGAGCCGCGTGCGTACGAGGTGCAAGGAGCGGAGCCGCGTGCGTACGAGGTGCAAGGAGCGGAGCCGCGTGCGTACGAGGTGTAAGGAGCGGAGCCGCGTGCGTACGAGGTGTAAGGAGCGGAGCCGCGTGCTTACGAGGTGTAAGGAGCAGAGCCGCGTGCGTACGAGGTGCAAGGAGCAGAGCCGTGTGCGTACGGGTTCTCGGAGCGAAGCCGTGTGTGTACGGGCTGTAAATTTCCGAGTCGGGAAGAATGGTACACGGCTGTGCAGAGCCCAGCATGTGCACTGTGGGGGGAGTATTGCGTGTACTCGCCAGCGTCAGAATGTGCAGTGCGCATGCTCCGGAGCCGACCAGTACACCCAATACACTCCCACACTGCACAGCTCCGGAAATGACGCACTGCAGCGTCGTACCAGGAAGAAACAGCACACAGATTTCAGACGCCGGGAGTGCGCTTGGAATTAGAGCGAGGGAGGACATGAACGCCGAGAGTCTGCACTTCCGAAGACATCGCCCTAATTATTATAGAGACATGTTAGTTATAAAATCATTTTTCTCAGCGATTACAGGGCAGTATTAGGTCAGACTATACAACATTGCAACAAAACTATAGTGTGCGAAATGAATAGGGAAAATGTGAATTTCGGTGGCAAATATTTTGGCGCGGGGGGGCCCCATTTGAAAGTTCGCATCGGGGCCCCTCACTTTGTAGTTACGCCACTGGGCAGATTTATTTGCTTTTGTGCAGTGACCGGCCCATGTATAGCGATACTCAGAGCACCACAGCAGATTACCAGTCTGGACCTGTGGGGGCCACACATTAAAGACCCTATAACCAAGAAAGGGCTCGGGAACTGTGTGTTACTGTTGGGCATTTACAATGAGCATTGCTATAATAAATGCAAGCACTAGATGTCAGCGTAGTTCTCTGCACCTTGCTGCAGAGAACCCGCACTAGCAGCTGTCATCAGAGGGGTCGGGGACAGGTAAAATTACAGAATATCTTTATTACAGAATATCTGATATTCCCCTACGAATCAGTGCTTTTTTTCCTTTTTCAATGGTCTGTGTTATGTCTTGTGTTTAAATAGTATGTTGTACGGTAGCCGGACCCCTCTACCCTTATTCCAGGTATACAAACAGCTGTCACGGGTGTGTCACTTTCTGATGTGACTCTGGGGGGATCTGGGATCAGAAGGTAACAACGTTTACTAGTTTGCAGGTCCTCTTTGGGATCCATTGGTCATTTGCCTTGAATTGGACTGGATTTACTTTCATTCGGTGCTGAAAGGGTTAAAGATCCTTTCTCTTCCGGCTGTGATCTTGGAGATTAAGTCCTCAGCTGTGATCACTCCCTCCCACTATATAAACCCACTGCTAGCTTCATTCCTTGCTGGTTATAGATCTTCTATACTGACCTCTTTGAAGGAGAAGGTTTCTGGATAAGCTGAGATGTTCATTCCTCTTACCGCAGTGAAGTTTCCTGTTGGTAAAGTTGAGTAGTGTTATTTGTTGTGTCTTTTCCCACTGTTTGTCGCACCTTTCGTGCTTTGTCTTTTTTTGTTGTGCTGGCCTGCGCACTAGACAGGGTAAGTTCTGGGCTAGCGACAGCTTAGTCATGTGATTGCACATGGGGAAGAGGACCCATCTAGGGACGTTAGGGAGTGCAGGGATCAGACTCATTAAGAGGTGACCCCTCTTCCTTCTCTCTATCGTCAGGGTCTCCTTGTACATCTTTCCTGGTATTGTGCTGCATGCTGGGCATCCTCTCGGGCCCCTGCGTGACTACAGCTCAGTGTTATATTGATTTGGTGGTGGAACCAGTGGAGCGGCCATTTCTTCAAAGCGTTCCATTTTCCAGCATGACAACATCGGGCTGCATCTTGCTGGAACTCCAGTGAGCAGACTGCGTGGCCTAAACCTGCTCCCGTGGCTGCAGCATCTCCAGACTTGTCTCCCATCGAGCACATATAGGACGTCATTGGTCGATGATCACACAGGAGCTGCCAGCAGTGGATCTTGATGATTTGCCCAAAGTGAATTCAGAGAACTAGAATCTTCATCAGACGACCATTAATAACCTGACTGATAGCAGTAGGGGTGGATTAAAAGTAGCTAGGGCACCGGTCAGTTTAGGGCGCATAGACACCTCTCCTGCACCCGTTGTATCATGTGATATGTCACATAATGGGGAGGTCATATGATAGGTCCATGCCAGTCATGAACAAAACTCAAGGCAAAAGATCAGCGTTCTCTCTGGTGCATTGTCATGGCCGTCTATGTGATCTATAGATCGTTTACTGCGGCAACGACCTCCGCTAGGTAATGACTTAAAGGTCAGCGGTTGTATAGTGCCGCTGATCATCGGATCGCCCGGAGCCGGTGGCCTCATTAAGACAATCTTTATAATTAGACCACCTGATACAATTGTCTCATGAGAGTGCCACTTTAAAAATGTGGCATCTATCGGGCACCGATGGCGGTGATGTGTCTTGGGTTGCGTTACCCTTATCTGTGTCATTATCCCCTGAGCATCCATCAGGCGCAGGGAACATCTCGCTCCGTCTCTCAGCACGCCGCAGACCTAGTTCTATCAGAAAGTTTTACAAGAGACTTGGGCGATAATAAGTGTAGCAAATCACAGGCGGCGGGCGAGCGCGGGCCGCCATCACCCTCGCTGAGATTGTGATAAGAAACTCAATAGACTCTAAGACAGGAGAGATACGAGACGCTGCGCCCCATGATGAGTCTCCGAGCGCTGCAAACATAAACCTGACACTCTCCGCGTCTATTATCCCTCCCGTTTCCAGTACTGAAGTGCAGCTGCGGCATTATTTTTTCTGCATTTTTTTCCTCTTTTTTTTCCTAAAATTTCTAAATTCTCATTCACACTGTGCATTCTTTTTCCTTGCGTTTGTCAGTTCAATCATTTGTCATTTTTGCCCCTTTGAGGTCATAATGGTTTAGCACCAAAAAGTATAACATTAACAACGCGTCAAAAAATGCACCAAAAACACACAAAAAACGTGCATAATTTCTACTGCTGTTTTCTAACCGTAGCTTCTATATTTAATGCGTAAAATAAGGCACATGTGAACACGCCCTTACTATTAAGCTCCCTGAATGATCGTCACTCTTGAATTGTGAACGGAGTATAAAACACGGATGAAATCATGAGAAATATTGCATAATCAGAGGAAGAAGGTTTTCTTTAAGAGAATCTGTCACTTGCTCTAAAAACATACCTCCCAACTCTTGAAGAAGGGAAAGAGGGACAAAGTTTGCAGCACACGCAGCGGCAAATTTTAGGCCACACCTCTGACCACACCCATTTCACAACTAGCCACACCCATATCCACGCCCCAACCACACCTATTTAGCACTGCTGATCACACTGTTTCATAAACAATAATTATAAACAAAAAATATGGCCACACAGTGCTCCATACTGTATAATGGCCACACATGATGCTCCATACTGTATAATGGCCACACATGATGCTCCATACTGTATAATGGCCACACAGTGCTCTATACTGCATAATGGCCACACATGATGCTCCATACTGTATAATGGCCACACATGATGCTCCATACTGTATAATGGCCACACATGATGCTCCATGCTGTATAATGGCCACACATGATGCTCCATACTGTATAATGGCCACACATGATGCTCCATACTGTATAATGGCCACACATGATGCTCCATGCTGTATAATGGCCACACATGATGCTCCATACTGTATAATGGCCACACACAGTGCTCCATACTGTATAATGGCCACACATGATGCTCCATGCTGTATAATGGCCACACATGATGCTCCATTCTGTATAATGGCCACACACAGTGATCCATACTGTATAATGGCCACACACAGTGCTCCATGCTGTATAATGGCCACACATGATGCTCCATTCTGTATAATGGCCACACATGATGCTCCATGCTGTATAATGGCCACACATGATGCTCCATTCTGTATAATGGCCACACACAGTGCTCCATACTGTATAATGGCCACACACAGTGCTCCATGCTGTATAATGGTCACACATGATGCTCCATTCTGTATAATGGCCACACACAGTGCTCCATACTGTATAATGGCCACACACAGTGCTCCATGCTGTATAATGGCCACACATGATGCTCCATTCTGTATAATGGCCACACACAGTGCTCCATACTGTATAATGGCCACACACAGTGCTCCATGCTGTATAATGGCCACACATGATGCTCCATTCTGTATAATGGCCACACATAGTGCTCCATACTGTATAATGGCCACACATGATGCTCAATACTGTATAATGGCCACACATGATGCTCGATACTGTATAATGGCCACACACAGTGCTCCATGCTGAATAGTGGCCAGACATGATGCTCCATACTGCATAATGGAGACACATGATGCTCCATACTGTATAATGGCCCCGCATGATGCTCAATACTTTTTAATGGCCACACAGTGCTACATACTGTATATTGGCCACACATAATGCTGCACACAGTATACTGGCGTCACGTGATGCTCCATGCAGTATAATGGGCCCACATGATGCTGCATACTGTATAATGGCCTCACATGATGCTTTGTACAGTATAATGGCCCCACATGATGCTGTATAATGGCCCCACATGATGCGTACAGTATAATGGCCTCACATGATGCTGGGTACAGTATAATGGCCCCACATGATGCTGGGTACAGTATAATGGCCCCACATGATGCTGGGTACAGTATAATGGCCCCACATAATGCTGGGTACAGTATAATGGCCCCACATGATGCTGGGTACAGTATAATGGCCTCGCATGATGCTGGGTACAGTATAATGGCCTCGCATGATGCTGGGTACAGTATAATGGCCCCGCATGATGCTGGGTACAGTATAATGGCCCCACATGATGCTGGGTACAGTATAATGGCCCCACATGATGCTGGGTACAGTATAATGGCCCCACATGATGCTCTATACTGTATAATGGCCACACACAGTGCTCCATGCTGAATAGTGGCCAGACATGATGCTCCATACTGCATAATGGAGACACATCATGCTCCATACTGTATAATGGCCACACATGATGCTCCATACTGTATAATGGCCTCGCATGATGCTCCATACTGTATAATGGCCACACATGATGCTCAATACTTTTTAATGGCCACACAGTGCTACATACTGTATAATGGCCACACATAATGCTGCACACAGTATACTGGCGTCACGTGATGCTCCATGCAGTATAATGGGCCCACATGATGCTGCATACTGTATAATGGCCTCACATGATGCTTTGTACAGTATAATGGCCCCACATGATGCTGTATAATGGCCCCACATGATGCTGCGTACAGTATAATGGCCTCACATGATGCTCTATACAGTATAATGGCCCCACTTGATTCTGGGTACAGTATAATGGCCCCACATGATGCTGGGTACAGTATAATGGCCCCCCATGATGCTGGGTACAGTATAATGGCCCCACATGATGCTGGGTACAGTATAATGGCCCCACGTGATGCTGGGTACAGTATAATGGCCCCACATGATGCTGGGTACAGTATAATGGCCCCACATGATGCTGGGTACAGTATAATGGCCCCACATGATACTGCGTACAGTATAATGGCCCCACATGATACTGCGTACAGTATAATGGCCACACATGGTTACCCCACCCCCATCATTGCCCTCACACCCCCATCATTGCCTTCTCCATCACTACACACACACATCTTTCAACATGCTTCCTCGCAGCAGCCGGCAGCTTCCACTCCAGTGACGCTGACTGCTCACATCGCTGCAGCTCCAGTACGCCACTGGTAATGACCTCTCCGTGTCTCCTGTGCCAGTCAGTGTCAGAGCAAGGAGCAATATCTGCTCCGATCCGACACAGCTAGCGTCCGCTCCATACACCTCATACACACGCGGCTCCGCTTCGTACACTTCATACACACACACGACTCCGCTCCATACAACTTGCACACATGGCTCCACTCTGTACACCTCATACACACGTGGCTACGCTCCATACACCTCATACACACGCGGCTCCACTCCGTACACCTCATACACACGCGGCTCCACTCTGTACACCTCGTACACATGCGGCTGTGCTCCGTACACCTGGTACACATGCGGGTCCGCTCCATACACCTCGTACACACGCAGCTACAGTCCGTACACCTCGTACACACGCTGCTCTGCTCTGTACACCTTGTACACACACGGCTCTGCTCCGTACACCTCGTACACACACGGCTCTGCTACATCCCCACTGTAAACACCTCCTGACCCCACACATAAACTTACCCTCATCCATCACCATGACAACCAGCAGAGTCCTGCATGCATACACAGAGGTCCCAATCAAGTGACCCCTGACTCCTCCCCTCCTGTGACCTCATCACAGGTCCTGTGCGCAAAGAGCAGCCATATATGTGGTGTGCTGCTCTGCGGGTGGAGGGATGAGGCTGAGGCTGAGATTGCAGTGCAAGAAAACTAATGACTCGCCTGTGACCGCGGGGCAGACTGTCAAAATCGGGACTGCCCCGCTGGATGTGGGACGGTTGGGAGGTGTGTCTAAAAATGCATTTTTTTTCTTGGTCTAAATCCCTCTGTTCTCCTGAATCCAGCAATGTTTTTCTTTTCTTCCTACCCCTCTCCGTTCCTGATATATGGTCTCCTCTTTCCTGTATATAAATCTAGTCATCAACTATTCTCCATGGGTTGCTTCTTAAGAATGACGCCCACTTGGCTAACAAGACCAGATTTATGTACAGGGAAAAGGAGGCCATATCTCAGGAAAGGAAAGGCACAGGAAGATTGCTGGATTCAGGAGAACAGTGGCATTTACACCAGGTAAAAAAAAATTACATATTTATAGCCATTTTGTTCCCCTGGACTTACTGTTTAGGGGTTCTCAGTGCCAAAATTGTATCTCCAGTCTTTCTTACATGATGTATGGGCTAGTATAAATAAGGAGGCCCCACTTACAAATTTTTTTAATTAAAGTTAATGTCCATCATCATTTTGTAACATTTATAAATACACTGCTCAAAAAAATAAAGGGAACACTAAACAGAATCTAACTCCAAGTAAATCAAACTGTCCACTTAGGAAGCAACACTGATTGACAATCAATTTCACATGCTGTTGTGCAAATGGAATAGACAACAGATGGAAATTATTGGCAATTATCAAGACACCCTCAATAAAGGAGTGGTTCTGCAGGTGGGGACCACAGACCACATCTCAGTACCAATGCTTTCTGGCTGATGTTTTGGTCACTTTTGAATGTTGGTTGTGCTTTCACACTCGTGGTAGCATGAGATGGACTCTACAACCCACACAAGTTGCTCAGGTAGTGCAGCTCATCCAGGATGGCACATCAATGCAAGCTGTGGCAAGAAGGTTTGCTGTGTCTGTCAACGTAGTGTCCAGAGGCTGGAGACACTGACATGTGAACAGCTGACATGTGCCCTATTAACTAGTTAAATGCCGCTGTCAAACGCAGACAGCGGCATTTAACTACCGCTTGCAGTCGGGCGGCCGGAAATGATCGCATCGCCGACCCCCGTCACATGATCGGAGGTCGGCGATGCTTCTGAATAGTAACCATAGAGGTCCTTGAGACCTCTATGGTTACTGATCGCCGGTAGCTGTGAGCGCCACCCTGTGGTCGGCGCTCACAGCACACCTGATTTTCTGCTACATAGCAGCGAACATAAGATCGCTGCTATGTAGCAGAGGCGATCGTGCTGTGCCTGCTTCTAGCCTCCCATGGAGGCTATTGGAGCATGGCAAAAGTAAAAAAAAAAGTAAAAAAAAATGTGAAAAAAATTAAAAAATATATAAAAGTTTAAATCACCCCCTTTCACCCCATTCAAAATAAATCAATAAAAAAAAAATCGAACCTACACATATTTGGTATCGCCGCGTTCGGAATCGCCCAATCAATCAATAAAAAAAAAGCATTAACCTGATCGCTAAACGGCGTAGCAAGAAAAAAAATTCAAAACGACAGAATTACGTTTTTTTGGTCACCGTGACATTGAATTAAAATGCAATAACGGGCGATCAAAAGAATGTATCTGCACCAAAATGCTATCATTAAAAACACCAGCTCAGCACGCAAAAAATAAGCCCTCAACCGGCCCCAGATGACGAAAAGTTTGGAATTTTTTTTCACCACTTAGATAAAAAATAACCTAGTCATGTTAGGTGTCTATGGACTCGTAATGACCTGGAAAATCATAATGGCAGGTCAGTTTAAGCATTTAGTGAACCTAGCAAAAAAGCCAAGCAAAAAATAAGTGTGGGATTGCACTTTTTTTGCAATTTCACCGCACTTGGAATTTTTTTCCCGTTTTCTAGTACACAACATGGTAAAACCAATGATGTCTTTCAAAAGTACAACTCGTCCCGCAAAAAATAAGCCCTCACATGGCCAAATTGACGGAAAAATAAAAAAGTTATGGCTCTGGGAAGGAGGGGAGCGAAAAACGAGCACGGAAAATCCCAAGGTCATGAAGGGGTTAAACCCTGTAAGAAACAGAGGACCAGACGGCCTGTATTGACTATATGATGCAGTACTAGATTGATAACAATGTGCACATAATAACTAGTAAAAAGGTAAGATGTACATATGTAAAATAGAAGAGACAGTGTGTTCAATCTAGATCACTCATAACTGATGCAATTAGGGTTATAGATAAATATCTAGGTACCATAACAGCACTTCATTATAAAAAGAATCCCACCTTCTCTAGTTTTCTGCTCCAGTGCAACATTGCATGCAAACGGCTGGAAACTCCGATAATATAGCTCCTCAGATGAAGAAGACACACTCTCGACGCGTTTCCCCCAACCGGGTTCATCAGGAGAGATTTGTGATGAGGCAGCCTCAATCTTATCATGACTCCCTACTGCCAAGACATCACAAATCTGTCCTGATGAACCCGGCTGGGGGAAACGTGTCGAGAGTGTGTCTTCATCTGAGGAGCTATATTATTCTAGCTAATTATTATTATTATATTATTACAGGATTTGGCAGCATGGGCTCTAAAGACCGGATACTCCGGGAGCAATTCATTCTGGACTGCACAGCACATCCTTGAGGCGAGCACTGTCAGAACAGGTCCGTTTCGTCAAATCCTGGCGGAAACAGTGGCCCGAAGTAAAGAAGAGAGCTATGCGTCTGGGGTGATGCGTGTCCAGGGCACCAATACCAGAGGGGACCCAAATCATCAGGAGGTGCTGCTCCAGGTGGTGCAAGACTTGCAGCGATCTCTTGTCAACGTGCAAGTGAAACTGACCCAAATGGAGCGAAGAGTGGGGAAACTACAACAGTCTGACCCACCGTACTCATGCAACCATTCTTCAGCCCGACCAATAAGGGATCAGTGGGAGCAAGCCCCCTCCCGTCAGGCATCAGAGGCACGAGGACAGGGTCGAGGTACCCCCCGGCGAGGAGGAAGTATCCAATGCTGGGAATGTGGAGGACGGGGGCACCTTGCTAGAGACTGTCGGAACTACACTCAAGGCCAGCAGAAGCCACCGTTAAACTACCAACCTCTGCAGTAGTGTGGCAGTCTGCGGGGGAGGCGAGTAGAGAGGCCGCTCCATATCATAAAAAACACTTGATTGCTGGGTGCCCCATCCTACGTGCTGAATTCGAGGGAGTTCTAGTGGATAGCCTGATAGATACCGGGTCACAAGTGACGACGATGCCAGAAGCGTACTTCAAGCAGCATTTCCAGGCCCTGGCCAAGCCTGAAAAAGAGACATTGATCCAGTTGTTTGCTGCCAACCAACAACCGATCCCGGTCACAGGGGTCATGTGGATGAATATTCGAATCTGTGGGCAAGAAGTGGGGAGAAAAGGGATCCTGCTAGTCCCTGAGCCTATCAAAGAAGATGTGCCTGTAGTACTGGAAATGAATATCCTACGTGAACTCAATCAGATTATGTTTACCAAACGGGGACCTGGATATTGGAAGAAGGCTACTCCACATAAGCCTACTCAAGAAGCCCTTCAACGACTGATCCGCGTCTGTGGGACGCAGAAGAGTGTGCCATTCTATCAGACCGTAGGGGTCATCAGGACTCCTAGTAAAAAACGTGTAGTCCTGCCTCCTGAGCGAGAAACTATAGCATACCTTCCAGTGGGAACGCATCTCAACCTTGACGGGTTGGAAGTGATTGTTCAGCCTGTGATAGGTGGAGGAGTGGACTAAGAAGTCATGATAGCTCGTACGATATCTGTGGTCCAGCAAGGACACATCCCCATAAGAGCTTTGAATGTGGGCCCCGGGGTGGTCACCTTGCCACGAGGGACAGATCTAGCCCTGGTGTACCTACATAAGGGTGAAGTGGTGAGTCGGAAGGAGATGTCTTTATCACCGAAAGAATGTGTGGGGTGGACCCTAGCAGTTGCTGCGGGGGCTGAAGAGATGCCTTCCCCGGAGTAGAGTGTACAGGTCATCCTTGAACAAATGGAAGTGGATGTGAAGGTTCTGGGCCCTGAGCGCGTGCAAGCAATAGAAGCTATGCTGTGGGAAAATCAGGCCATATTCGCCTGTCACGCCGAGGATTTAGATTGTACTGAAGCCATCACGCATGAGAAACCGACCGGAGAAGCTCATCCAAATCGAGAATGATACCGGCAGATCCCGCCCAAGATGTATCAAGGGGTGAAAACATTACTGAGGCAGATGCTGGATTCAGGAGTGGTGCAGAGTAGTCAGAGCAGCCCCGGTGGTGCTCGTCAAGAAAAATGATGGGACCATCCGGTTCTGTGTAGATTACAGGAAACTCAATGCCTGCACTGCTCGAGACACGTATCCGTTGCCCCGCATCGAGGAATCCTTGACAGCGTTGGGGAAAGTACTTCTCCACCCTGGACCGAGCAAGTGGATACTAGCAAGTAACCGTGGCAGAGAAAGACAAAAAAAAACCGCCTTAATCCTCCCTATGGGGCTGTTCAAGTTTAACCAGATGCCCTTCGGGCTCTCCAATGCTCCAGGCACCTTTCAACGGCTGATGGAGAGACTTAAATTTTGAGGCTACCCTGATCTATCTGGATGACATCATTGTGTTTTCGGCCTCATTCGAAGAACACCTTGCCCAGCTTGGACAGGTACTCTGAAGACTGCGGGCTCATAACCTGAAGGTGAAGCCAAAGAAGTGCCACCTTTTCAAGAGAGAGATCGAGTACCTGGACCACATAGTGTCACAAGATGGAGTTCTACCCTCACCAGCAGAAAAAGTAGCTGCTATTCAGAAGTGGCCAGTTTCTCGAACAGTGCGAGAATTTCAGGCCTTTCTGGGGCTCGCCAGGTACTACCGCTGGTTTGTTAAAAAATTCGCGAAGGTGGCAGGTCCTTTCAATGAGCTGCTGAGGGAGACCACTGGAGTACCGAAGACACAGTACATCCCTTCAGCCCAGAGACAAGATGAGGCCTTCCAGGCTATAAAGAATGCCCTTACCTCAGCCCCAATTTTGGCCTATGCAGACTTCGATCAACTGTTCCTGTTGTACACAGATGGTAGCCTTCATGGACTCGGTGCAGTACTTTCTTAGATACAGGATGGACATGAGAGAGTCATCAGGTATGCCAGCAGGTCCCTGTGAGACAGCGAAAGAAACCTTCACAATTACAGCTCCTTCCGGTTAGAGCTCCTGGCCCTGGTGTGGGCCATGACAGAGAAGTTTGCGGGCTTCCTGACGGGGACCAAGATTCAAGTTCGAACAGACAATAATCCCCTGGCCCACCTTGAGAATGCTAAAGAACAACGGTGGGTGGCTCGCCTAGCCAAGTTTGACTTTACCATCCGTTATCGCTCTGCTACCGAAAACGCAAATGCTGATGGGCTGTCAAGAGGGACTGTGAAGACTCCAATGGGGATCTCGATGAGCAACTCGAAGAGGAGGAAACCCCAGACTTTCATAAGTTTAAGCTCCCAGTGGTTGCGGCCCAGTCAAGAAGGGAGGCCTGCGCATTACCCCGGTCTCTGGGGAGAACCAATGAGGAATGGGGACATGTTCAGGATGGAGACGAAGGGCTGAGACAGATGACGTGGTGGGTAACTCAGAAATGGAAGCCTGGCAAACAAGAGAGAGATGATCTGGACTCTGAAAATGAAGAGTGTGTTACATCAGTGGGATAGACTGGAGGTGCGAGAGTCAGTGCTATATCGTAAGAGGCAACAGCCAAAAGATATAGAAATAAGGTGGTAGGTGGTTATCCCAGGAAGAATGGCTCAAGAAGTAGCTAGAAGTCTTGATGATCGACTATCTCCTCGTGGGACACTTGGCCCGGGGGCTACAGTACTGTTTGGTGATGACCGATCATTTCTATAAATCCGAAAAAACGTGGCACTCTAGATGAATAATTATCATATGCAAAAGGTTTATTGATGTGCATCCATAAAGGCAAGTCGAACGTTTTTGGTCCACATCCGGACCTTCATCAGAACAAATATAAGAGATATGGTGCAGGGAAAAACATTAATCCTGTCTATATAAATTCCAATATTGGTAGGGTAGCCTGGATGCAGCAAGAAGTCCTGTCCACGTAGGCGCACATGTGATGCGACCGGAGTCGCTGGGTAAATGGCACCAAGTTTTTTCGGATTTGGATTTGTTGGGCTGGATACCCTACTTGAGCACCTACTCTATACACTACTACGAGTGCCGTGTTCTATTATTACATCGATCATTTCTCTAAGTTCACAGTAGTCACCCCGACTAGAGATCAGACTGCGGAATTGGCGACACAAGCCATCTGTCAAGACTTCATCCGGGTGTATGGGTGCCCAAAGCGCATCCACTCCGACCAAGGCGCATGTTTCCAAGGCAAGGTGATGGAAGAACTGTATTGTATGTATGGCATTGAGCGGTCCCGGACCACCCATTACCATCCTCAAGGCAACGGAGCATGTGAACGCTTCAACCGAACCTTACATCAAATGCTGAGAACGTTGGAGGAGGATAAGAAGGCGTGTTGCCAGACTACCTGCCAGAATTGGTCTGGACCTACAACAATCGGGTCCACTTTACCACGGGTTATACCCCCTATCTACTGCTGTTTGGAAGAGCTGGACGAGAGATCATTGAGCTGAATTTGGAACAGCCAGAGGAGCTGATGGAGCGAACTGTCACCTCATGGGTGAAAGAGCACCGGCAAAGATTACAAACGATACGGCGGTTGGCGGGTCAGCAGCTGCAAGAAAAAGAAGATACGGGTTGTAAACCGACTCATGAGTTATGGCTCCAACCTGGAGTATTGGAGAGAAATGCCCCAGGGGAAAACTAAATGAGAGATGGGAAGTACAGCATTACAGAGTGATCGAGCGAGTGTATGCTAATGGCCCTGTCTACAAGGTGCAAATTGAGAGTGGGGCATCTGCCCCAGAGTACTCCACAGAAATATGCTGCGGCCCTGCCGGTCTGAGATCTGTTCTACGCTATTGTCGCCTGAAGGCGCTACTCAACTTCCTGAATCTGTCATGCCTGATGGTGAAATCGATGATGAATGGTGGACCGTCCCTGATATAGTAAGGGGTCCTCAGCCGCACAGAGACGGTAATCCCATGGATGTACCACTACCGCCACACGATGACGAAACCAGACAAGAGCCCACAATGACTCCTGCAGAAAGTGTTCCTCTGGAAGATAGTCAAGCCTTGCCTGAAAGCCAAGAGCTCTGGAGATCCGATATGTAGAACAGTGTGCTCTGTCTGTTTTTCCAACTTTGTTGCCTCCTCTATAGGTGCTGTTTTTGCATTGCACATTCCTTCATTACACTCATTACACTTTGACCTTGATGCTGTGATGGCCGAGGATGACCATCATTAAGAAGGTGAGACCTGTAAGAGGGTGGTGCTGTTATGGACAGTAAGGAACATGCTGTCACTTTAAGAGACTGCACCCCCTTGTCTGGTGAGATGGAATGTTCTTCTTCTCCCCTGCAATAGAATGTGTGAATGAGCTGGACTGGGCAGATGGTACGGGTGGAACCTGAACAGCCTGTGTGAGCTGAAGCTGCTGCAAAGAGAACTTTGTGCTGTTTTCTGCAAGAGAGGACCCACAGCCTGTAAAGGAGTGGACTTGTGAAATTTGACAGATTTTTCTAGGTGCAGTGAAAGTGGCTGTCCTGTGTGAGTTTGAAAAGCCACAAAGATACCGGGAAAGGGATTTACAGTTTCCAGGAGCATCTCCAGGACCCAAAAGCAAGGAGAAGACCACGTTTCATGGAGCTGGCAGAAAGCAATGCGCACCACCGTACTAGACTGTTGGGGGCCCCCGGGTCTGGATCTGAGTCCCCAACCTCACCGTGAGTTTGCTCCTGTTTTGTGCACATGTTAGGGCCTAGTGTAAGCTTCAGTAGTCAGTACATGAGAGCTGTGTGGCCTGCTTAGTAAAGGCCAGGGAGGTTATACGTAGAGTAGCATCATTATTTGTTTATTGTTTGCATTTACTTGTGTGACGTATGTTGATTCTGTAATAGTTGGAGCGCCGTGCTATTTTATGGACAAGCTAAAGAATATAACTCTTGTAAATTATCTTTTGCCATTGCATACCCGTTTGCATCTTCCTCATCCACTTCATTCCTTGCCTTCCAATAAATCTACCCTTTGTTGTTTACACCTCATCTTGTGTACAGTGGTCTTCCTGCACCGTGGTGGTCCCGCGTCCATCGCTTAAACTCCAGCTATAGAGTCTGTCAGGTTTTTCATCTTTTTGGGCAGCACCATCCACTGATCAGAGAAGGGATTGTTCTCCATCACCGGAAATCTCCTGGAAGAAGGGTCACAAGTTCTCACTAGGGTTTAGCTCCTTTGAGGATGGGGCTGGTCATTAGTCTCCATCTTTAAGGCTTTTCCTGTCCCCAAGCAGTGGAGACATCAATGCTGTGATGGAGCCTTGTCCTGAAGAACAATCCTGGTTTTCTTGGATGCTGCAGAGATTTTCCTGCTTTACAACTGGACAACTCCAACCTGGAAAGCTCCAATGAGTTCCTCTACAATAATCCCCCACAGCAGTCCACCTCGCTGGTATCTGAGTGAGAATGGAGGTCTGTGCCCGGTATTGATCCATCCCCGACCCGTTCATCTGCTCCGTCAGGAGTCACAATCATCTCATCAGTCCATAAAACCAGTGAAGAACAATCTGTATCAGATATTTCTTGGCCCAGCACTGATCTTTCCACTTTATGTCTTGCTCAGTGATAGTCGGGCTCAGCCTCCTCACCACGGACGTGGGCAATCGGCATAAAAATTATGATATCGAAAAATCCTCACAGCTGATAATTGTGCACATAATGTAGATATAAGACAGCAGCGCATATAGTCGTAATATAGCATCTCTAGGTATAATAAGGAACCTTGTGTTGAATAGACGCAGAGACCTGTACACGGCTCATCATTGTTCACTTTATAAAAAGACAAAAAACACTACACACATCATGAAGAAGAAATGTCAATGGTATGACAATAATCAGTGAGTGGATGTTGCCTTTACAGTGATAAAACATTAATATTCTCGGGAAAGCTGCAGTTATCAACAACCTCAAATGAACCCGATCTTGCTGTTTGAAGTTCACAAGATTACACACTAGGGGGCGGCAGAACTCTACACAGTGCCACATTTAGTGACACATTGTGTATAGATGCAGCAGCTATAAACTCATGTATGAAAAAAATGTATTTTCTATAGAGGGGTCATCAAAATACTAGTACAGAATGTAACTCAGGGTCAGTAATGTAATGTATGTACATAGTGACTGCACCAGCAGAATAGTGAGTGCAGCTCTGGGGTATAATACAGGATGTAACCTCGGGATCAGTAATGTAATGTATGTACACAGTGACTGCACCAGCAGAATAGTGAGTGCAGCTCTGGAGTATAATACAGGATGTAACTCAGGATCAGTAATGTAATGTATGTACACAGTGACTGCACCAGCAGAATAGTGAGTGCAGCTCTGGGGTATAATACAGATTGTAACTCAGGGTCAGTAATGTAATGTATGTACACAGTGACTGCACCAGCAGAATAGTGAGTGCAGCTCTGGGGTATAATACAGATTGTAACTCAGGATCAGTAATGTAATGTATGTACACAGTGACTGCACCAGCAGAATAGTGAGTGCAGCTCTGGGGTATAATACAGATTGTAACTCAGGGTCAGTAATGTAATGTATGTACATAGTGACTGCACCAGCAGAATAGTGAGTGCAGCTCTGGGGTATAATACAGATTGTAACTCAGGATCAGTAATGTAATGTATGTACACAGTGACTGCACCAGCAGAATAGTGAGTGCAGCTCTGGGGTATAATACAGGATGTAACTGAGGATCAGTAATGTAATGTATGTACACAGTGACTGCACCAGCAGAATAGTGAGTGCAGCTCTTGAGTATAATACCGGATGTAACCTCGGGATCAGTAATGTATGTACACAGTGACTGCACCAGCAGAATAGTGAGTGCAGCTCTGGGATATAATGCAGGATGTAACTCAGGATCAGTAATGTAATGTATGTACACAGTGACTGCACCAGCAGAATAGTGAGTGCAGCTCTGGGGTATAATACAGGATGTAACTCAGGATCAGTAATGTAATGTATGTACACAGTGACTGCACCAGCAGAATAGTGAGTGCAGCTCTGGGGTATAATACAGGATGTAACTCTGGATCAGTAATGTATGTACACAGTGACTGCACCAGCAGAATAGTGAGTGCAGCTCTGGGGTATAATGCAGGATGTAACTCAGGATCAGTAATGTAATGTATGTACACAGTGACTGCACCAGCAGAATAGTGAGTGCAGCTCTGGAGTATAATACAGGATGTAACTCAGGATCAGTAATGTAATGTATGTACACAGTGACTGCACCAGCAGAATAGTGAGTGCAGCTCTGCAGTATAATACAGGATGTAACTCTGGATCAGTAATGTAATGTATGTACACAGTGACTGCACCAGCAGAATAGTGAGTGCAGCTCTGGGGTATAATGCAGGATGTAACTCAGGATCAGTAATGTAATGTATGTACACAGTGACTGCACCAGCAGAATAGTGAGTGCAGCTCTGGGGTATAATGCAGGATGTAACTCAGGATCAGTAATGTAATGTATGTACACAGTAACATAGTAACATAGTAACATAGTTAGTAAGGCCGAAAAAAGACATTTGTCCATCCAGTTCAGCATATATTCCATCATAATAAATTCCCAGATCTACGTCCTTCTACAGAACCTAATAATTGTATGATACAATATTGTTCTGCTCCAGGAAGACATCCAGGCCTCTCTTGAACCCCTCGACTGAGTTCGCCATCACCACCTCCTCAGGCAAGCAATTCCAGATTCTCACTGCCCTAACAGTAAAGAATCCTCTTCTATGTTGGTGGAAAAACCTTCTCTCCTCCAGACGCAAAGAATGCCCCCTTGTGCCCGTCACCTTCCTTGGTATAAACAGATCCTCAGCGAGATATTTGTATTGTCCCCTTATATACTTATACATGGTTATTAGATCGCCCCTCAGTCGTCTTTTTTCTAGACTAAATAATCCTAATTTCGCTAATCTATCTGGGTATTGTAGTTCTCCCATCCCCTTTATTAATTTTGTTGCCCTCCTTTGTACTCTCTCTAGTTCCATTATATCCTTCCTGAGCACCGGTGCCCAAAACTGGACACAGTACTCCATGTGCGGTCTAACTAGGGATTTGTACAGAGGCAGTATAATGCTCTCATCATGTGTATCCAGACCTCTTTTAATGCACCCCATGATCCTGTTTGCCTTGGCAGCTGCTGCCTGGCACTGGCTGCTCCAGGTAAGTTTATCATTAACTAGGATCCCCAAGTCCTTCTCCCTGTCAGATTTACCCAGTGGTTTCCCGTTCAGTGTGTAATGGTGATATTGATTCCCTCTTCCCATGTGTATAACCTTACATTTATCATTGTTAAACCTCATCTGCCACCTTTCAGCCCAAGTTTCCAACTTATCCAGATCCATCTGTAGCAGAATACTGTCTTCTCTTGTATTAACTGCTTTACATAGTTTTGTATCATCTGCAAATATCGATATTTTACTGTGTAAACCTTCTACCAGATCATTAATGAATATGTTGAAGAGAACAGGTCCCAATACTGACCCCTGCGGTACCCCACTGGTCACAGCGACCCAGTTAGAGACTATACCATTTATAACCACCCTCTGCTTTCTATCACTAAGCCAGTTACTAACCCATTTACACACATTTTCCCCCAGACCAAGCATTCTCATTTTGTGTACCAACCTCTTGTGCGGCACGGTATCAAACGCTTTGGAAAAATCGAGATATACCACGTCCAATGACTCACCGTGGTCCAGCCTACAGCTTACCTCTTCATAAAAACTGATTAGATTGGTTTGACAGGAGCGATTTCTCATAAACCCATGCTGATATGGAGTTAAACAGTTATTCTCATTGAGATAATCCAGAATAACATCCCTCAGAAACCCTTCAAATATTTTACCAACAATAGAGGTTAGACTTACTGGCCTATAATTTCCAGGTTCACTTTTAGAGCCCTTTTTGAATATTGGCACCACATTTGCTATGCGCCAGTCCTGCGGAACAGATCCTGTCGCTATAGAGTCACTAAAAATAAGAAATAATGGTTTATCGAAACCAGGGATTCAAGCTTCAGGAGGCTAATTTGCATATTCCAGGTGCCTTCTGGGAGAAGCGAAGTCTCCCTAAGCTAGAAGATCGTTGGGTACAGCCGGGACCAGCTGCTTCGAAAGCATCACCAAACCAGGGATTCAAGCTTCAGGAGGCTAATTTGCATATTCCAGGTGCCTTCTGGGAGAAGCGAAGTCTCCCTAAGCTAGAAGATCGTTGGGTACAGCCGGGACCAGCTGCTTCGAAAGCATCACCAAACCAGGGATTCAAGCTTCAGGAGGCTAATTTGCATATTCCAGGTGCCTTCTGGGAGAAGCGAAGTCTCCCTAAGCTAGAAGATCGTTGGGTACAGCCGGGACCAGCTGCTTCGAAAGCATCACCAAACCAGGGATTCAAGCTTCAGGAGGCTAATTTGCATATTCCAGGTGCCTTCTGGGAGAAGCGAAGTCTCCCTAAGCTAGAAGATCGTTGGGTACAGCCGGGACCAGCTGCTTCGAAAGCATCACCAAACCAGGGATTCAAGCTTCAGGAGGCTAATTTGCATATTCCAGGTGCCTTCTGGGAGAAGCGAAGTCTCCCTAAGCTAGAAGATCGTTGGGTACAGCCGGGACCAGCTGCTTCGAAAGCATCACCAAACCAGGGATTCAAGCTTCAGGAGGCTAATTTGCATATTCCAGGTGCCTTCTGGGAGAAGCGAAGTCTCCCTAAGCTAGAAGATCGTTGGGTACAGCCGGGACCAGCTGCTTCGAAAGCATCACCAAACCAGGGATTCAAGCTTCAGGAGGCTAATTTGCATATTCCAGGTGCCTTCTGGGAGAAGCGAAGTCTCCCTAAGCTAGAAGATCGTTGGGTACAGCCGGGACCAGCTGCTTCGAAAGCATCACCAAACCAGGGATTCAAGCTTCAGGAGGCTAATTTGCATATTCCAGGTGCCTTCTGGGAGAAGCGAAGTCTCCCTAAGCTAGAAGATCGTTGGGTACAGCCGGGACCAGCTGCTTCGAAAGCATCACCAAACCAGGGATTCAAGCTTCAGGAGGCTAATTTGCATATTCCAGGTGCCTTCTGGGAGAAGCGAAGTCTCCCTAAGCTAGAAGATCGTTGGGTACAGCCGGGACCAGCTGCTTCGAAAGCATCACCAAACCAGGGATTCAAGCTTCAGGAGGCTAATTTGCATATTCCAGGTGCCTTCTGGGAGAAGCGAAGTCTCCCTAAGCTAGAAGATCGTTGGGTACAGCCGGGACCAGCTGCTTCGAAAGCATCACCAAACCAGGGATTCAAGCTTCAGGAGGCTAATTTGCATATTCCAGGTGCCTTCTGGGAGAAGCGAAGTCTCCCTAAGCTAGAAGATCGTTGGGTACAGCCGGGACCAGCTGCTTCGAAAGCATCACCAAACCAGGGATTCAAGCTTCAGGAGGCTAATTTGCATATTCCAGGTGCCTTCTGGGAGAAGCGAAGTCTCCCTAAGCTAGAAGATCGTTGGGTACAGCCGGGACCAGCTGCTTCGAAAGCATCACCAAACCAGGGATTCAAGCTTCAGGAGGCTAATTTGCATATTCCAGGTGCCTTCTGGGAGAAGCGAAGTCTCCCTAAGCTAGAAGATCGTTGGGTACAGCCGGGACCAGCTGCTTCGAAAGCATCACCAAACCAGGGATTCAAGCTTCAGGAGGCTAATTTGCATATTCCAGGTGCCTTCTGGGAGAAGCGAAGTCTCCCTAAGCTAGAAGATCGTTGGGTACAGCCGGGACCAGCTGCTTCGAAAGCATCACCAAACCAGGGATTCAAGCTTCAGGAGGCTAATTTGCATATTCCAGGTGCCTTCTGGGAGAAGCGAAGTCTCCCTAAGCTAGAAGATCGTTGGGTACAGCCGGGACCAGCTGCTTCGAAAGCATCACCAAACCAGGGATTCAAGCTTCAGGAGGCTAATTTGCATATTCCAGGTGCCTTCTGGGAGAAGCGAAGTCTCCCTAAGCTAGAAGATCGTTGGGTACAGCCGGGACCAGCTGCTTCGAAAGCATCACCAAACCAGGGATTCAAGCTTCAGGAGGCTAATTTGCATATTCCAGGTGCCTTCTGGGAGAAGCGAAGTCTCCCTAAGCTAGAAGATCGTTGGGTACAGCCGGGACCAGCTGCTTCGAAAGCATCACCAAACCAGGGATTCAAGCTTCAGGAGGCTAATTTGCATATTCCAGGTGCCTTCTGGGAGAAGCGAAGTCTCCCTAAGCTAGAAGATCGTTGGGTACAGCCGGGACCAGCTGCTTCGAAAGCATCACCAAACCAGGGATTCAAGCTTCAGGAGGCTAATTTGCATATTCCAGGTGCCTTCTGGGAGAAGCGAAGTCTCCCTAAGCTAGAAGATCGTTGGGTACAGCCGGGACCAGCTGCTTCGAAAGCATCACCAAACCAGGGATTCAAGCTTCAGGAGGCTAATTTGCATATTCCAGGTGCCTTCTGGGAGAAGCGAAGTCTCCCTAAGCTAGAAGATCGTTGGGTACAGCCGGGACCAGCTGCTTCGAAAGCATCACCAAACCAGGGATTCAAGCTTCAGGAGGCTAATTTGCATATTCCAGGTGCCTTCTGGGAGAAGCGAAGTCTCCCTAAGCTAGAAGATCGTTGGGTACAGCCGGGACCAGCTGCTTCGAAAGCATCACCAAACCAGGGATTCAAGCTTCAGGAGGCTAATTTGCATATTCCAGGTGCCTTCTGGGAGAAGCGAAGTCTCCCTAAGCTAGAAGATCGTTGGGTACAGCCGGGACCAGCTGCTTCGAAAGCATCACCAAACCAGGGATTCAAGCTTCAGGAGGCTAATTTGCATATTCCAGGTGCCTTCTGGGAGAAGCGAAGTCTCCCTAAGCTAGAAGATCGTTGGGTACAGCCGGGACCAGCTGCTTCGAAAGCATCACCAAACCAGGGATTCAAGCTTCAGGAGGCTAATTTGCATATTCCAGGTGCCTTCTGGGAGAAGCGAAGTCTCCCTAAGCTAGAAGATCGTTGGGTACAGCCGGGACCAGCTGCTTCGAAAGCATCACCAAACCAGGGATTCAAGCTTCAGGAGGCTAATTTGCATATTCCAGGTGCCTTCTGGGAGAAGCGAAGTCTCCCTAAGCTAGAAGATCGTTGGGTACAGCCGGGACCAGCTGCTTCGAAAGCATCACCAAACCAGGGATTCAAGCTTCAGGAGGCTAATTTGCATATTCCAGGTGCCTTCTGGGAGAAGCGAAGTCTCCCTAAGCTAGAAGATCGTTGGGTACAGCCGGGACCAGCTGCTTCGAAAGCATCACCAAACCAGGGATTCAAGCTTCAGGAGGCTAATTTGCATATTCCAGGTGCCTTCTGGGAGAAGCGAAGTCTCCCTAAGCTAGAAGATCGTTGGGTACAGCCGGGACCAGCTGCTTCGAAAGCATCACCAAACCAGGGATTCAAGCTTCAGGAGGCTAATTTGCATATTCCAGGTGCCTTCTGGGAGAAGCGAAGTCTCCCTAAGCTAGAAGATCGTTGGGTACAGCCGGGACCAGCTGCTTCGAAAGCATCACCAAACCAGGGATTCAAGCTTCAGGAGGCTAATTTGCATATTCCAGGTGCCTTCTGGGAGAAGCGAAGTCTCCCTAAGCTAGAAGATCGTTGGGTACAGCCGGGACCAGCTGCTTCGAAAGCATCACCAAACCAGGGATTCAAGCTTCAGGAGGCTAATTTGCATATTCCAGGTGCCTTCTGGGAGAAGCGAAGTCTCCCTAAGCTAGAAGATCGTTGGGTACAGCCGGGACCAGCTGCTTCGAAAGCATCACCAAACCAGGGATTCAAGCTTCAGGAGGCTAATTTGCATATTCCAGGTGCCTTCTGGGAGAAGCGAAGTCTCCCTAAGCTAGAAGATCGTTGGGTACAGCCGGGACCAGCTGCTTCGAAAGCATCACCAAACCAGGGATTCAAGCTTCAGGAGGCTAATTTGCATATTCCAGGTGCCTTCTGGGAGAAGCGAAGTCTCCCTAAGCTAGAAGATCGTTGGGTACAGCCGGGACCAGCTGCTTCGAAAGCATCACCAAACCAGGGATTCAAGCTTCAGGAGGCTAATTTGCATATTCCAGGTGCCTTCTGGGAGAAGCGAAGTCTCCCTAAGCTAGAAGATCGTTGGGTACAGCCGGGACCAGCTGCTTCGAAAGCATCACCAAACCAGGGATTCAAGCTTCAGGAGGCTAATTTGCATATTCCAGGTGCCTTCTGGGAGAAGCGAAGTCTCCCTAAGCTAGAAGATCGTTGGGTACAGCCGGGACCAGCTGCTTCGAAAGCATCACCAAACCGCGCGCCTTACGGCGCGCAAATTTTTGCCTGTAGGACATTATTGCAAGAGAGCTTGGCTGAGTAGATTACACAAGAAGGAAAACACACAGCAAGTCAGCAGGATCTAGGAGCAACATGGCAGATGTGACAACCTACATGGTGAGCTGCAGCATGTGCTACATGTTCACAGATCGACCAGAAGAAGAATCCAATTTCACCTGTCAGAAGTGTAGACTAGTGGCCCTTTTAGAAGAAAAGGTGCGGGGTCTGGAAGAAAGAATAGCAACTTTGAAACTCATCAAAGAGAATGAAGACTTTCTAGACAGAACAGAAGCATCTCTACTGGTCACAGAAGGTGCAAAAAGTGTCAGAGAACCTCCAAAAGCAGATGAGTGGAAGCATGTGACCAAAAGAAGCAAGAAGACCATGGAGAAATCACCAACCACACAACTGAAGAACCGATATCAAATCTTTGTAGAGGATGAAGATGGCACACCTAAGAATGAAGCAATACCAGCAAGCAAAAAAGAAAAGGGCACACAGCAACAAGTGACAGCAAAAAGTACAGCCAAGAAGCAACGAAGAGTGGTGGTGGTGGGAGACTCACTACTGAGAGGCACCGAAGCAGCCATCTGCAGACCGGACATAACTGCAAGAGAAGTATGCTGCCTTCCAGGTGCGATGATCAAGGATGTGACCGATAGGATACCAAAGCTCTTCAGCTCCAAGGACGTCCACCCATTTCTTCTGATACATGTTGGCACCAATGACACGGCAAGGAAGGACCTACCGACAATCTGCAAGGACTTTGAAGAGTTGGGGAAGAAAGTAAAGGAACTGGATGCACAGGTAGTTTTTTCTTCTATCCTTCCAGTAGACGGGCATGGCACCAGGAGATGGAACAGGATCCTTGATGCAAACAACTGGCTAAGACGATGGTGCAGACAACAAGGATTTGGATTCCTGGACCACGGTGTGAATTACTGGTATGATGGACTCCTCGCCAGAGACGGACTACACCTCAACAAACCTGGGAAACACACATTCGCCAGAAGACTCGCTACACTCATCAGGAGGGCGTTAAACTAGAAGAAGAGGGGACGGGAAGAAAAACATTAGACTCGAACAAAGACGACCCAGGAAAACATACTCAGAAGGGAGGTAAGAACATTTCTAAAACAATCCACAGTGAGGAGATTGGAACAAAACAAAATCCTCTAAACTGCATGCTTGCAAACGCCAGAAGCCTGACAAACAAGATGGAAGAACTAGAAGCAGAAATATCTACAGGTAACTTTGACATAGTGGGAATAACCGAGACATGGTTAGATGAAAGCTATGACTGGGCAGTTAACTTACAGGGTTACAGTCTGTTTAGAAAGGATCGTAAAAATCGGAGAGGAGGAGGGGTTTGTCTCTATGTAAAGTCTTGTCTAAAATCCACTTTAAGGGAGGATATTAGCGAAGGGAATGAGGATGTCGAGTCCATATGGGTTGAAATTCATGGAGGGAAAAATGGTAACAAAATTCTCATTGGGGTCTGTTACAAACCCCCAAATATAACAGAAAGCATGGAAAGTCTACTTCTAAAGCAGATAGATGAAGCTGCAACCCATAATGAGGTCCTGGTTATGGGGGACTTTAACTACCCGGATATTAACTGGGAAACAGAAACCTGTGAAACCCATAAAGGCAACAGGTTTCTGCTAATAACCAAGAAAAATTATCTTTCACAATTGGTGCAGAATCCAACCAGAGGAGCAGCACTTTTAGACCTAATACTATCTAATAGACCTGACAGAATAACAAATCTGCAGGTGGTTGGGCATTTAGGAAATAGCGACCACAATATTGTGCAGTTTCACCTGTCTTTCACTAGGGGGACTTGTCAGGGAGTCACAAAAACATTGAACTTTAGGAAGGCAAAGTTTGAACAGCTTAGAGATGCCCTTAATCTGGTAGACTGGGACAATATCCTCAGAAATGAGAATACAGATAATAAATGGGAAATGTTTAAGAACATCCTAAATAGGCAGTGTAAGCGGTTTATACCTTGTGGGAATAAAAGGACTAGAAATAGGAAAAACCCAATGTGGCTAAACAAAGAAGTAAGACAGGCAATTAACAGTAAAAAGAAAGCATTTGCACTACTAAAGCAGGATGGCACCATTGAAGCTCTAAAAAACTATAGGGAGAAAAATACTTTATCTAAAAAACTAATTAAAGCTGCCAAAAAGGAAACAGAGAAGCACATTGCTAAGGAGAGTAAAACTAATCCCAAACTGTTCTTCAACTATATCAATAGTAAAAGAATAAAAACTGAAAATGTAGGCCCCTTAAAAAATAGTGAGGAAAGAATGGTTGTAGATGACGAGGAAAAAGCTAACATATTAAACACCTTCTTCTCCACGGTATTCACGGTGGAAAATGAAATGCTAGGTGAAATCCCAAGAAACAATGAAAACCCTATATTAAGGGTCACCAATCTAACCCAAGAAGAGGTGCGAAACCGGCTAAATAAGATTAAAATAGATAAATCTCCGGGTCCGGATGGCATACACCCACGAGTACTAAGAGAACTAAGTAATGTAATAGATAAACCATTATTTCTTATTTTTAGTGACTCTATAGCGACAGGGTCTGTTCCGCAGGAATGGCGCATAGCAAATGTGGTGCCAATATTCAAAAAGGGCTCTAAAAGTGAACCTGGAAATTATAGGCCAGTAAGTCTAACCTCTATTGTTGGTAAAATATTTGAAGGGTTTCTGAGGGATGTTATTCTGGATTATCTCAATGAGAATAACTGTTTAACTCCATATCAGCATGGGTTTATGAGAAATCGCTCCTGTCAAACCAATCTAATCAGTTTTTATGAAGAGGTAAGCTATAGACTGGACCACGGTGAGTCATTGGACGTGGTATATCTCGATTTTTCCAAAGCGTTTGATACCGTGCCGCACAAGAGGTTGGTACACAAAATGAGAATGCTTGGTCTGGGGGAAAATGTGTGCAAATGGGTTAGTAACTGGCTTAGTGATAGAAAGCAGAGGGTGGTTATAAATGGTATAGTCTCTAACTGGGTCGCTGTGACCAGTGGGGTACCGCAGGGGTCGGTATTGGGACCTGTTCTCTTCAACATATTCATTAATGATCTGGTAGAAGGTTTACACAGTAAAATATCGATATTTGCAGATGATACAAAACTATGTAAAGCAGTTAATACAAGAGAAGATAGTATTCTGCTACAGATGGATCTGGATAAGTTGGAAACTTGGGCTGAAAGGTGGCAGATGAGGTTTAACAATGATAAATGTAAGGTTATACACATGGGAAGAGGGAATCAATATCACCATTACACACTGAACGGGAAACCACTGGGTAAATCTGACAGGGAGAAGGACTTGGGGATCCTAGTTAATGATAAACTTACCTGGAGCAGCCAGTGCCAGGCAGCAGCTGCCAAGGCAAACAGGATCATGGGGTGCATTAAAAGAGGTCTGGATACACATGATGAGAGCATTATACTGCCTCTGTACAAATCCCTAGTTAGACCGCACATGGAGTACTGTGTCCAGTTTTGGGCACCGGTGCTCAGGAAGGATATAATGGAACTAGAGAGAGTACAAAGGAGGGCAACAAAATTAATAAAGGGGATGGGAGAACTACAATACCCAGATAGATTAGCGAAATTAGGATTATTTAGTCTAGAAAAAAGACGATTGAGGGGCGATCTAATAACCATGTATAAGTATATAAGGGGACAATACAAATATCTCGCTGAGGATCTGTTTATACCAAGGAAGGTGACGGGCCCAAGGGGGCATTCTTTGCGTCTGGAAGAGAGAAGGTTTTTCCACCAACATAGAAGAGGATTCTTTACTGTTAGGGCAGTGAGAATCTGGAATTGCTTGCCTGAGGAGGTGGTGATGGCGAACTCAGTCGAGGGGTTCAAGAGAGGCCTGGATGTCTTCCTGGAGCAGAACAATATTGTATCATACAATTATTAGGTTCTGTAGAAGGACGTAGATCTGGGTATTTATTATGATGGAATATAGGCTGAACTGGATGGACAAATGTCTTTTTTCGGCCTTACTAACTATGTTACTATGTTACTATTACATTACTTAGTTCTCTTAGTACTCGTGGGTGTATGCCATCCGGACCCGGAGATTTATCTATTTTAATCTTATTTAGCCGGTTTCGCACCTCTTCTTGGGTTAGATTGGTGACCCTTAATATAGGGTTTTCATTGTTTCTTGGGATTTCACCTAGCATTTCATTTTCCACCGTGAATACCGTGGAGAAGAAGGTGTTTAATATGTTAGCTTTTTCCTCGTCATCTACAACCATTCTTTCCTCACTATTTTTTAAGGGGCCTACATTTTCAGTTTTTATTCTTTTACTATTGATATAGTTGAAGAACAGTTTGGGATTAGTTTTACTCTCCTTAGCAATGTGCTTCTCTGTTTCCTTTTTGGCAGCTTTAATTAGTTTTTTAGATAAAGTATTTTTCTCCCTATAGTTTTTTAGAGCTTCAATGGTGCCATCCTGCTTTAGTAGTGCAAATGCTTTCTTTTTACTGTTAATTGCCTGTCTTACTTCTTTGTTTAGCCACATTGGGTTTTTCCTATTTCTAGTCCTTTTATTCCCACAAGGTATAAACCGCTTACACTGCCTATTTAGGATGTTCTTAAACATTTCCCATTTATTATCTGTATTCTTATTTCTGAGGATATTGTCCCAGTCTACCAGATTAAGGGCATCTCTAAGCTGGTCAAACTTTGCCTTCCTAAAGTTCAATGTTTTTGTGACTCCCTGACAAGTCCCCCTAGTGAAAGACAGGTGAAACTGCACAATATTGTGGTCGCTATTTCCTAAATGCCCAACCACCTGCAGATTTGTTATTCTGTCAGTGACAGTGACTGCACCAGCAGAATAGTGAGTGCAGCTCTGGGGTATAATACAGGATGTAACTCAGGATCAGTAATGTAATGTATGTACACAGTGACTGCACCAGCAGAATAGTGAGTGCAGCTCTGGAGTATAATACAGGATGTAACTCAGGATCAGTAATGTAATGTATGTACACAGTGACTGCACCAGCAGAATAGTGAGTGCAGCTCTGGAGTATAATACAGGATGTAACTCAGGATCAGTAATGTAATGTATGTACACAGTGACTGCACCAGCAGAATAGTGAGTGCAGCTCTGCAGTATAATACAGGATGTAACTCAGGATCAGTAATGTAATGTATGTACACAGTGACTGCACCAGCAGAATAGTGAGTGCAGCTCTGGGGTATAATACAGGATGTAACTCTGGATCAGTAATGTAATGTATGTACACAGTGACTGCACCAGCAGAATAGTGAGTGCAGCTCTGGGGTATAATGCAGGATGTAACTCAGGATCAGTAATGTAATGTATGTACACAGTGACTGCACCAGCAGAATAGTGAGTGCAGCTCTGGGGTATAATACAGGATGTAACTCAGGATCAGTAATGTAATGTATGTACACAGTGACTGCACCAGCAGAATAGTGAGTGCAGCTCTGGGGTATAATGCAGGATGTAACTCAGGATCAGTAATGTAATGTATGTACACAGTGACTGCACCAGCAGAATAGTGAGTGCAGCTCTGGGGTATAATGCAGGATGTAACTCAGGATCAGTAATGTAATGTATGTACACAGTGACTGCACCAGCAGAATAGTGAGTGCAGCTCTGGGGTATAATACAGGATGTAACTCAGGATCAGTAATGTAATGTATGTACACAGTGACTGCACCAGCAGAATAGTGAGTGCAGCTCTGGGGTATAATACAGGATGTAACTCAGGATCAGTAATGTAATGAATGTACACAGTCACTGCACCAGCAGAATAGTGAGTGCAGCTCTGGAGTATAATACAGGATGTAACTCAGGATCAGTAATGTAATGTATGTACACAGTGACTGCACCAGCAGAATAGTGAGTGCAGCTCTGGGGTATAATACAGGATGTAACTCTGGATCAGTAATGTAATGTATGTACACAGTGACTGCACCAGCAGAATAGTGAGTGCAGCTCTGGGGTATAATACAGGATGTAACTCTGGATCAGTAATGTAATGTATGTACACAGTGACTGCACCAGCAGAATAGTGAGTGCAGCTCTGGGGTATAATGCAGGATGTAACTCAGGATCAGTAATGTAATGTATGTACACAGTGACTGCACCAGCAGAATAGTGAGTGCAGCTCTGGGATATAATGCAGGATGTAACTCAGGATCAGTAATGTAATGTATGTACACAGTGACTGCACCAGCAGAATAGTGAGTGCAGCTCTGGGGTATAATGCAGGATGTAACTCAGGATCAGTAATGTAATGTATGTACACAGTGACTGCACCAGCAGAATAGTGAGTGCAGCTCTGGGGTATAATACAGGATGTAACTCAGGATCAGTAATGTAATGTATGTACACAGTGACTGCACCAGCAGAATAGTGAGTGCAGCTCTGGAGTATAATACAGGATGTAACCTCGGGATCAGTAATGTAATGTATGTACACAGTGACTGCACCAGCAGAATAGTGAGTGCAGCTCTGGGATATAATACAGGATGTAACTCAGGATCAGTAATGTATGTACACAGTGACTGCACCAGCAGAATAGTGAGTGCAGCTCTGGGGTATAATACAGGATGTAACTCAGGATCAGTAATGTAATGTATGTACACAGTGACTGCACCAGCAGAATAGTGAGTGCAGCTCTGGGGTATAATGCAGGATGTAACTCAGGATCAGTAATGTAATGTATGTACACAGTGACTGCACCAGCAGAATAGTGAGTGCAGCTCTGGGATATAATGCAGGATGTAACTCAGGATCAGTAATGTAATGTATGTACACAGTGACTGCACCAGCAGAATAGTGAGTGCAGCTCTGGGGTATAATGCAGGATGTAACTCAGGATCAGTAATGTAATGTATGTACACAGTGACTGCACCAGCAGAATAGTGAGTGCAGCTCTGGGATATAATGCAGGATGTAACTCAGGATCAGTAATGTAATGTATGTACACAGTGACTGCACCAGCAGAATAGTGAGTGCAGCTCTGGGGTATAATGCAGGATGTAACTCAGGATCAGTAATGTAATGTATGTACACAGTGACTGCACCAGCAGAATAGTGAGTGCAGCTCTGGGGTATAATACAGGATGTAACTCAGGATCAGTAATGTACTGTATATACACAGTGACTGCACCAGCAGAATAGTGAGTGCAGCTCTGGAGTATAATACAGGATGTAACCTCGGGATCAGTAATGTAATGTATGTACACAGTGACTGCACCAGCAGAATAGTGAGTGCAGCTCTGGGATATAATACAGGATGTAACTCAGGATCAGTAATGTATGTACACAGTGACTGCACCAGCAGAATAGTGAGTGCAGCTCTGGGGTATAATACAGGATGTAACTCAGGATCAGTAATGTAATGTATGTACACAGTGACTGCACCAGCAGAATAGTGAGTGCAGCTCTGGGGTATAATACAGGATGTAACTCAGGATCAGTAATGTAATGTATGTACACAGTGACTGCACCAGCAGAATAGTGAGTGCAGCTCTGGAGTATAATACAGGATGTAACTCAGGATCAGTAATGTAATGTATGTACACAGTGACTGCACCAGCAGAATAGTGAGTGTAGCTCTGGAGTATAATACAGGATGTAACTCAGGATCAGTAATGTAATGTACCGTATTTTTCGGACTACAAGACGCACTTTTTCCCCCCCAAAAAAGGGCGGAAAATGGGGGGTGCGTCTAATAGTCGCAATGCAGGCTTACCGTGGTGGCAGAGGTGCGGTGGCAGAGGTGCGGCGGCAGAGGTGCGGCGCCAGAGGAGGCGCAGTAAGCGGGGTCCCTTTCTCCGGTGAGGTGATGCAGCAGCCCGGTAAGCAGCAGAGCCGGTGAATCCTGTTATCATCGGTGGTGGCGGCCATTTTCCTGAGGCCGCGCGTGCGCAGATGGAGCGCTCTGCTTCCCGGGGCTTCAGGAAAATGGCCGCCGCGATCTCCATCTGCGCACGCGCGGCCTTCCGCGGCCATTTTCCTGAAGCCCCGGGAAGCAGAGCGCTTCATCTGCACACGCGCGACCTCAGGAAGATGGCCGCCCCCACCGATAACAACAGGATTCACCCGGCTCTGCTGCTTCCCGGGCTGCTGCATCACCTCACCGGAGAAAGGGACCCCGCTTACTGCGCCTCCTCTGCCACCACACCTCTGCCGCCGCACCTCTGCCACTGCAGGATTCAACCGGCTCTGCTGCTTACCGGGCTGCTGCATCACCATACCGGGGAATGGGACCCCTCTAACGCCATACCTCTCACTGCACCTCCTCATCCCAGCACCACCTCATCCCAGCACCTCCTCATCCCAGCACCTCCCCACCTCTGCCGACACCATGCCTCCTGTGACCCTGCTCTGCCACCGCCAGCCCTCAGGTAAGATACTGTAAATTCGGACAATAAGACGGACCCCCATCTTATAAAAAATCTTTTTTTCTGCAATTTTCACCCCAAATTTGGGGTGCGCCTTATGGTCCGGTGCGTCTTATAGTCCGAAAAAAATACGGTATGTACACAGTGACTGCACCAGCAGAATAGTGAGTGCAGCTCTGGAGTATAATACAGGATGTAATTCAGGATCAGTAATGTAATGTATGTACACAGTGACTGCACCAGCAGAATAGTGAGTGCAGCTCTGGAGTATAATACAGGATGTAACTGAGGATCAGTAATGTAATGTATGTACATAGTGACTGCACCAGCAGAATAGTGAGTGCAGCCCTGGGGTATAATACGGGATGCAAATCAGGATCAGTAATGTAATGGATGTACATAGTGACTGCACCAGCAGAATAGTGAGTGCAGCTCTGGGGTATAATACAGGATGTAACTCAGGATCAGTAATGTAATGTATGTACACAGTGACTGCACCAGCAGAATAGTGAGTGCAGCTCTGGGGTATAATACAGGATGTAACTCAGGATCAGTAATGTAATGTATGTACACAGTGACTGCACCAGCAGAATAGTGAGTGCAGCTCTGGAGTATAATACAGGACGTAACTCAGGATCACTAATGTATGTACACAGTGACTGCACCAGCAGAATAGTGAGTGCAGCTCTGGAGTATAATACAGGATGTAACTCAGGATCAGTAATGTAATGTATGTACACAGTGACTCCACTGGCAGAATAGTGAGTGCAGCTCTGGAGTATAATACAGGACGTAACTCAGGATCAGTAATGTATGTACACAGTGACTGCACCAGCAGAATAGTGAGCGCAGCTCTGGAGTATAATACAGGATGTAACTCAGGATCAGTAATGTAATGTATGTACACAGTGACTCCACTGGCAGAATAGTGAGTGCAGCTCTGGAGTATAATACAGGATGTAACTCAGGATCAGTAATGTATGTACACAGTGACTGCACCAGCAGAATAGTGAGTGCAGCTCTGGAGTACAATACAGGATGTAACTCAGGATCAGTAATGTAATGTATTTACACAGTGACTGCGCCAGCAGAATAGTGAGTGCAGCTCTGGGGTATATACAGGATAAGTAATATAATATATGAACCTAGTGCCTGTATTTGGGAAAGCAGAACTGATGGATGTAATGACTGTTGCTACTTTCTTCTCGAAGGTGCTTTACAGACAGGACTGATTTATGGTTTGTGAAAAGTTCTTATTGCAGTATCAGGAAAAGTAGGTTCCGGGACAACTATATGTTATTGGTATTGCCATAAATGCTCAAGAATAATGCCCCTAAATATCCCCATGTATCTTTTCTGCCAATTTCATGCTGTTTCAGGGGCCCCTGTGCAAGAAATGTGTCTGGGCCCCCCTCCTTTTATGTTGACAAAGCTGCATATATATATATATATATACAGCCACACACACACATATATATATAACGCGCCAACAGGGCCGTGGGGTACTCGGTACTGGTGACCCGGCCCGTGGCCCTGGGCATCAACGTTAAAGGGAAAGGTCTTTAAAGGGAATAAAGTTGTGTTCGTGACGCCACCTGTGGTATTCGGTCAGTGGAGACCGACGCTGCTTAAAGGGGTACTCTGGGGTGATGTTATGGCAGCTAGATGGTATAACTTCCCACAGGTGTAGATGGAAAATAGTGAGGACTACAGTAAAGAACGAGGACACAGGTTTGCAGTCTCTTTACCTTGGTTTACTGAAGACTTCAGCATCCGCAGTCTAGAGCACCAGGTCACAGGACAGGCAGGGTCTGGCCGGCTTGAAGGCAAGTTGGGAGTCCCCTTACCCAGGTGGAAATCCAAAGCCTTCCTCTAGTGCCGTGGTGTTCCTTACGGCTTAAAGCTCCACATAAGGTCCTCAAAGATGTTATCTCTCTCTCTGTCCCCCGGGTAGGATAAGACATAACCCATATGACTGGTGGCTTGAGGCTTTGTTTAGCATGTTCCGGCCTCTGAGTGGTGCCACCGTGCCTCCTGGGTGTTTGGTCGGACAGGTAACGTAGAGTTCAGCTGTCCTGCCGGTCTCTGATGTAAGCCATAGAGGTCCATACACCCTCGGTGTTCTGGCTACCGGTCTCTGCGCCTCAGAAGGAGGCAGCCTGCTCGGGGCTGGTCTCTCCCTGGTATCTTCTCCTGTGCTTTGCTCTCCTGCACGCTCTCTGCAATGTATTCGGATTTCTCAATGTCTCTTTCCAGGAGCTGGAGCACTGTGACTACACAGCTCCTTAAAACCTTCTGCTGCCTCAGACTGGTCCAGTCCTTCTCCTGACTGGTCCTGCCTGGAACTGACTCTGACTTTCCCTACAGACTACCAGTTATATATATATATATGGGGAGTCACCTAGCAAGTAGGATTAAAATCTCCCCCTGGTGGCCTGGAGTGTGAATTTGTTGCAAGTTTGTGGTACCTGGTTGCAGTTATCCCTTTTTGTCATCAAGCGTAACATCACTCTCCCCATGAAGAAAGCAATGCTACTCTGACGACAAGGACCCTAAGGTGCCACATATATGTACAGTGTGTATATATGTATGTATATATATATATATATATATATATATATATATATATATATATATATATATATATATATACAGTTAGGTCCATATATATTTGGACAGAGACAACATTTTTCTAATTTTGGTTATAGACATTACCACAATGAATTTTAAACAAAACATTTCAGATGCAGTTGATCTTCAGACTTTCAGCTTTCATTTGAGGGTATCCAAATTAAAATTGGATGAAGGGTTTAGGAGTTTCAGCTCCTTAACATGTGCCACCTTGTTTTTAAAGGGACCGAAAGTAATTGGACAGATTCAATCATTTTAAATAAAATGTTCATTTCTAGTACTTGGTTGAAAACCCTTTGTTGGCAATGATTGCCTGAAGTCTTGAACTCATGGCCATCACCAGACGCCGTGTTTCCTCCTTTTTGATGCTCTGCCAGGCCTTCACTGCGGTGGTTTTCAGTTGCTGTTTGTTTGTGGGCCTTTCTGTCTGAAGTTTAGTCTTGCTGCTCAAGGTGACTGACTTGGCCATTCAAGAATATTCCACTTCTTTGCTTTAATAAACTCCTGGGTTGCTTTGGCTTTATGTTTTGGGTCATTGTCCATCTGTAGTATGAAATGACGACCAATCAGTTTGGCTGCATTTGGCTGGATCTGAGCACACAGTATGGCGGCTCTGAAAACCTCAGAATTCATTCGGCTGCTTCTGTCCTGTGTCACATCATCAATAAACACTAGTGACTAGAGTTGAGCGACCTTGACCTTTTTAGAGTCGAGCCGGGTTTCGCGAAACCCGACTATCTCAAAAGTCGGGTCGAGTGAAATCGGCCGATTATGACGTAAAGTCGGGATCGACCGAAACACGAAACCCAATGCAAGTCAATGGGGCAGCATAGTCGGCAGTGAGTGGGGGCCAGGAAAACACCTAGAGTGCCCATTTTAATGTCAAAACCATCCATTCTTCTTAATGAAGCTTGTCAAACGTAATTTACCTTATAATAATTGGAAGGCATTTGAAATTGGGGGTCATTTGGCTAAAGTTGTGTGGGGTAGGGCTGGTTCAAGTAATTAGTGGGCCCAGGAAATCTGGACCACGTCACGGCAGTGGAGCAGGGAGAGGTAAGTATTTCAACTTTGCAAGTGCTGTGATCCTGAGCAGGCAGGGGGGGCCCACTTGTTGGCATTGGCACTGGCACAGGGCCCCTCAAAGTACAGCGGTGTGTTTGCACGGCGGGGGCGCCTCCCACCGGCAGCAACACTTTTGCGTACTATGAGAGGCCCTGTGCCAGTGACGTCGCCAACTAGTATTCCTCCCCCCACCTGATGAAGGAACCTGCACTTTCATCTGCACCTTCCTCTTTGTCCCCGTGTAAGGTGGTATGGTATGCGGGAAGAGCAACCTGACTTTCAGCAGGGTCACAATGTTGTTGTGTAGCATGCACGGGGAATGTTGCGTTATGGGTCAATGTACCAGCAGACTCATCTATCACTGGCTGGGCAATGGGCACGATGAAGTGGAAACACAGATATAGGCCCAAAGAATAAAGTGGGCTAAATGCAGTTCAAAATTGGTAACACAGGAATAACCAGGGGGCATTGCAGTGGAGGACAACTGGAATGAGAGGCTGACACAGAGAGTAGGGCCAAATCAGTAAGTAGTCGAAATGCAGTTCAAAATTGGCAACCGTAGTAAACAGGCGGCACAGCTTTGTTCAGTGGAGGAGAACAGCAAGGAGTGGCAGACACCGATAGTAGGCCCCAACCCAACTAGTAGGCCAAATGCAGTCTAACATTAACAACTACTTAACGAGAGCCTGAAAATGGAATTTCAGGACAGGAAACCAGGAGAACAGCAAGGAGTGGCAGACACCGATAGTAGGCCCCAAACCAACTAGTACGCCAAATGCAGTTGTTCCATTTAACCACAATTTAATGAGAGCCTGAAGATAGAAGCTCAGGAAAGGCAACCTGGGGAACACCTTGGAGTGTAACACACCATCTCTCTCCACCCCATACCCATTTTGTAGGCCTAATGCAGTGTACTTTTCTACAACTACTAAACGAGAGTCGGAAGACCGAAGCAATGGCAAGGAAACCTGGGGAACACCTTGGAGTGTAACACACCATCTCTCTCCACCCCATACCCAATTTGTAGGCCTAATGCAGTGTAGTTTCCAAGAACTACTAAACGAGAGCCGGAAGATCGAAGCTCAGGAAAGGCAACCTGGGGAACACCTTGGAGTGTAACACACCCTCTCTCTACACCCCATACCCAATTTGAAGGCCTAATGCAGTGTAGTTTCCAAGAACTACTAAACGAGAGCCGGAAGATCGAAGCTCAGGAAAGGCAACCTGGGGAACACCTTGGAGTGTAACACACCCTCTCTCTACACCCCATACCCAGTTTGAAGGCCTAATGCAGTGTAGTTTCCAAGAACTACTAAACGAGAGCCGGAAGATCGAAGCTCAGGAAAGGCAACCTGGGGAACACCTTGGAGTGGAACACACCATCTCTCTCCACCCCATACCCAATTTTAGGCCTAATGCAGTGTAGTTTCCAAGAACTACTAAACGAGAGCCGGAAGATCGAAGCTCAGGAAAGGCAACCTGGGGAACACCTTGGAGTGTAACACACCCTCTCTCTACACCCCATACCCAATTTGAAGGCCTAATGCAGTGTAGTTTCCAAGAACTACTAAACGAGAGCCGGAAGATCGAAGCTCAGGAAAGGCAACCTGGGGAACACCTTGGAGTGTAACACACCCTCTCTCTACACCCCATACCCAATTTGAAGGCCTAATGCAGCGTAGTTTCCAACAACTACTAAACGAGAGCCGGAAGATCGAAGCTCAGGAAAGGCAACCTGGGGAACACCTTGGAGTGTAACAAACCCTCTCTCTACACCCCATACCCAATTTGTAGGCCTAATGCAGCGTAGTTTCCGACAACTACTAAACGAGAGCATGAAGATCGAAGCTCAGGAAAGGCAACCTGGGGAACACCTTGGAGTGTAACACACCCTCTCTCTACACCCCATACCCAATTTGAAGGCCTAATGCAGCGTAGTTTCCAACAACTACTAAACGAGAGCCGGAAGATCGAAGCTCAGGAAAGGCAACCTGGGGAACACCTTGGAGTGTAACAAACCCTCTCTCTACACCCCATACCCAATTTGTAGGCCTAATGCAGCGTAGTTTCCGACAACTACTAAACGAGAGCATGAAGATCGAAGCTCAGGAAAGGCAACCTGGGGAACACCTTGGAGTGTAACACACCCTCTCTCTACACCCCATACCCAATTTGAAGGCCTAATGCAGTGTAGTTTCCAAGAACTACTAAACGAGAGCCGGAAGATCGAAGCTCAGGAAAGGCAACCTGGGGAACACCTTGGAGTGGAACACACCATCTCTCTACACCCCATACCCAATTTGAAGGCCTAATGCAGCGTAGTTTCCAACAACTACTAAACGAGAGCCGGAAGATCGAAGCTCAGGAAAGGCAACCTGGGGAACACCTTGGAGTGTAACACAACGTCTCTCTACACCACGGAAGGGCTGATTCTTAGGAAGGAAGGCTGTTGGAAATAAGCATTGCGCGTCCGAGGGTGATTATATTCTTATTAGGTATATACTCACCCTCGGACGCGCCCTGCTTCTTTATTTGGAATGAATGTTTATTTGCAATGTGGTGTTGACTTTCTCTATTATTTTGGTAATTAATGATTTTATTATTTTCATTGTTTTGCATCTTCTCGGCAATAATATAAAGAAGACGCGACAGGACAACACTCGGTGGATGCCATATCTGTGTTTTCAATTTAAAAAACCTTTCAGTTAACTACTTGCAGGAGAAAGTAATTGTAGCTGGTGACCATTTTTAGTACTGTACCAGATTTTAGTTGTGTGTTTGTTTTTAATGTTAAAATGTGTGCATTTGATATCTCTCCAGTATTTTCTTTTTTGTAAGCAAAATACTTATTTTTATATTTTCTGATGTTGGTTCCAGGGGTACATGGGCAGCAGTGGTGTGGTCAGTGGAGGCCTAGTGGAAGGAGTGACCGCAGACAGGCATCGAAGGCCTAAAATAATAACACATGGCTGTAGGCAATTTTAAATTGGTTCCAGGGGTACACGGGCAGCAGTGCCCTGGTCAGTGTAGTAGTAGTTGAAAGAATGGACCGCAGACAGGCATCGAAGGCCTAAAATAAAAAAATTGGGCTGGCTGTAGGCAATTTTAAATTGGTTCCAGGGGTACACGGGCAGCAGTGGTGTGGTCAGTGGAGGCCTAGTGGAAGGAGTGACCACAGACAGGCATCGAAGGCCTAAAATAATAACACATGGCTGTAGGCAATTTTAAATTGGTTCCAGGGGTACACGGGCAGCAGTGGTGTGGTCAGTGGAGGCCTAGTGGAAGGAGTGACCACAGACAGGCATCGAAGGCCTAAAATAATAACACATGGCTGTAGGCAATTTTAAATTGGTTCCAGGGGTACACGGGCAGCAGTGCCCTGGTCAGTGTAGTAGTAGTTGAAAGAATGGACCGCAGACAGGCATCGAAGGCCTAAAATAAAAAAATTGGGCTGGCTGTAGGCAATTTTAAATTGGTTCCAGGGGTACACGGGCAGCAGTGGTGTGGTCAGTGGAGGCCTAGTGGAAGGAGTGACCACAGACAGGCATCGAATGCCTAAAATAATAACACATGGCTGTAGGCAATTTTAAATTGGTTCCAGGGGTACACGGGCAGCAGTGGTGTGGTCAGTGGAGGCCTAGTGGAAGGAGTGACCACAGACAGGCATCGAAGGCCTAAAATAATAACACATGGCTGTAGGCAATTTTAAATTGGTTCCAGGGGTACACGGGCAGCAGTGCCCTGGTCAGTGTAGTAGTAGTTGAAAGAATGGACCGCAGACAGGCATCGAAGGCCTAAAATAAAAAAATTGGGCTGGCTGTAGGCAATTTTAAATTGGTTCCAGGGGTACACGGGCAGCAGTGGTGTGGTCAGTAGAGGCCTAGTGGAAGGAGTGACCGCAGACAGGTATCGAAGGCCTAAAATAATAACACATGGCTGTAGGCAATTTTAAATTGGTTCCAGGGGTACACGGGCAGCAGTGGTGTGGTCAGTGGAGGCCTAGTGGAAGGAGTGACCGCAGACAGGCATCGAAGGCCTAAAATAATAACACATGGGTGTAGGCAATTTTAAATTGGTTCCAGGGGTACACGGGCAGCAGTGGTGTGGTCAGTGGAGGCCTAGTGGAAGGAGTGACCGCAGACAGGCATCGAAGGCCTAAAATAATAACACATGGCTGTAGGCAATTTTAAATTGGTTCCAGGGGTACACGGGCAGCAGTGCCCTGGTCAGTGTAGTAGTAGTTGAAAGAATGGACCGCAGACAGGCATCGAAGGCCTAAAATAAAAAAATTGGGCTGGCTGTAGGCAATTTTAAATTGGTTCCAGGGGTACACGGGCAGCAGTGGTGTGGTCAGTGGAGGCCTAGTGGAAGGAGTGACCGCAGACAGGCATCAAAGGCCTAAAATAATAACACATGGCTGTAGGCAATTTTAAATTGGTTCCAGGGGTACACGGGCAGCAGTGGTGTGGTCAGTGGAGGCCTAGTGGAAGGAGTGACCACAGACAGGCATCGAAGGCCTAACATAACAAAAATGTCAATACAATGGTATTGTCAGTGGCAGGCATTGAAGGATGTCAGCGCATAGACTAAACATTGGTGGAGCTGTGAGATAATTTTGCAAGTGGTAGAGCACTGTTTGAGCTGGGGTGGGGGGAAACTGTCTTGTGGCCGGCGGTACAGGCCCAGGGCCCCTCATATTACAACGGTGTGTCTGACGTTGGGTGCGCACCACCACCGCCAGAGACACTTTATTGTACTAGGAGGGACCCAGTGGCAGTGCCGTCGACCAAAAGCGGGCTCACCCACCTCTTCAGACAAACTGCACTCTCACGGGTGCTGTTGCCAAGTGTCGATACCACGGCCCCGTGTGGGGAGTTTGGCCATTTAGTGAGGTGTAAACATGTCGTATGCTGGACAATCAGGTGCAGAAAATTACGAGATTGGAAAAGGCATTCAGAATAGTCCACAGGCAAGACCTTTTCATAGGAAAGCTAGGTGTCAGCCGGGCAAGGTGGGGCAAAAGATTTCGAAATCCAGTTGTGGTTCATTTTAATGAAGGTTAGATCATCTACATTTTGGGTAGCCAGACGAGTCCTTTTTTCTGTTAGTATTGAACCTGCAGCACTGAATACTCTTTCTGATAGGACACTAGCTGCCGGGCAAGCAAGCTCCTGCAATGCATATTCTGCCAATTCTGGCCAGGTGTCTAATTTTGATGCCCAGTAATCAAATGGGAATGACGGTTGAGGGAGAACATCGATAAGGGATGAAAAATAGTTTGTAACCATACTGGACAAATGTTGTCTCCTGTCACTTTGAATTGATGCTGCAGTACCTGTCCTGTCTGCGGTCATAGCAAAATCACTCCACAACCTGGTCAGAAAACCCCTCTGGCCAACGCCACTTCTGATTTCTGCCCCTCTAACTCCTCTGGTCTGCTGGCCCCTGCAGCTCGTGTGAGAACGATCACGGGCGCTGTGTGCAGGGAATGCCAGAAGCAAACGGTCAACAAGAGTTGATTGTTTGGTTGCTAATATTAGTTCCAAGTTCTCATGTGGCATTATATGTTGCAATTTGCCTTTATAGCGAGGATCAAGGAGGCAGGCCAACCAGTAATCGTCATCATTCATCATTTTAGTTATGCGTGTGTCCCTTTTGAGGATACGTAAGGCATAATCCGCCATGTGGGCCAAAGTTCCAGTTCTCAAATCTGCGGTTGTGCTTGATTGAGGGGCAGTTTCAGGCAAATCAACGTCACTTGTGTCCCTCAAAAAACCAGAACCCGGCCTTGCCGCGCCACCAATTTCCAGTGGCCCCGGAAAAGCTTCCTCATTAAAAATATAATCATCCCCATCATCCTCCTCGTCCTCCTCCTCCTCTTCGCCCGCTACCTCGTCCTGTACACTGCCCTGGCCACACAATGGCTGACTGTCATCAAGGCTTTCCTCTTCCTCAGCTGCAGACGCCTGATCCTTTATGTGCGTCAAACTTTGCATCAGCAGACGCATTAGGGGGATGCTCATGCTTATTATGGCGTTGTCTGCACTAACCAGCCGTGTGCATTCCTCAAAACACTGAAGGACTTGACACATGTCTTGAATCTTCGACCACTGCACACCTGACAACTCCATGTCTGCCATCCTACTGCCTGCCCGTGTATGTGTATCCTCCCACAAAAACATAACAGCCCGCCTCTGTTCACACAGTCTCTGAAGCATGTGCAGTGTTGAGTTCCACCTTGTTGCAACGTCTATGATTAGGCGATGCTGGGGAAGGTTCAAAGAACGCTGATAGGTCTGCATACGGCTGGAGTGTACGGGCGAACGGCGGATATGTGAGCAAAGTCCACGCACTTTGAGGAGCAGGTCGGATAACCCCGGATAACTTTTCAGAAAGCACTGCACCACCAGGTTTAAGGTGTGAGCCAGGCAAGGAATGTGTTTCAGTTGGGAAAGGGAGATGGCAGCCATGAAATTCCTTCCGTTATCACTCACTACCTTGCCTGCCTCAAGATCTACAGTGCCCAGCCACGACTGCGTTTCTTTCTGCAAGAACTCGGACAGAACTTCCGCGGTGTGTCTGTTGTCGCCCAAACACTTCATAGCCAATACAGCCTGCTGACGTTTGCCAGTAGCTGCCCCATAATGGGAGACCTGGTGTGCAACAGTGGCAGCTGCGGATGGAGTGGTTGTGCGACTGTGGTCTGTGGACGAGCTCTCGCTTCTGCAGGAGGACGAAGAGGAGGAGGAGGGGGTGCGAACGGCTACAGCCAATTGTTTCCTAGACCGTGGGCTAGGCAGAACTGTCCCAAACTTGCTGTCCCCTGTGGACCCTGCATCCACCACATTTACCCAGTGTGCCGTGATGGACACGTAACGTCCCTGGCCATGCCTACTGGTCCATGCATCTGTTGTCAGGTGCACCTTTGTGCTCACAGATTGCCTGAGTGCATGGACGATGCGCTCTTTAACATGCTGGTGGAGGGCTGGGATGGCTTTTCTGGAAAAAAAGTGTCGACTGGGTAGCTCGTAGCGTGGTACAGCGTAGTCCATCAGGGCTTTGAAAGCTTCGCTTTCAACTAACCGGTAGGGCATCATCTCTAACGAGATTAGTCTAGCTATGTGTGCGTTCAAACCCTGTGTACGCGGATGCGAGGCTAAGTACTTCCTTTTTCTAACCATAGTCTCATGTAGGGTGAGCTGGACTGGAGAGCTGGAGATCGTGGAACTAGCGGGGGTGCCGGTGGACATGGCAGACTGAGAGACGGTGGGAGATGGTATTGTTGCCACCGGTGCCCTAGATGCAGTGTTTCCTACTACGAAACTGGTGATTCCCTGACCCTGACGGCTTTGGCCTGGCAAAGAAACCTGCACAGATACTGCAGGTGGTGCGGAAAATGGTGGCCCTACACTGCCGGAAGGGATGTTGCGTTGCTGACTAGCTTCATTGGCCGAGGGTGCTACAACCTTAAGGGACGTTTGGTAGTTAGTCCAGGCTTGCAAATGCATGGTGGTTAAATGTCTATGCATGCAACTTGTATTGAGACTTTTCAGATTCTGTCCTCTGCTTAAGGTAGTTGAACATTTTTGACAGATGACTTTGCGCTGATCAATTGGATGTTGTTTAAAAAAATGCCAGACTGCACTCTTTCTAGCATTGGATACCTTTTCAGGCATTGCAGACTGAGCTTTAACCGGATGGCCACGCTGTCCTCCAACAGGTTTTAGCTTTGCCACGCGTTTTGGGCAAGATACGGGCCCGGCAGATGGAACCTGTTGCGATGTTGATGCCTTCTGCGGCCCCTCCTCCTCCGCTTCAGAACTGCTGCCGCCTGCACCCTGTTCCCCCAATGGCTGCCAATCGGGGTCAAGAACTGGGTCATCTATTACCTCTTCTTGTAGCTCGTGTGCAACTTCGTCTGTGTCACCGTGTCGGTCGGTGGTATAGCGTTCGTGATGGGGCAACATAGTCTCATCAGGGTCTGATTCTTGATCAGCACCCTGCGAGGGCAATGTTGTGGTCTGAGTCAAAGGACCAGGATAGTAGTCTGGCTGTGGCTGTGCATCAGTGCACTCCATGTCAGATTCAACTTGTAATGGGCATGGACTGTTAACTGCTTCACTTTCTAAGCCAGGGACGGTATGTGTAAAGAGCTCCATGGAGTAACCCGTTGTGTCGCCTGCTGCATTCTTCTCTGTTGTTGTTTTTGCTGAAGAGGACAAGGAAGCGACTTGTCCCTGACCGTGAACATCCACTAACGACGCGCTGCTTTGACATTTACCAGTTTCACGAGAGGAGGCATAAGAGCTAGAGGCTGAGTCAGCAAGATAAGCCAAAACTTGCTCTTGCTGCTCCGGCTTTAAAAGCGGTTTTCCTACTCCCAGAAAAGGGAGCGTTCGAGGCCTTGTGTAGCCAGACGACGAACCTGGCTCCACAGCTCCAGACTTAGGTGCAATATTTTTTTTCCCACGACCAGCTGATGCTCCACCACTACCACTACCCTCATTACCAGCTGACAATGAACGCCCCCGGCCACGACCTCTTCCACCAGACTTCCTCATTGTTTTAAAAACGTTACCAAACGAACGGTATTTGTTGCTGTCACACAACTTACACGGTGAGCTATAACTTCAGTATGATTTAGCTACCCCTTTACAGGTGGGTGAGACCACAACGAAAATCAGCCACAATGTTACACACTCTGTTGTTGTTGGCAACAAATGAGATGGCACACACGCAGGACTGTCACTGAAGCGCAAATGTAAATATTTATCTCCCACTGATTTGTGTTTGTTTTTTTTAAAAGGGAGACTTCAGAAAAAAAAAAATTAAAAAAAAATTATTTTTTACAGAAGAATTTATAAAACAAATAAAATGAAATGATTGTTTCAGGGAGAATTTAGGAAAAAAAAAAAAAAAAAGGCTTTGTAGGGCCCACTGAGTGAGAGAGGACGCACACGGGAGTCAGGAGTGGCACACAAGCCCAGAGGCCAATATTAATCTCCCACCGATTGATTTAGTGATTTTTTTTTGGTAGATTTTGGAACCCAAATCAAGCAAAAAAATTAATAGGCTTTCTATGGCCCACAATTGGGGAGAGAGAGAGAGATGGCACACCCAGGAGTCAAGACTGGCATACAAGCAGAAGGGGCAATATGAATCTCCCACAGTTTTTTTTTGTTTTTTTTTCAGGGAGACTTGAGAGAGAAAAAAATACAAAAAAAATGATTTTTTTCAGGAATAATTTAGAAACCAAAGAAAATAAAATGATTGTTTCAGGGAGAATTTAGAAAACAAATAAAACAAAAAATAGGCTTTCTAGGGCCCACTGAGTGACAGATGACGCACACAGGAGTCAGGAGTGGCACACAAGCCCAGAGGCCAATATTAATCTCCCACTGATTGATTTAGTGAATTTTTTTGGTAGATTTTGGAACCCAAATCAAGCAAAAAAATTAATAGGCTTTCTATGGCCCACAATTGGGGAGAGAGAGAGAGATGGCACACCCAGGAGTCAAGACTGGCACACAAGCAGAAGGGGCAATATGAATCTCCCACAGATTTTTTTTTTTTTCAGGGAGACTTGAGAGAAAAAAAAATAAAAAAAAAATGATTTTTTTCAGGAATAATTTAGAAACCAAAGAAAATAAAATGATTGTTTCAGGGAGAATTTAGAAAACAAATAAAACAAAAAATAGGCTTTCTATGGCCCACTGAGTGACAGATGACGCACACAGGAGTCAGGAGTGGCACACAAGCCCAGAGGCCAATATTAATCTCCCACTGATTGATTTAATGATTTTTTCAGGTAGAATTTAGAACCCAAATCAAGCAAAAAAATTAATAGGCTTTCTATGGCCCACTGAGTGAGAGATGGCACACACAGGAGTAAGGAGTGGCACACAAGCCCTGAGGCCAATATTTTTCTCCCACTGATTGATTGATTGATTGATTTTTTCAGGTAGAATTAGGAACCCAAATCAACCAAAAAAATAAATAGGCTTTCTATGGCCCACTATTTGTGAGAGAGATGGCACGCTCAGGACTGGCACACAAGCCCAGAGGCCAATATTAATCTCCCATTTTTTTTTTTTTCCAGGGAAAATTTATAAACCCAATAAAAAAAATAATAATAAATAGGCTTTCTATGGCCCACTATCTGAGAGAGAGAGATGGCACGCTTAGGACTGGCACACAAGCCCAAAGGCCAATATTAATCTCCCACTGATTGATTGATTGATTTTTTCAGGTAGAATTATGAACCCAAATCAACCAAAAAAATAAATAGGCTTTCTATGGCCCACTATTTGTGAGAGAGATGGCACGCTCAGGACTGGCACACAAGCCCAGAGGCCAATATTAATCTCCCACTTTTTTTTTTTTTCCAGGGAAAATTTATAAACCCAATAAAATAATAAAAAAATAGGCTTTCTATGGCCCACTATCTGAGAGAGAGAGAGATGGCACGCTTAGGACTGGCACACAAGCCCAAAGGCCAATATTAATCTCCCACTGATTGATTTATTGATTTTTTCAGGTAGAATTTAGAACCCAAATCAAGCAAAAAAAATTAATAGGCTTTCTATGGCCCACTGAGTGAGAGATGGCACACACAGGAGTAAGGAGTGGCACACAAGCCCTGAGGCCAATATTTTTCTCCCACTGATTGATGTTGTGATTTTTTTCTGGTAGATTTTGGAACCCAAATCAAGCAAAAAAATAAATAGGCTTTCTATGGCCCACTGAGTGAGAGATGACACAGACAGAGATGGCACTCTAGCAGAAATGTCAATCTTAATCTCCCACAAAAAAAAAAAAAAAAAAAAAAAAGGAACTGTCCTTCAATTATTATCTCCCTGCAGTAATCTCAGCCAGGTATGGCAGGCAGCAATAAGGAGTGGACTGATGCACAAATTAAATAAAAAGTGTGGACAAACAAACAAGATAGCTGTGCAGAAAGGAAGGAACAAGAGGATTTGTGCTTTGAAAAAAGCAGTTGGTTTGCACAGCGGCGTACACACAGCAATGCAGCTATCAGGGAGCCTTCTAGGGCAGCCCAATGAGCTACAGCGCTGAGGAAAAAAAAAAAAATGTAGCTTCCACTGTCCCTGCACACCGAAGGTGGTGTTGGGCAGTGCAAATCGCTACAGCACAAGCGGTTTTGTGGTTAATGGACCCTGCCTAACGCTATCCCTGCTTCTGACGAAGCGGCAGCAACCTCTCCCTAAGCTCAGATCAGCAGCAGTAACATGGCGGTCGGCGGGAACTCCCCTTTATAGCCCCTGTGACGCCGCAGACAGCAAGCCAATCACTGCAATGCCCTTCTCTAAGATGGTGGGGACCAGGACCTATGTCATCACGCTGCCCACACTCTGCGTTTACCTTCATTGGCTGAGAAATCGCGTCATTGAAACGTGACTTTGGCGCGAAAGTCGCGTACCGCATGGCCGACTGTTGTGAATTCTGTGGCTTAGTTCACTTCTGTGGTCACAAGTGGTATTGCAGTCTCTGGGCTTCCTCCCTCAGGTGTTTTGGTGAGCTCGTTGGCTGCCTTGCTATTTAGCTCCACCTGAGTCTGTCTTCCTTGCTCCTTGTCAATGTTCCAGTGTTGGATCTGAGCTACTGCATCTTTCCTTGGGCCTGCTGCTCTGCTAGATAAGTGCTTCTAGTTGGTTTTCTGTTTTTTCTGTCCAGCTTGCTATTATCTTTTGCTGGAAGCTCTGAGAAGCAAAGGGGTGCACCGCCGTGCTGTTAGTTCGGCACGGTGGGTCTTTTTGCCCCTTTGCGTGGTTTTCGTTTTAGGGTTTTTTGTAGACTGCATAGTTCTCTTTGCTATCCTCGCTCTGTCTAGAATATCGGGCCTCACTTTGCTGAATCTATTTCATTCCTACGTTTGTCTTTTCATCTTGCTAACAGTCATTATATGTGGGGGGCTGCCTATTCCTTTGGGGTATTTCTCTGAGGTAAGTCAGGCTTGTATTTCTATCTTCAGGCTAGTCAGCTCCTCAGGCAGTGCCGAGTTGCATAGGTAGTTGATAGGCGCAATCCACTGCTGCTTATAGTTGTGTGAGGATAGATCAGGTACTGCAGTCTACAGAGATTCCACGTCTCAGAGCTTGTCCTATTGTTTTTGGTTATTGCCAGATCTCTGTATGTGCGCTGATTACTGCACGCTGTGTTGCCTGATTGCCAGCCATAACAGTACAAGGAGCCACACCAATGATTCCCAATAGAGGGAAAAAAGAAATCCTGACATCATTTTTTTTTCTTAGCTCTGTCTTCAGTCTTTTTTTTCCCCTAGACATTAGAGTGCTTCAGGACACAGCTGTGGACATGGATATTCAGGCTCTGTGCTCCTCAATGGATAATCTCGTTGTAAATGTACAAAAGATTCAAGATACTATTGATCAGAAATCGATGCTAGAACCAAGAATTCCGATTCCTGATTTGTTTTTTGGTGACAGAACTAAGTTCCTGAGCGTCAGAAATAATTGTAAGCTATTTTTGGCCTTGAAACCTCATTCTTCTGGTAATCCTATTCAACAGGTTTTGATTATTATTTCTTTTTTGCGCGGCGACCCACAGGACTGGGCGTTTTCTCTTGCGCCAGGAGACCCTGCATTGAGTAGTGTCGATGCGTTTTTCCTGGCGCTCGGATTGCTTTACGATGAGCCTAATTCAATGGATCAGGCTGAGAAAAATCTGCTGGCTTTATGCCAGGGTCAGGATGATATAGAAGTATATTGTCAGAAATTTAGAAAGTGGTCAGTACTCACTCTGTGGAATGAATCTGCACTAGCGGCTTTGTTCAGAAAGGGTCTCTCTGAAGCTCTTAAGGATGTAATGGTGGGATTTCCTATGCCTGCTGGTTTGAATGAGTCCATGTCCTTGGCCATTCAGATCGGTCGTCGCTTGCGCGAGCGTAAATCTGTGCACCATCTGGCGGTATTGTCTGAGAGTAAACCTGAGCCTATGCAGTGCGACAGGACTATGACTAAAGTAGAACGGCAAGAACACAGACGTCTGAACAGACTGTGTTTCTATTGTGGTGATTCTACTCATGCTATTTCTAATTGTCCTAAACGCACTAGGCGGTTCGATAGCTCTGCCGTTATTGGTACTGTACAGTCCAAATTCCTTTTGTCCATTACCTTAATGTGCTCTTTGTCATCGTATTCTGTCATGGCGTTTGTGGATTCAGGCGCTGCCCTGAATCTGATGGATTTGGATTATGCTAAACGTTGTGGATTTTTCTTGGAGCCTTTGCGGTGTCCTATTCCGTTGAGAGGAATTGATGCTACACCTTTGGCCAAGAATAAGCCTCAGTACTGGGCCCAGCTGACCATGTGCATGGCTCCTGCACATCAGGAAGTTATTCGCTTTCTGGTACTGCATAATTTGCATGATGTGGTCGTGTTGGGGTTGCCATGGCTACAAACCCATAATCCAGTATTGGATTGGAACTCTATGTCGGTAACCAGCTGGGGTTGTCAGGGAGTACATGGTGATGTTCCATTTTTGTCTATTTCGTCATCCATTCCTTCTGACATCCCAGAGTTCTTGTCGGACTTTCAGGATGTATTTGAAGAGTCCAAGTCTGATGCCCTACCTCCGCATAGGAATTGTGATTGTGCTATCGATTTGATTCCTGGTAGTAAATTCCCTAAGGGTCATTTATTTAATTTGTCCGTACCTGAACACGCCGCTATGCGCAGTTATGTGAAGGAGTCCCTGGAGAAGGGACATATTCGCCCATCGTCGTCACCATTGGGAGCAGGGTTCTTTTTTGTAGCCAAGAAGGATGGTTCGCTAAGACCGTGTATTGATTACCGCCTTCTTAATAAGATCACTGTTAAGTTTCAGTATCCCTTGCCATTGATTTCTGACTTGTTTGCTCGGATTAAGGGGGCTAGTTGGTTCACCAAGATAGATCTTCGTGGTGCGTATAATCTGGTGAGAATCAGGCAAGGAGATGAATGGAAAACGGCATTTAATACGCCCGAGGGTCATTTTGAGTATCTGGTGATGCCGTTCGGACTTGCCAATGCTCCATCTGTTTTTCAGTCTTTTATGCATGACATTTTCCGTGAGTATCTGGATAAATTCTTGATTGTTTACTTGGATGACATTTTGATCTTCTCAGATGATTGGGAGTCTCATGTGAAGCAAGTCAGAATGGTTTTCCAGGTACTGCGTGCTAATTCCTTGTTCGTGAAGGGATCAAAGTGTCTCTTCGGTGTGCAGAAAGTTTCATTTTTGGGGTTCATCTTTTCCCCTTCTACTATCGAGATGGATCCGGTTAAGGTTCAGGCCATCCAGGATTGGACTCAGCCGACATCTCTAAAAAGTCTGCAGAAATTCCTGGGCTTTGCTAATTTTTATCGTCGCTTCATCTGTAATTTTTCTAGCATTGCCAGACCATTGACCGATTTGACCAAGAAGGGTGCTGATTTGGTTAATTGGTCTTCTGCTGCCGTGGAAGCTTTTCAGGAGTTGAAGCGTCGTTTTTGCTGTGCCCCTGTGTTGTGTCAACCTGATGTTTCTCTTCCGTTCCAGGTCGAGGTTGATGCTTCTGAGATTGGTGCAGGGGCGGTTTTGTCACAGAGAGGTTCTGGTTGCTCAGTGTTCAAACCATGTGCTTTCTTTTCCAGGAAATTTTCTGCTGCTGAGCGTAATTATGATGTGGGCAACCGAGAGTTGCTGGCCATGAAGTGGGCATTCGAGGAGTGGCGTCATTGGCTTGAGGGTGCTAAGCATCGCGTGGTGGTTTTGACTGATCATAAGAACCTTACTTATCTTGAGTCTGCCAAGCGCTTGAATCCTAGACAGGCCCGTTGGTCGTTATTTTTTGCTCGTTTTGATTTTGTGGTTTCATACCTTCCGGGCTCTAAAAATGTGAAGGCGGATGCTCTGTCTAGGAGTTTTGTGCCCGACTCTCCGGGGTTTTCTGAGCCGGCGAGTATCCTCAAGGAAGGAGTCATTGTGTCTGCCATCTCCCCTGATTTGCGGAGAGTGTTGCAGAAATTTCAGGCTAATAAACCTGATCGTTGTCCGGCCGAGAAACTGTTCGTCCCTGATAGGTGGACTAGTAAAGTTATCTCTGAACTTCATTGTTCGGTGCTGGCCGGTCATCCAGGAATCTTTGGTACCAGGGAGTTGGTTGCTAGATCCTTCTGGTGGCCATCTCTGTCACGGGATGTGCGTGCTTTTGTGCAGTCCTGTGGAATTTGTGCTAGGGCTAAGCCCTGCTGTTCACGTGCCAGTGGGTTGCTTTTGCCCTAGCCGGTCCCGAAGAGGCCTTGGACACATATTTCGATGGATTTCATTTCTGACCTTCCCGTTTCTCAAAAAATGTCGGTCATTTGGGTGGTCTGTGATCGCTTTTCTAAAATGGTCCATCTGGTGCCCTTGGTTAAATTGCCTTCCTCCTCTGATTTGGTGCCTTTGTTCTTCCAGCATGTGGTTCGTTTACATGGCATTCCTGAGAATATTGTTTCTGACAGAGGTTCCCAGTTTGTCTCGAGGTTCTGGCGAGCCTTTTGTGGTAGGATGGGCATTGACCTATCTTTCTCCTCGGCCTTCCATCCTCAGACTAATGGCCAGACCGAACGAACCAATCAGACCTTGGAAACATATCTGAGATGTTTTGTTTCCGCTGACCAGGATGATTGGGTGTCATTTTTGCCGTTGGCTGAGTTCGCCCTTAATAATCGGGCCAGCTCGGCTACCTTGGTCTCTCCATTTTTCTGCAATTCTGGGTTCCATCCTCGTTTCTCTTCAGGACAGGTTGAGTCTTCGGACTGTCCTGGTGTGGATTCTGTGGTGGACAGGTTGCAGCAGATCTGGACTCAGGTGGTGGACAATTTGACCTTGTCCCAGGAGAAGGCTCAGCTTTTCGCTAATCGCAGACGCCGTGTGGGACCCCGACTTCGTGTTGGGGATCTGGTTTGGTTATCTTCTCGTCATATTCCTATGAAGGTTTCCTCTCCTAAATTTAAACCTCATTTTATTGGTCCGTATAGGATTTCTGAGATTCTCAATCCGGTGTCTTTTCGTCTGACCCTCCCAGACTCCTTTTCCATACATAATGTATTCCATAGGTCGTTGTTGAGGAGATACGTGGCACCTATGGTTCCATCTGTGGAGCCTCCTGCCCCTGTTTTGGTGGAGGGGGAATTGGAGTATATTGTGGAGAAGATTTTGGATTCTCGTGTCTCTAGACGGAAACTCCAGTATCTGGTCAAATGGAAGGGTTATGCTCAGGAAGATAATTCCTGGGTTTTTGCCTCTGATGTCCATGCCCCAGATCTTGTTCGTGCCTTTCATGTGGCTCATCCTGGTCGGCCTGGGGGTTCTGGTGAGGGTTCGGTGACCCCTCCTCAAGGGGGGGGTACTGTTGTGAATTCTGTGGCTGAGTTCACTTCTGTGGTCACAAGTGGTATTGCAGTCTCTGGGCTTCCTCCCTCAGGTGTTTTGGTGAGCTCGTTGGCTGCCTTGCTATTTAGCTCCACCTGAGTCTGTCTTCCTTGCTCCTTGTCAATGTTCCAGTGTTGGATCTGAGCTACTGCATCTTTCCTTGGGCCTGCTGCTCTGCTAGATAAGTGCTTCTAGTTGGTTTTCTGTTTTTTCTGTCCAGCTTGCTATTATCTTTTGCTGGAAGCTCTGAGAAGCAAAGGGGTGCACCGCCGTGCTGTTAGTTCGGCACGGTGGGTCTTTTTGCCCCTTTGCGTGGTTTTCGTTTTAGGGTTTTTTGTAGACTGCATAGTTCTCTTTGCTATCCTCGCTCTGTCTAGAATATCGGGCCTCACTTTGCTGAATCTATTTCATTCCTACGTTTGTCTTTTCATCTTGCTAACAGTCATTATATGTGGGGGGCTGCCTATTCCTTTGGGGTATTTCTCTGAGGTAAGTCAGGCTTGTATTTCTATCTTCAGGCTAGTCAGCTCCTCAGGCAGTGCCGAGTTGCATAGGTAGTTGATAGGCGCAATCCACTGCTGCTTATAGTTGTGTGAGGATAGATCAGGTACTGCAGTCTACAGAGATTCCACGTCTCAGAGCTTGTCCTATTGTTTTTGGTTATTGCCAGATCTCTGTATGTGCGCTGATTACTGCACGCTGTGTTGCCTGATTGCCAGCCATAACAGTACAAGGAGCCACACCAATGATTCCCAATAGAGGGAAAAAAGAAATCCTGACATCATTTTTTTTTCTTAGCTCTGTCTTCAGTCTTTTTTTTCCCCTAGACATTAGAGTGCTTCAGGACACAGCTGTGGACATGGATATTCAGGCTCTGTGCTCCTCAATGGATAATCTCGTTGTAAATGTACAAAAGATTCAAGATACTATTGATCAGAAATCGATGCTAGAACCAAGAATTCCGATTCCTGATTTGTTTTTTGGTGACAGAACTAAGTTCCTGAGCGTCAGAAATAATTGTAAGCTATTTTTGGCCTTGAAACCTCATTCTTCTGGTAATCCTATTCAACAGGTTTTGATTATTATTTCTTTTTTGCGCGGCGACCCACAGGACTGGGCGTTTTCTCTTGCGCCAGGAGACCCTGCATTGAGTAGTGTCGATGCGTTTTTCCTGGCGCTCGGATTGCTTTACGATGAGCCTAATTCAATGGATCAGGCTGAGAAAAATCTGCTGGCTTTATGCCAGGGTCAGGATGATATAGAAGTATATTGTCAGAAATTTAGAAAGTGGTCAGTACTCACTCTGTGGAATGAATCTGCACTAGCGGCTTTGTTCAGAAAGGGTCTCTCTGAAGCTCTTAAGGATGTAATGGTGGGATTTCCTATGCCTGCTGGTTTGAATGAGTCCATATCCTTGGCCATTCAGATCGGTCGTCGCTTGCGCGAGCGTAAATCTGTGCACCATCTGGCGGTATTGTCTGAGAGTAAACCTGAGCCTATGCAGTGCGACAGGACTATGACTAAAGTAGAACGGCAAGAACACAGACGTCTGAACAGACTGTGTTTCTATTGTGGTGATTCTACTCATGCTATTTCTAATTGTCCTAAACGCACTAGGCGGTTCGATAGCTCTGCCGTTATTGGTACTGTACAGTCCAAATTCCTTTTGTCCATTACCTTAATGTGCTCTTTGTCATCGTATTCTGTCATGGCGTTTGTGGATTCAGGCGCTGCCCTGAATCTGATGGATTTGGATTATGCTAAACGTTGTGGATTTTTCTTGGAGCCTTTGCGGTGTCCTATTCCGTTGAGAGGAATTGATGCTACACCTTTGGCCAAGAATAAGCCTCAGTACTGGGCCCAGCTGACCATGTGCATGGCTCCTGCACATCAGGAAGTTATTCGCTTTCTGGTACTGCATAATTTGCATGATGTGGTCGTGTTGGGGTTGCCATGGCTACAAACCCATAATCCAGTATTGGATTGGAACTCTATGTCGGTAACCAGCTGGGGTTGTCAGGGAGTACATGGTGATGTTCCATTTTTGTCTATTTCGTCATCCATTCCTTCTGACATCCCAGAGTTCTTGTCGGACTTTCAGGATGTATTTGAAGAGTCCAAGTCTGATGCCCTACCTCCGCATAGGAATTGTGATTGTGCTATCGATTTGATTCCTGGTAGTAAATTCCCTAAGGGTCGTTTATTTAATTTGTCCGTACCTGAACACGCCGCTATGCGCAGTTATGTGAAGGAGTCCCTGGAGAAGGGACATATTCGCCCATCGTCGTCACCATTGGGAGCAGGGTTCTTTTTTGTAGCCAAGAAGGATGGTTCGCTAAGACCGTGTATTGATTACCGCCTTCTTAATAAGATCACTGTTAAGTTTCAGTATCCCTTGCCATTGATTTCTGACTTGTTTGCTCGGATTAAGGGGGCTAGTTGGTTCACCAAGATAGATCTTCGTGGTGCGTATAATCTGGTGAGAATCAGGCAAGGAGATGAATGGAAAACGGCATTTAATACGCCCGAGGGTCATTTTGAGTATCTGGTGATGCCGTTCGGACTTGCCAATGCTCCATCTGTTTTTCAGTCTTTTATGCATGACATTTTCCGTGAGTATCTGGATAAATTCTTGATTGTTTACTTGGATGACATTTTGATCTTCTCAGATGATTGGGAGTCTCATGTGAAGCAAGTCAGAATGGTTTTCCAGGTACTGCGTGCTAATTCCTTGTTCGTGAAGGGATCAAAGTGTCTCTTCGGTGTGCAGAAAGTTTCATTTTTGGGGTTCATCTTTTCCCCTTCTACTATCGAGATGGATCCGGTTAAGGTTCAGGCCATCCAGGATTGGACTCAGCCGACATCTCTAAAAAGTCTGCAGAAATTCCTGGGCTTTGCTAATTTTTATCGTCGCTTCATCTGTAATTTTTCTAGCATTGCCAGACCATTGACCGATTTGACCAAGAAGGGTGCTGATTTGGTTAATTGGTCTTCTGCTGCCGTGGAAGCTTTTCAGGAGTTGAAGCGTCGTTTTTGCTGTGCCCCTGTGTTGTGTCAACCTGATGTTTCTCTTCCGTTCCAGGTCGAGGTTGATGCTTCTGAGATTGGTGCAGGGGCGGTTTTGTCACAGAGAGGTTCTGGTTGCTCAGTGTTCAAACCATGTGCTTTCTTTTCCAGGAAATTTTCTGCTGCTGAGCGTAATTATGATGTGGGCAACCGAGAGTTGCTGGCCATGAAGTGGGCATTCGAGGAGTGGCGTCATTGGCTTGAGGGTGCTAAGCATCGCGTGGTGGTTTTGACTGATCATAAGAACCTTACTTATCTTGAGTCTGCCAAGCGCTTGAATCCTAGACAGGCCCGTTGGTCGTTATTTTTTGCTCGTTTTGATTTTGTGGTTTCATACCTTCCGGGCTCTAAAAATGTGAAGGCGGATGCTCTGTCTAGGAGTTTTGTGCCCGACTCTCCGGGGTTTTCTGAGCCGGCGAGTATCCTCAAGGAAGGAGTCATTGTGTCTGCCATCTCCCCTGATTTGCGGAGAGTGTTGCAGAAATTTCAGGCTAATAAACCTGATCGTTGTCCGGCCGAGAAACTGTTCGTCCCTGATAGGTGGACTAGTAAAGTTATCTCTGAACTTCATTGTTCGGTGCTGGCCGGTCATCCAGGAATCTTTGGTACCAGGGAGTTGGTTGCTAGATCCTTCTGGTGGCCATCTCTGTCACGGGATGTGCGTGCTTTTGTGCAGTCCTGTGGAATTTGTGCTAGGGCTAAGCCCTGCTGTTCACGTGCCAGTGGGTTGCTTTTGCCCTAGCCGGTCCCGAAGAGGCCTTGGACACATATTTCGATGGATTTCATTTCTGACCTTCCCGTTTCTCAAAAAATGTCGGTCATTTGGGTGGTCTGTGATCGCTTTTCTAAAATGGTCCATCTGGTGCCCTTGGTTAAATTGCCTTCCTCCTCTGATTTGGTGCCTTTGTTCTTCCAGCATGTGGTTCGTTTACATGGCATTCCTGAGAATATTGTTTCTGACAGAGGTTCCCAGTTTGTCTCGAGGTTCTGGCGAGCCTTTTGTGGTAGGATGGGCATTGACCTATCTTTCTCCTCGGCCTTCCATCCTCAGACTAATGGCCAGACCGAACGAACCAATCAGACCTTGGAAACATATCTGAGATGTTTTGTTTCCGCTGACCAGGATGATTGGGTGTCATTTTTGCCGTTGGCTGAGTTCGCCCTTAATAATCGGGCCAGCTCGGCTACCTTGGTCTCTCCATTTTTCTGCAATTCTGGGTTCCATCCTCGTTTCTCTTCAGGACAGGTTGAGTCTTCGGACTGTCCTGGTGTGGATTCTGTGGTGGACAGGTTGCAGCAGATCTGGACTCAGGTGGTGGACAATTTGACCTTGTCCCAGGAGAAGGCTCAGCTTTTCGCTAATCGCAGACGCCGTGTGGGACCCCGACTTCGTGTTGGGGATCTGGTTTGGTTATCTTCTCGTCATATTCCTATGAAGGTTTCCTCTCCTAAATTTAAACCTCATTTTATTGGTCCGTATAGGATTTCTGAGATTCTCAATCCGGTGTCTTTTCGTCTGACCCTCCCAGACTCCTTTTCCATACATAATGTATTCCATAGGTCGTTGTTGAGGAGATACGTGGCACCTATGGTTCCATCTGTGGAGCCTCCTGCCCCTGTTTTGGTGGAGGGGGAATTGGAGTATATTGTGGAGAAGATTTTGGATTCTCGTGTCTCTAGACGGAAACTCCAGTATCTGGTCAAATGGAAGGGTTATGCTCAGGAAGAGAATTCCTGGGTTTTTGCCTCTGATGTCCATGCCCCAGATCTTGTTCGTGCCTTTCATGTGGCTCATCCTGGTCGGCCTGGGGGTTCTGGTGAGGGTTCGGTGACCCCTCCTCAAGGGGGGGGTACTGTTGTGAATTCTGTGGCTGAGTTCACTTCTGTGGTCACAAGTGGTATTGCAGTCTCTGGGCTTCCTCCCTCAGGTGTTTTGGTGAGCTCGTTGGCTGCCTTGCTATTTAGCTCCACCTGAGTCTGTCTTCCTTGCTCCTTGTCAATGTTCCAGTGTTGGATCTGAGCTACTGCATCTTTCCTTGGGCCTGCTGCTCTGCTAGATAAGTGCTTCTAGTTGGTTTTCTGTTTTTTCTGTCCAGCTTGCTATTATCTTTTGCTGGAAGCTCTGAGAAGCAAAGGGGTGCACCGCCGTGCTGTTAGTTCGGCACGGTGGGTCTTTTTGCCCCTTTGCGTGGTTTTCGTTTTAGGGTTTTTTGTAGACTGCATAGTTCTCTTTGCTATCCTCGCTCTGTCTAGAATATCGGGCCTCACTTTGCTGAATCTATTTCATTCCTACGTTTGTCTTTTCATCTTGCTAACAGTCATTATATGTGGGGGGCTGCCTATTCCTTTGGGGTATTTCTCTGAGGTAAGTCAGGCTTGTATTTCTATCTTCAGGCTAGTCAGCTCCTCAGGCAGTGCCGAGTTGCATAGGTAGTTATAGGCGCAATCCACTGCTGCTTATAGTTGTGTGAGGATAGATCAGGTACTGCAGTCTACAGAGATTCCACGTCTCAGAGCTCGTCCTATTGTTTTTGGTTATTGCCAGATCTCTGTATGTGCGCTGATTACTGCACGCTGTGTTGCCTGATTGCCAGCCATAACAGCCGACCACGCACAGGGGTCGGATCGGGTTTCATGAAACTCGACTTCGCCAAAAGTCGGCGACTTTTGAAAATGTTTGACCCGTTTCGCTCAACCCTACTAGTGACCCTTTTTCTTCTTGATGCTTATGAGTGGCTGCACCGTGCAGTGAACCCTCTGTATTTACTTTCATGCAGTCTTCTCTTTATGGTAGATTTGGATATTGATACCCCGACCTCCTGGAGAGTGTTGGTCACTTGGTCGGCTGTTGTGAAGGGGTTTCTCTTCACCATGGAGATTATTCTGTGATCATCCATCACTGTTGTCTTCCGTGGGCGCCCAGGTCTTTTTGCATTGATGAGTTCACCAGTGCTTTCTTTCTTTCTCAGAATGCACCAAACTGTAGATTTTGCCACTCCTAATATTGTAGCAATTTCTCGGATGGGTTTTTTCTGTTTTCGCAGCTTTAGGATGGCTTGTTTCACCTGCATGGAGAGCTCCTTTTATCACATGTTTACTTCACAGCAAAACCTTCCAAATGCAAACACCACACCTCAAATCAACTCCAGGCCTTTTATCTGCTTAATTGAGAATGACCTAACGAAGGGATTGCCCACACCTGTCCATGATATAGCCTTGGAGTCAATTGTCCAATTACTTTTGGTCCCTTTAAAAACAGGGTGGCACATGTTAAGGAGCTGAAACTCCTAAACCCTTCATCCAATTTTAATGTGGATACCCTCAAATGAAAGCTGAAAGTCTGAACTTCAACTCCATCTGAATTGTTTTGTTTAAAATTCATTGTGGTAATGTCTATAACCAAAATTAGAAAAATGTTGTCTCTGTCCAAATATATATGGACCTAACTGTGTGTGTGTGTGTGTGTGTATATATATATATATATATATATATATATATATATATATATATATATATATATATATATATATACAGCACAGACCAAAAGTTTGGACACCTTCTCATTTAAAGATTTCTCTGTATTTTCATGACTATGAAAATTGTACATTCACACTGAAGGCATCAAAACTATGAATTATCACGTGGAATTATATACTTAACAAAAAGTGTGAAACAACTGAAATTATGTCTAATATTCTAAGTTCTTCAAAGTAGTCACCTTTTGCTTTGATGACTGCTTTGCACACTCTTGGCATTCTCTTGATGAGCTGCAAGAGGTAGTCACCGGGAATGGTTTTCACTTCGCAGGTGTGCCCTGTCAGGTTTAATAAGTGGGATTTCTTGCCTTATAAATGGGGTTGGGACCATCAGTTGTGTTGTGCAAAAGTCTGGTCGATACACAGCTGATAGTTCTCCTAAATAGACTGTAAGAATTTGTATTATGGCAAGAAAAAAGCAGCTAAGTAAAGAAAAATGAGTGGCCGTCTTTCCTTTAAGAAATGAAGGTCAGTCAGTCCGAAAAATTGGGCAAACTTTGAAAGTGTCCCCAAGTGCAGTGGCAAATACCATCAAGCGCTACAAAGAAACTGCCTCACATGAGGACTGCCCCAGGAAAGGAAGACCAAGAGTCACCTCTGCTTCTGAGGATAAGTTTATCCGAGTCACCAGCCTCAGAAATCGCAGGTTAACAGCAGCTCAGATTAGAGACCAGGTGAATGCCACACAGAGTTCTAGCAGTAGACACATCTCTACAACAACTGTTAAGAGGAGACTTTGTGCAGCAGGCCTTCATGGTAAAATAGCTGCTAGGAAACCACTGCTAAGGACAGGCAACAAACAGAAGAGATTTGTTTGGGCTAAAGAACACAAGGAATGGACATTAGTCCAGTGGAATTCTGTGCTTTGGTCTGATGAGTCCAAATTTGAGATCTTTGGTTCCAACCACCGTGTCTTTGTGCGACGCAGAAAAGGTGAACGGATGGACTCTACATGTCTGGTTCCCACCATGAAGCATGGAGGAGGAGGTGTGATGTGTGGGGGGGCTTTGCTGGTGACACTGTTGGGGATTTATTCAAAATTGAAGGCACACTGAACCAGCATGGCTACCACAGCATCTTGCAGCGGCATGCTATTCCATCCGGTTTGCGCTTAGTTGGACCATCATTTATTTTTCAACAGGACAATGACCCCAAACACACCTCCAGGCTGTGTAAGGGCTATTTGACCAAGAAGGGGAGTGATGGGGTCTACGCCAGATGACCTGGCCTCCACAGTCACCAGACCTGAACCCAATCGAGATGGTTTGGGGTGAGCTGGACCGCAGAGTGAAGGCAAAAGGGCCAACAAGTGTTAAGCATCTCTGGGAACTCCTTCAAGATTGTTGGAAGACCATTCCTGGTGACTACGTCTTGAAGCTCATCAAGAGAATGGCAAGAGTGTGCAAAGCAGTCATCAAAGCAAAAGGTGGCTACTTGGAAGAACCTAGAATATAAGACATAATTTCAGTTGTTTCACACTTTTTTGTTAAGTATATAATTCCACATGTGTTAATTCATAGTTTTGATGCCTTCAGTGTGAATGTACAATTTTCATAGTCATGAAAATACAGAGAAATCTTTAAATGAGAAGGTGTGTCTAAACTTTTGGTCTGTACTGTATACATAGTCTCCTTCATTATGTATATTGCCATCCCTTTTTACAGAGTGCCCTCTCTTGTTATGTACAGCACCATCCCTTGTTACACAGTGCCCTCTCCTATGTACAGCATCACTCATTTTCCTCTTCCCCACTCCCTCATTATCTTCTCCCCATCCCCCTTATTGTCATCTCCCCAACATTCCCTATTGTTCTCTCCCCCACATTTCTCATTGTCCTCTCCCCCGCCCCTCTCATTGTCCTCTCTCCAACACCCCTCATTGTTTTCTCCTCCACACCCTCATTGTCATCTACCTACAGTACATCAAACATTATCCTCTCCCCCACATCCTTCATTATACTCTCCTCCATATCCTTCATTCTCCTCTCCCTCAACCCCCTCGTTGTCCTCTTCCCTACATCCTTCATTGTCCTCTCCCCCACATCCTTTATTGTCCTCTCCCCCACATCCTTCATTGTCCTCTCCCTCACTCCCCTCATTGCCCTCTCCCCCACTCCCCTCATTGTCCTCTCAGCCACCCCTTTCATTATCCTCTCTCCCAGATCCCTCATTGTCCTCTCCCCCACATCCCTCATTGTCCTCTCCTCCACCCCCTCATTGTCCTCTCAGCCACATCCTTCCTTTCTCCTCTCAGCCACATCCTTCCTTTCTCCTCTCCCTCACCCCCTCATTGTCCTTTCCTTCACCACCCTCTTTATCTCCACCACATCCCTCATTGTCCTCCCTAGTGTATTGCGCACTTGCGTCTCAGTACATTTCCCCGTAATCGCTTCTCTCTTCTTCACAATTTTCTAAATGACACAGGCGCGCTGCGTGCTGATGTCATCAAGCTCCATGTGCCTGTCACTTAGAAAGCACAGGACAGGAAGCTGAGGATGGATTCCTGCAGCTCCGCTGCCATTTTTTCCGTTAGGAGCAAGGCTGCAGGATTGCTCCCTGCGTGGTACACTGCATATGATGAGGGCAATCTGACCATGGGTCCCCCGGAGCCTTGGGCTCCAAGCAACATGCCATATTGCCCTAATTATTACAACCCAACAAGGGCCCCCTTCACCTCCGGGCCTCGGTTCTGCTTCACTTATTATTTGTCCACCCTTCTTGCTGTATGACTTTCTGCTACACTTCCTATGCTCTGACTTGTTCTCACAGCCATCACTTCCTCTTCAGAATCCTCGGCTCTGTAGGGGGGTGGTGCTGTTATGGACAGTAAGGAACATGCTGCCACTTTAAGAGACCGCACCGCCTTGTCTGCTGTGATGGAAATTTCTGCTCCCCCCTGCAATGGACTGTACGAATGAACTGCACTGTGTTTAGTGGAGGGGTGGAGCCTAGATAGTGTGTGTGAGCTGAAGCTGCTGCAGAGAACTTTGTGCTTGTAGCTGTAAAAGAGGACCCACAGCCTGGGACGGAGTGGACTCGCGAAATTGGACAGACTCTTCGGGCGTAGCATGGGTGGCTGCCCTGTGCTAGTTTGAGAAGCCACGAAGATACCGAGAAAGGGATTTACAGTTTCCAGGAGCACTTCCCGGATCCAGAAGCAAAGAGGACCCAGAAGCAAGGAGAAGACCACGTTTCACTGAGCAGGCAGAAAGCTGTGCGCACCACTGTACTGGACTGTTGGGTGCCCCCCGAGACTGGATCTGAGTCCCCAACATCACCATGAGTTTGTTCCTGTTTTGTGCACGTCAGGGCCTAGTGTAGGCGTCAACAGACAGAACATGACAGCCATGTAGCCTGCTTAGTAAAGGCCAGGGAAGCTATACGTAGAGTAGAATCATTCTTTGTTTATTGTTTGCATTTGCTTGCGTTATGTATATTGATTCTGTAATAGTTGGAGCATCGTGCTATTAGAAGGCCCATCTAAAGAATACAACTCTTGTAAATTATCTTTTGCAGAAAGCTGGACACGGGAAGGGGGGGGGCAGAAAGCTGGACACGGGGGGGGGGCAGAAAGCTGGACACGGGGGGGCAGAAAGCTGGACACGGGGGGGCAGAAAGCTGGACACGGGGGGGGGGGGGCAGAAAGCTGGATACAGGGGGGGCAGAAAGCTGGACACGGGGGGCAGAAATCTGGACACGGGGCAGAAAGCTGGGCACGGGCAGAAAGCTGGGCACAGGGGCAGAAAGCTGGGCACAGGGGCAGAATGCTGCGGACACGGGCAGAAAGCTAGGCACAGGGGTAGATTGCTGGACACAGGGGCAGATTGCTGGACACGGGCAGATTGCTGGACACAGGGGCAGAATGGAGAAACGGGGCATGATTGGAGACACAGGGGGCAGGATGACAGACATGGCGGCATGACTGGAGACACTGGGGCATGACTGGAAACAGATGGGGCAGAATTGAGACACAGGGGGCATGATTGGAGACGGGGCAGAATGGTGATACGGGCATGGTTGGAGACACTGGAGGCAGGATTGGAGACAGATGGGACAGGATCATGGAGCAGGATGGATACGATGGAGACAGATGGGGCAGGATGGGGAGATCATATGGGGCAGGATGGATACTCATTAGGGCAGGATGGGAGAACATATGGCTTACGCCAGGAATGAGACACACGGGGGCTAGGATGGCGAATATTATTACCATAGGGGCTAATTAAGGGATATTATTACTGCAGTGATGTATTTATTTTATTTTTTGAGTATACTGTTCTAAATGGGGGGGCGGTCCTATTACTGTGTAGAGTTATACTATGTCGCCTTCTTCATGTGGTGTAATGTAGAAGTTGGGAAAATTAAGTAATGTGTTCTGCAAGTGGAACTCGAGATAACGGTGTTATTTCCTGCAGAGATGAGTCCTGGCTGGATGAAGTGATGGCGGTCTATGCTGGATGAAAGATGAAGGACTTCACCTAGAGACGTCACTGGTGAGTCAGTGTGTTACCTATACACTGACACTATACACTGTATACTATATACAGAGGTCCTGTGTATAATGTCACCAGTGATCACTGGATTACCTATACACTATATACAGAGCTCCTGTGTATAATGTCACTGGTGATCACTGTATTACCTGTACACAGACACTGCATACTAAGTACAGATCTCCTGTGTATAATGGCACTGATGGTGATAGTATTGTGGGTTTTTTTTTATTATTGATCAGTATTGTAGTATTCAGTCACTATGTGGTGGTAATATGTGGCCTGGTCATGATGTTGTGGTATTTGTTCCTTGTATTTGATATTATTTGATCACTGTGGTGGTAATATGTCATCTGGTCATGGTGTGGCGGTATTTGTGCCTTGTAGATAGTATTATAGGTCACTGTGGTGATATGGTGTCTGGTCATGGTGCTGTGGTATTATAGGTAATTTTAAAAATTGAAAAATAAATAAAAATATACCTAAATTGTATTGCATATTTTAACAAATATTTAATAGGTTACAGTAGAGTAGGGCCTGGCCAAAAGTGTCTACCTTGTCATTTTGGTGGCTTAAAAAATCTTTTGGCCAAAACAAAAGCTGCCGGCTATATGTGTGATCTGGTGATGGGAACTGTTAATGTGTGATAGGTGAGAAGTGGAGTTTTTCCAAGAAAGACTGGTGGGACTGTGGACAGTTTGAGGGGTGGAGCGTGGAGGCGGGGCTGGGGTGGAGCCTGGGCGGAGTCTTAAGGGGGCCCCGGAAATTTTGCCAGTATGGGGCCCTCAAATTTCTAGTGGCAGCCCTGGCTGAGGGCCCCGCTCTACAAGGTGCAGATTGAGAGTGGGGCATCCGCCCCTAGAGTACTTCACAGAAATATGCTGTGGCCCTGCTGGTCTGAGATCTGTTCTACGCCATTGTCGCCTGAAGACGCTACTCCACTTCCTGAATCTGTCACGCCTGATGGTGAAATCGATGATGAGTGGTGGACTGTCCCTGACACAGTAGGGGGTCCTCAGCCGTACAGAGACAGTAATCCCATGGATGTACCACTACCGCCACACGACAATGAGACCCTACAAGAGCCCACGATGACTCCTGCAGCAAGTGTTCCTCTGGAAGATAGTCAAGCCTTGCCTGACAGCTAAGAGCTCCGGAGATCCCAGAGCTCTATTGCAGGTGTTCCACCAGTCCGATATGTAGAACAGTGTATTCTGTTTGTTTTTCCAACTTTGGTGCCTCCTCTATAGGTGATGTTTCTGCATTGCACGTTCCTTCATTATACTTTGACCTTGATGCTGTGATGGTCGAGGACGACTGTCATTAAGAAGGGAGGCAGGGCCACAGCATATTTCTGTGAATTAATCTAGGGGCGGATGCCCCACTCTCAATCTGCACTTTGTAGACAGGGCTGTTAGCATACACTCGCTCGAGTACTCTGTAAGGTTGTACTTCCCATCCCTCATTTAGGTTTCCCTTGGGGCGTTTCTCTCTGACTAATACTCGGTCTCCGTGTTGGAGCCATAACTCTTGAGTCGGTTTGTGGCTCATATGTTCTTTTCCTCTGGCCGAGTTCACGTAGGATATTCATTCCCAGTACTACAGGCACATCTTCTTTGATAGGCTCAGGGACTAGCAGGATCCCTTTTCTCCCCACTTCTTGCGCACAGATTCGAATATTCATCCACTCGACCCCTGTAACTGGGATCCGTTGTTGGTTGGCAGCAAACAACCGGACCAATGTCACTTTTTCTGGCTTGGCCAGGGCCTGGAAATGCTGCTTGAAATACATTTCTGGCATCGTCACTTGTGACCCGGTTTCTATCAGGCAATCTACTAGAACTCCCTCGAATTCAGCACGTAGGATGGGACACCCAGCAATCAAGTGTTTGTTATGATATGGAGCGGCCTCTCTCCTCGTCTCCCCTGCAGAGTGCTGCACTTCTGCGGGGGTTGGTAGTTTAACGGCGGCTTCGCTGGCCTTGAGTATAGTTCCGACAGTCTCTGGCATGGTGCCTCTGTCCTCCAAATTCCCAGCATTGGATGTCTCCTCCTCGCCGGGGGGCACCTCGTGCCTCTGATGCCTGACGGGAGGGGGCTTGCTCCCACTGATCCCTTATTGGTCGGGCTGAAGACTGTTGTAGTTCCCCCACCCTTTCTCTCCATCTGGATCAGTTACTCTTGCACTTTGACAAGGGACCGCTGCAAGTCTTGCATCACCTGGACCAGCACCTGCTGATGGTTTGGGTTCCCTCTGATATTGGTGCCCTGGACACGCATCACCCCAGACACGTAGCTCTCTTCTTCACTTCGGGCCACTGTTTCCGCCAGGATTTGACAAAACGTAAGAGCCAGATTTGCCCGGACCTGTTCTGACAGTGCTCGCCACAATGATGTGCTGTGCAGTCCCAGAATGAATTGCTCCCGGAGTATCCGTCTTTAGAGCCCATGCCGCCAAATCCATCCGCCTCCTTTCTCTGCACCTCCGCTAACACTTCTTGCAGTGCTGTTGCATACTGAGAAATTCCTTCTTCTTCCCACTGCAGAAATTTGGCGCGAAGGTGTCCGGCGCTAGCAGTCTCGCCGTAGATCTCTTCCAGGAACTTCACTAGCTCCTTCAGGGTACTGCGGGTGAGTTCTGGTTGTAGGCAGACGTTTCTATGGGCTTCTCCCTCTAGGGCAGTTAATGCAATGTCCGCTTCAAGGTCTGGGCTGATGTTTTAAATCTTCTGGGTGCTTTGCAGCCGGGACACCCAGTCGGACAGTGACATATTATTGCCGTCAAACTTTGGTAGCACACTAAATATGGTGCCCATAGGGAGTGTCCTTGCAGGGGTTCCACCAATGCCCACAGCATCTCCATTAACATTAGCATTCCCATTGACAGTACCCTGCTCGCAGGGCCACTTGAAGCGGTGGCCGGGGGACGACCACAATGCAGGAAGACTACCGTACACAAGTTGAGGTGCAAACAACAAAGGGTAAATTTATTGGAAGGCAAGGAATGAAGTAGATGAGGAAGATGCAAACAGAGGTATGCAATGGCAAAAGATAATTTACAAGAGTTATATTCTTTAGCCTGTCCGTCAAATAGCATGGTGCTCCAACTGTTACAGACTCAATTTATGTCACACCAGTAAATGCAAACAATAAACAAATAATGATGCTACTCTATGTCTAACCTCCCTGGCCTTTACTAAGCAGGCCACACGGCTCCCGTGTACTGACTATTGAAGCCTACACTAGGCCCTGACATCTGCACAAAACAGGAACAAACTCATGGTGATGTTGGGGATCCTGTCCCGGGGGCCCCCTACAGTGTAGTACGGTAGTGCGCACGGCTTTCTGCCAGCTCCGTGAAACGTGGTCTTCTCCTTGCTTCTGGGTCCTGGAGATGCTTCTGGAAACTGTAAATCCCTTTCTCGGTGTCTTCATGGCTTCTCAAACTCACACAGGACAGCCACTCTCACTGCACGGGGAAAAGTCTGTCAAATTTCACAAGTCCACCACATTACAGGCTGTGGGTCCTGTCTTGCAGCAAAACAGCACAAAGTTCTCTCTGCCGCAGTGTAATAGTATGCAGGTACTGAGTATGTCACCACGGAACAGACAGACCAACAGTTGAGCGGTTTAATAACAGTCATAAGGTTCTCCTCGCAGGGAGGAAGCAATGGAAAATAACTAGCAATAAAACAATGCAAAAATATGGGAGTCAAACAGTGTAACAGAATTAAGCAGGATTTTCTTGAGAAAAGAACACTTATCAGTCTGATGAGGACTTGCTTGAAGGGTCGTCTTCTCCAACGTAGACGCCGAGAAACAGCGGCACTTGTCGTTCCTCTGTTGTCCGTGGGCTGAGTAGTCTCTAGGAGCCTGCTGCCTGGGGTTTCGTGAGTTAATGTGATATGCACAAGTTCTGAGTCTTTAGCCTTTACAGCACAGCAGGAATCAGGGGCTCTGCACTGTTAAATCTCTCACCAGGAATCACAGTCTCTGTACCAGGAATCAGGGGCTTTGCTCTGTTAAGTCTCTGTACCAGGAATCAGGGGCTCTGCACTGTTAAATCTCTCACCAGGAATCACAGTCTCTGTACCAGGAATCACAGTCTCTATACGGGCCAATGTCTCTACATGGGTCTCAAAACGCCCCTCACCAGTCACAGCAGAGTCCGCTTTCAGGTACTCACAAGATGCAGTCTTTCTGGGCAATCTCCCTGTATTTGTCCTCTGACTGGGAGATTTCTCTCTCCCGGAGCGCAGCTGCACCCTGCTCTGATCTCTGCTCACGCTGCTCTGTGTCTTGCGCCCGTGCCTTTCCCGCTCTCTGCCTGGCTTTCTTCCTGTCCCAGTCTCTAAGTCTGTCCCCTGGGAAGCCTGCAGCACAGCTCAATGGTTCCAGGCACAGAGCTGAGAAGGTAACCTCCCCCAGACTCTCATTGTGCTTCACCTCCTTACAGCAGCTCCAGCTCACACACACGCGCTGTTCAGGCTCCACCCCCACCCACTGCACAGTCCAGTTCATTCACACAGTCTATTGCAGGGGAGAAGCAGAACATTCCATCATGACAGACAAGGGGGTGCAGTCTCTTAAAGTGACAGCATGTTCCTTACTGTCTATAACAGCACCACCCTCTTACAATTGGACAGACTCTTCAGGCGTAGGAAGGGTGTCTGTCCTGTGCTAGTTTGAGAAGCCACGAAGATACCGAGAAAGGGATTAACAGTTTCCAGGAGCACCTCCCGGATCCAGAAGGAAGGAGAAGATCACCTTTCACTGAGCTGGCAGGAAGCCGTGTGCACCACCGTACTGGACTGTTGGGGCCCCCCGGGACTGGATCTGAGTCCCCAACATCAGTTGAGTTTGTTCCTGTTTTGTTCACATGTCCAGGTCTAGTGTAGGCTTCAACAGACAGAACACGGCAGCTGTGTGGCCTGCTTAGTAAAGGCCAGGGAGGCTATACATAGAGTAGCATCATTCTTTTTTTATTGTTTGCATTTGCTTGTGTGACGTATATTGATTCTGTATTAGTTGGAACTTCGTGCTATTTTACAGACAAGCTAAAGAATACAACTCTTGTAAATCATCTTTTACCATTGCATACCCCTGTTTGCACCTTCCTCATCCACTTCATTCCTTGCCTTCCAATAAATTTACCCTTTGTTGTTAGCACCTCATCTTGTGTACGATAGTCTCCCTGCACCGTGGTTGTTCCCCGGCCATCACTTCCGCGCCCTTCTGACTACAGTTCCGGCAATAATTCCTTGTCCTGGGCTGTAAGCCAGCTATGAGTACAGATCTGTAACTGCCTACACGCCTCCTCCAGCGTCACATACAGGCTCATCCCCATCTTCTATATAGGACACTTCAGGGATAGAAGTAATGTACAAAGCACCAGAACAGCGGCCCTCAGAATAAAGAATATCCCCTACTCCCCCTCACTGACATGGACAAATGCATGGAGGGAAGCATATGAAAGTATCCATGATAGTTGAAAAACATTAGGGAATATATACATTGCACAGCCAGTAGCATACCACCAATGGCGCAGGCCACGCAGCCACTGTGGAGCCCGTGAGCTGGTGGGGCCAGATGCCAATGTTGTCACCGGGCCCCCTGCCCGTAATTGTACATTCAACTGTATAGGCATCCTGGATGCTGATACAATTGAAAACAATGATGAAAGGCTGCCTCCATCATTCCTCCTAGATGTCTGAAATCTCGGACATCCCAGAGCAGCGGGTGCGTCTGCTGTGGCGAGAAGTGATGACAACACTTTAGAGCGCTCACTGCTGAGACCAGAGCAACAGGATAATGAAGAGGAGAGGTGACTTTTGTATTTATTTTTCAATGAGTAAGTATATTGTGGTGGCCATAAAACTGTATGGAGGACTATGAGTAGTGCGTTGTACTGTATGAAGAACTACGGGAAGTGCATTATAATGTATGGAGAACTTTTGGAGTGTATTATACTATATGGAGGACTATGGGATATGCATTACACTATATAAAGGACTATGGGATGTACGTCATACTATATGGAGGACTATTGTCACGGGGCTACCGCAACAGAGAGGTTCCAGAGAAATGCAGCGCTCTGGGCCTCGTTCACACACCGTGAACAGAAACTTTTCACCTGTATTCTGACCTGGCTGCTTTGTGCCAGCAGTGCAGGAGTTAACCTTATTGCTGAGTTGTTGAGTGCTGGGTCTCTCAGCTGAAGTGGATTTTGTAATCTGATACTCTGTATAGACCCAGTCCTGACTTCAGCTATTGTCAGTGATCAGTTCTACTGCCTGGCTTGGAGGTTGAAGGAGCTTAGTATTGGAGTTGGAGGTTTATTTACAGAGATTGGTGTCTGCTGTTTTGGTTGCATGTTAAACCTGTTTTCCTTCCTAGTTTATTCCTTCTCTTCCCTTCTCTGTGTTTCCTGTGGTTGTGTGAGCATTTGGTGAGTTTGAGACATGTAGTTACCTTGTCTGTATACCCTGTTATTTGTTGTATTGTTACACTGGTGCAGTCCACCTCCCTTGGGGGGAGAGGGGGCCACTGATAGGGTCTGCACAGGAGACAGGGATACGCTGGCAGCTCAGGTCTCCTCACCATCATAGGTACCCCTGAGATAAGGGAAAGCCAGGGCCCCATTATAGTGGCAGGGACTGGTGCGGGTCCCAGTATGCCGTCCTGCCCCTTTATCGCCGTTAACGGCATGACAGTATCACTGACCTTAAAAATTTTCTTGGTCCAATATGGACCCCATTGCTGCTTTAGCTGGACAAATGCAGCAACTCAGTCTAGAGGTGGCTGACCTCCGCTCAGCGGTTGTACAGCGCACTCCAGTGGCCACTGCAGGGGTTGCTACACCTCCACAAGCTTCGCTGGAGCCTAAAATTGCGTTACCTGACAGGTTCTCTGGGGGCGTGACAAATTTGTTACATTCAGGGAGGCCTGTAAATTGTATTTTAGGTTGCATCCTCACACTTCAGGTTCAGAGAAGCAAAGGGTTGGAATTATAGTATCGCTCCTACAAGGTGACCCTCAGGCCTGGGCATTTTCACTTCCCGCTGACGCTTTGCCGTTACGGACTGTGGAGGAGTTTTTTTGAGCCTTAGGTCAAGTGTATGATGATCCTGACCGCGTCTCCCTTGCTGAGTCCACAATACGCCATCTTACACAGGGAGACCGGCCAGTAGAGGAGTACTGCTCTGAGTTTCGGAGATGGGCTACTGACACAATGTGGAATGACCCTGCACTCCGCAGTCAATTCTATCAGGGCCTATCTGATAAAGTAAAAGATGCCTTCGCCCTACAGGAGACACCAACCACACTGGAGGTAGCTATATCTCTTGCGATCCGTGTGGACCGCCGCCTGCGCCAGAGACTTAATGAATCGCCGCTATTCAAGGGTAATTCAGATTTGGACTCACCAGAATCTGGTGACAGCAACAAGTGACAGCAAAAAGTACAGCCAAGAAGCAACGAAGAGTGGTGGTGGTGGGAGACTCACTACTGAGAGGCACAGAAGCAGCCATCTGCAGACCGGACATAACTGCAAGAGAAGTATGCTGCCTTCCAGGTGCGATGATCAAGGATGTGACCGATAGGATACCAAAGCTCTTCAGCTCCAAGGACGTCCACCCATTTCTTCTGATACATGTTGGCACCAATGACACGGCAAGGAAGGACCTACCGACAATCTGCAAGGACTTTGAAGAGTTGGGGAAGAAAGTAAAAGAACTGGATGCACAGGTAGTTTTTTCTTCTATCCTTCCAGTAGATGGGCATGGCACCAGGAGATGGAACAGGATCCTTGATGCAAACAACTGGCTAAGACGATGGTGCAGACAACAAGGATTTGGATTCCTGGACCACGGTGTGAATTACTGGTATGATGGACTCCTCGCCAGAGACGGACTACACCTCAACAAACCTGGGAAACACACATTCGCCAGAAGACTCGCTACACTCATCAGGAGGGCGTTAAACTAGAAGAAGGGGGGACGGGAAGAAAAACATTAGACTCGAACAAAGACGACCCAGGAAAACATACTCAGAAGGGAGGTAAGAACATTTCTAAAACAATCCACAGTGAGGAGATTGGAACAAAACAAAATCCTCTAAACTGCATGCTCGCAAACGCCAGAAGCCTGACAAACAAGATGGAAGAACTAGAAGCAGAAATATCTACAGGTAACTTTGACATAGTGGGAATAACCGAGACATGGTTAGATGAAAGCTATGACTGGGCAGTTAACTTACAGGGTTACAGTCTGTTTAGAAAGGATCGTAAAAATCGGAGAGGAGGAGGGGTTTGTCTCTATGTAAAGTCTTGTCTAAAGTCCACTTTAAGGGAGGATATTAGCGAAGGGAATGAGGATGTCGAGTCCATATGGGTTGAAATTCATGGAGGGAAAAATGGTAACAAAATTCTCATTGGGGTCTGTTACAAACCCCCAAATATAACAGAAAGCATGGAAAGTCTACTTCTAAAGCAGATAGATGAAGCTGCAACCCATAATGAGGTCCTGGTTATGGGGGACTTTAACTACCCGGATATTAACTGGGAAACAGAAACCTGTGAAACCCATAAAGGCAACAGGTTTCTGCTAATAACCAAGAAAAATTATCTTTCACAATTGGTGCAGAATCCAACCAGAGGAGCAGCACTTTTAGACCTAATACTATCTAATAGACCTGACAGAATAACAAATCTGCAGGTGGTTGGGCATTTAGGAAATAGCGACCACAATATTGTGCAGTTTCACCTGTCTTTCACTAGGGGGACTTGTCAGGGAGTCACAAAAACATTGAACTTTAGGAAGGCAAAGTTTGACCAGCTTAGAGATGCCCTTAATCTGGTAGACTGGGACAATATCCTCAGAAATGAGAATACAGATAATAAATGGGAAATGTTTAAGAACATCCTAAATAGGCAGTGTAAGCGGTTTATACCTTGTGGGAATAAAAGGACTAGAAATAGGAAAAACCCAATGTGGCTAAACAAAGAAGTAAGACAGGCAATTAACAGTAAAAAGAAAGCATTTGCACTACTAAAGCAGGATGGCACCATTGAAGCTCTAAAAAACTATAGGGAGAAAAATACTTTATCTAAAAAACTAATTAAAGCTGCCAAAAAGGAAACAGAGAAGCACATTGCTAAGGAGAGTAAAACTAATCCCAAACTGTTCTTCAACTATATCAATAGTAAAAGAATAAAAACTGAAAATGTAGGCCCCTTAAAAAATAGTGAGGAAAGAATGGTTGTAGATGACGAGGAAAAAGCTAACATATTAAACACCTTCTTCTCCACGGTATTCACGGTGGAAAATGAAATGCTAGGTGAAATCCCAAGAAACAATGAAAACCCTATATTAAGGGTCACCAATCTAACCCAAGAAGAGGTGCGAAACCGGCTAAATAAGATTAAAATAGATAAATCTCCGGGTCCGGATGGCATACACCCACGAGTACTAAGAGAACTAAGTAATGTAATAGATAAACCATTATTTCTTATTTTTAGTGACTCTATAGCGACAGGGTCTGTTCCGCAGGACTGGCGCATAGCAAATGTGGTGCCAATATTCAAAAAGGGCTCTAAAAGTGAACCTGGAAATTATAGGCCAGTAAGTCTAACCTCTATTGTTGGTAAAATATTTGAAGGGTTTCTGAGGGATGTTATTCTGGATTATCTCAATGAGAATAACTGTTTAACTCCATATCAGCATGGGTTTATGAGAAATCGCTCCTGTCAAACCAATCTAATCAGTTTTTATGAAGAGGTAAGCTATAGACTGGACCACGGTGAGTCATTGGACGTGGTATATCTCGATTTTTCCAAAGCGTTTGATACCGTGCCGCACAAGAGGTTGGTACACAAAATGAGAATGCTTGGTCTGGGGGAAAATGTGTGTAAATGGGTTAGTAACTGGCTTAGTGATAGAAAGCAGAGGGTGGTTATAAATGGTATAGTCTCTAACTGGGTCGCTGTGACCAGTGGGGTACCGCAGGGGTCGGTATTGGGACCTGTTCTCTTCAACATATTCATTAATGATCTGGTAGAAGGTTTACACAGTAAAATATCGATATTTGCAGATGATACAAAACTATGTAAAGCAGTTAATACAAGAGAAGATAGTATTCTGCTACAGATGGATCTGGATAAGTTGGAAACTTGGGCTGAAAGGTGGCAGATGAGGTTTAACAATGATAAATGTAAGGTTATACACATGGGAAGAGGGAATCAATATCACCATTACACACTGAACGGGAAACCACTGGGTAAATCTGACAGGGAGAAGGACTTGGGGATCCTAGTTAATGATAAACTTACCTGGAGCAGCCAGTGCCAGGCAGCAGCTGCCAAGGCAAACAGGATCATGGGGTGCATTAAAAGAGGTCTGGATACACATGATGAGAGCATTATACTGCCTCTGTACAAATCCCTAGTTAGACCGCACATGGAGTACTGTGTCCAGTTTTGGGCACCGGTGCTCAGGAAGGATATAATGGAACTAGAGAGAGTACAAAGGAGGGCAACAAAATTAATAAAGGGGATGGGAGAACTACAATACCCAGATAGATTAGCGAAATTAGGATTATTTAGTCTAGAAAAAAGACGACTGAGGGGCGATCTAATAACCATGTATAAGTATATAAGGGGACAATACAAATATCTCGCTGAGGATCTGTTTATACCAAGGAAGGTGACGGGCACAAGGGGGCATTCTTTGCGTCTGGAGGAGAGAAGGTTTTTCCACCAACATAGAAGAGGATTCTTTACTGTTAGGGCAGTGAGAATCTGGAATTGCTTGCCTGAGGAGGTGGTGATGGCGAACTCAGTCGAGGGGTTCAAGAGAGGCCTGGATGTCTTCCTGGAGCAGAACAATATTGTATCATACAATTATTAGGTTCTGTAGAAGGACGTAGATCTGGGGATTTATTATGATGGAATATAGGCTGAACTGGATGGACAAATGTCTTTTTTCGGATTTACTAACTATGTTACTATGTTACTATGTATGTTAATCTGAGTCTCTAGGAGAACCTATGCAGTTGGGTGGCGCTTCTCGTTCTAAGGGCCCTGCAGTAGTACGGCGTAAGGGAGGTACATGTTTTTTTTGTGGCTGAAGGGGTCATTATGTGAATGTGTGTCCTTCTAGAAGACAACCGCCGGAAAACTATTGCACCCGGGTTGCGGGGAGGTTGGCAACTCGGGTGTACTAATTTCCTCTTTAGGTAAACCTCAATTTATCCTACCAGATGAGATTCGTCTTGGTGAAAGTAGGTTCAATATCTCTGCCTTTCTGGACTCTGGGGCAGGGTTTAATTTAATTGATGCTGGGTTTGTTCAGGCACATGGGCTTAAGACTCAAGAGTTGTCTAGACCCATACCTATAATTGCCATTGATTCTGCACCTTTGAGCCAGGGGACTTTCACTCAGATCGTCCGTGGGGTGAGCCTACAAATAGGGGCGTTGCACTCTGAGCCATTAGATTATTATGTGTTGGGGGGTTTGCTGTCGCCTGTAGTTCTCAGTTTCCGATGGCTCAAGTTACACAACCCGGTGTTAGACTGGCAGACTCGGGAGATTACTAGATGGAGTGAGTTTTGTCAGGAACATTGCCTGGGCATTCGGCTGGCCGGATTGAGTTCTCAGGTTTTGCCAGAGTTCATCTCAGATTTTGAGGATGTATTCTCTGAGGAGGGGAGTCGAGAGCTACCTCCACACCGTCCTTATGATTGCGCCATATGTCTCATTCCTGGTGCTAAACTGCCTAAGAGTAGGCTATACAACATCTCTGCCCCAGAGAGACAGGCCATGAAGGACTATATCACGGAGAGTCTGGCCAAGGGTCATATCAGACCCTCGTCATCACCCATTGCTGCCCGGTTCTTCTTTGTTAAGAAGGACTGGGGTTTACGCCCATGCTTAGACTTCAGTGAATTGATTCAAATTACGGTCCGGGATTATTTCCCGCTCCCTCTTATTCCGGACCTCTTTAATCAAATTGTGGGGGCTAAATGGTTCTCCAAATTAGATCTCAGGGGGGCATATAATCTCATTCGGATGAAGGAGGGGGATGAATGGAAGACGGCGTTCAATACTCCAGAGGGACATTACGAGAACTTGGTTATGCCTTTTGGGTTAAGTAATGCTCGTGCTGTGTTTCAACACTTTGTCAATGATATACTTAGTCACTTAATAGGTAGGTTTGTGGTGGTATATCTCGATGACATCTTAATTTATTCCCCTGACCTCGAGTCTCATCAGGATCATATTCGACAGGTCCTTCAGGTACTCAGGGACAACAAACTGTTTGCCAAACTGGAGAAATGCATGTTCGCGGTCAAAGAGATTCCGTTTCTGGGTTATTTCTTATCCTCCACAGGTTTTCGTATGGATCCGGCTAAGATCAGGGCGGTCTTGGAGTGGGATCGTCCTGAGGACCTTAAGGCTTTGCAGAGGTTTTTAGGTTTTGCTAATTTCTATCGCAAATTTATTAAAGACTTTTCAGGGCTAGCCAAACCATTGACAGACATGACCAAGAGAGGCACGGATTTCTCCGTATGGTCCAGTGCGGCCAGTAAAGCTTTTGAAACTTTGAAAAAGTGTTTTTCCACTGCACCCATACTAATACAGCCTGACATCACTCAGCCATTTGTGGTAGAGGTGGATGCCTCTGAGCTAGGGGTGAGAGCTGTATGGTCTCAGGGGATTTCTCTGAGTAAGTGGCGTCCGTGTGCATTTTTCTCGAGAAAATTATCTCCTACGGAGAAGAATTATGACATTGGTAACAGGGAGCTGTTGGCAATTAAATGGGCATTTGAGGAATGGCGTCATTTTTTGGAGGGAGCACTTCATCCTGTCATGGTGATCACAGATCACAAAAATCTGTTATATTTAGAATCTGCAAAGCATCTTACACCTAGGCAGGCAAGGTGGTCTCTGTTCTTCGCCAGGTTCAATTTCTACATTACATACCGGCCAGGAAACAAGAATGTCAAGGCTGATGCGTTATCCCGTTGTTTCCCGGGGGTGGGGATAATTGTGAACCAGGTCCAATACTGCAGAAGGGTGTAGTAGTCGTGCAATTAATTCTGATCTTGAGATAGAGGTGGTAGAGGCACAGGGGAACGCCTCAGCAGCCTGTACGTTAGGTAAACTTTTTGTTCCAGCTAATCTCCATCTCAGAGTCATAAATGAGCATCATGACTCGGTTTTGGCCGGACACCCTGGAAGTAAGGTTACCGCGGACCTACTCACTCGAGTTTTTGGTGGTCTGGGGTAAGACCTGATGTACAGGAATATGTCGCTGCCTGCAGTGTGTGTGCGCGTTCCAAGTCCTCTCGTTCTCGCCCGTCTGGGTCTCTCCAACCTTTGGAGATTCCCAATAGACCTTGGACTCATTTGTCAATAGATTTCATCACTGACTTACCGGTTTCGGAGGGTAATACAGTTATTTTAGTCGTAGTTGATTTAGCAAGATGTCTCATTTCATTGCGCTCCCCGCATTACCAAATGCTAAGACTCTGGCACAGGTCTTTATCAAGGAGGTTGTGAGACTGCATGGTATTCCTTCAGATATTGTTTCAGACTGTGGGGTACAGTATATTTCTAAGTTTTGGAGGGCTTTCTGCAGCTGGCTGGGGACTCATTTGTCGTTGTCTTCAGCTTTTCATCCCCAATCCAATGGTCAGACTGAACGCGTAAATCAAAATCTTGAGACTTATCTCAGGTGTTTCATCTCAGAGAATCAGGAAGACTGGGTTAAGTACTTACCGTTAGCAGAATTTGCTATAAACAATCGTACTCATGAGTCTACTGGTAAGTCCCCGTTTTTCGGGGCATATGGTTTTCATCCTCAATCTAGTTCATTTAATAGGAGGAATTCCTCGGGTGTTCCTGAAGAGGAGAGGTTTTCTTCATCCATCACGTCCGTATGGCAAGGGGTTCTTGATAAATTAAAGAGGATGAGTTCCAGGTCTAAGAATGCGGCTGATTGGAGACGTGTGGAAGGTCCGGACCTGTGTGTGGGTGAATAGGTTTGGTTGTCCTCGAAAAATATTAAGCTGAGAGTTCCCTCGTGGAAATTGGGCCCTAGGTTCATTGGCCCTCGTGAATTCCATTGCTTTTCGGCTGGCTTTGCGTCAGTCATTTAAGATCCATAATGTTTTTCATCGCTCCTTACTCAAAAAGGTTGTGGCGTCATCCAATCAGTCCCCTTCACCTCCATCTCCGGTCCTTGTTGATGGAAATCTCGAGTTCCAGATTTCCAGGGTTATGGATTCTCATTTAGTTTGTCGGTTCCTACAATATCTGGTGCACTGGAGAGGGTACGGTCCTGAGGAGAGGACATGGGTACCTGCTGCCGATGTCCATGCAGTTAGGTTGGTTTGGGCATTTCATACAGCTCATCCTGAGAAACCTGGTCCTGAGGTTCCGGAGGTCCCTCGTAGAAGGGGGGGTACTGTCAGGGGGCTACCACGACAGAGAGGTTCCAGAGAACCGCATTGCACAGCCAGTAGCATACCACCAATGGCGCAGGCCATGCAGCCACTGTGGAGCCCGTGAGCTGGTGGGGCCAGATGCCAATGTTGTCACCGGGCCCCCTGCCCGTAATTGTACATTCAACTGTATAGGCATCCTGGATGCCGATACAATTGAAAACAATGATGAAAGGCTGCCTCCATCATTCCTCCTAGATGTCTGAAATCTCGGACATCCCAGAGCAGCGGGTGCGTCTGCTGTGGCGAGAAGTGATGACAACACTTTAGAGCGCTCACTGCTGAGACCAGAGCAACAGGAGAATGAAGAGGAGAGGTGACTTTTGTATTTATTTTTCAATGAGTAAGTATATTGTGGTGGCCATAAAACTGTATGGAGGACTATGAGTAGTGTGTTGTACTGTATGAAGAACTACGGGAAGTGCATTATAATGTATGGAGAACTTTGGGGAGTGTATTATACTATATGGAGGACTATGGGATATGCATTTCACTATATAAAGGACTATGGGATGTACGTCATACTATATGGAGGACTATTGTCACGGGGCTACCGCTACAGAGAGGTTCCAGAGAAATGCAGCGCTCTGGGCCTCGTTCACACACAGTGAACAGAAGCTCTTCACCTATATTCTGACCTGGCTGCTTTGTGCCAGCAGCGCAGGAGCTAACCTTATTGCTGAGTTGTTGAGAGCTGGGTCTCTCAGCTGAAGTGGATTTTGTAATCTGATACTCTATATAGACCCAGTCCTGACTTCAGCTATTGTCAGTGATCAGTTCTACTGCCTGGCTTGGAGGTTGAAGGAGCTTAGTATTGGAGTTGGGGGTTTATTTACAGAGATTGGTGTCTGCTGTTTTGGTTGCATGCTAAACCTGTTTTCCTTCCTAGTTTATTCCTTCTCTTCCCTTCTCTGTGTTTCCTCTGTGGTTGTGTGAGCATTTGGTGAGTTTGAGACTTGTAGTTACCTTGTCTGTATACCCTGTTATTTGTTGTATTGTTACACTGGTGCAGCCCACCTCCCTTGGGGGGAGAGTGGGCCACTGATAGGGACTGCACAGGAGACAGGGATACGCTGGCAGCTCAGGTCTCCTAACCATCATAGGTACCCCTGAGATAAGGGAAAGCCAGGGCCCCATTATAGTGGCAGGGACAGTTGCGGGTCCCAGTACGCCATCCTGCCCCTTTATCGCCGTTAACGGCATGACAACTATGGGGCACATTATATTATATGGAGGATTATAAGGCACAGTATACTATATGGAGTACTATGGGGTAGATTGTACTATATGGATGACTATGGGGTGCATTATACTATATGGAGGATTATGGGGTGGATTATACTGTATAGAGGACTATGGGAGTGCATTACTGTATATGTAGAACTATATGGTGTGGATTATACTATATGATGGACAATGGAGGGTGCATTATACTATATGGATGACTATGGTGAGTGTATAATACTATATGGAGGACTATGGGGAGTGCACTACTCTATAGGGAGGACTATGGGGTGCATTATATTATGAGGGCTATAGGATGAACAAAACTGTATAGAGGACTATGAGATGCATTATACTATAATGAAGATTATGGGGTGGACAAAATTGTATGCAGGATTATGGGGTGCATTATATTATATGGAGAACATTATACCATATGTAGGACTATGGGGTGCATTATACCATATGGAGGACTATGAGGTGTGCATTATACTATATGGAGTACTATGGCAGTGCATTCAGTATATGGAGGACTATGGTTGTGCATTATATGAGGGATGTAGGGCAGAGGACAATATGAGGGATGATGGGGAGAGGGGAAAATATGAGGGAAGTGGGGGAGATTATGGAGCGCCCCGTCAGGTCAAGGGGGTACTCGGTACTGGGTCCTTCAGTCCCTCGGTGTTCCGGCTACCGAGATCCTGCGCCTCAGAAGGAGGCAGCCTGTATAGGGCTGTCTCCCTCCTGGTATCCACTCCTTTGCTACGACTTCTTCAACCTCTCTATAATGCAGTTCTCTTTCAGTGTCTCTTTCTAGAAGCTGCAGCTCTCAGGGCATGCACAGCTCCTTGTCCTTCTGTCTCAATCTCTGACAGGATCCCACCTGTTATGAAAGGTAATTCAGTACCACAATGGACATAGAGGTCAGCGCACATACAGTGACCTGGCAATAACCCAAAAAACAAGAACGAGCTCTGAGACGTGGGAACTCTGTTGACCGCAATCCCTAATCCTCTCCAACCACACTAAAGGCAGCCGTGGATTGCGCCTAACACTGCCTATGCAACTCGGCACGGCCTGAGAAACTAGCTAGCCTGAAGATAGAAAATAAGCCTACCTTGCCTCAGAGAAATACCCCAAAGGAAAAGGCAGCCCCCACATATAATGACTGTGAGTTAAGATGAAAAGACAAACGTAGAGATGAAATAGATTTAGCAAAGTGAGGCCCAACTTTCTGAACAGAGCGAGGATAGGAAAGGTAACTTTGCGGTCAACACAAAACCCTACAAAAACCACGCAAAGGGGGCAAAAAGACCCTCCGTACCGAACTAACGGCACGGAGGTACACCCTCTGCATCCCAGAGCTTCCAGCAAGCAGTAAAAAACAAATTGACAAGCTGGACAGAAAAAAACAGCAAACAAATAGCAAAGAGGAATTTAGCTATGCAGAGCAGCAGGCCACAGGAACGATCCAGGAGGAAAAAGGTCCAATACTAGAACATTGACTGGCGGCCAGGATCAAAGCACTAGGTGGAGTTAAATAGAGAAGCACCTAACGACTTCACCACATCACCTGAGGAAGGAAACTCAGAAGCCGCAGTACCACTTTCCTCCACCAACGGAAGCTCACAGAGAGAACCAGTCGAAGTACCACTTGTGACCACAGGAGGGAGCTCTGCCACAGAATTCACAACAGTACCCCCCCTTGAGGAGGGGTCACTGAACCCTCACCAGAGCTCCCAGGACGACCAGGATGAGCCATATGAAAGGCACGAACAAGATCGGGAGCATGGACATCAGAGGCAAAGACCCAGGAATTATCTTCCTGAGCATAACCCTTCCACTTAACCAGATACTGGAGTTTCCGCCTTGAAACACGAGAATCCAAAATCTTCTCCACAATATACTCCAACTCCCCCTCCACCAAAACCGGGGCAGGAGGATCAACAGATGGAACCAAAGGTGCCACGTATCTCCGCAACAATGACCTATGGAATACGTTATGTATGGAAAATGAATCTGGAAGGGTCAGACGAAAAGACACAGGATTAAGAACCTCAGAAATCCTATACGGACCAATAAAACTAGGTTTAAACTTAGGAGAGGAAACCTTCATAGGAATATGACGAGAAGATAACCAAACCAAGTCCCCAACCCGAAGTCGGGGACCCACAGCGTCTGCGATTAGCGAAACGTTGAGCCTTCTCCTGGGACAAAGTCAAATTGTCCACTACATGAGTCCAAATCTGCTGCAACCTGTCCACCACAGTATCCACACCAGGACAGTCCGAAGACTCAACCTGCCCTGAAGAGAAACGAGGATGGAACCCAGAGTTGCAGAAAAACGGTGAAACCAAGGTAGCCGAGCTGGCCCGATTATTAAGGGCGAACTCGGCCAAAGGCAAAAAGGACACCCAGTCATCCTGATCAGCAGAAACAAAGCATCTCAGATATGCTTCCAAGGTCTGATTGGTTCGTTCGGTCTGGCTATTAGTCTGAGGATGGAAAGCCGAGGAAAAAGACAAGTCAATGCCCATCCTTCACATAACTCCGCATAGCGGCGTGCTCAGGCACAGATAAATTAAACAGTCGACCTTTTGGGAATTTACTACCAGGAATCAAATTGATAGCACAATCACAATCCCTATGCGGAGGTAGGGTATCGGACTTGGGCTCATCAAATAAATCCCGGTAATCAGACAAGAACTCAGGAACCTCAGAAGGGGTGGATGACGAAATAGTCAGAAATGGGACATCACCATGTACCCCCTGACAACCCCAGCTGGACACAGACATGGATTTCCAATCTAAAACTGGATTATGGACTTGTAGCCATGGCAACCCCAACACGACCACATCATGCAGATTATGCAACACCAGAAAGCGAATAACCTCCTGATGTGCAGGAGCCATGCACATGGTCAGCTGGGTCCAGTACTGAGGCTTATTCTTGGCCAAAGGCGTAGCATCAATTCCTCTTAATGGAATAGGACACTGCAAGGGCTCCAAGAAAAACCCACAACGCCTAGCATACTCCAAGTTCATCAAATTCAGAGCAGCGCCTGAGTCCACAAATGCCATGACAGAATACGATGACAAAGAGCAGATCAAGGTAACAGACAGAAGAAATTTGGACTGTACCGTACCAATGGTGGCAGACCTAGCGAACCGCTTAGTGCGCTTAGGACAATCAGAGATAGCATGAGTGGAATCACCACAGTAGAAACACAGCCCATTCAGACGTCTGTGTTCTTGCCGTTCAACTCTGGTCAAAGTCCTATCGCATTGCATAGGCTCAGGTTTAAGCTCAGGTAATACCGCCAAATGGTGCACAGATTTACGCTCGCGCAAGCGTCGACCGATCTGAATGGCCAAAGACATAGACTCATTCAGACCAGCAGGCATAGGAAATCCCACCATGACATCCTTAAGGGCTTCAGAGAGACCTTTTCTGAAAATAGCTGCAAGCGCACCTTCATTCCACTGAGTGAGTACGGACCACTTTCTAAATTTCTGACAATATACCTCTATTTCATCCTGACCCTGACACAGAGCCAGCAAATTCTTCTCTGCCTGATCCACAGAATTAGGCTCATCGTACAGCAATCCGAGCGCCAGGAAAAATGCATCGATATTACTTAATGCAGGATCCCCTGGCGCAAGGGAAAATGCCCAGTCCTGAGGATCGCCACGCAAAAAAGAAATAACGATCCTAACTTGTTGAACTGGGTCACCAGAGGAGCGAGGTTTCAAAGCCAGAAATAGTTTACAATTATTTTTGAAACTCAGAAATTTAGTTCTATCTCCAAAAAACAAATCAGGAATAGGGATTCTCGGTTCTAACATAGAATTCTGAACCACAAAGTCTTGAATACTTTGTACTCTTGCCGTGAGCTGATCCAAACATGAAGACAGACCTTTAATGTCCATTGCTACACCTGTGTCCTGAACCACCCAAATGTCTAGGGGGAAAAAAAAGTCAAAACACAGTGCAAAGAAAAAAAAATGGTCTCAGAACTTCTTTTTTCCCTCTATTGAGAATCATTAGTACTTCAGGCCGCCAGTACTGTTATGAAAGGTAATTCAGTACCACAATGGACATAGAGGTCAGCGCACATACAGTGACCTGGCAATAACCCAAAAAACAAGAACGAGCTCTGAGACGTGGGAACTCTGTTGACCGCAATCCCTAATCCTCTCCAACCACACTAAAGGCAGCCGTGGATTGCGCCTAACACTGCCTATGCAACTCGGCACGGCCTGAGAAACTAGCTAGCCTGAAGATAGAAAATAAGCCTACCTTGCCTCAGAGAAATACCCCAAAGGAAAAGGCAGCCCCCACATATAATGACTGTGAGTTAAGATGAAAAGACAAACGTAGAGATGAAATAGATTTAGCAAAGTGAGGCCCAACTTTCTGAACAGAGCGAGGATAGGAAAGGTAACTTTGCGGTCAACACAAAACCCTACAAAAACCACGCAAAGGGGGCAAAAATACCCTCCGTACCGAACTAACGGCACGGAGGTACACCCTCTGCGTCCCAGAGCTTCCAGCAAGCAGTAAAAAACAAATTGACAAGCTGGACAGAAAAAAACAGCAAACAAATAGCAAAGAGGAACTTAGCTATGCAGAGCAGCAGGCCACAGGAACGATCCAGGAGGAAAAAGGTCCAATACTAGAACATTGGCTGGCGGCCAGGATCAAAGCACTAGGTGGAGTTAAATAGAGAAGCACCTAACGACTTCACCACATCACCTGAGGAAGGAAACTCAGAAGCCGCAGTACCACTTTCCTCCACCAACGGAAGCTCACAGAGAGAAGCAGTCGAAGTACCACTTGTGACCACAGGAGGGAGCTCTGCCACAGAATTCACAACACCCACCCCTGTCAGGGACCAACTACCTGAGCGAGGCTCAGCCAGCAACTAATTAACTTCCTCCCCAGGCATCCAGTTTTACCTAAGTGTGAGGAATGCCCTAATAAATAGGAGCAGAGCTCTCCCTGGTGCCCTGGAGTGCGATATGTGTTGCATGTGTGTGATATCTGGATTCAGTTGTCCTTCCTTGCCTTCAAACGTAACATCATTCCCCCCAGAGGAAAATGACATTACTGCAACGACCAGGACCCTGGGGTGCTGCAATTACAATATCAGGGATGTGGGAGAGAGGACAGTATGAGGGATGTGGGGTAGATGACAGTATGAGGGATGTGGTTGAGAAGACAGTGTGAGGGATGTGAGGGAGAGGACAGTTTCAGGGATGTGGGGGAGAAGACAGTGTGAGGGTGTAGGGGAGAGGACAGTGTCAGGGATATGGGGGAGAGGACAGTGTGAGGGATGTGGGGGAGAGGACAGTGTGAGGGATGTGAGGGAGAGGACAGTGTGAGGGATGTGGGGGAGAGGACAGTGTGAGGGATGTGAGGGAGAGGACAGTATGAGGGATGTGGGGGAGAAGACAGTGTGAGGGATGTGAGGGAGAGGACAGTATGAGGGATGTGGGGGAGAAGACAGTGTGAGGGATGTGGGGGAGAGGACAGTGTGAGGGATGTGAGGGAGAGGACAGTGTGAGGGATGTGAGGGAGAGGACAGTATGAGGGATGTGGGGGAGAAGACAGTGTGAGGGATGTGGGGGAGAAGATCGTGTGAGGGATGTGGGGGAGAAGACCGTGTGAGGGATGTGGGGGAGAGAAAAGTATGAGGGATGTGGGAGAGAGGACAGTGAGGGATGTGGGGGAGAAGACAGTATGAGGGATGTGGGGGAGAAGACAGTATGAGGGATGTGGGGGAGAAGACCGTGTGAGGGATGTAAGGGAGAGGACAGTATGAGGGATGTGGGGGAGCGGACAGTGTGAGGGATGTGGGGGAGAAGACAGTGTGAGGGATGTGGGGGAGAGGACAGTGTGAGGGTGTAGGGGAGAGGACAGTGTCAGGGATATGGGGGAGAGGACAGTGTGAGGGATGTGGGGGAGAGGACAGTGTGAGGGATGTGAGGGAGAGGACAGTGTGGGGGAGAGGACAGTGTGAGGGATGTGAGGGAGAGGACAGTATGAGGGATGTGGGGGAGAAGACAGTATGAGGGATGTGGGGGAGAAGACAGTATGAGGGATGTGGGGGAGAAGACAGTGTGAGGGATGTGGGGGAGAGGACAGTGTGAGGGATGTGAGGGAGAGGACAGTGTGAGGGATGTGAGGGAGAGGACAGTATGAGGGATGTGGGGGAGAAGATCGTGTGAGGGATGTGGGGGAGAAGATCGTGTGAGGGATGTGGGGGAGAAGACCGTGTGAGGAATGTGGGGGAGAGAAAAGTATGAGGGATGTGGGGGAGAGGACAGTGAGGGATGTGGGGGAGAAGACAGTATGAGGGATGTGGGGGAGAAGACCGTGTGAGGGATGTAAGGGAGAGGACAGTATGAGGGATGTGGGGGAGCGGACAGTGTGAGGGATGTGGGGGAGAAGACAGTGTGAGGGATGTGGGGGAGAGGACAGTGTGAGGGATGTGGGGGAGAGGACAGTATGAGGGATGTGGGGGAGCAGACAATATGAGGGATGTGGGTTAGAGGAAAATATAAGTAATGTGGGGAAGAGTCCAGAGTGAGCACAAAGGAGGACAACAAAATTAATAAAGGGGATGGGGGAACTACAATACCCAGAGAGATAAGCAAAATTAGGATTTTTTAGCCTAGAAAAAGATGACTGAGGGGCGATCTAATAACCATGTATAAGTATATAAGGGGACAATACAAATATCTCGCTGAGGATCTGTTTATACCAAGGAAGGTGACGGGCACAAGGGGGCATTCTTTGCGTCTGGAGGATAGAAGGTTTTTCCACCAACATAGAAGAGGATTCTTTACTGTTAGGGCAGTGAGAATCTGGAATTGCTTGCCTGAGGGGGTGGTGATGGCGAACTCAGTCGAGGGGTTCAAGAGAGGCCTGGATGTCTTCCTGGAGCAGAACAATATTGTATCATACAATTATTAGGTTCTGTAGAAGGACGTAGATCTGGGGATTTATTATGATGGAATATAGGCTGAACTGGATGGACAAATGTCTTTTTTCGGCCCTACTAACTATGTTACTATGTTACTATGACAGTATGGGGGATGTGGGGAAGAAAACAGTATGAGGAATATTGGGGAGAGAACAATATGAAGGATGTGGGGCAGGACAATACGAGGAGTGTAGGAAGAAGACAGTATGAGGGATGTGTGGGATAGGACAGTGTGAGAGATGGGTGGCAGAGGAAAATATGAGGGAATTGTGGCAGAAGACAGTATAAGGAAGGAGGGGAGAGGACAATATGAGGGTTGTGGGAAAAAGGACAATATGAGGGATGTGGGGGAGAGGGCTATATTAAGGATGTGGGGGAGAGGACAATATGAGGGATGTGGGGGGGAGGACAATATGAGGGATGTGGGGAAGAGGACAATATGAGGGATGTGTAAGGGAGATGATGGTATGAGAGATGTAGGGAAGAAGACAGTGTGAGGGATATGTAAGAGAGAACAATATGAAGGATGTGGGGGAGGACAATATAAGGAATGTGAGGAAGAATACTGTATTAGTGAAGTGGGGTAGAGGAAAATATGAGGGAAATGGGGCAGAATACAATATAAGGGATGAGGGGGAGAGGACAATATGAGGGATGTGAGAAAGAAGACAATATGAGGGATGTGAGTGAGAGGACAGGGTGAGGTATGTGGGGAAGAGGACAATATGAGGGATGTGGGGGAGAGGATAAGAAGAGAGATGTGGGAAAGAGGACAATATGAGGGATGTAACATAGTAACATAGTTATTAAGGTTGAAGGAAGACTTTAAGTTTATCTAGTTCAACCCATAGCCTAACCTAACATGCCCTAACATGTGGGGGAGAGGACAATGAGGGCAAAATATACAACCTTTCTAATTGGAAGTATCTGTTATTATTATTATTACTATACATATTACATATTGGGATAGGATCTTGGAGGTGGGGTGCATTATACTATATGGACGACTATGATGTGAATTATACTATATGGGGGGCATTATACTGCATTGAGAACTATGAAGTTGCACCATACTATATGAAGGACTATTGGTGGTGCATTAAACTATCTACAGGCCTCTGGGTGGTGCATTAAACTATATGGAGGACTATGGGGTTGCATTCGACAATATGGAGGACTATGAGGTACAATATACTATTTGAAGAACTAGGGTGCATTATACTGTATGAAGTACTATGGGAGGTGCATTGTACTATATGGAGTACAAAAGAAGGGAGTGCATTATACAATATGGAGTACTATGGGGATGCATTATACTATATGGAGGACTCTAGGAGTACATTATGCTATATGGAGGAGAGCGGTGTCTGCAGGAATAGTTGTGAATGTAGGGTGAGTTGTGTTTCCAGGGAGAGTCATGTCTGCAGCGAGAGCCGTGTCTCCAGCAAGAGGCGTGTCTGCAGTGAGAGCAGTTTCTGCAGCGAGAGCGGTGTCTGCAGCGAGAGCGATGTCTCCAGCAAGAGGCGTGTCTGCAGTGAGAGCGGTGTCTGCAGGGAGAGCGGTGTCTGCAGGGAGAGCGGTGTCTGCAGTGAGAGCGATGTCTGCAGGGAGAGCGGTGTCTGCAGGGAGAGCGGTGTCTGCAGTGAGAGCGATGTCTGCAGGGAGAGCGGTGTCTGCAGGGAGAGCGGTGTCTGCAGTGAGAGCGATGTCTGCAGTGAGAGCGGTGTCTGCAGTGAGAGCGATGTCTGCAGGGAGAGCGGTGTCTGCAGGGGGAGCGGTGTCTGCAGGGAGAGCGGTGTCTGCAGGGAGAGCAGTGTCTGCAGGGAGAGCAGTGTCTGCAGGGAGAGCGATGTCTGCAGGGAGAGCGGTGTCTGCAGGGAGAGCGGTGTCTGCAGTGAGAGCGGTGTCTGCAGGGGGAGCGGTGTCTGCAGGGGGAGCGGTGTCTGCAGGGGGAGCGGTGTCTGCAGGGAGAGCGGTGTCTGCAGTGAGAGCGGTGTCTGCAGTGAGAGCGGTGTCTGCAGGGAGAGCGGTGTCTGCAGGGGGAGCGGTGTCTGCAGGGAGAGCGGTGTCTGCAGGGAGAGCGGTGTCTGCAGGGAGAGCGGTGTCTGCAGGGAGAGCGGTGTCTGCAGTGAGAGCGATGTCTGCAGGGAGAGCGGTGTCTGCAGGGAGAGCGGTGTCTGCAGTGAGAGCGGTGTCTGCAGGGAGAGCGGTGTCTGCAGGGAGAGCGGTGTCTGCAGGGGGAGCGGTGTCTGCAGGGGGAGCGGTGTCTGCAGGGAGAGCGGTGTCTGCAGTGAGAGCCGTGTCTGCAGGGAGAGCGGTGTCTGCAGTGAGAGCCGTGTCTGCAGGGAGAGCCGTGTCTGCAGTGAGAGCCGTATATGCAGTGAGAGCGATGTCTGCAGGGAGAGCGGTGTCTGCAGGGAGAGCGGTGTCTGCAGGGAGAGCGATGTCTGCAGTGAGAGCGATGTCTGCAGGGAGAGCGGTGTCTGCAGGGAGAGCGGTGTCTGCAGTGAGAGCGGTGTCTGCAGGGGGAGCGGTGTCTGCAGGGGGAGCGGTGTCTGCAGGGGGAGCGGTGTCTGCAGTGAGAGCAATGTCTGCAGGGAGAGCGATGTCTGCAGGGAGAGCGATGTCTGCAGGGAGAGCGGTGTCTGCAGGGAGAGCGGTGTCTGCAGTGAGAGCGGTGTCTGCAGGGGGAGCGGTGTCTGCAGGGGGAGCGGTGTCTGCAGTGAGAGCAATGTCTGCAGGGAGAGCGATGTCTGCAGGGAGAGCGGTGTCTGCAGGGAGAGCGGTGTCTGCAGGGAGAGCGGTGTCTGCAGGGAGAGCGGTGTCTGCAGGGAGAGCGGTGTCTGCAGGGAGAGCGATGTCTGGAGGGGGTGATTAGAAGACAGACACGTGAGTGCTGTGCAGAGACACCAGAGCAGAGGAGACAGCAGAGTGCTGTGCAGAGATCCAACCACCAAATCTTTCCTACATGAACAAGAAAATAGAAATAGGAGGTAAAATGGCAAGGTGCTTGAAAAAACAAGCAACATACAAACAATATACTTGTTCTTGAAACTCCTCTCCGTTTTCAAGCATGGAAGGATTTTTAACTTTATTGTTTACTGTTAGTTGCCTTGGTTTCCGGCCTCTGCTGCAGTCAGTGGTGGCGGTCACCTAGGCAAGGAACACGCACGTGCAGCTTTTGTTTCTATAGATCTTGTGAGTGCAGTTCTGAGCTGATCTGATCATCAAGCCGGATCCATTATCTGTTACCATCGCCTCCGCCTGCAAAGCTGACAACCTCTGAGAGCTATAATGGTGGCAACAGTAATTATAACCCAGCTTTTCTGTACTTGTGATGTATATCACCTTTACGGTAAACAAAATTATCATTTTGGTTCCCTGAAAAGTCCACAGATGACCTCTGTGACAGCTGAACTCGTCCTGCTATACCAGACTGAACGGACATAAATCTGTATAGCTAGCGGTGTGGGAAAGCTGAGTGACACCTCCTAGGTGTCTGGGAAAGCTGGGTGACACCTCCTAGTTCCCTGGGAAAGCTGGGTGACACCTCCTAGGTGTTTAAAGGGAACCTGTCACCCCCAGATGACGTCCTCTTCTGGTCTTCACGTTGCGGCTTCGGCGCAGGTGTCATTCCTGTTCAGGGCAGAGCAAAGTACTGCAGTGCGCAGGCGCTGGGCCTCTCTGACCTTTCCCGACGCCTGTGCAGCGCCCCAGAGACCTGGTCGTTGCAGTATGGCACTCTGCCACTAATGGGAGTGATGGTACGTCTGATGGAACTAAGGAGTTCTCCTGACCAGGTATCACCAGAACACATTACACTTCACACTCCGGCCACTAGGGGGAGAAAACGGCTTTATTTATTGGGCCACTCCTCACACTGGTAAAACTAGGGGTTGGGGAGGAAGTTAGTCAGAAGCTGACTGGGTTGGATTCAGGCAATATCCCGTGGCAGGGGGTGTTGCAGGGAGAAGACACAGGGGGGTCCCTGTCAGGCGTGGGAACCTGGCAGGTGCCTAGCGAACAGAACGTAACGGAACCGCGCCTGCACTACCTTGCGGCGGTATCCTTAGAAAGAGACACGAAGGGAAGTATGTTGTGGAACAGTGTAAACTAGATCAAGCACAAAGGAGAGCCAGTAGGAGTCGTGCCATGAGACCGAGGCAACATCTTACTGAGGCGCGTAGCCCGGTGGCCAGAACACCTCTACATCTCTACCCCCGGCAGCCGAGACCCCAAAGATTCTCGCGGGGCTGGCCGGCGGGCGCACTGCGCATGCACCCGCCATTTTGAAGATGGCGGCGCCCACCGGGAGACACGAGGAGCATCGGGGGAGATAGGTGAGTATTGGGGGGCTACCTGGAACCCCTTTTCTCTGTCCTCCGATGTGCGATCACATCGGAGGACAGAGAAATTAAAAAGAGATTGCGTTTTTTTTTTTTTTGCGATCGCCGGTAAACGGTTAATTACCGGCGAACGCAAATGCGGGGTGGGTTAAAAACCCCCCGAATCATGTTCTCTGGGGTCTCGGCTACCCCCGGCAGCCGAGACCCCGGAGAAAATCCGACTCTGGGGGGCGCACTTCACTTTTTCCACAGCGCCATTAATTAACGGCGCTGTGGTTTAAGTACCCTTAGCGGCCGCCGTTAAAAGGCGTATCGGCAGTCGCTAAGGGGTTAAACCCGACCAGGGTTATTTCTTAAAGGGGTCCCTTTGTTTACCCGGGATCCCTATTGGTTAAAGTTCTTTTTCTACTTTTGCACAGAGTTATCATTGTTCCAAAGACTGCCGGATCATGGACGGTGAATGATTCGAAACTGTTTTTGTATATAGTTTGCACCTTCTTAAAGGTGCTCCCTACTCGTTTTACAAGCGAAAGAAGACTTTGCGAAGATAATGCTTCTGGACATGACGCAGAAGGTCTTGCTTTCAGTGGACTTGCAGACAGAGAGAGAATCTGCACTACCTCCTAGAGACTTGGGTCCCTCTTAAAGGGAATGTTTACATGATTGCTTTAATAAAAGTTGAAACGTTAATAATGTTGAAATTTAGAAGGTTTGATAATGTTGATAGAAACTGAGGACAGGAAAGCTTGAAAGTGAACCCATAGGGGTTAGAGAGAGAGTCCTCCTGAGAACTGCAGAAAGATGGTCGGCACAATGACAGTAGGCCCAGCCAAGGAGCTAGGCGGTCCTGCATTGGGGAAGCTAGAACGGAAAGAAAAGTTGAGTTATTCATATAGTATTTTATAGTAAGCCTTTAGTGGGTTCAGCGTATACGCCCTTAAAGGAAAAGTTAACTTATTGTTCGGATTTTGCACTTGGTAGAATACCCGGCTGGGTACTGAGAGTTATTTATCGTCAGAATGTTATTTAAAAATATTTAACCTTGTTTTTGTACGTAACGTTCAAGTGTTCTCACCTCCCATAAAGGGAAGCATTGCTCTATTTACTTGTTTTAGCATTTCAAAATTTTGTATGTCTTTTGCTGCAATGTATTGTTGTTCTTCTTCCCAGTCCAGGAGTACTGGATTTAACCGGGGGGGAATGCAGCGCCCCAGAGACCTGGTCGTTGCAGTGTGACGCTCTGCCACTAAGGGGAGTGATGGTACGTCTGATGGCACTAAAGGAGTTCTCCTGACCAGGTATCACCAGAACACATTACACTTCACACTCTGGCCACTAGGGGGAGAAAACGGCTTTATTTATTTGGCCACTCCTCACACTGGTAAAACTAGGGGTTGGGGAGGAAGTTAGTCAGAAGCTGACTGGGTTGGATTCAGGCAACATCCCGTGGCAGGGGGTGTTGCAGGGAGAAGACACAGGGGGGTCCCTGTCAGGCGTGGGAACCTGGCAGGTGCCTAGCGAACAGAACAGAACGTAACGGAACCGCGCCTGCACTACCTTGCGGCGGTATCCTAAGAAAGAGACACGAAGGGAAGGATATTGTGGAACAGTGTAAACGAGATCAAGCACAAAGGAGAACCAGTAGGAGTCGTGCCGTGAGACCGAGGCAACATCCTACTGAGGCGCGTAGCCGGTGGCCGGAACACCGCGGGAGTAACTGACTCTAGGCCTTACTTCGAACTCCGCAGGACAGTTAATTATAGGTTGGCTGTCTACCTTAAATTTCCTAAGAAGACATAGGGGGCAACACGTGGAGAGGGGCGTCTCTAGGGTCCCGGAAGACCTCCAGGCCTTCCCGTCATACGGGTGCGTCCTAGCCAAAACATACTGGGGGACGAGAAACTAGCAACATCTGGAACTAAAGAGAGAGAGAGCTGTAGAGAACGACGAACGAGAACAGCAGTTGTGAGGACTATTCCGAATGCTCAGCAGGGTAGAACTACAACACACAGGCGCTAGTGGTAGGCAACGATTTCCATCTGCGAAGGAAACTCTGGAAGTGCCCATCAGACCGGCCGGTCTCAGAGAGCCCTGTTAAACGTGCTCTGGATTGATGATCCTGAAGTCTGCAGTAAAGAGGTAAAGAGACTGCAACCTTGTGTCCTCGTTATTGACTGCACCCTACACCATCACCATCCACCTTACTGGGAAGCCCTGGGGACATACTTCACCTGTGGGAAGGTATACCATCCAGCTGCCATTCCATCACCCCAGCGGACCCCACAGCAGCGTCGGTCACCCTGACCGAACACCACAGGTGGTGTCACGAACCCCTGACAGACTGCACCACCTTTATTGGACGCCCCTTAGCAGGGTCGCGGACCGGGTCTAGCCACCGTGACAGCCTCAGAACCGAACCAGAGAGGCCCAGTACCGAGAACTCGTGGCCCTGTGTCTGGGGGCGCCCCACCTGCGCCGGAACCGCAGTGTGAAGACAAGAAGAGGACATCATTGAAAGAAGATGGGAGGCCCTAGACCGGACCGCGACGCCCATCGTACCCAAACAGAAACGGGACCGCCCCTGGGTGAGTATAATCTAACCTTTTTCTCATCTTTCAGGATACATCAGGGGCTTATCTACAGCATTCCAGAATGTTGTAGACAAGCCCCTGATGCTGGTGGGCTTAGCTCATCTTCCATTTTGGGGGTGACAGGTTCCCTGTAAGAAAGTTGTTCGATGATCATTCTTTATTGCTAGACATTTCTTTTGCCACCCAGCTTTTCCTAAGCCTGATCTAAATCACAAGCATCTACACAGAATTAGTAATATTGATACTTTAATCAGAGCACTACATGAAAACAGTGACAGGTGTGGCACTGTTATGAGAGAAATTTAAAGGGGTCATTCACTAATATCATATTGATATCCTAAGTATACATTGTCAATATCTGATCACTGGGTGTCAGTCACCCCGCACTCCTAACCAGCTGTTGTCAGCTCCACCCGTATGAAAACAGTATATGTGTTACCCACCTGTCCTGGCTCTAGTGCCAGACCCTGCTCCCATCTTCTTGGGCCAACTCTCTTTGCAGTAATTTTTGAAGAAACCCAGGAAGTTCTTTTGACATCATCACCCAATGCATTTTAAGGACGACTCAGACGGCTATGTGCCGTCTGAGCATTCGGCAAACTTTATATTCAGTTACCATGTGTATTCCAGAAGTTTTGCTCAGCCGGCTAATCATCTGTTTACTCAACTCCTGCTTGTTTTTCTTCTATCCACAATTACCTCCTTCCTCAAATCTGCAGTTATCCATTTTTTCTGCTGTAAGCACGACTAAAGGCCCCTTCACATTAAGCGACGCTGCAGCGATACCGACAACGATCCGGATCGCTGCAGCGTCGCTGTTTGGTCGCTGGAGATCTGTCACACAGACAGCTCTCCAGCGACCAACGATCCCGAAGTCCCCGGGTAACCAGGGTAAACATTGGGTTACTAAGCGCAGGGCTGCGCTTAGTAACCCGATGTTTACCCTGGTTACCAGCGTAAAAGTAAAAAAAAACAACCACTACATACTTACCTACCGCTGTCTGTCCCCGGCGCTCTGCTTCTCTGCACTCCTCCTGTACTGGCTGTGAGCACAGCGGCCGGAATGCAGAGCGGTGACGTCACCGCTCTGCTTTCCGGCTGACCGACGCTCACAGCCAGTGCAGGAGGAGTGCAGAGCACAGCGCCGGGGACAGACAGCGGTAGGTAAGTATGTAGTGTTTGTTTTTTTAACGTTTACGCTGGTAACCAGGGTAAACATCGGGTTACTAAGCGCGGCCCTGCGCAGTTACCCGATGTTTACCCTGGTTACCAGTGAAGACATCGCTGAATCGGCGTCACACACGCCGATCCAGCGATGTCCACGGGAGATCCAGTGACGAAATAAAGTTCTGGACTTTGTTCAGCGACCAACGATCTCCCAGCAGGGGCCTGATCGTTGGTCGCTGTCACACATAACGATTTCCTTAACGATATCGTTGCTACGTCACAAAAAGCAACGATATCGTCAACGATATCATTATGTGTGAAGGTACCTTAACACTTCTTGGCAAATATTGGTGCTGCTCACACTATTGTGCTGCTTCAACAATTTGGAATCTTTTCTGCAAGCAAGTATCCAGTTTGCTTGGTCATCACTACTGAGTGCAGTTAACTAGTCGTTTACTGATTGCATACGTCTTGTCTTTGCAAATTCACCATCAGTGTGCTGATAGCATACAACTCTGCTTTTAACAATTTGATTGCTGCAACTCTCTCACAGACTATACATCCACAGTTTCTGTGTCCTGCCTGCTGTGCCCGTGTTGTTCACCCTGACCTAGAGCTTAGAAATTCCACCACACCAGGTGAGTTGGAATCAGTATGGATCCAAGGAGAAATGATGCACTGTAATAAAAACAGCAGAATTACATTCTGCCCCTATTGGACACTTAAGAACTGGAAATTTGGATCTTCTCCTTTAACCCCTTAGCGACCGCCGATACGCCTTTTAACGGCGGCCGCTAAGGGTACTTAAACCACAGCGCCGTTAATTAACGGCGCTGTGGAAAAAGACAATAGCGCCCCCCACAGGCCGATTTTCTCCGGGGTCTCGGCTGCCGGGGGTAGCCGAGACCCCAGAGAACATGATTCGGGGGGTTTTTAACCCACCCCGCATTTGCGATCGCCGGTAATTAACCGTTTACCGGCGATCGCAAAAAAAAAAAGCGATCTCTTTTTAATTTCTCTGTCCTCCGATGTGATCGCACATCGGAGGACAGAGAAAAGGGGTCCCAGGTGGCCCCCCAATACTCACCTAGCTCCCCCGATGCTCCTCGTGTCTCCCGGTGGGCGCCGCCATCTTTAAAATGGCGGGCGCATGCGCAGTGCGCCCGCCGGCCGGCACCGGGAGAATCTTTGGGGTCTCGGCTGCCGGGGGTAGCCGAGACCCCAAAGAGCATGATCGGGGTCGGTTTTACCGACCCCTGTTTTGCGATCGCCGGTAATTAACTGTTTACCGGCGACCGCAAAAAAAAAAAAAAAAGTAAAGTGCAATTCTCTGTCCTCTGATGTGATCGCACATCAGAGGACAGAGAAATAGGGGGATTCGGGGACCCTACAATACTCACCTGTGTCCCTGGATCGTCTTGCTGCTCCTCCTGGCCGCCGGCAGAAGAACATGGCGGACGCATGCCCAGTGCGCCCGCCATCTGTCTCCATCTGCCGGCCGGCAGGAGAACAGCAGTTGGGGCTAAAATTAGGGGTTAGGGTTAGGGTTAGGTTAGGGTTAGGGGTAGGGTTAGGTTAGGGGTAGGGTTAGGGGTAGGGTTAGGTTAGGGCTAGGGTTAGGGCTAGGGTTGGGGCTAAATATAGGGTTTGGGTTGGGGCTAAATTTAGGGTTAGGGTTGGGGCTAAATTTAGGGTTAGGGTTGGGGCTAAATTTAGGGTTAGGCTTCTTTCACACTTACGTCGGTACGGGGCCGTCGCAATGCGTCGGCCCGACATACCGACGCACGTTGTGAAAATTGTGAACAACGTGGGCAGCAGCTGTAGTTTTTCAACGCATCCGCTGCCCAATCTATGTCCTGGGGAGGAGGGGGCGGAGTTACGGCCACGCATGTGCGGTCAGAAATGGCGGATGCGACGTACAAAAAAACGTTTCATTGAACGTTTTTTTGTGCCGACGCTCCGCCAAAACACAACTGATCCAGTGCACGATGGACGCGACGTGTGGCCATCCGTCACGATCTGTCGGCAATACAAGTCTATGGGCAAAAAACGCATCCTGCGGGCACATTTGCAGGATCCGTTTCTTGTCCAAAACGACGGATTGCGATGGAATGCCAAACGACGCAAGTGTGAAAGTAGCCTTAGGGCTAGGGTTAGGGTTGGGGCTAAAGTTAGGGCTAGGGTTGGGGCTAAAGTTAGGGTTAGAGCTGGGATTAGGGTTAGGGTTTGGATTAGGGTTGGTATTAGGGTTAGGGTTGGCATTAGGGTTACGCTTGGGATTAGGGTTAGGTTTGGGATTAGGGTTAAGGTTAGGGTTGTGATTAGGGGTGTATTGGGATTAGGGTTAGGTTTGAGGTTAGGGTTGAGATTAGGATTAGGGGTGTGTTGGATTTAGGGTTTTGATTAGGGTTATGGTTAGGGTTGACATTAGGGTTGTTTTGGGGTAAGGGTTGTGATTATGGTTAGGGTTAGTGATTAGGATTATGGATCAGGTTGGGATTACGGTTAGGGGTGTGTTGGAGTTAGGGTTGGAGCTAGAATTGGGGGGTTTCCACTGTTTAGGTACATCAGGGGGTCTCCAAACACGACAGCCAATTTTGCGCTCAAAAAGTCAAATGGTGCTCCCTCCCTTCTGAGCTCTGCCGTGCGCCCAAACAGTGGGTTACCCCCACATATGGGGCATCAGCGTACTCGGGATAAATTGGACAACAACTTCTGGGGTCCAATTTCTCTTGTTACCCTTGTGAAAATAAAAACTTGGGGGCTACAATATCTTTTTTGTGAAAAAAAAATATATTTTTTATTTTCACGACTCTGCATTCTAAACTTCTGTGAAGCACTTGGGCATTCAAAGTTCTCACCACACATCTAGATAAGTTCCTTGGGGGGTCTAGTTTCCAAAATGGGGTCACTTGTGGGGGTTTACTACAGTTTAGGTATAACAGGGGCTATGCAATCGCAACATAATGCCCACAGACCATTCTATCAAAGTCTGCATTCCAAAAAGGCGCTCCTTCCCTTCCGAGCTCTGCCGTGCGCCCAAATAGTGGTTTACCCCCACATATGGTGCATCAGCGTACTCGGGATAAATTGGACAACAACTATTGCAGTCCAATTTCTCCTGTTACCCTTGTGAAAATAAAAACTTGGGGGCTACAATATCTTTTTTGTGGAAAAAAAAATATTTTTTATTTTCACGACTCTGCATTCTAAACTTCTGTGAAGCACTTGGGCATTCAAAGTTCTCACCACACATCTAGATAAGTTCCTTGGGGGGGTCTAGTTTCCAAAATGGGGTCACTTGTGGAGGGTTTCTACTGGTTAGGTACATCAGGGGCTCTGCAAACGCAACATAATACCCGCAGACTATTATATCAAAGTCTGCATTCCAAAACGGCGCTCCTTCCTTCCGAGCTCTGCCGTGCGCCCAAACAGTGGTTTACCCCCACATATGGGGTACCAGCATACTCAGGACAAATTGGACAACAACTTTTGGGGTCCAATTTCTCTTGTTACCCTTGTGAAAATAAAAACTTGGGGGCTACAATATCTTTTTTGTGGAAAAAAAAAATTCAAAGTTCTCACCACACATCTAGATAAGTTCCATGGGGGGGTCTAGTTTCCAAAATGGGGTCACTTGTGGGGGATTTCTACTGTTTAGGCACATCAGGGGCTCTCCAAACGCGACATGGCGTCCGATCTCAATTCCAGCCAATTCTACATTGAAAAAGTAAAACGGCACTCTTTCTCTTCCAAGCTCTGCGGTGTGCCCAAACAGTGGTTTACCCCCACATATTGGGTATCGACGTACTCAGGAGAAATTGCACAACAACGTTAGTGGTCTAATTTCTCCTGTTACCCTTGTGAAAATAAAAATTTGTGGGCAAAAAGATCATTTTTGTAGAAAAAATGCAATTTTTTTTTTTTCACGGCTCTACGTTATAAACTTCTGTGAAGCACATGGGGGTTCAAAGTGCTCGCCACACATCTAGATAAGTTCCTTAAGGGGTCTAGTTTCCAAAATGGTGTCACTTGTGGGGGGTTTCCACTGTTTAGGCACATCAGGAGCTCTCTAAACGTGACATGGCGTCCGATCTCAATTCCAGCCAATTCTGCATTGAAAAAGTCAAACGGCGCTCCTTCACTTCTAAGTTCTGCGGTGCGCCCAAAAAGTGGTTTACCCCCACATATGGGGTATTGGCGTATTCAGGAGAAATTGTTTAACAAAATTTATGGTTACATTTCTGTTTTTACACTTGTGAAAATAAAAAAAATGGTTCTGAATTAAGAGGTTTGCAAAAAAAAGTTAAATGTTCATTTTTTCCTTCCACATTGTTTCAGTTCCTGTGACGCACGTAAAGGGTTAATAAACTTCTTGAATGTGGTTTTGAGAACCTTGAGGGGTGTCGTTTTTAGAATGGTGTCACACTTCATTATTTTCTATCATATAGACCCCTCAAAATGACTTCAAATGTGACGTGGTCCCTAAAAAAAAAATGGTGTTGTAAAAATGAGAAATTGCTGGTCAACTTTTAACCCTTATAACTCCCTAATAAAAAAAAAATTTTGTTCCAAAATTATGCTGATGTAAAGTAGACATGTGGGAAATGTTATTTATTAACTATTTTTTGTGACATATCTCTCTGATTTAAGGGCATAAAAATACAAAGTTTGAAAATTGCAAAATTTTAAAAATTTTCGCCATATTTCCGTTTTTTTCATAAATAATCGCAAGTAATATCGAAGAAATGTTACCACTAACATGAAGTACAATATGTCACGAAAAAACAATCTCAGAATCAGCGGGATCCGTTGAAGCGTTCCAGAGTTATAACCTCATAAAGTGACAGTGGTCAGAATTGCAAAAATTGGCCTGGTCATTAAGTACCAAATTGGCTCTGTCACTAAGGGGTTAAAGAACAAATATTTTACGTATCTCTAAATAACCTAAAATGACCGTCAAAATGTAGACACCCTTTAAATGCCATAATAACCCAACAGATTATTAATTATCACCGCCTGCCCCACCACGATGACTATTTCTCCTCATGCTTGGGGGACATCATTATGTTCTCTGCTCTCGTTTCACAAAGCGCCAACCTTTTCATAAGTCGTTTTCCAACCGCTTGCAAGATAAAATTACATTTGCTTTGATACTGAGCCAGAAATATGAGTCAGCAGACAATTTCCCAACGACGTGTCGCTAGCTCCATTTCAATTAAAATGGGCCACAGAAGAAACGCGAAAAGAATACAGATGACGGGATACGGGGACAGGGCCCAATGCTCACAGGAAACTCTTTGTTAGCTGGATTATAAATTCCTTATCACTTGGATTAATCCTATAGAAATCTATTTTTATCATTATTTTTTTATCAAATGCGAAAAGAAGCAAAAACATGTGAAGGAAAATTTATGTAAACAGAATTATATAGACAATATGTCAGCACCCCAGCAATTGGTCTCTATGCCAAAATTAAGAAATGGATTTTCTTTATCTCTCCACAGGAAGTGTGTGTGGATCTTTGTCTCTACACAAGAAGTCTGGGTGGGGATTTACAGTGGGGCAAAAAAGTATTTAGTCAGTCAGCAATAGTGCAAGTTCCACCACTTAAAAAGATGAGAGGCGTCTGTAATTTACATCATAGGTAGACCTCAACTATGGGAGACAAACTGAGAAAAAAAAAATCCAGAAAATCACATTGTCTGTTTTTTTAACATTTTATTTGCATATTATGGTGGAAAATAAGTATTTGGTCAGAAACAAAATTTCATCTCCATACTTTGTAATATATCCTTTGTTGGCAATGACAGAGGTCAAACGTTTTCTGTAAGTCTTCACAAGGTTGCCACACACTGTTGTTGGTATGTTGGCCCATTCCTCCATGCAGATCTCCTCTAGAGCAGTGATGTTTTTGGCTTTTTGCTTGGCAACACGGACTTTCAACTCCCTCCAAAGGTTTTCTATAGGGTTGAGATCTGGAGACTGGCTAGGCCACTCCAGAACCTTGAAATGCTTCTTACGAAGCCACTCCTTCGTTGCCCTGGTGGTGTGCTTTGGATCATTGTCATGTTGAAAGACCCAGCCACGTTTCATCTTCAATGCCCTTGCTGATGGAAGGAGGTTTGCACTCAAAATCTCACGATACATGGCCCCATTCATTCTTTCATGTACCCGGATCAGTCGTCCTGGCCCCTTTGCAGAGAAACAGCCCCAAAGCATGATGTTTCCACCACCATGCTTTACAGTAGGTATGGTGTTTGATGGATGCAACTCAGTATTCTTTTTCCTCCAAACACGACAAGTTGTGTTTCTACCAAACAGTTCCAGTTTGGTTTCATCAGACCATAGGACATTCTCCCAAAACTCCTCTGGATCATCCAAATGCTCTCTAGCAAACTTCAGACGGGCCCGGACATGTACTGGCTTAAGCAGTGGGACACGTCTGGCACTGCAGGATCTGAGTCCATGGTGGCGTAGTGTGTTACTTATGGTAGGCCTTGTTACATTGGTCCCAGCTCTCTGCAGTTCATTCACTAGGTCCCCCCGCGTGGTTCTGGGATTTTTGCTCACCGTTCTTGTGATCATTCTGACCCCACGGGGTGGGATTTTGCGTGGAGCCCCAGATCGAGGGAGATTATCAGTGGTCTTGTATGTCTTCCATTTTCTAATTATTGCTCCCACTGTTGATTTCTTCACTCCAAGCTGGTTGGCTATTGCAGATTCAGTCTTCCCAGCCTGGTGCAGGGCTACAATTTTGTTTCTGGTGTCCTTTGACAGCTCTTTGGTCTTCACCATAGTGGAGTTTGGAGTCAGACTGTTTGAGGGTGTGCACAGGTGTCTTTTTATACTGATAACAAGTTTCAACAGGTGCCATTACTACAGGTAATGAGTGGAGGAAAGAGGAGACTCTTAAAGAAGAAGTTAGAGGTCTGTGAGAGCCAGAAATCTTGATTGTTTGTTTCTGACCAAATACTTATTTTCCACCATAATATGCAAAAATAATGTTATAAAAACAGACAATGTGATTTTCTGGATTTTTTTTTCTCAGTTTGTCTCCCATGGTTGAGGTCTACCTATGATGTAAATTACAGACGCCTCTCATCTTTTTAAGTGGTGGAACTTGCACTATTGCTGACTGACTAAATACTTTTTTGCCCCACTGTATCTCTACAGGATGTAGGGGTGGATCTTTGTCTCTATACAGGAAATGTTTTTTTTTATCTTTGTCTCGTTACAGTAAGTGGGGGTGAGTATTTGCCTTTCTATAGTAAGTGGGGGTGAGTCTTCTCTATATAAGAAGTGGGGGTAGGTCTTTATCTAGACAGGATGTGTGTGGGGGTCTTTGTCTCTATAATGGAAGTACTGGGTCTTTGTCTCTCCACAAAAAAAGTCTGGGTGGGGCTTTGTTTCAACAGAAAGAGGGTTTTTTTCTTTACAGAAAGTGGGGGTGAGTGTTTGTCTTTCTACAGGAAATGGGACAGGTCTTCATCTCGCTACACTAAGTGTGAGTTGGTCTTTGTCTATCTACAGGAAATGGAGGTGAGTGTTTGACTTTCTACAGGAAGTGGGGCACTTCATCATCTCCCTATAGGAAGCGGGGCGGGTCTTTATCTCTCTTCAGGAAATCTTGGTGAGACTTTGTCTCCCTACAGGAAGTGGGGCAGGTTTTTGTCTAGTCTTTTTCTTTCTAAAGGAAGTCTGGGTGGGGCTTTGTCTCTACAAGAAGTTGGGGTGTCTTTGTCTCTTTACAGGAAGTCTGGGTGTTGCTTTGTGTCTACAGGGACTAGGGGTGGTGCTTTGTGTCTCTTCAGGGAGTGGGGGTGGGGATTTGTGTCTCAACAGGGAGTGGGGGTGGGAATTTGTGTCTCTACGGAGAGTAGAGGTGGAGATTTGTGTCTCTACAGAGAGTAGGGGTGGCACTTTGTGTCTCTACAGGGAGTAGGATTGGTCCTTTGTGTCTCTACATGAAGTAGGAGTGGACTTTTGTGTCTCTACAGGAAGTAGGGGTGTCGCTTTGTGTCTCACAGTAAGAAGGGGTGGCTTTGTGTCTCACAGGAAGTAGGGGTGGGGATTTATGTCTACAGGGATTAGGGGTGAAGCTTTGTGTCCCTACAAGAAGTAGGGGTGGAGCTTTGTGTCTCTGCAGAGAGTAAGGGTAGCGTTTTGTGTTTCTACAGGAAGTGGGGGTGGCGCTTTGTGTCTCTACAGGGAGTAGGAGTGGACCTTTGTGTCTCTACATGAAGTAGGGGTGGGGCTAGGTGTCTGTACATGAAGTAGGGGTGGAGCTTTGTGTCTCTACAGGAAGTAGGGGTGTCGCTTTGTGTCTCCCAGTAAGAAGGGGTGGGGCTTTGTGTCTCACAGGAAGTAGGGGTGGGGATTTATGTCTACAGGGATTAGGGGTGAAGCTTTGTGTCTCTACAAGAAGTAGGGGTGAGGCTTTGTGTCTCTACAGACAGTAGGGGTGGCGTTTTGTGTTTCTACAGGAAGTAGGGGTGGCGCTTTGTGTCTCTACAGGGAGTAGGAGTGGACCTTTGTGTCTCTACATGAAGTAGGGGTGGGGCTAGTTGTCTGTACAGGAAGTAGGGGTGGAGCTTTGTGTCTGTACAGGAAGTAGAGGTGGGGCTTTGTGTCTCTACAGGGAGTAGTCCCACCTTAAACTTCACCATCACTTCTCAATGACATTTTGTGCTCAAAACTTCTTGACCTGGAGCACGTCTCCCAATTCATTATCTATGATGCTCATCACTCATGTGGCATCATATATATTTGTTGTAGATTAGCTACATATCTGTTGTAGCTCAAGCATAGAGTAATGGCTGAAAAAATCATGACGTAACACAACAGCACATTGCCAGAGGTACATGGGAACACAGCAGGTAAATCTACAATAGCACATGGCTTGGCATAAAATAACATATAAATACATGGCAGAATAATTAAATAGGAATAGTAGTAACATAACTTGGGTGGAGTTTCCATCAAAACAGCGGATATCTCTTTCCTGGACAGTTCAGAACATAACAGGGTGTCAGACTCTTTTTCATCTCTCTTACAGAAAGGAAGTTCAAGCACATATAGTACTGGCAGAATGCTGATGAAGAAGAACCACTTTCTGAAAGAGATTAGATGGTAAGTTACAGAGCAGGAGATTGAAGATAACTTCTGTACATATTAGACTTATGTGTACCAAAAATTTAACCAGTTGTTAGTGGAGCGCACCTCGTGGTCTTGGATTCACTGCCCAAAATCCAGTCCCTCTAAATATAATAAAATTACAGACCCCAATCCCAACATGTCATGTGTCGGTAAGTATGAACTAAATGAAAGCTCCAAAGTAAAAATCTATTGAATACGTGTCAAAAGTTTGGACACACTTGTTCTTGTAATGGTTTTCGTTGTTCTTATTGGAATGTGCACATTGTAGATTCAGACTGAAGGCAGCAAAAACACAATATATGATCACCTCATGCAGTAAAAAGCCATTAATCAAATTTTATATGTAACTGATTATAAAATATTCTGGATTACTGGAGAGTAATAGAAAAGCCATCTTATTTACTTGTGAAGGTAGCGAATCTCCTTTTCCAACAGCTCAAAAACACAAGACTGATACAAAAACGTGCTGTTATTCTACTTGTCCAAAATACGTGAAAATTACGTTTTTCTGCTGGATTATCCGATTTTCTGGATTATTGAACGCTAAATCAAAAGGACTTAAATAAACAAGCAAAACGCGAAATTAAAATGTTTAGTTCCCGATGTCCGTCTTTGCGCTCCAGTGCAGGAACGGAGAGGGATTCTGCCATTTTTTTGGCATTGTTTGGAGAAGGACGTATCTCGGTGATGCTTGTCCCCCGGCCGCTGTCCGCGGTTCTCCTCCGTGCACGCCGCCTCATTCACACATTCTTGGAAGAGATGATAATGGGTAACCTGAGGATTGGCATTGAGAGCTGAGCGGACATAGACGAGAGATGAGATATTACCAGTCGCAGTATGTCTTCCATAGCGGGAGAGACGTCTCACATCCACCCGCGCCGGCCATAATTGCCTCTATTACAGCAGATGTGTAGGGACTTTCGAAAGACCTCAAATGTTCCTGTGTTATACTGGTGAGGATGAGGCCGGGCTCCTCACACCCTATCGTCTCATATGGAAAGTACAGGAAAGTCTGATAGGGGCCAAGAGGACTCGAAAATTCTCCGAATCCTATAACCATAGCTCTGCTCAGCCTTGCGGGTCAACCCAAGCATTGCAAAATGTAAAGAAGTTATGTATTTTTATATATACTTAAATGCATGCATTTGGGGATCAACATTATTTTTGCAATTGGGTTTCATTAAAAATTTTGCACAGACATATCACTTCCGTGCTAGCTGGGATTGTTTTTTATACTTTGCTGATAGTGTACAGAAACAAAAATTTAACAATCCAAAGAACTGTTTCCAAACTTAGACCCTTCCTCGAAAACACGTAACTTTTAGCTATCACGTCTTTATGTTCTTTTTTTTTTTCCTTCTGTGACATGAACAAAGTCGCCAGCTTAGAAACACAAAATGGAAAAATGCGCGGTAATGTTTTTTTTATTTTTATCTGAAAACAAAAAAAACAAAGTACAAAGGTCAAAAACACAAAATGAAAAAAATGAAAAACTGAAAGGTAATGTGTGTTTTTTCTTCGTAAAGTATCCGGCTGAAAGACCCTAAATGACAAACTTACGATAATGTTTAACTTTTGTTTTTCATTTGTGACTTAAACAAAGTCATGTGAAAAACACAAAAAATGGAAAGCTTACAATAATGTTTTTTTTTTCATCTGTGACATGAACAAAGTACCCACAAAATGAAAAACTTAAAGGTAAGGCGACATGAAAAAAATCATCTGAAAAATAAAAAATGGAAAACTAGTGGAACTGTTTTGTTTTTCGTTTGTGATGCGAACAAAATGTCCAGATGAAAATGCAAAATGGAAAACTCACAGTAATGCTTGGTTGCTTTTTTTTTTTTATCTGTGACAAGAATGACGTTCCTGGCTGAAGAACACAAAATGGTAAATTTATGTCGTTTTTTTGTCCTTTGTGACATGAACAAAGTACCCAGCTGAAAAACACAAAATGGAGAAATTATGGATCAGGTTCTTTTTCATCTAGCACATGAACGAATTTCCCAAAATGGAAGACTTAAGATACTGTTTTTTTTTCCTTTTGTGACATGAACAAAGTTGTCTGAAAAACAAATAATTGAAAAGTTATGGCCATATTTTTTTTTTGCGAACTAAGTATCAAGCTAAAAACACAAAATGGAAAACTTTTGATAATTTTTTTCGTCCTTCTGTTCCTAGACCTCTCCTAGATGGTAACTTTTTACTTTTTGTGTGTGGACACTAGCGCAGAAAAAAAAGTTATGATTTTGCAATCAAGGACAACCCAATGTCGTTCAGATTAAACAAAAAAAAAAGCAAAAATAAAAAAATTCGATATGTATCAATCTCTTTCTTGACAATCACAAAACATTCCATCCATCGACATGGATATATTACATGAGATTCGTCCGCGGTCTACACATCCTTAGTATAAGGCCGGTCTCACACGTCCAGATAATTCCGGTACCGGAGTTATCCGTGTCCGTGTGCTCACGTGGCACATCAGTGTGGCACACATTCGGCAGCCGTGTGCCGCCCATGTGCCGACTGAGGACCACACGGACCGTGCAGGAGACAGCGCTACAGTTAAGCGCTGTCCCCTGCTTTTGGTGCTGAAGCCGGCATTCATTCCTTCTCCCCAGCAGCGTTCGCTGGAGAGAAGGAATGATAAATCAGGGTTTTTAAATTTTTTTTGTGTTTAAAAAAACTGTAGCGCTGTCTCCTGCACGGTCCGTGTGGTCCTCAGTCGGCACACGGATGGCACACGGACAGCATCCGTGTGCGGTACATGTTTACACGGACCCATTGACTTTAATGGGTCCGTGTGATCCGTGCGCTCTCACGAACACTGACATGTCTCCGTGGTTTGCAAATGGACACATGGTCCGTGAAAACATGCTAACATTTGCAGAGACACATTGATTTTAATGTGTCTACATGTGTCAGTGTCTCCGGTACGTGAGGAAACTGTCTCCACACGTACCGGAGCCACTGACATGTGAAACCGGCCTAAGACAGATGTGCTCCTTCTCCATCTCTCACTGCTAGGTCTGAATTGCCTTCTCAAAGTTTCCAAACTTCTCCGCTGACAATCGGCTAAATGAAGCAGGAGCCTTTCCACCCACTAATGTGGCATCTATTCTCCTGCAAACAGCTGAGAGGCAGGGTGAACAAAGAAGACGGGGGAATCAGCCTCAGCACGCTCGCCTGCCTGGGGTTACACGCAGAAATGATGATGGCGATGGAAGGGAAGCGAAAAAAGAAAAAAAATGAAGCAAAATTGCAAAGGGAAAAAAAAAATCAAAAAGCTTGCAATTTTTATGTTGTAAAAGAGAAAACAATGAACGTAACACTGAGCCACAGGCGAAAAACAGCCGTCCGCTTCAGACTTCTTATTTTCCATCGCTCCTAGCTTTGAACTGCGCAAGGTAAAGGGACCAAGGCTATTAGCAAATGGGACGAATTAGCTGAACTGTAAAATTGAAGTGTAGACCTTCTCAGATGCGCAATATTTCTTTTCATGCTGATTTTATTTCATTAATAGGGAGGTCTCGGCCACATTGTGCTAGGGGTCCGACCTCTGTTTTTTCCTACCTTCTTCGTAATAAACTTTGAGGAAATGTTTCATATGTTTTAAGCCCTTTTATTCTGAGCAGACGGTGGAGGATCCAGGTCCTGAGACCCCAACTGATTGCTCAAATGCGCAGCCCCTTCCTGAGCGCGTGCACAGCGGATGGTGCAGAAAGCCCCTAGTGCAGTTGTACTCCGCTGTGTGTGCACGCCCAGGCAGGGGGCAAAGAAATCTTATAAACAATCAGTGGGTGGTCTCAGGACCCGGACCCCCCACCACCTGCTTAGAATGAAAGAGACTACAACACATAAAAAAAAAAAAATTCTCCAAAAAGTGTTTATTTTCTGACCATTAATTTCTGGCTTTGTATCCTGCCTTGCTCCAGTTTTACGCTCTGAGGGCTCTACCTCTAATGTTCAGTTGTCTCTGAGCTAGTGGGTGTAGACTAGCTGCTATGATGTCTCTTATACCCAGAGCACACACAGACAGGAGGGATTTCTGCTCTCCTGTCTCTATGTAGAATATGTTGAGAAGCTACAACATGTAGGGCATTAACAGCAGTACTTAGTGTAGCTGCTAATCCAGATAACAGCAGCATGGAGGATGTTATACAGCAGTACAGAGCAGTGTTGCTGTGAATCAAGATAGCAGCAGCATGGAGGATGTTATACAGCAGTACTGAGCAGTGTTGCTGTGAATCCAGATAGCAGCAGCATGGAGGATGTTATATAGCAGTACTAGGCAGAGAAGCTGGAAATCCATATAGCAGCAGGGAATGTAGCTTAGTGGTAGAGCGCATGCTTTGCATGTATGAGGCCCTGGGTTCAATCCCCGGCATCTCCATGTTTAGGTACACAAAATGAGAATGCTTGGTCTGGGGGAAAATGTGTGTAAATGGGTTAGTAACTGGCTTAGTGATAGAAAGCAGAGGGTGGTTATAAATGGTATAGTCTCTAACTGGGTCGCTGTGACCAGTGGGGTACCGCAGGGGTCAGTATTGGGACCTGTTCTCTTCAACATATTCATTAATGATCTGGTAGAAGGTTTACACAGTAAAATATCAATATTTGCAGATGATACAAAACTATGTAAAGCAGTTAATACAAGAGACGATAGTATTCTGCTACAGATGGATCTGGATAAGTTAGAAACTTGGGCTGAAAGGTGGCAGATGAGGTTTAACAATGATAAATGTAAGGTTATACACATGGGAAGAGGGAATCAATATCACCATTACACACTGAATGGGAAACCACTGGGTAAATCTGACAGGGAGAAGGACTTGGGGATCCTAGTTAATAATAAACTTACCTGGAGCAGCCAGTGCCAGGCAGCAGCTGCCAAGGCAAACAGGATCATGGGGTGCATTAAAAGAGGTCTGGATACACATGATGAGAGCATTATACTGCCTCTGTACAAATCCCTAGTTAGACCGCACATGGAGTACTGTGTCCAGTTTTGGGCACCGGTGCTCAGGAAGGATATAATGGAACTAGAGAGAGTTCAAAGGAGGGCAACAAAATTAATAAAGGGGATGGGAGAACTACCCCCATCTCTCCCCCATCTCACGCGATCTCCCCAACGAACCTATCCATTACAGTAAACGGCTGCCCACTCTCCCCAGTCCCACAAGCCCGCTGTCTTGGGGTAATCCTTGACACTGATCTCTCCTTTAAACCACATATCCAAACCCTTTCCACTTCCTGCCGCCTCCAACTCAAAAATATTTCACGGATCCGCACATTCCTAAACCAAGAATCTGCAAAAACCCTAGTCCATGCCCTCATCATCTCCCGCCTTGACTACTGTAACCTCCTGCTCTGTGGCCTCCCCTCTAACACTCTTGCACCCCTCCAATCTATTCTAAACTCTGCTGCCCGACTAATCCACCTGTCCCCCCGCTATTCCCCGGCCTCTCCCCTCTGTCATTCCCTGCACTGGCTCCCCATTACCCAGAGACTCCAGTTCAAAACCCTAACCATGACATATAAAGCCATCCACAACCTGTCTCCTCCATACATCTGTGACCTCGTCTCCCGGTACTTTCCTGCACGCAACCTCCGATCCTCACAAGATCTCCTTCTCTACTCCCCTATTATCTCCTCTTCCCACAATCGCATACAAGATTTCTCTCGTGCATCCCCCCTACTCTGGAATGCTCTACCACAACATATCAGACTCTCGCCTACCATCGAAACCTTCAAAAAGAACCTGAAGACCCACCTCTTCCGACAAGCCTACAACCTGCAGTAACCACCGATTGACCAAACCGCTGCACGGCCAGCTCTACCCTCACCTACTGTATCCTCACCCATCCCTTGTAGATTGTGAGCCCTCGCGGGCAGGGTCCTCTCTCCTCCTGTACCAGTTGTGACTTGTATTTTTCAAGATTATTGTACTTGTTTTATTATGTATACCCCTCCTCACATGTAAAGCGCCATGGAATAAATGGCGCTATAATAATAAATAATAATAATAATAATAACTACAATACCCAGATAGATTAGCGAAATTAGGATTATTTAGTCTAGAAAAAAGACGACTGAGGGGCGATCTAATAACCATGTATAAGTATATAAGGGGACAATACAAATATCTCGCTGAGGATCTGTTTATACCAAGGAAGGTGACGGGCACAAGGGGGCATTCTTTGCGTCTGGAGGAGAGAAGGTTTTTCCACCAACATAGAAGAGGATTCTCTACTGTTAGGGCAGTGAGAATCTGGAATTGCTTGCCTGAGGAGGTGGTGATGGCGAACTCAGTCGAGGGGTTCAAGAGAGGCCTGGATGTCTTCCTGGAGCAGAACAATATTGTATCATACAATTAGGTTCTGTACAAGGACGTAGATCTGGGGATTTATTATGATGGAATATAGGCTGAACTGGATGGACAAATGTCTTTTTTTCGGCCTTACTAACTATGTTACTATGTTACTATGTTACTATTATACAGCAGTACTGGACAGTGTAGCTGTGAAACCAGATAGCAGCAGCATGAAGGATGTCATGCAGCAGTACTGGAAAGTGTAGCTGCGAAACCAGATAGCAGTACTGGGCAGTGTAGTTGACAGATTGTATTAACAGAACGAATAGAGCTTAATTTCTCATTTTGCACTTATTGGGTTCAAAAAGCAAAATAAAAGAATAAAATAAAATATAAAGTGCTAAAAGTTATGAAGTTTAACGTACTCTGTTAATACAAGCTGGCAGACCGTAATAGAACCTTTCTTCTACTATTGCAGTTCATCTGCATAGACTTCCACTGGCAGCTGTAATTTTATCCCACTGTGAGCTGGCAGTCTCTGTTGTCTTGATCTGATCTGTTGTCATGTGCCTCTAACAGCCACGGGTGGAATCACAATCCACACTCGGCTGTTAACGTGTTAATGCAGAGATTGACAGCGGCATTAAACATAAGCGCAGCAGTAGTGCAGCTCGTCACTAGTCCTGCTGAAACTCTGTTATATGTAGCACAATCTATCAGATGATTGCAGCTTCAAATGTCCTTAGGAGACTATTGAAACAAGCAAGAAGTGTAAAAAAAATATTATTTTCAAATATTACAAAAATTTAAAAATATAAAAAGTTCAAATCACCCTCCTTTTGCCCCATTCAAAATAAGACAATTAAAAAAAACACACATATGGTATTACCGCATTCAGAAACGCCCGATCTATCTCAATATATAAAGAATGAATCCGATCAGTAAATGGCGTATGAAAAAAAAAAATCTAAATGCCAGAATTTATAAAATCAATAATGGCCTATCAAAAAAATCGCCTCTACACCAAAATGGTATTAATACAAACGTCGTTTTGACGCAAAAAAAAAACAGCCCTCACCCAGATCTTGGAAAATGGAGGCGCCTCAGGTGATGGAAAATGGTTCCATTTTTTTTTTACAATCTTTGTATTTTTTTTCACCACTTAAATAAAGAATAACCTAGACATGTTTGGTATCTGTGAACTCATAATGACCCGGATAATCATAATGGAAGGTCAGTTTTAGCATTTAATGACCATGGTAAAAAACAATTATGGAATTGCAATTTTTTGCAATTTTACCACATTTGGAATTTTTTTATCCCATTTTCCAGTACGTGATATGGTAAAACCAATGGTGTCGTTCAAAACTACAACTCGCCCTGCAAAAAAACAAGCCCTCATATGACCATATTGACGGAAATATAAAAAAGCTATGGCTCTTGGAAGAAGGGGAGCAAAAAATAAAAACGCAAAAATGGAAAATCTCAAAGTTTTAAAGGGGATAAGGGATGATGTCCATTCTCAGCCTGGTGCAGAGGGCGGGAGGTCGGAGTTATGTCACCTGACTTCCTTCTATCCTTAAGGACAAAAATGTCCAGGAAGGATGGGAAATCTTGAAAAATTAGATTCTCAAAGCACAATCGTTAACAATTCCAAAAAGGAAGAATACGAAGCATTAAAGGAAAACAAGATGGATGAAGACAGAACTCAAACACATGCTAAAAAGGAAGAAAGAAAAGTTTATCAAATAGAAAGACGGAGGCATATCTAAAGAAGAATATAATGCTGTCAGCAGAACCTGCAGGGCAAAAATCAGATTATCTAAAGCTGACAATAAATTAAGGCTTGCAAGAGACGTCAAAAGCAATAAAAAAGGATTTTGGGCATATGTTAAAAGTAAAAGAAAAGTCAAAGATGCTATAGAACATTTGCAGGATGAAAATGATGAAATGGTAAGACAGAATGTTGAGAAGGCCGTACTTTTAAATTCCTATTTGGCATCTGTTTTCTCGCAGAAAGGAAATGTAACATCAACTGATCTTCATTGTCCTATTAAAGGAATAGAAGAATCCAGGATATCTATAAACAGAAAGATAGTGAGGAAACACTTAGCTAACATAAATGAATTCAAGTCTCCAGGTCCAGATGAATTACACCCTCTAGTACTGAAGGAGATAGCAGAAGAAATTTTTGAACCACTCTCCATAATCTTTGAAAATTCTGGGAGAACAGGAGAAGTCCCAGAAGACTGGAGAAGAGCAAATGTTCCTATCTTCAAAAAAGGGAAGAAAGTTGACCCAGGGAACTATAGGCCGGTGAGTCTGACTTCTATACCAGGAAATATCTGTGAACAAATTATTAAACAACATGTATGTAAATACCTGGATAAGAATGAAGTGATTAACCAGAGTCAGCATGGGTTTGTAACTGATAAGTCATGTCAGATTAACTTAATTTCCTTCTATGACATAATCACTGACTGAGTGGATCAGGGAAATGCTGTAGATATAGTATATCTTGACTTCAGCAAAGCATTTGACAAAGTATCTCACACCATCCTTTTTGAAAAAATGACAAAGTATGGAATGGACAAATCAACTGTTAGGTGGATTCATAACTGGCTTAGTGATTGGACCCAAAGAGTGGTCGTAAATGGCTGGCTGCACATCCAGTTGGAAGAATGTCTCAAGTGGGGTACCACAGGGTTCTGTCCTGGCCCTGTCTGTATTGTTCAACATCTTTATCAATGATTTAGATGAAGGAATTGAGGGTACACTGATTAAATTTGCTGATCACACAAAGCTAGGAGGGATAGCTAATACTAGAGTAGAAATAAAGAGGATTCAAAAAGATATAAATAAACTGGAGCAGTGGGCAGTGCTTGAAAGAGACCAGGTTCTGGTCGAAACGTTGCTATTTCATGGCACAATAAACTACTCTTTTTGATACCATTACACCCGGCTGGAGCGCTGTTCATCTACTTTTTGACTGTTTGGAGTATCCAGGATGGTTCCCTGGACATGGAACAGGCACCCCATTGAGTGAGTGCTGTCAGCCCCTTCTTCTTTTTTACTATAAAGTATCTCACACCATCCTTATTGAAAAAATGACAAAGTATGGAATGGACAATTCAACTGTTAGGTGGATTCATAACTGGCTTAGTGTTTGAACTCAAAGAGTGGTTGTAAATGGCTGGCTACACATCCAGTTGGAAGAATGTCTCAAGTGGGGTACCACAGGGTTCTGTCCTGGCCCTGTCTGTATTGTTCAACATCTTTATCAATGATTTAGCTAAAGGAATTGAGGGTACACTGATTAAATTTGCTGATCGCACAAAGCTAGGAGGGATAGCTAATACTAGAGAAGAAAGAGAGAGGATTCAAAAAGATATAAATAAACTGGAGCAGTGGGCAGCAACTAACAGAATGGTTTTTAACAAGGAAAAATGCAAAGTACTACATCTGGGCAATAAAAATAAAAAAGCATATACTGAATGGGAGGAATAGGGCTAAGCAATAACACATGTGAAAAAGACTTGGGTATACTAATAGATCACAAACTGAACATGAGTCAACAGTGTGATGCAGCAGCAAAAAAGGCAAATGCAATTCTGGGATGTATTAACAAAAGCATACAGTCTAGATCGCATGAAGTCAGTATCCCCCTGTACTCCTCTTTGGTCAGACATCATCTGGAATACTGTGTCCAGTTTTGGGCACCACATTTAAAAAAAGACATCAACAAACTGGAGCAAGTTCAGAGAAGAGCGACAAGGATGGTGACCAGTCTGCAAACCATGTCCTATGAGGAACGGTTACAGGATTTGGGAATGCTTAGCTTGCAAAAAAGAAGACTGAGAGGAGACTTAATAGCTGTCTACAAATATCTCAAGGGCTGTCACATTGTAGAAGGATCATCTTTATTCTCATTTGCGCAAGGAAATACTAGAAGCAATGGGATGAAACTGAATGGGAGGAGGCACAGATTAGACATTCGAAAAAACTTTTTGACAGTTAGGGTGATCAATAAGTTGAACAGGCTGCCACGAGAGGTGGTGAGTTCTCCTTTCATAGGGAACTCAAACAGAGGCTGGAGAAACATCTGTCTGGGATGGTTTATTGAATCCTGCTTTGAGCAGGGGGTTGGACCAGTGACCCAGGAGGTCCATTCCAACTCTACCATTCTATGATTCTATGATTCTATTCTGGGTCAGGTGCAGAGGATATGAGGCAGTAGTTATGTCACCTGGCTTCCCTGTATTCTGAGTCAGATGCAGAGGGCATGAGGTCAGAGTTGTCACCTGACTTCCCTCTATTCTGGGTCAGGTGCAGAGGGCATGAGGTCAGAGTTGTCACCTGACTTCCCTCTATTCTGGGTCAGGTGCAGAGGGCATGAGTTAGGAGTTATGTCACCTGGCTTCCCTACATATTCTGAGTCAGGTGCAGAGGGAATTTTGTAGGAGTTATGTCACCTAGATTCCCTCCATTCTAGATCAGATGCAGAGGGTATGAGGTTGGAGTTGTCACCTGACTTCCCTCTATTCTGGGTCAGGTGTAGAGGGCATGAGGTAGGAGTTATGCACCTGGGTTCCCTCCATTCTGGGTCAGTTCCAGTGGAAATTAGGTCAGAGTTGTCACCTTGCTTCCCTCAATTCTAGGTCAGGTGCAGAGGGTATGTGGTAGGAGTTATATCACATGGCGTCCCTCCATTCTGGGTCAGATGCAGAGGGCATGAGGTACGAATTATGTCACCTACCTTCCCTCTATTCTGGGTCAGGTGCAGTGGGCATGAGGTAGGAGTTATGTCATCTAGATTCCCTCAATTCTGGGTCAGGTGCAGTGGGTATGAGGTTGTAGTTATGTCACGTGGATTCCCTCCATTCTGGGTCAGTTGCACAGGGCTTTAGGTCAGAGTTGTCACCTAGCTTCCCTTCATTCTGGGTCAGGTACAGAGATATGAAGTATTTCCTCTATTATAGGTCAGGTACAGTGGGCAAGAGGTTGGAGGTATGTCACTTGGCTTCCCTTCATTCTGGGTCAGGTCCGATGGGAATTAGGTCAGAGTTGTCACCTTGCTTCCCTCCATTTTAGGTAAGGTGCAGAGGGTATGAGGTAAGAGTTATGTCATATGGCTTCCTTCCATTCTGAGTCAGGTTCAGAGAGTATGAGTTAGGAGTTATGTCACATGGCTTCCCTCCATTCTAGATCAAGTGCAGAGGGCATTAGGTCACAGTTGTCACCTAGCCTCCCTCCATTCTGGGTCAGATGCAGAGGGTATGAGGTAGGAGTTATGTCAAATGGAATCCTTCCATTCTGGGTCAGATGCAGAGGGAATTAGATCAGAGCTGTCACCTAGCTTCCCTTCATGCCGGGTCAGGTGCAGAGGGCATTAGGTCAGAGCCGTCACCTAGTTTCCCTCCACTCTGGGTCAGGTGCAGAGGGCATGAGGTAGGAGTTATGTCACCTGGATTCCCTCCATTCTGGGTCAGGTACAGAGGGCAGGAGGTAGGAGTTATGTCATCTGGCTCCCCTCCATTCTGGGTCAGGTGCAGAGGGCATGAGGTAGGAGTTATGTCACCTAGATTCCCTCCATTCTGGATCAGATGCAGAGGGTATGAGGTCGGAGTTGTCACCTGACTTCCCTCTATTCTGGGTCAGGTGCAGAGGGCATGAGGTAGGAGTTATGTCAACTGACTTTCCTCCATTCTGGGTCAGGTCCAGTGGGAATTAGGTCAGATTTGTCACCTTGCTTCCCTTTATTCTAGGTCAGATGCAGAGGGTATGTGGTAGGAGTTATATCACATGGCTTCCCTCCATTCTGGGTCAGGTGCAGAGGGCATGAGGTATTAGTTATGTCACCTAGCCTCCCTCTATTCTGGGTCAGGTGCAGTGGGCATGAGGTACAAGTTATGTCACCTAGATTCCCTCCATGCTGGTTCAGGTGCAGTGGGTATGAGGTTGTAGTTATGTCACGTGGATTCCCTCCATTCTGGGTCAGGTGCACAGGGCTTTCAGTCAGAGTTGTCACCTAGCTTCCCTTCATTCTAGGTCAGGTGCAGAGGGTATGAGGTAGGAGTTATGTCACCGGGCTTTCCTCTATTATGGGTGAGGTACAGTGGGCATGAGGTTAGAGGTATGTCACTTGGCTTCCCTTCATTCTGGGTCAGGTCCATTGGGAATTAGGTCAGCGTTATCACCTTGCTTCCCTCCATTCTAAGTCAGGTGCAGAGGGTATGAGATAGGAGTTATGTCACCTGGATTCCTTCCATACTGGGTCAGGTGCAGAGGGAATTAGGTCAGAATTGTCACCTAGCTTCCATCTATGCTGGGTCAGGTGCAGAGGGCATTAGGTCAGAGTTGTCACCTGGATTCCCTCCACTCTGGATTAGGTGCAGAGGGCATGAGGTAGGAGTTATTTCATCTGGCTCCCCTCCATCCTGGGGCAGGTGCAGAGGGCATTAAGTCAGAGTTGTTACCTAGCTTCCCTCCATTCTAAGTCAGGTGCAGAGGGTATGAGATAGGAGTTATGTCACCTGGATTCCTTCCATACTGGGTCAGGTGCAGATGGTATGAGGTAGGAGTTATGTCACCTGGATTCCTTCCATTCTGAGTCAGGTGCAGAGGGAATTAGGTCAGAATTGTCACCTAGCTTCCATCTATGCTGGGTCAGGTGCAGAGGGCATTAGGTCAGAATTGTCACCTAGCTTCCATCTATGCTGGGTCAGGTGCAGAGGGCATGAGGTACGAGTTATTTCATCTGGCTCCCCTCCATCCTGGGGCAGGTGCAGAGGGTATTAAGTCAGAGTTGTTACCTAGCTTCCCTCCATTCTGGGTCAAGTGCAGTGGACATGAGGTAGGAGTTATGTCACCTTGATTCCCTCCATTCTGGGTCAGGCGCAGAGGCTATGAGGTAGGAGTTATGTCACCTGGTTTCCTTCCATTCTGGGTCAGATGCAGAGGGAATGCAGCAGGAGTTATGTCATCTGGCTCCCCTCCATTCTGATTCTGGGTCAGGTGCAGAGGGCATTAGGTCAGAGTTGTCACCTAGCTTCCCTCCATTCTGGATCAGGTGCAGAGGACATGAGTTAAAAGTAATGTCACCTGGCTTTCATCCATTCTGGGTCAGGTGCAGAGGACATGAGGTAGGAGTTATGTCACCTAGCTTCCCTCCATTCTGGATCTGGTGCAGAGGGCATGAGGTAGGAGTTATGTCACCTGGATTCCCTCAATTCTGGCTTAGGTGCAGATGGTATGAAGGCAATGCTTAGACAGCCACATCCACCTGTAAGGAGAGGAGAAAGAAACTACTCAGATAATGTGGATGAGGAGATTGCAAGAGTGCCATGTGAAGTATAGTGAAACTGTTTAATCGCGAGTAGTGTTGAGCATTCCGATACCGCAAGTATCGGGTATCGGCCGATATTTGCGGTATCGGAATTCCGATACCGAATTCCGATACTTCCCGCGTATCGGATACCGGAATCGGAAGTTCCCAGAATTCAAATTGAACGCAGCAGCCAATGAGGAATGAATGAAAGTGTGGGCACATCCTGTTTAGCATGGTGGGCATGTAAGTACTGGCAAGGCTTGGATTGGCTGCTGAAATGATGTCACTCTGCACTATAAAAAAGCGCTGCCGCCATTTTGCGCTCACTCTGCTGTGATTTCAGTTAGGGACAGGACGCTGTGTTCTAACTGAGGGCCAGTTGAGCTAGCTAATTGCTTTATTTTCCTTTCCAAAGGCTAATTTAGCAAAACGCTGTGTGTTCTTCACTGTTCACCTTGCTCTTGCCTTGCAGCGCTGTTTTAACAGCGTTCTGCAAGGTCTCTGTGTGTGTGTGTGTGCAGCTCACTCTGTAGTCTGTGTGCAGCCATATACCCGGTTGTATTCAGCTCAGGGGGGGTTCACACTGCCTCACACAGTTGTTCTTTTTTGCTCTTAGTGCAGCCTGCTGCACATTTTTTCTCAAATTTCCTATTAGTGTTTTTCCACCAGTCTCCAGCTCTATTGTGGAAAAACACTACATAGGATAACCTAGAGGGGGGTTTTTGGGCCTTGCAGCGCCGTTTACGGCTGTCTGCACGGTCTCCGTGTGAGCCCAGCTCGCCCTGTAGTCTGTGTGCAGCCATAGCCGGTTGGATTCAGCTCAGGGTTCGTTACTGGCTCATACCTTGAGAAAAATTTTCCTTTTTTTCAAATAGTGCAGCCTGTTTAAAATTTGAAAAAAAAAATTCCTATTAGTGTCTTTCCACTCGTATCCAGCTAAATAGTGGAAAAACACTATATAGGATAACCTAGAGGAGGGTTTTTTGGCCTTGCAGCGCCGTTTACGGCTGTCTGCACGGTCTCCGTGTGAGCCCAGCTCGCCCTGTAGTCTGTGTGCAGCCATAGCCGGTTGGATTCAGCTCAGGGTTCGTTACTGGCTCATACCTTGAGAAAAATTTTCCTTTTTTTCAAATAGTGCAGCCTGTTTAAAATTTGAAAAAAAAAATTCCTATTAGTGTCTTTCCACTCGTATCCAGCTAAATAGTGGAAAAACACTATATAGGATAACCTAGAGGAGGGTTTTTTGGCCTTGCAGCGCCGTTTACGGCTGTCTGCACGGTCTCCGTGTGAGCCCAGCTCGCCCTGTAGTCTGTGTGCAGCCATAGCCGGTTGGATTCAGCTCAGGGTTCGTTACTGGCTCATACCTTGAGAAAAATTTTCCTTTTTTTCAAATAGTGCAGCCTGTTTAAAATTTGAAAAAAAAAATTCCTATTAGTGTCTTTCCACTCGTATCCAGCTAAATAGTGGAAAAACACTATATAGGATAACCTAGAGGAGGGTTTTTTGGCCTTGCAGCGCCGTTTACGGCTGTCTGCACGGTCTCCGTGTGAGCCCAGCTCGCCCTGTAGTCTGTGTGCAGCCATAGCCGGTTGGATTCAGCTCAGGGTGCGTTACTGCCTCATACCTTGAAAAACAATTTCCTTTTTTTCAAATAGTGCAGCCAGTTTAAAATTTGAAAAAAAAAATTCCTATTAGTGTCTTTCCACTTGTATCCAGCTAAATAGTGGAAAAACACTATATAGGATAACCTAGAGGAGGGTTTCTTGGCCTTGCAGCGCCGTTTACGGCTGTCTGCACGGTCTCCGTGTGATTTAAACTAGCTCTGTAGCCCGATCTGCACCAAAAAAAAGGTTAAGTTCACCAAACACAACTTACACTTGTGTAGGCCACATTTGAAAAATAATAAAGTTTAGTCCACAATTTACAACATTAGTGTTTCTTACACCTGTTAGGAGGAGCATTACAGGAATAAGCACACTAAGGCCTTAGTACTTTTCTGCTTATCTTTATCTGTCAACCAAGATGAAGAGGGCAGGGAGTAAGGCACGTGGGCGTGGGCGCGGAGCAGGGAGAGGAGCAGGGAGAGGACGTGGTGATTCTGTGCCTGCTGCGGGCGCCGGTGACTCGTCGTCACTCAGTTTCAGCAGGGAACAGTCCTTCATGCGCAGCTTTGTCGGAGAGCGCCGTGCACCGCTGCTGCGTGAAGACCAAATTGAAGCCGTTGTCGGGTGGATGGCAGCTAACGCCTCGGCATCGACTTCAGTTAGTGCCACATCCTCTCAGGCACAGAGCACTGGAGAGCAGCCATCTGTCTCTTCACCACCTGCCAAATTGGCCAGGCAGTCAGAGAGCCCAGGACAGGAGCCGTCTCTACTTCTGTTCTCTGAATCTCTTGGCTTGGAAACAGGGGGCCAGCCAAGCAGCATTGGAGAAATGGAAGAAGAGGCAGTGTGCAGTGATGCCCAAAAGCTTTATCTCTCTGACTCTGAAGAGGCAGGTGGGCCAGTGCCTCCGGTGACCACAGCGCAGTACGCATCTGATGATGAAACTCAGGTGCCGCTTTCTCGTGCGTACTGTGCTGCTGAGACTACCCAGGAGGAGCAGTTGGTGGCAGAGGGTAGTGGAGATGATGAGGTCCTTGACCCATCGTGGCGTGAGGAACAGGAAGGTGGTGGGAGCAGCTCAGAGGAAGAGCTTCCTCTTACGGGCCAAAGAGGGAGAGGGAGGGGGAAGACTGCGGAGCCTGTAGCCTCCACTTTGGCACCCGTTAGGAGCCTGTCTCTTTCCAAAGCCAAAAAGGGCGCTCCCAAGACTTGCAGTGCCTGGTCCTTTTTTGACACAGTTGCAGATGACATTTGTTTTGTCAAATGCAAGCTGTGTCATCATAAAGTAAAAAGAGGGAAAAATGTCAGCAACCTCAATACCACAAATATGTGGAAACATGTGCGGACCAGGCACGCGGTGGAGTTACAGAAACACACTGAAGATGTAGGCCAACCAACAGCGGCAGCTACCACCTCTTCAGCTCGTGTTGCCTCTTCCTCCAGCTCACGCACAGCTGGTTTGGCTTCCTCCCAGAGACCTTGTGTAATTCCACCCACAGCACCACCTTCCCAGTCATCCTCACACTCCCAGTCTACTCTACAGCCATCGGTAGTACAGGCATGGGAGAAAAGGCGGGCATTCTCGGCCAACCACCCCCGAGCACAGGCTCTGAATGCAGGCATTGCCAAACTGTTGTCCCTGGAAATGCTCTCGTTCAGGCTGGTGGAGACTGACAGCTTCCGTGACTTGATGGCATTGGCAGTCCCACAGTACAAGGTGCCCAGCCGCTTTTACTTCAGCAGGCAGGCTGTCCCTGCCCTGCACAGGCATGTTGAGGCAAACATAAAACATGCGCTACTGAACGCCGTCAGTAGCAAGGTCCACCTCACCACCGATGCGTGGACCAGTCAGCATGGACAGGGGCGATATGTTTCCCTCACTGCCCATTGGGTTAATGTTGTTGAGCCAGGTACAGATCGTGCGAGTGGCGCAGGACGTGTCCTGCCCACTCCAAGGATTGCAGGAATCCAGTCTGTACGCATCGACTCCTCCTCTTACACCAGTTCCTCTGATTCCTCTCTGCAGGATCCGTCACAGTCCACCCCCACATGGACCCGTGAACGTTTACCTATGACCGACATGAGCACAGCCGTGGCCAAACGTCAGCAGGCCGTCTTGAAACTAGTTTCATTGGGGCATCGAAGCCACACAGCGCAGGAGCTCTGGAATGCCATAAAGCAGGAGAGCGATGTGTGGTTACTGCCAGCGAATCTCCAGCCAGGCATGGTAGTGTGTGACAATGGCCGAAATCTGGTGGCAGCTTTGGCCCTTGGCAACCTCACTCACATCCCATGTCTGGCACATGTGCTCAATTTGGTTGTGCAGAGTTTTCTGAGGGACTATCCGGATCTTGATGCCCTGCTGCACAAGGTCCGCCTAGAGTGTGCTCACTTGCGGCGTTCCAGCTTGGCCAGATCCCGCATTGCTGCTCTGCAGCGCCGATTCCGCCTTCCGGAACACCGCATCATATGTGACCTACCTACCCGGTGGAATTCCACGTTACATATGTTGGAGCGGTTGTGTGAGCAGCAGCAAGCAGTTATGGAGTACCAGCTGCATCAGGCGCAAAGAAGTCGCAGTCAGCGCCGATCAGACTTCACAACCACAGAGTGGGCCACTATGAAGGACGTCTGCCAGGTTTTGCGTCCTTTTGATTATTCCACGCGGATGGCAAGTGCAGATGATGCACTAGTCAGCATGACTGTCCCCCTTATCTGCCTGCTTCAGCAAACTTTGCAAGGGTTAAGGGATGATGTGGTGGAAGAGGTGGAGGATGAGGAGTCACCTTTTCCATCAGCTTCTGGAGAGTCAGCGCCACGTGGTTCCTCACAAAGGGGTACGCAGGGGCCAATTTGTGAGGAGGATGAGGAGGAGTCAATGGAGGAGGAAGAGCTCCGTCCAGAGGAGGGAGCGACACAATTGTCCAGTGGTCAGTGTGTACAGCGAGGGTGGGGTGATGACGAGCGGGCAGAGATCATGTCTCAAGCAGGGGACAGCGTTTCTGGGCCGGTTGGCACTCTGCAGCACATGGTGGATTTCATGCTGCAGTGCCTGAGAAACGACCGCCGCATCGACCACATTCTCAACATGCCTGATTATTGGGTGTTCACCCTCCTCGATCCTCGCTACCGGGACAACGTCCAAAACCTCATCCCTGCGTTGACCCGGGAGCGTAAATTGCGGGAGTACCACGACACACTGGTGAATTCCATCATCTTCTCCTGTCCAACTGAGAGGAGTGCTGCTAGTGCTTTACAAAGCAGCTCAGTGCGTCGAGGCAGTGGGGGAGGCTCTGCCCAAAGAGGGAGCAGAAGCAGTGCCTCTGCCCAAGGCAAGCCCAGTATGGCACAACTCTGGCACACTTTTGTGTGCCCGCCCCAAATGTCTACACCATCACCGGCGGCTCCAGTCAGCAGGAGGCAACGGTTCCGTCAGATGGTGACAGACTACATGGCTTGCCCTCTTACTGTACTCCCAGACGGCTCTTCCCCGTTCAAGTTTTGGGTCTCTAAGCTGGATACATGGCCAGAGCTAAGCCAGTATGCATTGGAGGTGCTGGCTTGCCCTGCGGCTAGTGTCTTATCGGAACGTGTCTTTAGTGCCGCAGGTGGTGTACTAACAGACCGTCGCATGCGACTATCCTCCGATAACGTTGACCGGCTTACTTTCCTGAAAATGAACCAGGCCTGGATCTCGCAGGAATTTGCCACTCCTCTGCCTGATTAAGTAATTGGGTGTCATCCAGGTCTCCTGCTGTGTTCATCTTTCTACCACCTGAACTGCTATTCCTGGGCTCCAACACCGCCAGTTGCGGCTCAGAAGTGCAGGCTGCACAGTAAAAACATACGACCCAGTGTTATTGGGTTTCAGTAACGTCAGCTGATCCCCAGCTGTGTAGCCGGCAATGTGTCCTGCGACCGCCACGCTGGCACAACAACCTAAATGTAAGGGAACCTGTCCCCCCCCCCCCCGTCGTTTGTTACTGAAAGAGCCATCTTGTGCAGCAGTAATGCTGCACAAGGAAAAGGTAGCTCTTTTTTTTTAGCTCTTTGCACACGCAGAACTTAACACTTATAAAATGTGTTCACTGATACCGTTATACCGTCCCGGAGCTGGGACTTTCCTTCGTAATGTGACGCAGCACAGCCGTCATTCCTACCCCCTTGGTGCCATGCGCTGCCTCCTCAGCGTTGTTTTAAGCTGTCACGGAGCCTGCGCTGTTCTGTTATCCCTTGGGCATGCCCTATTTGCGCTGCCTGTCTTCTGACATAATTTGGTGTCAGGCTGGCTGCGCCTGTGCGGCCGCGCTGCCCGAGATCCCGCCTCGCAGTGTCTTCTGATTGAGTCACACTGCGGGCCTGGGATCCATGGGCATGCGCAGTGCATATCTTCCCCTCGGGCTCTCGCTCATTTCCCTCCGCCTTCTTTAGACTGTGCGCCGTCAGCTGATCCCTAGCATGCCACGGCCGTGACACCGCACAGTCTGAAGAAGAGGGAAGGAGGGGAGTGAGAGTCGAGGTTATGCACTGTGCATGCCCATGGTTCCAAGGCCCGCAGTGGGATTACGTTAGATGAGACTGCGAGGTGGGATCTGGAGCAGCGTGGACGCACAGGCACTGACAGCCTGACACCAAATTATGTCAGAAGACAGGCAGCGCTAATTGGGCATGGCCAAGGGCTAACAGAACAGCGCAGGCTCCGTGGCAGCTTAAAACAACGCTGAGGAGGCAGCGCACGGCATCAAGGGGATAGGAATGACAGCTGTGCTGTGTCCCATTACGAAGGAAATTCGCACCTCCGGAACGGTTTAACGGTATAAAGGGACACATTTTTAGTGTTTACTTCGGTGTTTGCAAGGAGCATAATTAAAAGAGCAACCTTTTCCTTTTGCATCCTTAGTGCTGCACAACATGGCTCTTTCAGCTACAAACGTCTTGGGGGGGGGGGGTTAAAGGTTTCCTTTCAACTTGCTCCAATCAGGCTTCGGCCTACACTCTGTTCCTCTGCTCCTCCTGCTGTCCCTGGGCTCTAACACCGCCAGTTGGTGCCTGGAAGTGCTGTGTGCACAGTCAACAGTCGCTCCTCTGTTATTGGGGTTCAGTAACGTCAGCTGATCCCCAGCTGTGTGTGCGGCAATACCTCCAATCTGCTCCTCCTGCTGTCCCTGGGCTCTAACACCGCCAGTTGGTGCCTGGAAGTGCTGTGTGCACAGTCAACAGTCGCTCCTCTGTTATTGGGGTTCAGTAACGTCAGCTGATCCCCAGCTGTGTATCCGGCAACGTGTCATGCGACCGCCACGCTGGCACAACTAAAATGTAAGGGGACCTGTCCCCCCCCCCCCCTAGGCGTTTGTTACTGAAAGAGCCACCATGTGCAGCACTAATACTGCACAAGGGAAAGGTCGCTCTTGAAATTATGCTCCTTGCAAACGCTGAACTACACACTCATGTAATGTGTCCCCTCACACCGTCCAACCGTCCCGGAGGTGGGACTTTCCTTTGTAATGTGACACAGCACAGCCGTCATTGCTACCCCCTTGGCACCGTGCGCTGCCTCCTTAGCGTTGTTTGATTCCGTCATGGACCCTGCGCTGTTATGTTATCCCTTGGCCATGCACAGTTTGCGCTGCCCGTCCTCTGACATCATTTGTTGTCGTCCTGGCTGCGCCTGTGCGTCCACGCTGCCCGAAATCACACCTCGCAGTGTCGTCTAATGTGATCCCACAGTGGGCCTGGTATCCATGGCCATGCGCAGTGCATATACTAGCCTCTCACTCCCCTTCTTCACGCTTCTTCAGACTAGGCGGCGTCAGCTGATCCCTAATAGCATGCCACGGCCGTGACGCCGCACAGTCTGAAGAAGCAGGAAGGAGGTGAGTGAGAGGCGATGATATGCACTGCGCATGCCCATGGATCCCTGGCCCGCAGTGGGACTACATTAGATGACACTGCAAGGTTGGATCTCGGGCAGCTTGGACGCACAGGCACTGCCAGCCTGACACCTACATGATGTCAGAAGACGGGCACCGCTAACTGTGCATGGCCAAGGGATAACATTACAGTGCGGGCTCCGTGACAGAACCAAACAACGTTGAGGAGGTGGTGCCCGGCACCAAGGGGGTTGGAATGACGGCTGTGCTGTGTCACATTACAAAGGAAAGTCCCACTTCCGGGATGGTTTGACGGTGTGAGGGGACACATTATATGAGTGTGTACTTCAGCGTTTGCAAGGAGCATAATTTTCGGAGCCACCATTTTCCATGTGCAGTATTACTGCTGTACAAGATGGCTCTTTCAGCAACAAATGCCTGGGGGGGGGGGGTTAAAGGTTCCCTTTCAACTTGCTCCACTGCAGGCTTCGGCCTACACTCTGCTCCTCTTTGATTCCCTGGGTTTCAACACTGTCAGTTGCCACCTGGAAGTGTTGTCTACACAGAAAAAAACACTAGGTGATGTGTCAGTGGGGTTCAGCACCGCCAGCTGTTCCCCTGCTGTGTAGTCGGCAACGTGTCCAGCACAAGCCACGCTGGCACAACAGAACAAAAGCTGCCACCAGTGCAGGCTTCGGCCTACACTCTGCTCCTCTCCTCCTCCTGCTGACCCTGGGCTCAAACACCGCTAGTTTTTGCCCGGAAGTGCTAGCTGCACAGAGAAAAACACCAGCCAATGTGTTAGTGGGGTTCAGCAACGCCAGCTGTTCCCCTGCTGTGTAGCCGGCAACGTGACCTGCAAACGCCATGCAGGCACAGGAACTGAAATTAAAAGGGAACCTGGCCCCACCCCCCCAGGTGTTTCTATGTATAACAGCCACCTAGTACAGCAGTACTGCTGCATTTGTACAAGGTGGCTGACTTTTTCTCCTTGCCCACGTGGAACTCAACACGTACAAAATGTGTCTCATTGAGACCATTCCACTGTCCCTGAGGTGTGACTTTCCTTTGTAATGATACGCAGCACCCCCCTTGGTAGCGTTTCCCGTCTTTTGTCATCATGGTTAGCTGGCTGCGCCTGTGCATCCGCCCTGCTAGAAACAACGCCCCTCGTTGTCATATTTATTTTGTCAGCGAGGGTGTGGTTTATGGGCACGAGCAGTGCATATGTTCGCCTGTCTTAACTCATCTCCTTCCGCCTTCTTCAGACTGTGCGGCCTCCTGGCCGTGGTAGGCGATAAGGGATCAGCTGAGGCCGCCCAGTCTGGAGCAGGTGTAAGGACATGTGTAAGCGGCCAACCTATTTACTGCACAAGGCCACGAATCCCAGCCACGCAGTGTGATTTTTTGAAAACACACTGTGGGTCTGGGATTCATGTCCATCGCTAACCGCAACGGCCGACATGAAATGAGGTCAGAAGACAGGAAGCGCTCACAGCGCATGGCCAAGGGATCACAATAGCGCAGACTCCTGTACAGCAAATAAGAACGCTCAGGAATCTGCGCCCAGTACCTAGGTGCAAATTTTGACACCTGTGCTGCGTCTCGTTAAAAAGACAAGTCACGCCTCCACAACTGTTTGACAGTATAATGGTCTAAATAGTGTACGTGTTTTAGTCAGCGTGTGCAAGGAGCAAAACAAATAGAGCAACCTTTTACTTGTGCAGCATTAATGCTGCACAAGGTGTGGCTCTTGTACCTTGCAACACCTGAGGGGGGGTTAAAGGTAACCTTTGAAATTGGTTCAACTAGGCTTCGGCCTACACTCTGCTCCTCTACTCCTCCTGCTGACCCTGGGCTCAAACACCGCTAGTTTTTGCCCGGAAATGCTAGCTGCACAGAGAAAAACACCAGCCAATGTGTTAGTGGGGTTCAGCACCGCCAGCTGTTCCCCTGCTGTGTAGTCGGCAACGTGTCCAGCACAAGCCACGCTGGCACAACCGACCAAAAGCTGCCACCAGTGCAGGCTTCGGCCTACACTTTGCTCCTCTCCTCCTCCTGCTGACCCTGGGCTCAAACAACGCCAGTTTCTGCCCGGACATGCTAGCTGCACAGAGAAAAACACCAGCCAATGTGTTAGTGGGGTTCAGCACCGCCTGCTGTTCCCCCGCTGTGTAGCCGGCATCGTGTCCAGCACAAGCCACGCTGGCACAACCGACCAAAAGCTGCCACCAGTGCAGGCTTCGGCCTACACTTTGCTCCTCTCCTCCTCCTCCTGCTGACCCTGGGCTCTAACACCGCTAGTTTTTGCCCGGACATGCAATCTGCACAGAGAAAAACACCAGTCAATGTGTCAGTGGGGTTCAGCAACGCCAGCTGTTCCCCTGCTGTGTAGCTTGCAACGTGACCTGCAAACGCCACGCAGGCACATGAACTGAAATTGAAGGGAGCCTGCCCCCCACCCACAGGTGTTTCTATGTATATCAGCCACCTTGTACAGCAGTACTGCTGCATTTGTACGAGGTGGCTGACTGTTTCTCCTTGCCCACATGGAACTCAACACGTACAAAATGTGTCTCATTAGAGACCATTACAATGTCCCTGAGGTGTGACTTTCCTTTGTAATGACACGCAGCACCACCCTTGTTAGCGCTGCCCGTCTTTTGACATCATTGGTTAGCTGGCTGCGCCTGTGCATCTCCCCTGCTCGAAACAACGGCCCTCGGTGTCTTATTTTTTTGGACAGCGAGGGTGTGATTGATGGGCATGTGCAGTGCATATGTTTGCCTGTGTTCACTCATCTCCTTCCGCCTTCTTCAGACTGGGTGTCCTCATGGCCGCGGCAGGCGATAAGGGATCAGATGAGGCCGCCCAGTCTGAAGCAGGTGTAAGGACATGTGTGAGCGGCAAACATATTTAGTGCACCAGGGCACGAATCCCAGCACCGCAGTGTGATTTTTTAAAAACACACTGTGGGTCTGGGATTCATGTCCATCGCTAACCGCAACGGCCGACATGAAATGAGGTCAGAAGACAGGAAGCGCTCACAGCGCATGGCCAAGGGATCACAATAGCGCAGACTCCTGTACAGCAAATAAGAACGCTCAGGAATCTGCGCCCAGTACCTAGGTGCAAATTTTGACACCTGTGCTGCGTCTCGTTAAAAAGACAAGTCACGCCTCCACAACTGTTTGACAGTATAATGGGCTAAATAGTGTACGTGTTTTAGTCAGCGTGTGCAAGGAGCAAAACAAATAGAGCAACCTTTTACTTGTGCAGCATTAATGCTGCACAAGGTGTGGCTCTTGTACCTTGCAACACCTGAGGGGGGGGTTAAAGGTAACCTTTGAAATTGGTTCAACTAGGCTTCGGCCTACACTCTGCTCCTCTACTCCTCCTGCTGACCCTGGGCTCAAACACCGCTAGTTTTTGCCCGGAAATGCTAGCTGCACAGAGAAAAACACCAGCCAATGTGTTAGTGGGGTTCAGCACCGCCAGCTGTTCCCCTGCTGTGTAGTCGGCAACGTGTCCAGCACAAGCCACGCTGGCACAACCGACCAAAAGCTGCCACCAGTGCAGGCTTCGGCCTACACTTTGCTCCTCTCCTCCTCCTGCTGACCCTGGGCTCAAACAACGCCAGTTTCTGCCCGGACATGCTAGCTGCACAGAGAAAAACACCAGCCAATGTGTTAGTGGGGTTCAGCAACGCCAGCTGTTCCCCTGCTGTGTAGCTTGCAACGTGACCTGCAAACGCCACGCAGGCACATGAACTGAAATTGAAGGGAGCCTGCCCCCCACCCACAGGTGTTTCTATGTATATCAGCCACCTTGTACAGCAGTACTGCTGCATTTGTACGAGGTGGCTGACTTTTTCTCCTTGCCCACGTGGAACTCAACACGTACAAAATGTGTCTCATTAGAGACCATTACAATGTCCCTGAGGTGTGACTTTCCTTTGTAATGACACGCAGCACCCCCATTGTTAGCGCTGCCCGTCTCCTGACATCATTGGTTGGCTGGCTGTGCCTGTGCGTCCCCCCTGCCCGACACAACGCCCCCCGTTGTCTCATATATTTTGACTGCGAGGGTGTGATTGATGGGCACGAGCAGTGCATATGTTCCCCTGTTTTCACTCCCCTCCTTCCGCCTTCTTCTGACTGTGCGGCCTCATGGCCGCGGCATGCGATAAGGGATCAGCTGAGGCCGCCCAGTCTGAAGCAGGTGTAAGGACATGTGTGAGCGGCGATCATATTTACTGCACAAGGCCACGAATCCCAGCACCGCAGTGTGACTTTAGGAAAAGCCACTGTGGGTCTGGGATTTATGGCCATCGTTAACCGCACCGGCCAACATGAAATGAGGTCATGAGACGGCCTGCACTAACAGGGTATTGCCAAGGGATAACACAAGAGCGCAGACTCCTGTACAGCAAATAACAACGCTCAGGAATCTGCGCCCAGTACCTAGGTGCAAATTTTGACACCTGTGCTGCGTCTCGTTAAAAAGACAAGTCACGCCTCCACAACTGTTTGACAGTATAATGGGCTAAATAGTGTACGTGTTTAATTCAGCGTGTGCAAGGAGCAAAATTAAATAGAGCAACCTTTGACTTGTGCATCATTAATGCTGTTCAAGGTGTGGCTCTTGTACCTTGCAACACCTGAGGGGGGGGTTAAAGGTAACCTTTGAAATTGGTTCAACTAGGCTTCGGCCTACACTCTGCTCCTCTACTCCTCCTGCTGACCCTGGGCTCAAACAACGCCAGTTTCTGCCCGGAAATGCTAGCTGCACAGAGAAAAACACCAGCCAATGTGTTAGTGGGGTTCAGCACCGCCAGCTGTTCCCCTGCTGTGTAGTCGGCAACGTGTCCAGCACAAGCCACGCTGGCACAACAGAACAAAAGCTGCCACCAGTGCAGGCTGCGGCCTACACTTTGCTCCTCTCCTCCTCCTCCTGCTGACCCTGGGCTCTAACACCGCTAGTTTTTGCCCGGACATGCAATCTGCACAGAGAAAAACACCAGTCAATGTGTCAGTGGGGTTCAGCAACGCCAGCTGTTCCCCTGCTGTGTAGCTTGCAACGTGACCTGCAAACGCCACGCAGGCACATGAACTGAAATTGAAGGGAGCCTGCCCCCCACCCACAGGTGTTTCTATGTATATCAGCCACCTTGTACAGCAGTACTGCTGCATTTGTACGAGGTGGCTGACTTTTTCTCCTTGCCCACGTGGAACTCAACACGTACAAAATGTGTCTCATTAGAGACCATTACAATGTCCCTGAGGTGTGACTTTCCTTTGTAATGACACGCAGCACCCCCATTGTTAGCGCTGCCCGTCTCCTGACATCATTGGTTGGCTGGCTGTGCCTGTGCGTCCCCCCTGCCCGACACAACGCCCCCCGTTGTCTCATATATTTTGACTGCGAGGGTGTGATTGATGGGCACGAGCAGTGCATATGTTCCCCTGTTTTCACTCCCCTCCTTCCGCCTTCTTCTGACTGTGCGGCCTCATGGCCGCGGCATGCGATAAGGGATCAGCTGAGGCCGCCCAGTCTGAAGCAGGTGTAAGGACATGTGTGAGCGGCGATCATATTTACTGCACAAGGCCACGAATCCCAGCACCGCAGTGTGACTTTAGGAAAAGCCACTGTGGGTCTGGGATTTATGGCCATCGTTAACCGCACCGGCCAACATGAAATGAGGTCATGAGACGGCCTGCACTAACAGGGTATTGCCAAGGGATAACACAAGAGCGCAGACTCCTGTACAGCAAATAACAACGCTCAGGAATCTGCGCCCAGTACCTAGGTGCAAATTTTGACACCTGTGCTGCGTCTCGTTAAAAAGACAAGTCACGCCTCCACAACTGTTTGACAGTATAATGGGCTAAATAGTGTACGTGTTTAATTCAGCGTGTGCAAGGAGCAAAATTAAATAGAGCAACCTTTGACTTGTGCATCATTAATGCTGTTCAAGGTGTGGCTCTTGTACCTTGCAACACCTGAGGGGGGGGTTAAAGGTAACCTTTGAAATTGGTTCAACTAGGCTTCGGCCTACACTCTGCTCCTCTACTCCTCCTGCTGACCCTGGGCTCAAACAACGCCAGTTTCTGCCCGGAAATGCTAGCTGCACAGAGAAAAACACCAGCCAATGTGTTAGTGGGGTTCAGCACCGCCAGCTGTTCCCCTGCTGTGTAGTCGGCAACGTGTCCAGCACAAGCCACGCTGGCACAACAGAACAAAAGCTGCCACCAGTGCAGGCTGCGGCCTACACTTTGCTCCTCTCCTCCTCCTCCTGCTGACCCTGGGCTCTAACACCGCTAGTTTTTGCCCGGACATGCAATCTGCACAGAGAAAAACACCAGTCAATGTGTCAGTGGGGTTCAGCAACGCCAGCTGTTCCCCTGCTGTGTAGCTTGCAACGTGACCTGCAAACGCCACGCAGGCACATGAACTGAAATTGAAGGGAGCCTGCCCCCCACCCACAGGTGTTTCTATGTATAACAGCCACCTTGTACAGCAGTACTGCTGCATTTGTACAAGGTGGCTGACTTTTTCTCCTTGCACACGTGGAACTCAACAAGTACAAAATGTGTCTCATTACAGACCATTACAATGTCCCTGAGGTGTGACTTTCCTTTTTAATGACACGCAGCACCCCCATTGTTAGCGCTGCCCGTCTCCTGACATCATTGGTTGGCTGGCTGTGCCTGTGCGTCCCCCCTGCCCGACACAACGCCCCCCGTTGTCTCATATATTTTGACTGCGAGGGTGTGATTGATGGGCACGAGCAGTGCATATGTTCCCCTGTTTTCACTCCCCTCCTTCCGCCTTCTTCTGACTGTGCGGCCTCATGGCCGCGGCATGCGATAAGGGATCAGCTGAGGCCGCCCAGTCTGAAGCAGGTGTAAGGACATGTGTGAGCGGCGAACATATTTACTGCACAAGGCCACGAATCCCAGCACCGCAGTGTGACTTTAGGAAAAGCCACTATGGGTCTGGGATTTATGGCCATCGTTAACCGCACCGGCCAACATGAAATGAGGTCATGAGACGGCCTGCACTAACAGGGTATTGCCAAGGGATAACACAATAGCGCAGACTCCTGTACAGCAAATAACAACGCTCAGGAATCTGCGCCCAGTACCTAGGTGCAAATTTTGACACCTGTGCTGCGTCTCGTTAAAAAGACAAGTCACGCCTCCACAACTGTTTGACAGTATAATGGGCTAAATAGTGTACGTGTTTAATTCAGCGTGTGCAAGGAGCAAAATTAAATAGAGCAACCTTTGACTTGTGCATCATTAATGCTGTTCAAGGTGTGGCTCTTGTACCTTGCAACACCTGAGGGGGGGGGTTAAAGGTAACCTTTGAAATTGGTTCAACTAGGCTTCGGCCTACACTCTGCTCCTCTACTCCTCCTGCTGACCCTGGGCTCAAACACCGCTAGTTTTTGCCCGGAAATGCTAGCTGCACAGAGAAAAACACCAGCCAATGTGTTAGTGGGGTTCAGCACCGCCAGCTGTTCCCCCGCTGTGTAGCCGGCATCGTGTCCAGCACAAGCCACGCTGGCACAACCGACCAAAAGCTGCCACCAGTGCAGGCTTCGGCCTACACTTTGCTCCTCTCCTCCTCCTCCTGCTGACCCTGGGCTCTAACACCGCTAGTTTTTGCCCGGACATGCAATCTGCACAGAGAAAAACACCAGTCAATGTGTCAGTGGGGTTCAGCAACGCCAGCTGTTCCCCTGCTGTGTAGCTTGCAACGTGACCTGCAAACGCCACGCAGGCACATGAACTGAAATTGAAGGGAGCCTGCCCCCCACCCACAGGTGTTTCTATGTATAACAGCCACCTTGTACAGCAGTACTGCTGCATTTGTACGAGGTGGCTGACTTTTTCTCCTTGCCCACGTGGAACTCAACACGTACAAAATGTGTCTCATTAGAGACCATTACAATGTCCCTGAGGTGTGACTTTCCTTTGTAATGACACGCAGCACCACCCTTGTTAGCGCTGCCCGTCTTTTGACATCATTGGTTAGCTGGCTGCGCCTGTGCATCTCCCCTGCTCGAAACAACGGCCCTCGGTGTCTTATTTTTTTGGACAGCGAGGGTGTGATTGATGGGCATGTGCAGTGCATATGTTTGCCTGTGTTCACTCATCTCCTTCCGCCTTCTTCAGACTGGGTGTCCTCATGGCCTCGGCAGGCGATAAGGGATCAGATGAGGCCGTCCAGTCTGAAGCAGGTGTAAGGACATGTGTGAGCGGCAAACATATTTACTGCACCAGGGCACGAATCCCAGCACCGCAGTGTGATTTTTTAAAAACACACTGTGGGTCTGGGATTCATGTCCATCGCTAACCGCAACGGCCAACATGAAATGAGGTCATAAGACAGGAAGCGCTCACAGCGCATGGCCAAAGGATCACAAGAGCGCAGACTCCTGTACAGCAACTAACAACGCTCAGGAAGCTGCGCCCATGCAAAAAGGTGTTGTTTTCGACACCTGTGCTGCTTTTCTTTAAAAAGACAAGTCACGCCTCCACTACTGTTAAACAGTATAATGGGCTAAATAGTCTACGTGTTGCATTCAGCTTGTGCAAGTAGACAAATTAATAGAGCAACCTTTTACTTGTGCAGCATTAATGCTGCAGAAGGAGTGGCTCTTGTTCTTTGTAACACCTGAGGGGGGGTTAAAGGTAACCTTTGAAATTGGTTCAACTAGGCTTCGGCCTACACTCTGCTCCTCTCCTCCTCCTGCTGACCCTGGGCTCTAACAACGCTAGTTTTTGCCCGGAAATGCTAGCTGCACAGAGAAAAACACCAGCCAATGTGTTAGTGGGGTTCAGCAACGCCAGCTGTTCCCCCGCTGTGTAGCCGGCATCGTGTCCAGCACAAGCCACGCTGGCACAACCGACCAAAAGCTGCCACCAGTGCAGGCTTCGGCCTACACTTTGCTCCTCTCCTCCTCCTCCTGCTGACCCTGGGCTCAAACACCGCTAGTTTTTGCCCGGAAATGCTAGCTGCACAGAGAAAAACACCAGCCAATGTGTTAGTGGGGTTCAGCACCGCCAGCTGTTCCCCTGCTGTGCAGCTTGCAACGTGACCTGCAAACGCCACGCAGGCACATGAACTGAAATTGAAGGGAGCCTGGCCCCCACCCCCAGGTGTTTCTATGTATAACAGCCACCTTGTACAGCAGTACTGCTGCATTTGTACAAGGTGGCTGATGTTTTCTCCTTGCCCACGTGGAACTCAACACGTACAAAATGTGTCTCTTTGAGACCATTCCACTGTCCCTGAGGTGTGACTTTCCTTTCTAATGATACGCAGCACCCCCCTTGGTAGCGCTTCCCGTCTTCTGACATCATTGGTTGGCTACTTGCGCCTGTTCGTCCGCCCTGCCTGAATAAAATGCTCCTCGTTGTCTTAATTATTTTGACTGCGAGGGTGTGATTGATGGGCACGAGCAGTGCATATCTTCGCCTGTCTTAACTCATCTCCTTCAGCCTTCTTCAGACTGTGCAGCCTCATGGCCGCGGCATGCGAGAAGGGATCAGCAGAGGCCGCCCAGTCTGAAGCAGGTGTAAGGACGTGTGTGAGCGGCCAAAATATTTACTGCTCAAGGCCACGAATCCCAGCACCGCAGTGTGGCTTTATGAAAAGACACTGTGGGTCTGGGATTTATGGCCATCGTTAACCGCACCGGCCAACATGAAATGATGTCATAAGATGGGCAGCGCTAACAGGGCATTGCCAAGGGATAACACAAGAGCGCAGACTCCTGTACAGCAAATAACAACGCTCAGGAAGCTGCTCCAAGCACCAAGGCGTTATTTTGGACACCTGTGCTGCGTCTCATCAAAAAACCAAGTCACGCATCCACTACAGTTTGACTGTAGAATGGGGTAAATTGTGTATGTCTTTCATTCAGCGTGTGCAAGTAGACAAATTAATAGAGCAACCTTTCACTTGTGCAGCATTAATACTGCACAAGGTGTGTCTCTTGTACTTTGTAACACCTGAGGGGGGGGTTAAAGGTTTCCTTTGAAATTGGTTCAACTAAGCTTCGGCCTACACTCTGCTCCTCTCCTCCTCCTCCTGCTTCAACACGGGCTCTAACATCGCTAGTTTTTGCCCGCAAGTGCTAGCTGCACAGAGAAAAACACACGCCATTGTGTTAGTGGGGTTCAGCAACGCCAGCTGTTCCCCCAGTGTGTAGCCGGCAAAGTGTCCTGCAAACGCAACGCAGACACAAAGCTGCCTCCAGTGCAGGCTTCGGCCTACACTCATCTCCCCCTGCTTACCCTTTGCTCCAACACCGCTAGTTGGGGCTCTAGGAAGACAATCTTTAATAGGCAAGGCAACGCATCCGGGTTCCAGCACCGCCAGCTGGTTCTCGGCAGTGTTCTTGTCACAGGTACTCCCTCGTGCCAAGCCTGGTTTCAGCACCGTCAGCTGTTTCCGGGTTGTGTCAAGCTCACTGAGACACCTATGCTTGCCTCGTCGTGGTGCGGTCGGGTTAGCCAACTCCAGGGTGCCTCCAGTTTAGGAGCTTCCTATGTGGGCTGCGTGAACTGGTAGTCAAGGCTGGTTCTGTAGTGCCAGTAGGCCCAGCTCCCCCTGTAGGACTGTTGGGGTTCGGTAACTGCGGCTGCCTCGCGGCCTAGCTGTTCTCTCCTCTCCTGTGGGCCTTGGGGTCCACCACCTGGTTCCAGCACCGTCAGCTGGTTCCGGGCCGAGCCTTTGGCTTAGGTGCCTCCTCCTGGGTATCCGAGTTCCGCCAACGCCAGGCGGTCCTTGGTAGTGCTTTTAAGCGCGGGCACCTACAGCTTAGTAACCGGGTTCCAGCACCGTCAGCTGGTCCTCGGTCGTGCCATTGGCTCTTGCACACTGGGGCAACGCATCCGGGTTCCAGCACCGCCAGCTGGTTCTCGGCAGTGTTTTTGTCACAGGTACTCCCTCGTGCCAAGCCTGGTTTCAGCACCGTCAGCTGTTTCCGGGTTGTGTCAAGCTCACTGAGACACCTATGCTTGCCTCGTCGTGGTGCGGTCGGGTTAGCCAACTCCAGGGTGCCTCCAGTTTAGGAGCTTCCTATGTGGGCTGCGTGAACTGGTAGTCAAGGCTGGTTCTGTAGTGCCAGTAGGCCCAGCTCCCCCTGTAGGACTGTTGGGGTTCGGTAACTGCGGCTGCCTCGCGGCCTAGCTGTTCTCTCCTCTCCTGTGGGCCTTGGGGTCCACCACCTGGTTCCAGCACCGTCAGCTGGTTCCGGGCCGAGCCTTTGGCTTAGGTGCCTCCTCCTGGGTATCCGAGTTCCGCCAACGCCAGGCGGTCCTTGGTAGTGCTTTTAAGCGCGGGCACCTACAGCTTAGTAACCGGGTTCCAGCACCGTCAGCTGGTCCTCGGTCGTGCCATTGGCTCTTGCACACTGGGGCAACGCATCCGGGTTCCAGCACCGCCAGCTGGTTCTCGGCAGTGTTTTTGTCACAGGTACTCCCTCGTGCCAAGCCTGGTTTCAGCACCGTCAGCTGTTTCCGGGTTGTGTCAAGCTCACTGAGACACCTATGCTTGCCTCGTCGTGGTGCGGTCGGGTTAGCCAACTCCAGGGTGCCTCCAGTTTAGGAGCTTCCTATGTGGGCTGCGTGAACTGGTAGTCAAGGCTGGTTCTGTAGTGCCAGTAGGCCCAGCTCCCCCTGTAGGACTGTTGGGGTTCGGTAACTGCGGCTGCCTCGCGGCCTAGCTGTTCTCTCCTCTCCTGTGGGCCTTGGGGTCCACCACCTGGTTCCAGCACCGTCAGCTGGTTCCGGGCCGAGCCTTTGGCTTAGGTGCCTCCTCCTGGGTATCCGAGTTCCGCCAACGCCAGGCGGTCCTTGGTAGTGCTTTTAAGCGCGGGCACCTACAGCTTAGTAACCGGGTTCCAGCACCGTCAGCTGGTCCTCGGTCGTGCCATTGGCTCTTGCACACTGGGGCAACGCATCCGGGTTCCAGCACCGCCAGCTGGTTCTCGGCAGTGTTTTTGTCACAGGTACTCCCTCGTGCCAAGCCTGGTTTCAGCACCGTCAGCTGTTTCCGGGTTGTGTCAAGCTCACTGAGACACCTATGCTTGCCTCGTCGTGGTGCGGTCGGGTTAGCCAACTCCAGGGTGCCTCCAGTTTAGGAGCTTCCTATGTGGGCTGCGTGAACTGGTAGTCAAGGCTGGTTCTGTAGTGCCAGTAGGCCCAGCTCCCCCTGTAGGACTGTTGGGGTTCGGTAACTGCGGCTGCCTCGCGGCCTAGCTGTTCTCTCCTCTCCTGTGGGCCTTGGGGTCCACCACCTGGTTCCAGCACCGTCAGCTGGTTCCGGGCCGAGCCTTTGGCTTAGGTGCCTCCTCCTGGGTATCCGAGTTCCGCCAACGCCAGGCGGTCCTTGGTAGTGCTTTTAAGCGCGGGCACCTACAGCTTAGTAACCGGGTTCCAGCACCGTCAGCTGGTCCTCGGTCGTGCCATTGGCTCTTGCACACTGGGGCAACGCATCCGGGTTCCAGCACCGCCAGCTGGTTCTCGGCAGTGTTTTTGTCACAGGTACTCCCTCGTGCCAAGCCTGGTTTCAGCACCGTCAGCTGTTTCCGGGTTGTGTCAAGCTCACTGAGACACCTATGCTTGCCTCGTCGTGGTGCGGTCGGGTTAGCCAACTCCAGGGTGCCTCCAGTTTAGGAGCTTCCTATGTGGGCTGCGTGAACTGGTAGTCAAGGCTGGTTCTGTAGTGCCAGTAGGCCCAGCTCCCCCTGTAGGACTGTTGGGGTTCGGTAACTGCGGCTGCCTCGCGGCCTAGCTGTTCTCTCCTCTCCTGTGGGCCTTGGGGTCCACCACCTGGTTCCAGCACCGTCAGCTGGTTCCGGGCCGAGCCTTTGGCTTAGGTGCCTCCTCCTGGGTATCCGAGTTCCGCCAACGCCAGGCGGTCCTTGGTAGTGCTTTTAAGCGCGGGCACCTACAGCTTAGTAACCGGGTTCCAGCACCGTCAGCTGGTCCTCGGTCGTGCCATTGGCTCTTGCACACTGGGGCAACGCATCCGGGTTCCAGCACCGCCAGCTGGTTCTCGGCAGTGTTTTTGTCACAGGTACTCCCTCGTGCCAAGCCTGGTTTCAGCACCGTCAGCTGTTTCCGGGTTGTGTCAAGCTCACTGAGACACCTATGCTTGCCTCGTCGTGGTGCGGTCGGGTTAGCCAACTCCAGGGTGCCTCCAGTTTAGGAGCTTCCTATGTGGGCTGCGTGAACTGGTAGTCAAGGCTGGTTCTGTAGTGCCAGTAGGCCCAGCTCCCCCTGTAGGACTGTTGGGGTTCGGTAACTGCGGCTGCCTCGCGGCCTAGCTGTTCTCTCCTCTCCTGTGGGCCTTGGGGTCCACCACCTGGTTCCAGCACCGTCAGCTGGTTCCGGGCCGAGCCTTTGGCTTAGGTGCCTCCTCCTGGGTATCCGAGTTCCGCCAACGCCAGGCGGTCCTTGGTAGTGCTTTTAAGCGCGGGCACCTACAGCTTAGTAACCGGGTTCCAGCACCGTCAGCTGGTCCTCGGTCGTGCCATTGGCTCTTGCACACTGGGGCAACGCATCCGGGTTCCAGCACCGCCAGCTGGTTCTCGGCAGTGTTTTTGTCACAGGTACTCCCTCGTGCCAAGCCTGGTTTCAGCACCGTCAGCTGTTTCCGGGTTGTGTCAAGCTCACTGAGACACCTATGCTTGCCTCGTCGTGGTGCGGTCGGGTTAGCCAACTCCAGGGTGCCTCCAGTTTAGGAGCTTCCTATGTGGGCTGCGTGAACTGGTAGTCAAGGCTGGTTCTGTAGTGCCAGTAGGCCCAGCTCCCCCTGTAGGACTGTTGGGGTTCGGTAACTGCGGCTGCCTCGCGGCCTAGCTGTTCTCTCCTCTCCTGTGGACCTTCGGGTCCACCACCTGGTTCCAGCACCGTCAGCTGGTTCTCGGCAGTGTCTTTTGCTCTTGTACCTTCTGCTCCCCATCCTGGTTCCAGTACCGTCAGCTGGTTCCGGGCAGAGCCTTTGGCTTAGGTGCCTCCTTCTGGGTATCCAAGTTCCACCAACGTCAGGTGGTCCTTGGTAGTGCTTTCAGGCACGGGTACCTCCTGCTTAGTAACCGGGTTCCAGTAACGTCAGCTGGTCCTCGGTAGTTCCATTGGCTCTTGGACCTTCGGCTACCCATCCGGGTTCCAGTACCGTCAGCTGGTTCTCGGCAGTGTCTTTTGCTCTTGTACCTTCTGCTCCCCATCCTGGTTCCAGTAACGTCAGCTGGTTCCGGGCAGAGCCTTTGGCTTAGGTGCCTCCTTCTGGGTATCCGAGTTCCGTCAACGTCAGGCGGTCCTTGGTAGTGCTTTTTAGCACGGGTACCTCCTGCTTAGTAACCGGGTTCCAGTAACGTCAGCTGGTCCTCGGTAGTTCCATAGGCTCTTGAACCTTCGGGTAGCCATCCGAGTTCCAGTTCCATCAGCTGGTTCTTGGCATTTTCTCAGCCTTCTTGTACCTTCTGCTACATTTCCAAGTTGAAGACCCTAACGTCGACGACCCGGAAGACCACCACGATGACGACGACACGGAAGACCACCCCGATGACGACGACGACGACGGCGGAGACGACGACGGCGGAGATGACGACACTGGAGACGACGACCCTGGAGACGACAACATGGAAGACCGAGAAGCAGAAGAACAAGAGGCTGCAGAACAAAGAGCAGAAGAACATTAAGCATAAGACTTAATATCAGAGCAAAAGATATTATCTAAATTATATGCAGAAGAAGACTAAGCAGTGTATGGGGGTGAGTCCGTTCCTCCTCGTGGTGCCCCTGGATAAAGCCTGATGCTGCAGGCCAAACTGAACGCGGACAAATGTAACTTTTGTGACTGGCAGAACGGAAGGTGTAATCTTCAAACTTTTATAGATAACAACTACGGGAATGCCTGTCACAAATGAGAATATGATGAAGAAGTAGAATAGGAAGAATAATAACAGTGGAATAAAAAGAATATGTAGAATAAGAAGAATAATAATAGTTGAATAAAATGAATATGAAGAATGTAATAAAAAAAAAAAAATAGGTAGAAGATGAAGAAGAAGATGAATAAGGTGAAGAAGTTGATGTCAAAGATGCTGATGATGATGAAGATGAAAGTGTGGGAAAAGAAAAAAAAAAAGAAAAAAAAGAAGGGGAAGGGCGTGGAATAGTGAAACATCAATATCTGACAAAATAAAAAAAAAATTTACATAGTCAATATCTTTGTCACTCCGAACGTCTTAAAAAAAAAACAAAAAACATGCTATTCTATTTGATTGGGATAAACCTCTATGACTTTAATGTCTCCGCCACCTCCCCAAATACATCCGGCATTATTCTTAGTTGTTTTCCTTCATGTAGAATGAACCTACAAGGAAAGAAAGGGTTTATTTTAATTCCGATATTTTGGTCCCATTGACTTGCATTGGGATCGGGTATCGGTATCGGCGATATCCGATATTTTTTGAATATCGGCCGATCCAAACCGATACCGATACTTTCCGATATCGGAAGGTATCGCTCAACACTAATCGCGAGCAAAGTGTCTCATCAGGTCATTCCTCCAGGTGAACAATGTCTTGGATTGTCCTTGCTCAGACCAAATGCACTGCATGCTAGAACCTCACATGGTAAACCACACATATCCAATACCGTAACTATGTAGTACTACACTGTGTTCCAAATTATTATGCAAATTGGATTGAAGTGTCAAAAAGAGTTAATTGTTTTGTTTTTCAAATAAACTCATGGATAGTATTGTGTCTCAGGGCTCAATAGATAACTGAAATCAATCTTAAACACATGTGATAATTAGTTTTCCAGGTGATTCTAATTAAAGGAAAACTACTTAAAAATGATGTTCCACATTATTAAGCAGGACAAAGGTTTCAAGCAATATGAGAAATAAAAAGGATCTCTCTGCTGCTGAAAAGCGTTAAATAGTGTAATGCCTTGGACAAGGTATGAAAAAATTAGATACTTCACAAAAACTTTGTGATCGTCATACTGTGAAGAGATTTGTGACTGAAATAGAGCACAGAATTCATGCAGATAAAGGCATAATGAGGAAGGTTTCTGCCAGACAAATTCATTGGATTAAGAGAGCAGCTGCCAAAATACCATTACAAAGCAGCAAACAGTTATTTGAAGCTGCTGGTGCTTCTGGAGTCCCTCGAACCTCAAGGTGTATGATCCTTCAAAGGCTTGCTGTGGTGCATAAACTTACTATTCAGCCACCCGTAAACAGTGTTCATGAACAGAAACGGTTGCAGTGGGCCCAGACATACATGAAGACTAATTTTCAAACAGTCTTGTTTACTGATGAGTAGTGTTGAGCATTCCGATACCGCAAGTATCGGGTATCGGCCGATATTTGCGGTATCGGAATTCCGATCCCGAGTTCCGATATTTTTACGATATCGGGAATCGGGATCGGGATGAATATTCATGTGTAAAATAAAGAATAAAAATAAAAAATATGGGTATACTCACCCCTCCGGCGGACCCTGGACCTTAGCGGTGTAACCGGCAGCCCCCATTCCTAAGAATGAGCGGGTAAAGGACCTGCGATGACGTCGCGGCTTGTGATTGGTCACGTGAGCGGTCACGCAACCAATCACAAGCCGCGACGTCATCGAAGGTCCTTCACCCGCTCATTCTTGGGAACGGGGGCTGCCGGTTGCAGCGGTTAGAACCAGGGCGCGTCCGAGGGTGAGTATATCCCTATTTTTTATTTTTATTCTTTATTTTACACATAAATATGGATCCCAGGGCCTGAAGGAGAGTTTCCTCTCCTTCAGACCCTGGGATCCATCGAGGATACATTCCGATATTTGTGTCCCATTGACTTGTATTGGTATCGGGCATCGGTATCGGCGATATCCGATATTTTTCGGGTATCGGTATAGGCGATATCCGATATTTTTCGGATATCGGCCGATACAATCCGATACCGATACTTTCAAATATCGGACGGTATCACTCAACACTACTGGTGAGTGTCGAGCAACCCTGGATGGTCCAAATGGATGGAGTAGTGGATGGTTGGTGGATGGCCACCATGTTGCAACAAGGCTGTGACGTCAGCAAGGAGGTGGAGAAATCATGTTTTGGGCCAGAATCACCCCGTTTTTTCAGTACGAGATAAAAATACTGTTAAATAGGGCCTGAGCTGTGCGTTACTATAGTGTATTTTGTGTACACTGATTCCCCACCTATGCTGCCGAAATAACTTACCAAAGTCGCCGTTTTCGCCTGTCAATCAGGCTGGTCAGGTCATATGGGCGTGGCGACATCGCTGTTTCTTCCCCCAGATCTTGCATATCTTTCCGTTGGTAGCGTAGTGGTTTGCGCATGCCCATCTTCTGAATCCACTGGGCAGGAGAAGAAAAAACGCGCGATCTGCGCTATTTCCCTGGTGATCTGTGGGGGCGGCCATCTTCCTGAGGCCGCGCGTGCGCATATGGAGTCCTCTGCTGTCCGGGGCTTCAGGAAAATGGAGATCGCGGCGGCCATTTTCCTGAAGCCGAGATGCGAACTCGGCTTCAGGAAAATGGCCGCCGCGATCTCCATCTGCGCACGTGCGGCATCCCGCTGCTATTTTCCTGAAGCCTCGGGCTTGAGGTGTGAGGTGCAGACAATAACGAGGACACAAGGTTGCAGTCTCTTTACCTCTTTACTGAAGACTTCAGGATCCTCAATCCAGAGCACGGTTAACAGGGCTGTTTGAGACCGACCGGTCTGAAGGCACATCCAGAGTTCCCTTTGCAGGTGGAAATCGTTGCCTACCACTAGCGCCTGTGTGTTGTAGTGCTTCACTGCTGAGCATTCGGGATAGTCCTTACAACTTCTATTCTCGTTCTTTCTAATTCATTCCAGTTCTTTCTAGTTCTCCGTCCCCCAGGTATGTTATGGCTAGGACGCACCCGTTTGACGGGAAGGCTCAGAGGACCTCGGAGGCTTCCGGGACCCTAGAGACGCCCCTCTCCACGCGTTGCCCCCTATGTCTGCTTAGGTGATGTAAGGTAGACAGCCAACCTATAATTAACTGTCCTGCAGAGTTTGAAGTAAGGCATAGAGTCAGTTACTTCCTCGGTGTTCCGGCCACCGGCTACGCGCCTCAGTAACATAGTAACATAGTAACATAGTTAGTAAGGCCGAAAAAAGACATTTGTCCATCCAGTTCAGCCTATATTCCATCATAATAAATAAATACCCAGATCTACGTCCTTCTACAGAACCTAATAATTGTATGATACAATATTGTTCTGCTCCAGGAAGACATCCAGGCCTCTCTTGAACCCCTCGACTGAGTTCGCCATCACCACCTCCTCAGGCAAGCAATTCCAGATTCTCACTGCCCTAACAGTAAAGAATCCTCTTCTATGTTGGTGGAAAAACCTTCTCTCCTCCAGACGCAAAGAATGCCCCCTTGTGCCCGTCACCTTCCTTGGTATAAACAGATCCTCAGCGAGATATTTGTATTGTCCCCTTATATACTTATACATGGTTATTAGATCGCCCCTCAGTCGTCTTTTTTCTAGACTAAATAATCCTAATTTCGCTAATCTATCTGGGTATTGTAGTTCTCCCATCCCCTTTATTAATTTTGTTGCCCTCCTTTGTACTCTCTCTAGTTCCATTATATCCTTCCTGAGCACCGGTGCCCAAAACTGGACACAGTACTCCATGTGCGGTCTAACTAGGGATTTGTACAGAGGCAGTATAATGCTCTCATCATGTGTATCCAGACCTCTTTTAATGCACCCCATGATCCTGTTTGCCTTGGCAGCTGCTGCCTGGCACTGGCTGCTCCAGGTAAGTTTATCATTAACTAGGATCCCCAAGTCCTTCTCCCTGTCAGATTTACCCAGTGGTTTCCCGTTCAGTGTGTAATGGTGATATTGATTCCCTCTTCCCATGTGTATAACCTTACATTTATCATTGTTAAACCTCATCTGCCACCTTTCAGCCCAAGTTTCCAACTTATCCAGATCCATCTGTAGCAGAATACTATCTTCTCTTGTATTAACTGCTTTACATAGTTTTGTATCATCTGCAAATATCGATATTTTACTGTGTAAACCTTCTACCAGATCATTAATGAATATGTTGAAGAGAACAGGTCCCAATACTGACCCCTGCGGTACCCCACTGGTCACAGCGACCCAGTTAGAGACTATACCATTTATAACCACCCTCTGCTTTCTATCACTAAGCCAGTTACTAACCCATTTACACACATTTTCCCCCAGACCAAGCATTCTCATTTTGTGTACCAACCTCTTGTGCGGCACGGTATCAAACGCTTGGAAAAATCGAGATATACCACGTCCAATGACTCACCGTGGTCCAGCCTATAGCTTACCTCTTCATAAAAACTGATTAGATTGGTTTGACAGGAGCGATTTCTCATAAACCCATGCTGATATGGAGTTAAACAGTTATTCTCATTGAGATAATCCAGAATAACATCCCTCAGAAACCCTTCAAATATTTTACCAACAATAGAGGTTAGACTTACTGGCCTATAATTTCCAGGTTCACTTTTAGAGCCCTTTTTGAATATTGGCACCACATTTGCTATGCGCCAGTCCTGCGGAACAGATCCTGTCGCTATAGAGTCACTAAAAATAAGAAATAATGGTTTATCTATTACATTACTTAGTTCTCTTAGTACTCGTGGGTGTATGCCATCCGGACCCGGAGATTTATCTATTTTAATCTTATTTAGCCGGTTTCGCACCTCTTCTTGGGTTAGATTGGTGACCCTTAATATAGGGTTTTCATTGTTTCTTGGGATTTCACCTAGCATTTCATTTTCCACCGTGAATACCGTGGAGAAGAAGGTGTTTAATATGTTAGCTTTTTCCTCGTCATCTACAACCATTCTTTCCTCACTATTTTTTAAGGGGCCTACATTTTCAGTTTTTATTCTTTTACTATTGATATAGTTGAAGAACAGTTTGGGATTAGTTTTACTCTCCTTAGCAATGTGCTTCTCTGTTTCCTTTTTGGCAGCTTTAATTAGTTTAAAATTAACTAATGTTGCCATTCTCTGGGCACGACTCCTACTGGCTCTCCTTTGTGCTTGATCTCGTTTCTCACTGTCCACAATATCCTTCACTTCGTGTCTCTTTCTTAGGATACCGCCGCGGGGTGTGCAGGCGCGGTTCCGTAAGTTCTGTTCTAGTCGCTAGGTACCTGCCAGGTTCCCACGCCTGACAGGGACCCCCCTGAATCTTCCCCGCAACACCCCCTGCCACGGGATGTTGCCTGGACAAAACCCAGTCAGCTTCCCACTAAATTCCTATCCAGCCCCTAGTTTTACCAGTGTGAGGAGTGGCCTAGTAAATAAAACCTTTTGCTCCCCATAGTGGCCGGAGTGTGAAGTGTAATGTGTGCTGGTGATACCTGGTCAGAAGAACTCCTTTAGTGCCATCAGATGTACCATCACTCCCCTTTGCGGCAGAGCGTCATATGTTGTGAATTCAGCTTTTGGGCTCCCTCCGGTGGTGTAGAGGGTAATGCAGTTGTGCCTGGACTGCAGGAGTGGACAGGTGTATCTACTAATTGCAAAACTGACTGGGGTATATAGCTTTGCAGGAGCCTTTAGTCAGTGCCAGTTGTCCATTGTTCTGGAAGGAATCACTTCCCTGCTGGTCTCTCCAGTTTGCTGTGCTTTTCTACAAAGATAAGTCCTGGCTTTGTTTTTGCTGTCCACCTGCAGTGGACCTTATAGTTCTGTGCTTTTTCATGTTTTTGTCTTGTCCAGCTTAGTCTGTGAAGGATTTTTTGCAGGCTAGCTATTTCTCTGGAGATGCAGATATACCCCCCATGTCTTTAGTCAGATGTGGTGATCCGTATTTTCTGCGGTGGATATTTTCTAGTGTTTTTATACTGACCGCATAGTACTCTGTTCTATTCTTTCTTTTTAGCTAGTATGGCCTCCTATGCTAAAATCTGATTTCATATCTGCGTATGTTATTTCCCTCTCCTCTCACAGTCAATATTTGTGGGGGGCTATCTATCCTTTGGGGATTTTCTCTGAGGCAAGATAGGTTTCCTGTTTCTGTCTTTAGTGGTAGTTAGATCTTAGGCTGTGCCGAGGGGTCTAGGGAGAGTTAGGTACCCCCCACGGCTACTTCTAGTTGCGCTGCTAGGTTCAGGGTTTGCGGTCAGTACAGGGACCACCTTCTCCAGAGTCCGTCTCATGCTGCTCCTAGGCCACCAGATCATAACAGTACAACTGGCCAACAATGAGTTAATTGCATCTCAGAAGAAGGGCAGGAAGCTTTTGAGCCATTTTTTTTTCCTTAGCCTGTTTGGTATTTTCCTCCCTCTTTACCTCTGGGTGGCTACGGAGTCTAGTATTAACATGAATGTTCAGGAGTTAGTTTCTCGGGTGGATCAGCTTGCTGCTAGGGTACAGGGTATTTCAGATTTCATTGTTCAAACTCCTGCCTTAGAACCTAAGATTCCCACTCCTGATTTATTCTTTGGTGACAGATCCAAATTTTTGAGTTTCAAAAATAACTGTAAACTGTTTTTTGCATTAAGACCCCGGTCTTCTGGTGATCCTATTCAGCAGGTTAAAATCATCATATCTCTGCTGCTTGGTGACCTACAGGATTGGCATTTTCCCTGGAATCTGGCAATCCTGCTTTTCTTAATGTTGATTCGTTCTTTCAGGCATTGGGGTTGTTGTATGATGAGCCTAATTCTGTGGATCAGGCTGAGAAAATCTTGTTAGCCCTGTGTCAGGGTCAAGAAGCGGCAGAATTGTATTGCCAGAAATTTAGAAAATTGTCTGTACTGACTAAATGGAATGAGGATGCCTTGGCTGCAATTTTCAGAAAGGGTCTTTCTGAATCCGTTAAAGATGTTATGGTGGGGTTCCCCACGCCTGCTGGTCTGAGTGATTCTATGTCTCTGGCCATTCAGATTGATCGGCGCTTGCGCGAGCGCAGAGTTGTGCACACTGTGGCGTTGCCCTCTGAGCGGAGCCCTGAGCCTATGCAGTGTGATAGGATTTTGTCTAGAGCTGAACATCAAACATTCAGGCGTCAGAATAGGTTGTGTTTTTACTGCGGCGATTCTGCTCATATTATTTCTGATTGCCCTAAGCGTACTAAGAGAATTGCTAGTTCTGTTGCCATCAGTACTATTGTTGTGAATTCTGTTGTCAAGCTCCCTCCTGTGGTCATGAATGGTACTTCGGCGGGTTCTGTCCATGGGCTTCCTCTGTTGGTTGTGAGTGGGGCTGCGGCTTCTGAGTTTCCTTCCACAGGTGACGAGGTTAATTCGTTAGCTGGCTGCTCTATTTAACTCCACTTAGATCATTGCTCCATGCCACCTGTCAATGTTCCAGTATTGGTCTAGTTCACTCCTGGATCGTCCTTGTGACCTGTCTTCCCAGCAGTAGCTAAGTTCCTGCTTGTTTTTCTTTAGTTTGCTATTTTTCTGTCCAGCTTGCTATTGCTTGGTCTTTTGCGCCCTCTGCGTGGTCTTTTTGTAGTTTTTTGTGCTGACCACAAAGTTACCTTTCCTTTCCTCAGTCTGTTCAGTAAGTCGGGCCTCACTTTGCTAAATCTACTTCATCTCTGTGTTTGTATTTTCATCTTTACTCACAGTCATTATATGTGGGGGGCTGCCTTTTCCTTTGGGGAATTTCTCTGAGGCAAGGTAGGCTTTATTTTTCTATCTTCAGGGCTAGCTAGTTCCTTAGGCTGTGTCGAGTTGCATAGGGAGCGTTAGGAGCAATCCACGGCTATTTCTAGTGTGTGTGATAGGATTAGGGATTGCGGTCAGCAGAGTTCCCACGTCTCAGAGCTCGTCCTGTATTATTTGTAACTATCAGGTCATTACGTGTGCTCTTAACCACCAGGTCCATTATTGTCCTAACCACCAGGTCATAACAACTATACAACCTAAATTTCTGTTATCCATGACCTTGATCTGCTCATTATCATCATTTTCTGTCATGGCATTTGTGGATTCAGGCGCCACTCTGAACTTAATGGACTTAGAATTTGCCAGACGTTGTGGTTTTCCCTTGCAGCCTTTGCAGAACCCTATTCCTTTGAGGGGCATTGATGCTACACCGTTGGCTAAAAATAAGCCTCAGTTTTGGACACAGCTGGCCATGCGCATGGCGCCAGCCCATCAGGAAGATTGTCGTTTTCTGGTGTTGCATAATTTGCATGATGATATTGTGCTGGGTTTTCCATGGTTGCAGCTACATAATCCGGTGTTAGATTGGAAATCCATGTCTGTGACTAGTTGGGGTTGTCAGGGGGTTCATGATCAGGTTCCTTTGATGTCAATTTCCTCTTCCCCCTCTTCTGAAGTTCCTGAGTTTTTGTCTGACTTCCAGGATGTATTCGATGAGCCCAAATCCAGTTCCCTTCCACCGCATAGGGACTGTGATTGTACTATTGACTTGATTCCAGGTTGTAAGTTCCCTAAGGGACGACTTTTCAACCTGTCTGTGCCTGAACATACCACCATGCGGAGCTATATTAAGGAGTCTTTGGAGAAAAGGGCATATTCGGCCATCTTCTTCACCGTTGGGAGCGGGGTTCTTTTTTGTTGCCAAGAAGGATGGCTCCTTGAGACCCTATATTGATTATCGCTGTCCTGTGGGGAAACTGTTTGTTCCTGATAGATGGACTAGAAAAGTGATTTCTGAGGTTCATTGTTCTGTGTTGTTTGGCCATCCTGGGATTTTTGGTACCAGAGATTTGGTTAGTAGGTCCTTTTGGTGGCCTTCTTTGTCACGGGATGTGCGTTCTTTTGTGCAGTCCTGTGGGATTTGTGCGCGGGCTAAGCCTTGCTGTTCCCGCGCTAGTGGGTTGCTTTTGCCATTGCCGTTCCCTGAGAGACCTTGGACGCATATTTCTATGGATTTTATTTCCGATCTTCCTGTTTCCCAAAGAATGTCGGTTATCTGGGTTGTCTGTGACCGATTTTCTAAGATGGTTCATTTGGTGCCTTTGCCTAAATTGCCTTCTTCTTCTGATTTGGTTCCGTTGTTTTTTCAGCATGTGGTGCGTTTGCATGGTATTCCGGAGAATATTGTGTCCGACAGAGGTTCCTAGTTTGTTTCCAGGATTTGGCGGGCCTTCTGTGCCAAGCTGGGCATTGATTTGTCTTTTTCCTCTGCATTTCATCCTCAAACAAATGGCCAGACTGAGGGAACTAATCAGACCTTGTAGACCTATTTGAGATGCTTTGTGTCTGCTGATCAGGATGATTGGGTGGCTTTTTTGCCATTGGCCGAGTTTGCCCTTAATAATCGGGCTAGTTCGGCTACTTTGGTTTCGCCTTTTTTTTGTAATTTTGGTTTTCATCCTCCTTTTTCTTCTGGGCAGGTTGAGCCTTCTGACCTTCCTGGTGTGGATTCTGTGGTCGACAGGTTGCAGCAGATTTGGGCTTATGTGGTGGACAATTTGGTGTTGTCTCAGGAGGAGGCTCAGCGTTTTGCTAACCGTCGTCGGTGTGTTGGTTCCCGGCTTCGGGTTGGTGATTTGGTTTGGTTGTCTTCCCGTCATGTTCCTATGAAGGTTTCTTCCCCTAAGTTTAAGCCTCGATTTATTGGTCCTTATAGGATTTCTGAGATTATTAATCCGGTGTCCTTTCGCCTGGCGCTTCCGGCCTCTTTTGCTATTCATAATGTCTTCCATAGATCTTTGTTGCGGAAATATGTGGAGCCCGTTGTTCCCTCTGTTGATCTTCCGGCCCCTGTATTGGTCGATGGGGAGTTGGAATATGTTGTTGAGAAGATTTTGGATTCCCGTTTTTCGAGGCGGAAGCTTCAGTACCTTGTCAAGTGGAAGGGTTATGGCCAGGAGGATAATTCTTGGGTTTCTGCCTCTGATGTCCATGCCGTTAATTTGGTTTGTGCCTTTCATCGGGCTCATCCTGATCGGCCTGGGGGCTCTGGTGAGGGTTCGGTGACCCCTCCTCAAGGGGGGGTACTGTTGGGAATTCAGCTTTTGGGCTCCCTCTGGTGGTTGTAGAGAGTAATGCAGTTGTGCCTGGACTGCAGGAGTGGACAGGTGTATCTACTAATTGCAAAACTGACTGGGGTATATAGCTTTGCAGGATCCTTTAGTCAGTGCCAGTTGTCCATTGTTCTGGAAGTATTCACTTCCCTGCTGGTGTCTCCAGTTTGCTGTGCTTTTCTACAAAGATAAGTCCTGGCTTTGTTTTTGCTGTCCACCTGCAGTGGACCTTATAGTTCTGTGCTTTTTCATGTTTTGTCTTGTCCAGCTTAGTCTGTGAAGGATTTTTTGCAGCCTAGCTATTTCTCTGGAGATGCAGATATACCCCCCATGTCTTTAGTCAGATGTGGTGATCCGTATTTTCTGCGGTGGATATTTTCTAGTGTTTTTATACTGACCGCATAGTACTCTGTTCTATTCTTTCTTTTTAGCTAGTATGGCCTCCTATGCTAAAATCTGATTTCATATCTGCGTATGTTATTTCCCTCTCCTCTCACAGTCAATATTTGTGGGGGGCTATCTATCCTTTGGGGATTTTCTCTGAGGCAAGATAGGTTTCCTGTTTCTGTCTTTAGGGGTAGTTAGATCTTAGGCTGTGCCGAGGGGTCTAGGGAGAGTTAGGTACCCCCCACGGCTACTTCTAGTTGCGCTGCTAGGTTTCAGGGTTTGTGGTCAGTACAGGGACCACCTTCTCCAGAGTCCGTCTCATGCTACTCCTAGGCCACCAGATCATAACAGTCATACTGCAACGACCAGGTCTCTGGGGCGCTGCACTCCCATCCCGGTTAAATCCAGTACTCCTGGACTGGGAAGAAGAACAACAATACATGTTAGCAAAAGACATACAAAATTTTGGAATGCTTGAAACAAGTAATTAGAACAATGCTTCCCTTTATGGGAGGTGAGGACACTTGAATGTTACAAACAAAAACAAGGTTAAATATTTTAAATAACATTCTGACTATAAATAACTTCTGGTACCCTGCCGGGTATTCTACTAAGTGCAAATTCTGAACAATAATTTAACTTCTCCTTTAAGGGCGTATAGGCTGAACCCACTAAAGGCTTACTATAAAGTACTTTAATGCAAACTCAACTTTTCTTCATTTTTCTAACTTCACCAATGCAGGACCGCCTAGCTCCTTGGCTGGGCCTACTGTAATTGTCGCAACCAACTATCGTTCTACGGTTCTCAAGAGGACTCTCTCTCTAACCCCTACGGGTTCACTTTCAACTTTTCCTGTCCTCAATCTCTAGTAACATTATCAACAGTTTCTAAATCTCAACATTATTATAATTCTAACTTTCCTAAGGCAACAGTATACTTAAATGCAACATGTGAACATTCCCTTTAAGAAGGAACCAAGTCTCTTTGAGGTAGTGCAGATTCTCTCTGTCTGCAAGTCTGTTTGAAAGCAAGACCTTCTGTGCTGTGTTCAAAGCAGTCTCTTTGCAAAGCCTTCTTTCTGTGTAAAACCAGTAGAGGGCGCCTTTAACAAGGCGCGAACTACAGTGCCTACAAGTAGTATTCATCCCCCTGCAGATTTAGCAGGTTTAATAAGATGCAAATAAGTTAGAGCCTTCAAACTTCAAACAAGAGCAGGATTTATTAACAGATGCATAAATCTTACAAACCAAAAAGTTTTGTTGCTCAGTTAAATTTTTATAAATTTTAAACATAAAAGTGTGGGTCAATTATTATTCAACCCCTAGGTTTAATATTTTGTGGAATAACCTTTGTTTGCAATTACAGCTAATAATTGTCTTTTATAAGACCTGATCAGGCCGGCACAGGTCTCTGGAGTTATCTTGGCCCACTCCTTCATGCAGATCTTCTCCAAGTTATCTAGGTTCTTTGGGTGTCATGTGGACTTTAATCTTGAGCTCCTTCCACAAGTTTTCAATTGGGTTAAGGTCAGGAGACTGACTAGGCCACTGCAACACCTTGATTTTTTGCCTCTTGAACCAGGCCTTGGTTTTTTTGGCTGTGTGCTTTGGGTCGTTGTCTTGTTGGAAGATGAAATGACGACCCAACTTAAGATCCTTGATGGAGGAGCGGAGGTTCTTGGCCAAAATCTCCAGGTAGGCCGTGCTATCCATCTTCCCATGGATGCGGACCAGATGGCCAGGCCCCTTGGCTGAGAAACAGCCCCACAGCATGATGCTGCCACCACCATGCTTGACTGTAGGGATGGTATTCTTGGGGTCGTATGCAGTGCCATCCAGTCTCCAAACGTCACGTGTGTGGTTGGCACCAAAGATCTCGATCTTGGTCTCATCAGACCAGAGAACCTTGAACCAGTCAGTCTCAGAGTCCTCCAAGTGATCATGAGCAAACTGTAGACGAGCCTTGACATGACGCTTTGAAAGTAAAGGAACCTTACGGGCTCGCCTGGAACGGAGACCATTGCCGTGGAGTATGTTACTTATGGTATTGACTGAAACCAATGTCCCCACTGCCATGAGATCTTCCCGGAGCTCCTTCCTTGTTGTCCTTGGGTTAGCCTTGACTCTTCGGACAAGCCTGGCCTCGGCACAGGAGGAAACTTTCAAAGGCTGTCCAGGCCGTGGAAGGCTAACAGAAGTTCCATAAGCCTTCCACTTCCGGATGATGCTCCCAACAGTGGAGACAGGTAGGCCCAACTCCTTGGAAAGGGTTTTGTACCCCTTGCCAGCCTTGTGACCCTCCAAGATCTTGTCTCTGATGGCCTTAGAATGCTCCTTTGTCTTTCCCATGTTGACCATGTATGAGTGCTGTTCACAAGTTTGGGGAGGGTCTTAAATAGTCAGAAAAGGGTGGAAAAAGAGATAATTAATCCAAACATGTGAAGCTCATTGTTCTTTGTGCCTGAACTACTTCTTAATACTTTAGGGGAACCAAACAGAATTCTGGTGGGTTGAGGGGTTGAATAATAAATGACCCTCTGAAAAGACTTTTCACAATTTAAAAAAAAAATAAACAAAGAAATAACATTCTTTTTTGCTGCAGTGCATTTCACACTTCCAGGCTGATCTACAGTCCAAATGTCACAATGCCAAGTTAATTCCAAATGTGTAAACCTGCTAAATCTGCAGGGGGTTGAATACTACTTGTAGGCACTGTATATACAACACAGTTTTGGAATTATTCACTGTTCATGATCCGGCAGTCTTTTAAACAGTGATGAACTTGTAGAAAAATAGAAAAGATGTAAAACAATAGGAATCCCGGGTCAACAAAGGGATCCCTTTAAGAAATAACCCTAGATGGGTTTTAAGTAGAAAAAGAGCAAGAGACAGTTAGTTAACTATTTACAGTTTCAGGTTTCCGAGGTTTATCCTCGTAACGGTAGGTTGCATGGCACCAAACGGAAGCGCACACTTCCTGACCGGGGCAGGTCTGTATCCGAACTCTCATCCGATGCCGGATCACCGTTGTGGGTTTGTCTCCCCGGTGTGGTCAAGTCATTAGCAGGGTTAATTTGGATGTCAATTGTTGTAGTAGATTCTGCAGGCAAAACGATACGCACGGTGGCAGTAGTACTAGAATCCACTAGTTCAAGGACCAGGGGTTTACGGTCATTCCTCTTAGTCGCGGTGGTAGAGGGCGCCACAGTAGGCTCAAATCGTTGGACATTCTTGGCATACCACCCTTGCTCACCCCGGCGGTGGGTGTAGGTCACATGGTCCCCCCTGTGCAAGCTTTGATCGGGGACGCCACCACGGGGCTGAGTTTCCACATTATAGCTTGCAACAAAGATTTCGGCCGGCAATCCCGGTTCCAGTATAATGCCCCAACCCCTCTTCGGGTGAAAGGCTACCACTGTCCCTCGTCTCACCGGATCCTTTTTACCGCGTTTAATCTTAGATCTCGGTTCCTTTTGAGCAGTCTGTTTCATTTGTTCCCGGCCATCCCATTGGGCAACTAAGCATTGTCTGAACTGCTCCCAGGTGAGCCCAACGACGTAAGAGCCCTCCTGTCTGGACCCATCTGGCTGGATCCTTGGCGCATCCCACTCAAAGATCACCCCCTCTTGACTCACATCTAATGGCTCGCCCATAGATATCGGTAGCGGGGGCAGTATCCCCTTCATGGCGTAAAGGCCAGTCACCCCAATCTCGGTAGCAGGAGACTGGTCACAGCTGGGACAGGGAGCGGTCACTGGAGCTGGATCGGCCGGTGGGGCAGGGTCGCTGTTGGTACCTGCATCTGATGTGGTTCCACCGATGTCAGTCGGCTCCGCTGACGAGGACACTAGAGTCTGCGGCGGCTCTGACCATGGCTCGTCCTGTGCGATCTTCCGTCACAGCTCCGACTTCCATTTCTTCGCCGTCGCCGACCCCACGTCTGGAGTCGGGTGGTTCGATGCCTCCTTCGGCAACTCCAGAAAGTCCGGGTCCCCCTGTGGCGGCAAGCCCTGGTTCGGCTCCGTTGGGTTGCAGTGATCCTGGGTCACCGCATCGTGGGGCAGACACCCGCTGGTCGGCATCTCTGCTCCTTGATCGGCGGTGACACTCACACGCTGCTCCTCCATTTTCTGGGGTTGGAGCTCCTGCATTCCTGAGCTCATCATCCTGTAGCTGTAGTCGGAGAGGGCGGTCGTCACTTTTGGCGCCTCTTCGGCAGTCTCCGCCCATGTCACGCCCTCCTCCTTGTGGCGCTGCAATGGCTGCGATTTTGGCGGGAATCTTGGCGGTCTTTTGTAATACACAGTCTTTGCAATAAATCACAGTTCAAACACGTTTCAATCACAGTTCCAAGGCACACATGACCCAATTCTTCAGGCTTAAGTACGATCCTGTTTGTGACGCCAAGTTGGAGCGCCCCCAGACACAGGACCACAGGTTACTCGGTACCGGTCTTTTCTGTCTCAGTTCTGGGGTTGTCACGGTGGCTGGACCCGGTCCGTGACCCTGCTAAGGGGCGTCCAATAAAAGGGGTGATGATAGTTTGTCAAGGTTTCGTGACGCCACCTGTGGTGTTCGGTCAGGGCGACCGACGCTGCTTGGGGTCCGCTGGGGTGATAGAATGGCAGCTAGATGGTATACCTTCCCACAGGTGAAGTATGTCCCCAGGGCTTCCCAGTAAGGTGGATGGTGATGGTGTGAGGTGCAGACAATAACGAGGACACAAGGTTGCAGTCTCTTTACCTCTTTACTGAAGGCTTCAGGATCCTCAATCCAGAGCACGGTTAACAGGGCTGTCTGAGACCGGCCGGTCCGAAGGCACATCCAGAGTTCCCTTTGCAGGTGGAAATCGTTGCCTACCACTAGCGCCTGTGTGTTGTAGTGCTTCCCTGCTGAGCATTTGAGATAGTCCTCACAACTTCTATTCTCGTTCTTTCTAATTCGTTCCAGTTCTTTCTAGTTCTCCGTCCCCCAGGTATGTTATGGCTAGGACGCACCCATTTGACGGGAAGGCTCGGAGTTCTTCCGGGACCCTAGAGACGCCCCTCTCCACGCGTTGCCCCCTATGTCTGCTTAGGTGATGTAAGGTAGACAGCCAACCTATAATTAACTGTCCTGCAGAGTTTGAAGTAAGGCATAGAGTCAGTTACTTCCTCGGTGTTCCGGCCACCAGCTATACGCCTCAGTAGGATGTTGCCGTTCTCCGGGCCCGACTCCTACTGGCTCTCCTTTGTGCTTGATCTCGTTTCTCACTGTCCACAATATCCTTCGCTTCGTGTCTCTTTCTTAGGATACTGCCGCGGGGTGTGCAGGCGCGGTTCCGTAACGTTCTGTTCTAGTCGCTAGGTACCCACGCCTGACAGTGACCACCCTGAATCTTCCCCGCAACAACCCCTACCACGGGATGTTGCCTGGACAAAACCCAGTCAGCTTCCCACTAACTTCCTATCCAGCCCCTAGTTTTACCAGTGTGAGGAGTGCCCTAGTAAATAAAACATTTTGCTCCCCCTAGTGGCCGGAGTGTGAAGTGTAATGTGTGCTGGTGATACCTGGTCAGAAGAACTCCTTTAGTGCCATCAGACGTACCATCACTTCCCTTAGTTGCAGAGCGTCATACTGCAACGACCAGGTCTCTGGGGCGCTGCATATATTGTAGATGGCAGAGTCACAATGCTCTTCACTTCCATGCAGTGCAAACCTCTTGCTGGATCCTAGACAATAGCTCATAACTGTCTTTCACAACATCACCTTTGTAGCAGAGTTTTTCTGTTCCGCACCCAGTTTTAGGCCTCCTTCACAGCTGTTTCTGTCTTAGTTAATGATTGTGTTTCAACCTCCATATGAAAATGATGATCAAGTTTGGTACAATTAGTTACTCATACACCTCACTACAATCCTACAAAATCCCTGACTATGTGCAAGTGTAACAAGAAGTGATGAAGCCAAAGACCGGTCACACTGAACATAGGTGTGATTTTTTTTTTCTCTCTTTTATTTACCGTGCATTTTTTAACTGATAAAAATAAACAACTAACATTCTATTTTTGAAAGCATTCTTGCTTTGCAGCATTTTTCCACACCTGCTAAAAACTTTTGCACAGTTCTGTACGTGATACAAATAGATTCCTGAGCATTTCAGAACCCTTAAAGCACCACTCCAGCATTTGTTTTTTGTTAGTGCACCATTGGAGTGGTGTTTTTAATGTAATTCCCCTGCCCCCTTTCTCATACTCAACTCCCCTGCTGCCGCCTTCGTGGTTTTTCAGCGTTGCTCCAGTCAGTCTCCAGCGAAAGGAGACCTTCCGGCTGCTCCAATGTTTCATGGCGTCACGTTGCTGCTATGCAGGTAGAAGCAGCTCTGCTAGATGGCAATAGAGTGGAGGGAGGACTGCACACATCAGGAGCAGGCCTGCAATGCAGCAGTGAGGCCACCACAGGTGGCAGCAGAATAGTAAAACAAGCCGGGTCGATATTAGTCTGTAGCGCAGTACAAAAGGAATAACCAAGCAAAGAGTCAGAAACAAGCCAAATAGGTCAATACCGGTCAGGAGCAGATATGCCAAAGACATGAAACGAAACAGTAGGTCAGAGTCCAAGCTAAGTCAGGTACCAGAGAATACAAACACAAAAGGGGAACACAGAGTCGAGACGGGAAGAGGGGAATTAACAGACATGGGTACAGTCAGCAAAAGCAGCAGGATGAATCAGAGTACGCAGAGTCAGCTACACACGCCGTAGGCAGAAACTATAACTGACACTGCCTGCAGGACACAGCAGAGCTAAATAGCAAACTTGAACCCAGAATGAGGCAGAGCAAAGTTAACCCTTGACATGATCAGCCTGGGAAAAGGGCAGACAGGACTCAAAACCCGGACTGGATCATGACATATGGAGTGGCGCAGAGGTCACTTTTCAATACAAGTCAATGAGAGCCTCATCCTGGCTCTCGTAGACTTGCATTGAGAGCTTATGATGTAGTTTCTAACTTATGGAAACTCAAAAGCTGCGCTTACCATATGGGATCGCGGAACCGGAGCGGCGCCAAAAAACGGTATAGACGCCGAAGGGTGAGTATACAGTAAGACAGGGGCAGGCAGCTTACATTTAACACGCCACTCCAGGGCTGAAAACCACCTGCTGGAGTGGTGCTTTAAAGGAATATACAGGGATTAAGAATACATAGGCGGTAGTGTTGAGCGAACGTGGTCGGATAAGGTGTAATCGGAGCATGCTGAGGGTCTTCGACGTGCTCGAATAATATGTTCAAGTCCCCGTGGGTGCATGTTTCAAGGCTTTTTGACAAATGCAGAGATTCCCTGTTTGTTAGGCAATCCTTGCATATGTTGCGGCTATCGAACAGTTGCGAAACTTGCAGCCACGGGCACTCCAACATTTTACAATTGTATACGACTTCTTAGAAGTTAAAGATAATTACTACATTCTTCCCTCTCCGGATTGCTGCTTTTCAGCACCATTTATTTATCACAATTTTGCGCACTGTTGTGATAGCGAATGTAATCCAATGGAAGCCTGGCCCGTCGTTAAGTTCTTTATGGGTGTTTGCAAAGTTTTGCAAGTGATTGATAAACCATAAAAAGAAGAAATCAGGAAGAAGAGGCTTCAGACGATATAACAAGCTTCCCCTCAGTCGCACTTCTACGTCGAGTTCCCGTTATTACCAATTTAACTCTTCGTTCCATCCGTTCTACATCAGCCTCTTATCCCCGACGCGCGTTTTATGCGCTATTCTTCGTCTTTCCATCTTTACTCTTAAAAGTTTAATAGCAGAATGGGCTCCTTTCAATAAACCAGACGTAATTTACATCTTGAATAGATGTATATTTCAGCAATCAAACCTTTAATGGCAAAATTACTATAATTTTTGTATCCAGTTTAACGTTCTATCTAAAGTAAAAAGCGCTGTTCTCTGAAAAGAGCTTCAAGAATAAAAGGGGAATTTTGAGAAAAGAGGAGACGGACGGGCGGGGGATGGGAGAGGAGGACGAGGAACAATTATATTAACACCGAATTCTATAATCAGGCAATTTGAAACAGCATGTGAAAAAGTACGACAGATTATGTCTTAATAAGTAAAGTAGGGTGCTCCTCAGCTTCTTTCATTCTTAGTATTAGCATGGAGCTCTGTTTGCACCAGGTACATTGTGTACCAGGACTTCTTCCGCTAATAAACGTTACACCATTTTTCTGTTACAGATCTCCAAATCCAGTACATGTCTACAGACACCACTAGGGGGAGCTGTGGCGCTTACTGTATACTGTGCTATTACTGCGTTCAATGTAGAAATCGTATGCAGTAAACTCATAAGCTCCCCTTAGTGGAGACTTCAGGCAGCAAGAACTTTATCATTTGGATTATTGGAATAATTGCAGTATGGATGGGATCAGAAAAACAGAGATTGAAGGCTATAATGATATGTTAAGAAATGAAATATTTTGGACCAAAAATTACAATGTTAAAAAAAAAAAATCAAAATTTGTATTTGTATGAAATGGCATCACATGACTTACAGGGGGATGTACACCAGATTTGGGCAAGAGGGTCTCAGATTAGTAACGAAATTTTGCAAAGTAGTGTTCATGTTGATATGGTTGACTAAAGCACGTTTATTTTATTTATTTTTCTTGCTATAAGGAACACAAAAACAATGTTGAAGAATTATTTTTTTGGGGTACGTGTCCTTTTGAAGGAGTATGGATAATTGATACAATCACCAATGTGAAATTTGTGGAAGAGCGCAATCACTTTCTTGTTTTGGCCATTTTCTGTGCCAGGGAAAGGTATTTTGGTGTCCTAGGTAGATGAAGCCAATGGCACCCCTTAAGGCACCACTCCAGTGTTTTTTCATTTTTATTTCATGGTTAGAGTGGTACTTTAAATGTAAGTCCCCTGCCCCTGACTGATACTCACCTGCAGCCACCTGCCACTCACCTGCAGCCACCTGTCACTCTGGTCGGTCTCCAGTGAAAAGTGACCTGCCTGCAGCTCCAAGGAATGGGTCAGATATAAAGGTAAAAGAACTGACTTTCTATGCAGCCGCACGCTCTGATCTGAGTGCCGGCAGCAGCGCCGGGTATTGATGCGAGTTTCTCGTATCACACTCGCAAGTGTGACCCCGGCCTTAGATTTAGATTAGGAAAAACTGATAGTGGTTCTTGTGCAGTTTATGTGTATAAATGGTGCTTCTGGTGGCATTTTCATGTACTGATGGTGTATCTGGGGAAATATTCATGTACTTTAAATGGCTCTGGTGATGTATTTATGTAGTAATGATGGATCTGGTGATGCATTCATCAACAGAACCATCATCAATACATGAATACGAATCAAAAATCATTATCACCAGAACACCATAGCCATCATTAGCAGATGAACACCAGAACCATCAATAGTAGATGAATACGGCACCAGAAACATTGTCGGTCAATAAATAGAACACCAGAGCCATCAATAGTAGATGAATACGGCACCAGAACCATAATCAGTAAATAAATACATCATCATAACTTCCATCAGTACATGAATGTCACTAGAACCACCAACTGTACATGAATATGTCACCAGAACCATCAGCAGTACATGAATGCATCATCAGAACCACCATAAGTACTTGACTACAAGAATCAAGCATAGTACAGCAATACATTTTAATATCAGGTCAGCCTCATATACGTTTGTATCGCATGACCCTACAACTTCCAGTATATCTTTAACAATGGTAAAGAGCTACTCGGAGTTGTTGTCAACAGCCAACATCATACTTCATACCATACAGGTACCACAGTAGTAATTATAGGCAGGCAGTATCACAAATCAACAATTACATTTAGGTAACTTATAGGTGACTCTGAGTCGTTTTCTTTCTTTTCACCTCCATCTTCTCCAGACGCCATGATGAATTTTCAAGTCCCTGCAGACTTCCCTCTTCTCCAGTTTTCTGCAGCACATCTCCACACGGTGCCTTTAAAAACAAGTGTCATTATATTATCATCTGTATAAAATATCTGTCCATACTGTTCTCCAAATAATCCTCTTATGGTATATGGCCTCCACACTGTGCGCCCTTATGAGCTGCACCCATCACACTGTCCGCCCTTATCAGCTATAACCATCACCCCCACCGACCGCCATTATCAACTATTACTGCCACACCATCTGTCCTTATAAACTACGGCCTATACCATGGCGGTCCCTTCTCCACTCCTTCCTAACCTGTCTCCATACTGTGCCCCCAGTTCATGCTGCCCACTCTCCATATTTATTTGGTGCCCTCTTCACACTATGTCCTCATACTGCCCACCATACTGCCCTCTGCAAACTGTACCCCCTTTTTCACACCGTGACCCTGCATGGTATGATGGTTACCACAGCCCCCATATAAGATGTATAATGGCCCACATAGCCCCTTACACACAGTATAATGTCAGCCAGTTACCCACACAGTGTAATGCCCACCACAGCCCTCCGCACACTATGGTCACCACCACAGCCGCCTTATGCGGTATGATGTCAACCACAGCCCCTCATACAGGATATCTCCCACAGCTCCCCATACTGTATGGTGCCCCCCACAGCCCCCATATATCATATGGTCACCACCACAAAACCTCCCAAATATAGTATGATGTCCACCAGAGCCCCGATATACATTATGAAGGCTCTTTTAGCACTCCATACAGTATAACCCCCACATTCCCTCATATAGTATGATGGCCCCCCAGCTCCTGATATAGTATAATGGACCCAACAGCCCCCATACAGTACAGTACAGTCAACACAGCCCCAATATAATGTCCCCCACAACCCCCTATACAGTATGATGTCCCTTCATCCCCAATATAATGTCTCCCACTGTCCCAGAATTAAGTACCCCACAGCCCCAGATTCAGTAAAAGGACCCCCAGAGTCCTCCATTCAATGGCCAAATAATACAGGAAAAATGAAGCAAAAGCTTGGTCTCAACCAGTCAGGGCCCTGATGCCGTCATCCTCATTTTTATCTGATATAGTAGCGCTGGGCGGCACGATACAGTGATGCCATCTTGCCACCCGACATTCCCTGAGAGGCGCCATCTTAAAGACGTGAATACCATTAAATGCAGGTAGGGAACGTGGCCGGGGCGCAGCACAGGAAGCAGTAATTATTGTTATTGACTCACTGACACTGCTCACCTGCGCCCCCGCCATTATTGTGCTGAATGACATCGGTGTGCCCCCCGTCTGGAGGAGAAGGGGTAGCACCATAGGTGGCTGCCTACCATGACTACAAATCGGCCTGACCACAAATATTAACAACTGATAATGGCGCTGTGCGTTCAGGACCTGTGGAAGCTCCTGGGTGACACCATTACTGACCCCATTTATCAGTGCACACATTCACTCTGATGCTTCCCTAAGATTTCAATGAATTGCAGCCGGTAACTTTCTACCGATAATTAGCGCCGGTAGTGGGGGTTATGGGAGGTGGGCAGGCATTCTCATTGTTGTGCCCTTCGGATGTTACAATGATTAGACTCTGGATTAGACGGTTATAGAAAATACCTTTTTGAATGTAATTGACACCTTTGACATGGAAAATCACTATTTTTACATGTTGCACATACCTTTACTTAATAAACTTACAGTTTCAGTCTGTAATTTCTATTCCTTCATTCATTTTCAGACCATGATATTACAGTTTGCAGCCTTATCCAAGTGTCAGATTTTTTCTTACAGATTGGGGTAATTGTGGTAAATTTCTGCGCTGCTGAATCACTAGAATTCCAGAATTATTAGTACACTAGATGGTGGCCCGATTGTGGCATCGGGTATTCTAAAATATGTATAGTAGTACATAGCGCAGCCCATGCAGTATATAACACAGCCCACATAGTATATAGCACAGCACACGCAGTATATAACACAGCCCACGTAGTATATAACACAGCCACGTAGTATATTGCCCAGCCACGCAGTATATAACACAGCCCACATAGTATATAACAGTCCATGTAGTATATAACACAGCCCACGTAGTATATAGCACAGCACACGCAGTATATAACACAGCCCACGCAGTATATAACACAGCCTACGCAGTATATAACACAGCCCACATAGTATATAACAGTCCATGTAGTATATAACACAGCCCACGTATATAGCACAGCCCACGTAGTATATAACACAGCCCACGTAGTATATAACACAGCTACGTGGTATATAACACAGCCACGTAGTATATGGCCCAGCCCCACAGTATATTGCCCAGCCACGTACTATATTGCACAGCCCACGTAGTATATAGCACAGAGACGTAGTATATAACACAGGCCACGCAGTATATAACAAAGCCCATGTAGTATCTAACACAGCCCACATAGTATATAGCAATGTGGGCACCATATCCCTGTTCAAAAAAGAATCAAAATAAAAAATAGCTATATACTCACCTTCCGGCGGCCCCCGGATCCACGCCAGGCGTTTAGCGATGCTCCTCCCAATGCTCCGGTCCCAAGAATGCATTGCGACAATAACACGTGATGATGTAGCGGTCGCACGAGACCGCTACATCATCTCCGTTCATTGCCGCAATGCATTCTTGGGACTGGAGCGTCGCGAGGAGCGGGAAAGGCGCTGGACGGTGAGAATATAATGATTTTTTATTTTTTGAATTATTTTTAACATTAGATCTTTTTACTATTGATGCTGCATGGGCAGCATCAATAGTAAAAAGTTGGTCACACAGGGTTAATAGCAGCGTTAATGGACTGCTAAACTGCTATGGGGGCACTGACTGGAGGGGACTGGGGAAGGGCGAATTCGCGGCCGGACTGTGCCCGTCGCTGATTGGCCGCGACCAATCAGTGACGCGGGATTTCTGTGACAAACAGACGGAAGTGACCCTTAGAGGATTATATAGATAGATGTGGCTTTATTATTCTACACTTTTCAGAGTTGAAGACTCCTTCATCAGGACACACCTGTACACCTGTGGTGATCCTGATGAAGGAGTCTTGAACTCTGAAACACGTAGAATAATAAACCCTAATAATTCTGGAACTCTAGTGATTCAGCAGCGCAGAAATTTACCACAATTATCCCAATCTGTATCTAACGGCTGGTCCTTCCTGGACTCGTGGATCTGCTGCAGCGAATCCTTTAAATGCTTCAACTCAGCTACATCTGGTGAGTGCAGTCCTATGGATTAACCTTTTAACCTTCTCAGATAAGACACTATTTGCGCTCTTTCCTTCAACAGTTTTCATAAGATTTTTTCTTGTGGTATTCGGTCTCCCAGCAATATATGCTAGTTCTGAGTTCTATGTCTCTCCCAGTAATATAGGCTGGATGTGAGGTCTGTGTGTCTCTCCCAGTAATATAGGCTGGATGTCAGGTCTGTGTGTCTCTCCCAGTAATATAGGGTGGATGTGAGCTGTGTGTATCTCCCAGTAATAAAGGCTGGATATGAGGCCTGTGTGTATCTCCCAGTAATATAGGCTGGATGTGAAGTCTGTGTGTCTCTCCCAGTAATATAGGCTGGATGTGAGGTCTGTGCGTCTCCCCCAGTGATATAGGCTTGATGTGAGGTCTGTGTGTCTCTCCCAGTAATATAGGCTGGATGTGAGGTCTGTGTGTCTCCCACAGTAATATACACTGGATGTGAGGTCTGTGTGTCTCTCCCAGTAATATAGGTTGGATGTGAGGTCTTTGTGTCTTTCCCAGTAATATACACTGGATGTGAGGTCTGTGTGTCTCTCCCAGTAATACAGGCTGGATGTGAGGTCTGTGTGTCTCTCCCAGTAATATACACTGGATGTGAGGTCTGTGTGTCTCTTCCAGTAATACAGGCTGGATGGATGTGAGGTCTGTGTGTCTCTCCCAGTAATATAGGTTGCATGTGAGGTCTGTGTCTCAACCACTAATATAGGCTGGATGTGAGGTCTGTGTGTCTCTATCAGTAATATAGGCTGGATGTGAGGTTTGTGTCTCTCCCTGTAATATAGGCTGGATGTGAGGCCTGTGTATCTCCCACTAATATAGGCTGGATGAAAGGTCTGTGTTTCTCTGAGTAATACAGGCTGGATGTGAGGTCTGTATGTCTCTCCCACTTATAAAGGCTGGATGTGAGGTCTGTGTGTCTCTACCAGTAATATAGGCTGGATGTGAGGTCTGTGTGTCTCTCCCAGTAATATAGGCTGGATGTGAGGTCTGTATGTCTCTCCCACTTATAAAGGCTGGATGTGAGGTCTGTGTGTCTCTACCAGTAATATAGGCTGGATGTGAGGTCTGTGTGTCTCTCCCAGTAATATAGGCTGGATGTGAGGTCTGTATGTCTCTCCCACTTATAAAGGCTGGATGTGAGGTCTGTGTGTCTCTACCAGTAATACAGGCTGGATGTGAGGTCTGTGTGTCTCTCCCAGTAATATAGGCTGGATGTGAGGTCTGGGTGACTCTCCCACTAATATAGGCTGGATGTGAGGTCTGTGTGTCTCTACCAGTAATATAGGTTGGATGTGAGGCCTGTGTGTATCTCCCACTAATATAGGATGGATGTGAGGTCTGTGTGTCTCTCCCAGTAAAATAGGCTGGATGTGAGTTCTGGGTGACTCTCCCAAAAATATAGGCCGAATGTGAACCTTGGGTGTCTCTCCCAGTAATATTGGTGGGATGTGAGTGCTGTGTGTCTTTCCCAGTCATACAGGCTGGATGTGAGGTCTGTTGTTATGACCTGGTGGTAAGGACAACAATGGACCTGATGGTTAAGAGCACCCGGAAAGACCTGATAGCCACAAAACACAGAACAAGCTCTGAGAAGTGGGAACTCTGCTGACCGCAATCCCTAAGCCTATCACACACACTAAAAATAGCCGTGGATTGCTCCTAACGCTCCCTATGCAACTCGACACAGCCTCAGAAACTAGCTAGCCCTTAAGAGGAAAAATAAGCCTACCTTGCCTCAGAGAAATTCCCCAAAGGAAAAGGCAGCCCCCACATATATTGACTGTGAGCAAGATGAAATCACAAACACAGAGATGAAATAGATTTAGCAAAGAGAGGCCCGACTTACTGAACAGACAGAGGATAGGAAAGGTCACTTTGCGGTCAGCACAAAAACCTACAAAAGCCACGCAGAGAGTGCAGGGAAAAAAAAACCCTTCCGCACCGACTCACGGTGCGGGGGGCGCCCCTCTGCGTCCCAGAGCTTCCAGCAAGCAAGGCAATATTTAACAATAGCAAGCTGGACAGAAAAAATAGCAAACAAGCAAAATAGCAAAGAGGAACTTGGCTTCTGCTGGAGTAACAGGTAACCAGTACGATCCAGGAGCAAACTAGAGCCATAGTACAACATTGACAGCTGGCATCTAGCAATGATCCAAGAGGAGTTAAATAGAGTAGCCAGCTAACGAATTAAGCTCGTCACCTGTGGAAGGAAACTCAGAAACACCCACAGCCACCAGAGAAAGTCCATGGACAGAACCAGCCGAAGTACCATTCCTGACCACAGGAGGGAGCTCAATAACAGAATTCACAACAGTCTGTGTCTCTCCCAGTAATATAGGCTGGATGTGAGGTCTGTGTGTCTCTCCCAGTCATATAGGCTGGATGTGAGGTCTGTGTGTCTCTCCTGGTCATATAGGCTGGATGTGAGGTCTGTGTGTCTCTCCCAGTCATATAGGCTGGATGTGAGGTCTGTGTGTCTCCCAGTAATACAGGCTGAATGTGAGGTCTGTGTGTCTCTCCCAGTAATATAGGCTGGATGTGAGGTCTGTGTCTCTCCCAGTAATACAGGCTGGATGTGAGGTCTGTGTGTCTCTCCCAGTAATATAGGCTGGTTGTGAGGTCTGTCTGTCTCTACCTATAATATAGGCTGGATGTGAGGTCTGTGTGTCTCTCCCAGTAATATAGTCTGGATGTGAGGTCTGTGTCTCTCCCAGTAATATAGGCTGGATGTGAGGTCTGTGTGTCTCTCCCAGTAATATAGTCTGGATGTGAGGTCTGTGTCTCTCCCAGTAATACAGGCTAAATGTGAGGTTTGTGTCTCTCCCAGTATTATAGGCTGGTTGTGAGGTCTGTCTGTCTCTACCTATAATATAGGCTGGATGTGAGCTCTGTGTGTCTCCCCCAGTAATATAGGCTGGATGTGAGGTCTGTGTCTCTCCCAGTAATACAGGCTGAATGTTAGGTCTGTGTGTCTCTCCCAGTAATATAGGCTGGTTGTGAGGTCTGTCTCTCCCAGTAATATAGGCTGGTTGTGAGGTCTGTCTGTCTCTACCTATACTATAGGCTGGATGTGAGCTCTGTGTGTCTTCCCCAGTAATATAGGCTGGATGTGAGGTCTGTGTCTCTCCCAGTAATATAGGCTGGATGTGAGGTCTGTGTGTCTCTCCCAGTAATATAGGCTGGATGTGAGGTCTGTGTGTCTCTCCCAGTAATATAGGTTGGATGTGAGGTCTATGTGTCTCTCCCAGTAATATAGGCCGGATGTGAGGTCTGTGTGTCTCTCCTAGTAGTATAGGCTGGATGTGAGGTGTGTGTCTCTCCCAGTAAAATAGGATGGATGTGAGGTCTGTATAAATCTCCCAGTAATAATGGATGTATGCGAGTCCTGTGTATGTCTTTCATAGTAATATAAACTGGTTTGAGGTGTGTTTCTTCCTATAATATAGACTGGGTGTGAGATCTCTGTGTCCCCAGGGTACTGTTGGGATACATAAAAGCACATCTACTGTCCTGCACTGATTTCCTCTTCATGTTCAGTACTCCTTGTATGTAATCTGTTTTCTCTGCCCTCCCTGAGACAGTAGATACTTTCTACTCTTTCTACTGAAGATTTGTATGGACACTTCTGCTATCTGTAACACTGAGAGAAAGGGGGAAAAGAAAAAGATGTCTGAACAATAAAGAAGCCATGAGCGATATGTAACATTTTTGAAGAACACTTCGCTCGATGAATAGACACTAAGCAGAAGCAAAATTGCGGAATTTTTTTTAATGATGACTATTTTAAGAAGTTGATTTACTTTGTATTTAGGAATCAAATGAACAAAAAGAAAAATATTTCTGCGCAAAGGTCTCCACAATCAGTGGTTCTCGAGCATGCACTGGATCCTTTAGGCATGATTTTGCCTTTTTTAAAGGGAGAGCATATGAGCCTCCATTGACCTCTGCATCGGAGCCCTACAAAACTCAATATTGTAAACAAAATAAAAGCCACTCTGCTTCGTCTGGTAATTTTATGCCTTCTGAAGCAAACACGTCCTTCCTTAAAGTAACCGAATTCCCAAAAAGCAATAAAAACTGCTGAAATATGTATGAGTACAAGAAATTCACATTTCTTTCACCTGTGTCTCATTAAAAAATAATCGACTTGGCAAATCTGTCGTAGAACATCGATCTTCTCGGGATGTAGAGGGGAAACGTTTCCCTCAGCTGGGCCCGTCCATCTCAGAATGCTTGTGGGACTCACACATGAATTGGTTGCCACTTATATGGCAGAGGGGCGTCTCGGGGGGGACGAGGGGCGACACAAGGTCGGAGAAGACTGCAAATAAAATGCTTCAAAAGTTTGTACTAATTATGGCTACAGTAAGGGATTTTATATTGGGACATCTTGGGTCAGACACTTCGGCTCTTGACCAATTCTTTGACTTGTAGTTGGTCTACAGAAGTTCCGGAGCCATCATTTCGCCACCCACCCTTCATTGCAATGCTCCTACGCTTATCACAAAATATCCCAAACCCTCATGTGACATCGAACCTCAGATGGTGATCTTGGGTTCCTGAATAATCAATTGAACTTATCTAAAGGAGAAGATCGATGAAGTTCAGATACATTTTAGAATCTCCCATTCCGGTGACAAACGTCAAAGATACAAACAGGCTCGAAAACGACTCTGTCCACCAAAGTAGTATGTTCTCCACTGATGGTGTTCAGAAGGGACATCCATGGTGGTCAATCATGGAGCAAATAAATTGGTATCACTATGTCATGCTAAATATCGGATCGGTGGTCTAGCAGAGGGCACAATAGTTTTACAAAATTAACCTAAGAAAAGCCCTTTAATAGGAAATTGTGGAACCTGTCTTATCTATTGTATATAGAGGTGTTATCAGCCATTGTACAGGAGGAGGAGGTGAGCTGTGACATCACCTATCGTGAATGGTGGATCCTGTGTTTTCTGCTGTATATAGAAATGTTATCAGTCATTGTACAGGAGGAGGAGGTGAGCTGTGACATCACCTATTGTGAATGGTGGATCCTGTGTTATCTACTGTATATAGAGGAGTTATCAGTCATTGTACAGGATGAGGTGAGCTGTGACATCACCTATTGTGGATGTTGGATCCTGTGTTATCTACTGTATATAGAGGTGTCAGTCATTGTACAGGAGGAGGAGGTGAGCTGTGACATCACTGTTATGATCCGGTGACCTTGGAGCTGCATGAGAACTTTCACAGGAGAAGGTGGTCACTATACTGACCGCAACCCTGAACTTAACACCGCAACTAGAAGTAGCCGTGGAGTGTACCTAACACACCTAGACACCTCGTCACAGCCGGAGGACTAAATACCCCTAAAGATGGAAATCGGAATACTATCTTGCCTCAGAGAAAATCCCCAAAGGATAGACAGCCCCCCACAAATATTGGCGGTGAGTCGGAGAGGAAAAAACATACACAGGCAGAAAAAACAGCATTTAGCACAGGAGGCCGCTCTAGCTAGATAGGACAGGATAGGACAGAGTTCTGTGCGGTCAGTATTAAAACCCTTCAAAAAATCCACAGCAGAATATACATAAAAACCTCCTACATCTAACTAAAGATGTAGGAGCGTATATCTGCAATTCCAGTGAAACCAACCAGACTAAGAAAACACAGACACAGTCGAATCTGGACAAAAGAAAAACAAACGAACAGTACTGAAAATAAGCACACTGCATGTGTGCCACAGGAAAAGAAACAGACACTTATCTTTGCTGAACTGGCAGATAAGCAGGAGAGGCCAGGCAGAGATCCAACACTTCCAAAGAAACATTGACAACTGGCAAGGGCTAAAGGATCCTGCACACCTAAATATCCCAGTCAGAATTGTAATTATCCGATACAACTGGCCAGGACTGCGAGTCAGAGACAACTGCATTCCCACCAACAACCACTGGAGGGAACCCAAGAGCAGAATTCACAACACATCACCTATTGGTACACAAAATGAGAATGCTTGGTCTGGGGGAAATTGTGTGTAAATGGGTTAGTAACTGGCTTAGTGATAGAAAGCAGAGGGTGGTTATAAATGGTATAGTCTCTAACTGGGTCGCTGTGACCAGTGGGGTACCGCAGGGGTCAGTATTGGGACCTGTTCTCTTCAACATATTCATTAATGATCTGGTAGAAGGTTTACACAGTAAAATATCGATATTTGCAGATGATACAAAACTATGTAAAGCAGTTAATACAAGAGAAGATAGTATTCTGCTACAGATGGATCTGGATAAGTTGGAAACTTGGGCTGAAAGGTGGCAGATGAGGTTTAACAATGATAAATGTAAGGTTATACACATGGGAAGAGGGAATCAATATCACCATTACACACTGAACGGGAAACCACTGGGTAAATCTGACAGGGAGAAGGACTTGGGGATCCTAGTTAATGATAAACTTACCTGGAGCAGCCAGTGCCAGGCAGCAGCTGCCAAGGCAAACAGGATCATGGGGTGCATTAAAAGAGGTCTGGATACACATGATGAGAGCATTATACTGCCTCTGTACAAATCCCTAGTTAGACCGCACATGGAGTACTGTGTCCAGTTTTGGGCACCGGTGCTCAGGAAGGATATAATGGAACTAGAGAGAGTACAAAGGAGGGCAACAAAATTAATAAAGGGGATGGGAGAACTACAATACCCAGATAGATTAGCGAAATTAGGATTATTTAGTCTAGAAAAAAGACGACTGAGAGGCGATCTAATAACCATGTATAAGTATATAAGGGGACAATACAAATATCTCGCTGAGGATCTGTTTATACCAAGGAAGGTGACGGGCACAAGGGGGCATTCTTTGCGTCTGGAGGAGAGAAGGTTTTTCCACCAACATAGAAGAGGATTCTTTACTGTTAGGGCAGTGAGAATCTGGAATTGCTTGCCTGAGGAGGTGGTGATGGCGAACTCAGTCGAGGGGTTCAAGAGAGGCCTGGATGTCTTCCTGGAGCAGAACAATATTGTATCATACAATTAGGTTCTGTAGAAGGACGTAGATCTGGGGATTTATTATGATGGAATATAGGCTGAACTGGATGGACAAATGTCTTTTTTCGGCCTTACTAACTATGTTACTATTGTCGATGGTGGATCCTGTGTTATCTACTGTATATAGCGGTGTTATCAGTCATTGTACAGGAGGAGGAGGTGAGCTGTGACATCACCTATTGTGTATGGTGGATCCTGTGTTATCTACTGTATATAGAGTTATCAGTCATTGTACAGGAGGAGGAGGTGAGCCGTGACCGCCTATTGTGAATGGTGGATCCTGTGTTATCTACTGTATATAGAGGTGTTATCAGTCATTGTACAGGAGGAGGTGAGCTGTGACATCACCTATTGTGAATGGTGGATCCTGTGGTATCTACTGTATATAGATGTGTTATCAGTCATTGTACAGGAGGAGGAGGTGAGCTGTGACATCTATTGTGAATGGTGGATCCTGTGTTATCTACTGTATATAGAGGTGGTATCAGTCATTGTACAGGAGGAGGAGGTGAGCTGTGACATCACCAATTGTGAATGGTGGATCCTGTGTTATCTACTGTATATAGAGGTGTTATCAGCCATTGTACAGGAGGAGGAGGAAGAGGAGGTGAGCTGTGACATCACCTATTGTGAATGGTGGATCCTGTGTTATCTACTGTATATAGAGGTGTTATCAGTCATTGTACAGGAGGAGAAGGTGAGCTGTGACATCGCCTATTGTGAATGGTGGATCCTGTGTTATCTACTGTGTATAGAGATGTTATCAGTCATTGTACAGGAGGAGGAGGTGAGCTGTGACATCATCTACTGTGAATGGTGAATCCTGTGTTATCTACTGTATATAGAGGAGTTATCAGTCATTGTACAGGAGGAGGAGGTGAGCTGTGACATCACCTATAGTGAATGGTGGATCCTGTGTTATATACTGTATATAGAGGTGTTATCAGTCATTGTACAGGAGGAGGTGAGCTGATTTGGGGATCCTGCCTTATCAGCTATGTATAGAGATGCGGTTACCGATCCTTGTAGTCCTGCCTCTGATGATTATGAAACTGTTGAAAACTTAAGATTTATAGGCAGGTGACAGTTGTATAACACTTTTACCATCGCTCCATACACCTGCACTTGACAAAAGGACCAGTATGGAAGGGGTTTAAAAAGGTTGCAACCTCATGAAAAAATATTTATGGAATTTGTTTCACATATAAAAATTCATAACTTTATTATTAGGCTTCCATATTCCCCGCCAGTCTTTATAACTTTCTGTTTCAGATCGTGTGTCGCAACCACTGCAGCCAACCACTGAGCGCATTTATAGATAGCATGTGACAAGCTTCAGGAAAGTACAAAGGCTAAAGGGGGATTGGGGAGTGTTGGGAATAGAGAGGTGAGGAATTGATATGAATTTTTTTTTACTTTTTAATTATTTTTGGGAAAAGCATTTTAAGCTGGTTTTGATTTTTTTTTTCACGGATGAAAAGATCTGAGCTGCAATAACAGATGCTGCCTATGGTCAAGAGTGGCGCTATTTCCAGAATAAAAAAATGACTTATGGCCATGTATCACTGGACTCGATCTCAAGACCCTCAGGCTTATAGGCATATCGAGACCGATGGGTTTGTACAGTGGACACATGGCCGGTCCATACTCAGACCGTGATTGTATCCTAGGACAAGACCTCCCATTATACGGGGCGTCGGTGTAACGCACTACGAGGGACGTCCATCTCCCACCAGGAGAGGCCGAAATGTAGCAAGTGATCAAGAAAAATTCCTCTTCCATAGAGGGAAATCTGTTCTCCTCCTGGATTATGTCATAAAATCTATAATATAATAATAATCTAAAATGTCACAATACAATCAAAGAAATTTACTGGAAATCCAGGAGAAATGGTAAAGTGACAGGCCATTTATCACCAGTCATGGCCGTGACCTTTAAGAAGAAAGGAAATGGAATGTTCGGAACTTCTAAGACTCCTCCAAAAAAAGCAGCTTGGCTTTTTTATTTCTTCTGAGCGTTGATGGCGACATTTTTTTTATTTTTGTTAAAAAAATGTAAATTTAGTTTGTTTTTTTTTGTTTTTGAGGGCTTGTATTTTTCTGCGCTGAGCTGTATGTAGCTTTCATTTCTACCAATTTGAGGTACAAGAGACATTTTGATTGATTTTTATTACATTTTTATTACATTTTCTTTGGGAGGTGAGGGAAGAATGACAATTCTGACTTTTTTTTTGTAAGACGTTGCCTGATATATTACATTTCAGACTTTTAATTCCTTAATTTAGAAAAGTTTTGCCTCTTCACTATTCAGCAGCCATAATTTTTTTTGACGAGTAAATTACTGTATATTATTTTTTTACTGCTGTTTTAAGGTGCATATAAATTATGATGTAAAATGATCAATTTTTTTGCAGGGGGAATTTTTATTTTTTCTTACTTTTTTAGTTTTTATTTTCCTCTTATGCAGTACCGGTCAAACGTTTGGACACACCTGTCTGTGCAAACGGTTTCCTTCTCCTTATTGGGAAGTTGACATTGTAGATTGAGACTGCTGGCAGCAAAACCACAATGGCACATGTATAGAGACAAGAATCACTTGTCAAACTTAAAGGTGTTAAATTTTTTATTACATCTTACTATAATTGCAGTTTTATACCCACTTGGCTTTTCTCATCAGGTTATTACCTGGAATGGATTCCAACAATCTTGTAGGAGTTCCCAAAAGTGCTGAGAACTTGTTGGCTGTTTTGCCTTTACTCTGCGTCCAATTTATCCCAATCTCCATTAGGTTGAGATCAGGTGTGTCACGGGGATGCCGCAACAAAGTGGGGCCAGAAAATCCCTGCATTTGGTTACTCGTATATCTGCATTGGTTAGAACTGCTTCACCTTCCTATTAGCAATTCAGGTTTTCCTTGCTTTGTTCTTGAAAGGGTCAAACAGTCCCGTATGTGTTTATCTCCTGAAGCTCTCTGTCCTGAGTTGTCTCAGCTGTTCTGAGTTCATCACTTCCCTCTGGTTTAAATACTCTTCTCCAAGCTTCAGTTGTTGCCATTGATAGCTTGCAACTACCTGGTTTGGAGCTGGACGAGTGAGCAGAGAAAGGAGCAGGTGTTTGGAGTTATTCAGTACATATCTGAATGTAGCTGGTTTGCGTGTGTCTCTCCCAGTCTCTATTCCCATTTGGTTTGCATTATCCTCTCCTTCCTAATTTGCCACACGAATGTTTGAGAGTGTTTTTGCATGATTGCGGTATTCATTTATCCCTGTCCATTTCCCCCGTGTGTCTTACGTTGGAGCAGGACTAGCCTTCCTGCTATCCTACTCATTAATCAGGGTGGTACTTGGGGTAAGACAGGGATACATGATCATCCCTTGGGATAAATAAACCTGTCTAGGGACGCTTGGAGGCGCAGGGTTTCAGGAGTGCCCCCTTGTATCCTTCCCTAGTAGATAGGCTGGAGAAAAAAATAGGGCAATAGGGTCTTATCCGATAAAAAAATCTGAATTACAAATAGCATATTTTGCTCACATGATCCACAGAATTGTGTGTTTTAAAATGTTATTCAGCTGCTGGGAATTCACGAGTCGTTGGACCACTTGCAATATAGACCAGAAGGGATTTTTGTGGTTCGCGCTGCTGATCCTTGCAGACGTCAAAGTCAGAAGATTAAATAAATATATGGTTTTATTCTATGCGTTTCGAAGTACAATAAACTTCTTCCTCAGGAAAACCCATACAGGACTTAATATATGGTTTTATTCAACGTGTTTCAAAGTACAATACACTTCTTCCTCATAGTCCTGTAAGTTTTTTGCTGAAGAAGTGTATTGTATTTCGAAACGTCAAATAAAACCATATATTTAATCTTCTGATTTTGACATCTTCAATGATCAGCAGCGTGAACAAGTCCATATAATCCCTTCTGGATCCTTCCCTAGTGTAAGAGCTTCCTCTCTCTCCGGTTTAACACTGTGCAATCCTGCTTTGGGTAGAGGTGTGTCTTCAGCAAAACACCCCTCCACCATTCTCCTATCTATGCTTCATGGTGGGCGCCACACATGTAGAAACCATCCACTCACTTTTTCTATGTCTGACAAAGACATATAGGTGGTACAAAAAATCTCTAATTTTGACTTGTCATTAGTCCACAGTATAGATTCCCACTGATCTAATGTCAAGTCCTTGTGTTGCTTGGCCCAAACAAGTTTCTTCTTGTTTGTTGTCCTCATCAATGGCTTCTTTACAGAAATTCCACCATAAAGCTCTGCTTTTTGCAGTCTCCCCTAGACAGTTGATGTTGAGATGTATCTGCTCTTTGATGTCTGTGTGACAATTATGAGGGTTATTATCTGAGGTGCTATCGATTTGCGTTTTCTGAGGCAGGTAGCTCTGATGAACTTATCCTCTGCAGCAGGTCATTCTTGGTCTTCCCTTCTTAGAGCGGATATCATCAGAGCCAGTTTTATCATAGCGATTGATGGTTTTCATTACTGCACTTGAGGTTATCGTCAAGATTCTAGAAATTTTCCAAAGTAACTAATCTTCTTGTCTTAAAGCAATGATGGACGATCCTTTCTCTTTACTTAGTTGAGTGATTATTGCCATATTCTGACTTAGAACAGTTGCAGAAAAGGGCTCAGCACTGTACATGGCCTCTGCAAAACTGGATGGTCACAAACTGAAGGCCAGAGATGCCACAGATATAATGACCTGTTCATTGAAAGCCAATCCAGCTGACGACCTGATGAAGCTGCTTAGAGAATGCCAAAAGTATGCCATATTAAGAAATTTCTTGGGAGTAAATTTTTTACCCTGTTATTAGTTTCCCACTGTAACTGGGGCATCCATAGGAGGGGAAAACAGCCTAAGGCTATGTGCACACGTTCAGGATTTTTGCGTTTTTTTCGCTATAAAAACATGATAAAAATGCTTAAAAAACGCATACGTATGCATCCCATCATGTATAATGCATTCCGCAAATTTTGTGCATATGTTGCGTTTTTTCTGCAAAAAAAAAACGCATCGTGGTAAAAAAACGCAGCATGTTCATAAATTTTGCGGATTTTTCGAGTTTTTACCGCTATTTAATTGCATTGGGAAAGCTCAGGAAAAAAACGCGGTAAAAACGTGAAAAAAAACGCATGCGGATTTCATGCAGAAAGTCCGGTTTTGTTCAGGAAAATTCTGCAGAAAATCCTGATGTGTGCACATAGCCTAATACAGTGAAACAAGTCAGTGTCAGAGTTGACCCTGCTCTGAGGTTACCCCTGCAGCTCTGCTTTATTGGTCAGACACCAGGAGATTGGTACTGCTAATGCTTCTAGTCAGTATCTAAAACTATGTAGCAGAAAAGAAGACAGAAGTAGGAAAAAAATGTTTCTGCCTTCTCCGTAGGATCCTGTGGCTAACAGCAAGAGACCCAAATTGCTGCCGCTAGATTCCAGGAGCAGAAGCTTTAATCCCACGCTTGGTCAATATCCATTTAAGGATAGTATATTCAGAATTTTCTTTTAAAGTTTTTCATTTTCGGAATCGGAAAAGGTGGGAGGGGATGGGTTTAGGAATTTATTATAGCACTTTTCCACATTTTATTGGTGTGACAGAGGGGGTTCTCCACTCTGACCCCTTAGATGCCGTAGTCAATTGCAATTGTGGCATCTAAGTGGTTAGTTATCAACTGTAGAGAACGCTTCAAATTGGCGTCAGCTTCTGCCTACTGGTTTGTACGATCATTGAGGGTTTCGAGAAGCAACCACTTATCAAAATAGTTTAGTTATACTTTAATAGTATAGTCCAGCAATGGCCTAAATGAAACTGACCTGCAATACCAGACACAGCCTGCGGACAAGAGTGGTGCCATCGCTAAAAAAAAATAGAGCAAACTTTTTTCTAATTTCATACAACCCCTGTTAAAATATTTTCAGAAACGTAGGATGACAACCAATAATGATGTCCATATTGGTGGAGTAAAAACTAGTCACTTTTTTTTTTACAGTTGCTACAAGCAATTATTTTGCACACACCAAGTCCTCGTGATTTGCTTGCACACCTGGATTTTACACGTGGAGTAAATCACCTTCTGCCATCTGCTCATCGGCGCTAAGGCAACAATTCATTTTAACAACATGAAAGTTATAAAAAGAAAGGTATCTGCCAGGCGGCAGCATATGCTCCAGCCACGCTCCTCGACCCACTCAGCCCCACCACTTTTGGCTTTGCCTGTAGGCATAGAACATGGATTGTTTTCCCGATGTGGAACCCAACCAAGTCCCCGTTCAGTCAACGAATCAGACAAATTAATTGAAGCCAACGAAGGCGATAAAACTGCGGATATTAACCAGCGGGATTTCGACAGATCCCTTTGCTGTTGGTTTTATTTTATTTTTCAGGAGTTGATTGTTGACACTCAGATAAACAACATTTGAAGAACAATATGGAAATGAGGCTTATTGTTTTGTACTATAAACGCGAGCACCGGCGATAATTTGCCGGAGGCACAAATGGTCTAACGAAGATGCAAAAAAAAAAAAAAAAAATCAGTGTCACACAGTGGCGGGGAGCTGTATAAATTGTGAAAAATTGCACCAAAATTATAACATTTTAAAGATACCATCCACCATTTTTTTTCTTTAAAAAATGGGTCCCTGGTGGTAAAAAAAATATATATATAAAAAAGTAAATACTTAAGATTCCTCCGCACTGGTGGCTTGCAGGTCTCCTCATCTTCTCTTGTGGTGGTGGTGGTCATCGATTGGCTGCAGCACTGATGTTCCATCATCCAAGCTGGAAGATACACTCTCCTTTCTATCTCGCAATTTAAAAGAAGTGTCACCACTGCAGCCAGTCATTTGACATTAAACAGCAGAGTAAGTAGCGAAGAGACTGGCTGGGGGATTTTCGATAGGTATGATTTTTTTTTTTTCTTATAAGACAACCAAAGGCCCAGTTTTTAAATATAAAAATAAAAATGTAGCGGAGATCCACTTAAGTAAGAAAAAAAATAAGGCAAGGACTCCATGGCAACCTTTATTGCAACTAAAACCTCAATGTTCTGATGCATCGTAAAACATTTCCATGGGAAAGAATAGACGCTGAGATCAAGAAATATATTTGAAGAACCTGAGTCCAGCGGCCACATCAGTATTCTGTGGCTGCTGGACAAGAGCCTGGCAAACTGCCTCCTGCCTTCAACCACCCCACATTCTTTTTTGAGTAGTCGAACAGCCGCGATGTCATCTTTGCGGCATAACACACACATGACATCGCAAAAGGCAGGATAATCCAGAGAGGAACCAGGGATGCCAGCAAGTAGGAGGAGGTTCGCAGAGCACTTGACCGGCAGACACAGACGTAGCACTTGGATCAGGGTCCTACGAATTGATCTCTAAACGTTGAGGTTGCCTTGCTTCTATGCCCTGATAATTTACAGTCATGGCCAAAATTTTTGAGAATGACACCAAAATGATATTTTCACATGATCTGCTGCCCTCTGGTTTTTATTAGTGTTTGTCTGATGTTTATATCACATACAGAAATATAATTGCAATCATATTATGAGTACCAATAGGTTATATTGACAGAATGAGTTAATGCAGCAAGTCAATATTTTCAGTGTTGCCCCTTCTTCTTCAAGACCTCTGCAATTCTCCCTGGCATGCTCTCAATCAACTTCTGGACCAAATCCTGACTGATAGCAGTCCACTCTTGCATAATCAATGCTTGCATTTTGCCAGAATTTGTTGGTTTTGTTTGTCCACCCATCTCTTGATGATTGACCACAAGTTCTCAATGGGATTAAGATCTGGGGAGTTTCCAGGCCGTGGACCCAAAATCTCTATGTTTTGTTCCATGAGCCATTTAGTTATCACCTTTGCTTCATGGCAAGGTGCTCCATCATGCTGGAAAAGGCATTGTTGGGCGCCAAACTGCTCTTGGATGGTTGGGAGAAGTTGCTCTTGGAGGACATTCTGGTACCATTCTTTATTCATGGCTGTGTTTTTAGGCAAGAGTGTGAGTGAGCCGATTCCCTTGGCTGAGCAGCAACCCCACACATGAATGGTTTCAGGATGCTTTACAGTTGGCATGAGACAAGACTGGTGGTATCGCTCACCTCTTCTTCTCCGAATAAGCTGTTTTCCAGATGTCCCAAACAATCGATAAGGGGATTCATCAGAGAAAATTACTTTGCCCCAGTCCTCAGCAGTCCACTCCCTGTACCTTTTTCAGAATATCAGTCAGTCCCTGATGTTTTTTCTGGAGAGAAGTGGCTTCTTTGCTGCCCTCCTTGAAACCAGGCCTTGCTCAAAGAGTCTCCGCCTCACAGTGCGTGCAGAAGCACTCACACCAGCCTGCTGCCATTCCTGAGCAAGCTCGGCACTGCTGGTTGTCCGATCCCGCAGCTGAAACAGTTTTAAGATACGGTCCTGGCGCTTGCTGGTCTTTCTTGGGCGCCCTGGAGCCATTTTGACAACAATGGAAGCTCTCTCCTTGAAGTTCTTGATGATGCGATAGATTGTGGACTGAGGTGCAATCTTTGTAGCTGCGATAGTCTTCCCTGTTAGGCAATTTTTGTGCAGTGCAATGATGGCTGCACGTGTTCCTTTAGAGATAACCATGGTTAACTGAAGAGAAACAATGATACCAAGCACCAGCCTCCTTTTATAGTGTCCAGTGATGTAATTCTTACTTAATCATGACTGATTGATCGCCAGCCCTGTCCTCATCAACACCCACAGCTGTGTTAATGGATCAATCACTAAAACGATGTTAGCTGCTCCTTTTAAGGTAGGACTGCAATGATGTTGAAATGTGTTTTGGGGGTTAAAGTTCATTTTCTGGGCAAATATTGACTTTGCAAGTACAGTAATTGCTGTTAAGCTGATCACTCTGACATTCAGGAGTATATGCAAATTGCCATTAGAAAAAATGAAGCAGTAGACTTTGGAAAAATTAATATTTGTCTCATTCTCAAAATTTTTGTCCATGACTGTAGGTTTATTTGTAGGTTGATATAAAACCAGAGATACAATATCATCGTACCACAACGAGCTGCGCCTTATAGAAAAATGAGATGGGCTAGACTTGCAAGTAGGACAACTAATCAGAATCTAGATGTCCTACACTTGACTACAATTGTTGGAGACTGGTTGGTTGACTATGGAGATGACGGTCTGAAATGGTCAATGGCATTCTTTGCCCACCTTCATAATCATTCATTTTTTGGAAAAGGATATCAAAACCACTTTGGCCTCCATTGTCATTGATTGTGCTAAGTGCCAAACCTTAGTGGTAGAGATGAGCGGATCAAACAGCAGATGATCGAGCTAGAGTTGAATTTCCTGAAATTCGCAGATTCTGAAAATTGTGAGATTTGATTTGCAAAAATAAAACTTACCCAACACCGTTTCACACACTACTAAAGAATCGTCGAGTGGAGCGGGCTAATGTCTTTCTGCGAGTCTTCTCATAATGACCTGCAGCAAAGACATCTTAAGGATTATCATGGCTTATACAGCGGTGTGGTCAGTACCAGGGCCACCATAGATTCCCAGTAGAGCACAGTTTGTACAGCAAAGTCATTTTCCATCTTCAGAGTCCCTGGGTAAATCTCTCTCCTGTAGCTCTTATGGGCAGCTCCTCTCTCTTTCACCCAAATTATAAGCTCTCATAATCATCAGGGTCCTCTCTCTCTCCTATAGAGTGTAAGCTTTTATGGTCACTTGCGTTCTCCCTCCTATACAGTGTAAGCTCTTATGGTCAGCGGGGTTCTCTCTCTCCTAGAGTGTAAGCTCTTATGGTCAGCGGGGTTCTCTCTCTCCCAGAGTGTAAGCTCTTATGGTCAGCGGGGTTCTCTGTCTCCTACAGAGTGTAAGCTCTTAATGGTCAGCGGGGTTCTCTCTCTCCTATAGAGTGTAAGCTCTTATGGGTCAGCGGGGTTCTCTCTCTCCTATAGAGTGTAAGCTCTTATGGTCAGCGGGGTTCTCTCTCTCCTATAGAGTGTAAGCTCTTATGGTCAGCGGGGTTCTCTCTCTCCCAGAGTGTAAGCTCTTATGGTCAGCGGGGTTCTCTCTCTCCTAGAGTGTAAACTCTTATGGTCAGCGGGGTTCTCTCTCTCCCAGAGTGTAAGCTCTTATGGTCAGCGGGGTTCTCTCTCTCCTACAGAGTGTAAGATCTTATGGTCAGCGGGGTTCTCTTTCTTCTACAGAGTGTAAGCTCTTATGGTCAGCGGGGTTCTCTCTCTCCTACAGAGTGTAAGCTCTTATGGTCAGCGGGGTTCTCTCTCTTCTACAGAGTGTAAGCTCTTATGGTCAGTGGGGTTCTCTTTCTTCTACAGAGTGTAAGCTCTTATGGTCAGCGGGGTTCTCTGTCTCCTACAGAGTGCAAGCTCTTAATGGTCAGCGGGGTTCTCTCTCCTACAGAGTGTAAGCTGTTATGGTCAGCGGGGTTCTCTCTCTCCTGTAGAGTGTAAGCTCTTATGGTCAGTGGGGTCATCTCTCCTGTAGAGTGTAAGCTCTTATGGTCTGCGGGGTCCTCTCTCCCCTGTAGAGTGTAAGCTCTTATGGTCAGCGGGGTTCTCTCTCTCCCAGAGTGTAAGCTCTTATGGTCAGCGGGGTCGTCTCTCTCCTATAGAGTGTAAGCTCTTATGGTCAGTGAGGTCCTCTCTCTCCTGTAGAGTGTAAGCTCTTATGGTCAGCGGGGTTCTCTCTCTCCTACAGAGTGTAAGCTCTTATGGTCAGCGGGGTTCTCTCTCTTCTACAGAGTGTAAGCTCTTATGGTCAGTGGGGTTCTCTTTCTTCTACAGAGTGTAAGCTCTTATGGTCAGCGGGGTTCTCTGTCTCCTACAGAGTGCAAGCTCTTAATGGTCAGCGGGGTTCTCTCTCCTACAGAGTGTAAGCTGTTATGGTCAGCGGGGTTCTCTCTCTCCTGTAGAGTGTAAGCTCTTATGGTCAGTGGGGTCATCTCTCCTGTAGAGTGTAAGCTCTTATGGTCTGCGGGGTCCTCTCTCCCCTGTAGAGTGTAAGCTCTTATGGTCAGCGGGGTTCTCTCTCTCCCAGAGTGTAAGCTCTTATGGTCAGCGGGGTCGTCTCTCTCCTATAGAGTGTAAGCTCTTATGGTCAGTGAGGTCCTCTCTCTCCTGTAGAGTGTAAGCTCTTATGGTCAGCGGGGTTCTCTCTCTCCTGTAGAGTGTAAGCTCTTATGGTCAGCGGGGTCCTCTCTCTCCTGTAGAGTGTAAGCTCTTATGGTCAGTGGGGTCATCTCTCCCCTGTAAAGTGTAAGCTCTTATGGTCAGCGGGGTCGTCTCTCTCCTATAGAGTGTAAGCTCTTATGGTCAGTGAGGTCCTCTCTCTCCTGTAGAGTGTAAGCTCTTATGGTCAGCGGGGTTCTCTCTCTCCTGTAGAGTGTAAGCTCTTATGGTCAGCGGGGTTCTCTCTCTCCTGTAGAGTGTAAGCTCTTATGGTCAGCGGGGTCCTCTCTCCCCTGTAGAGTTTAAGCTCTTATGGTCAGTGGGGTCGTCTCTCTCCTATAGAGTGTAAGCTCTTATGGTCAGCGGGGTTGTCTCTTTCCTATAGAGTGTAAGCTCTTATGGTCAGCGGGGTTCTCTCTCCTATAGAGTGTAAGCTCTTATGGTCAGCGGGGTTGTCTCTTTCCTACAGAGTGTAAGCTGTTATGGTCAGCGGGGTTCTCTCTCCTGTAGAGTGTAAGCTCTTATGGTCAGTGGGGTCCTCTCTCTCCAGTAGAGTGTAAGCTCTTATGGTCAGCAGGGTTCTTTGTATCCTACAGAGTGTAAGCTCTTATAGTCTGCGGGGTCCTCTCTCTCCTATAGAGTGTAAGCTCTTATAGTCTGCGGGGTTCTCTCTCCTGTAGAGTGTAAGCTCTTATGGTCAGCAGGGTTCTCTCTCTCCTGTAGAGTGTAAGCTCTTATGGTCAGTGGGGTCCTCTCTCTCCTGTAGAGTGTAAGCTCTTATGGTCAGTGGGGTCATCTCTCCTGTAGAGTGTAAGCTCTTATGGTCAGCGGGGTCCTCTCTCCCCTGTAGAGTGTAAGCTCTTATGGTCAGCGGGGTCCTCTCTCCCCTATAGAGTGTAAGCTCTTATGGTCAGCGGGGTCGTCTCTTTCCTATAGAGTGTAAGCTCTTATGGTCAGCGGGGTTCTCTCTCTCCTATAGAGTGTAAGCTCTTATAGTCAGCGGGATTCTCTCCTTCTCTCTTTTCTCCACATGTATTTTACAAGCAGTTACAAGCTTTCCAGTACTGAGATCCAGGCAAATTTATTGACCGGGAATCTAATTTTATTTAGAAAAATGTGATGAAGCCGGCGAATTCAAACTACAAAAGATCCGCTCATCTCTACTTAGTAGTATAACAGGCTGACAAGGATATAATTTAAAGGCACTGCCTTGGAAGGTCATCAAAATTACATTAGATGGTTTGTATAATGGAAGACATCACCCAGAAGACCAAAAGTGTTGCCCAATGCACCTAACACAGAAGCCTATCAATTCTTCTCTTCACTTTTTAGTTTTTTTTTATTCCAGTGAAGCATGGGTAAAGCGTAAAGCAAGGATGCATGCAAAGTATTTATTGAAACTAGGATTGCTCCCAATGGGTCATAACTATGGGGTAACCAAAATGGGCACCGACATTTGCATTGTGCTATAAAGCCATTTAAGCATGACAACAAACAATGGTGGTTTGTCCTATCACTTGAATCTTCCAAGAAGAACTATACATGACCATTCTTGCCATGTAGCTCCAGCTATAAAGGTATATATTTCAATTATGGACCGAGAATGGTAAAGTGCTCTATGGAGTTTACCAGGACCAATGGATATAAAAGCCAAAAGCATAAAAAGATTGAGATTATCATAACATTGCTGCATCTTAATATCATCCTGAGTTTAAAGATTTTTGGGTGGAAGACTCCCCAATTTACTGCTTGAGGCCAATCGGGCAGGAGACTCCAGTACCACCCAGTCCACAGTAGCCATTAGGCACTTTGTTGAGATACTGCTGGTGATAATCTTCTGCGTAGTAGAAGTTGGTTTCTTGGCGGATTTCTGTGGTGATATTTCCAAATCCATTTTCAGTTAACTCCTGTAAAAAAGATTGAGGATTTCAGTACAAAAATATTTCTGGAAGTAAACAGAAAGCCAAACATAATACACAAATATAGAATCATGAAATACATTAGTGTAAATGGAATCCAAGTCTGGAACAATCGGAAGACTCGTCATCTTGTTGACCTTCAACAGAAAGTTCACTTCACCCAATGGTCACACTCTTCTAAAGATGGACATCTTATCTATTGTGTCTAGTTGACCATCTCCAAAAACGTCACTCCACCCAATAACCATACTTCCTGAAGATGTACAACCCACTACTATTTCTGATTGCCTGCTTTCAGATGGTCGCTATTGCTTAATGGCCATATTTTTCTGAAAACGGACAACTCGAAACTATAAATGGCCATAGTTTTACAAAAGTGGACACCTAATATTAGTTCTCTCTGCCTGTCTATAGAAGGGTCACAGCATCTAATATCTTCAGAACAATAATGTGTTGTGAAACTCCAGAAGATAAGCAATGAAATATTGGAGAGTTGTCCTCAAGCAGAACTCCACCACAAAAACTACCATTTCTAACATTTATGACCACCAGCACCATGTGTACATTACCAGGTTTTTTCTATCCCATAATTCAATCTCAATTTAGTCAGGGACTGGGAGCCATCTTCCCGAACATCTTCTGGCTTTATATTACTTATTGCCTGTGACCACCACAATTAGGCTGGTTGTAGAAGGATGAGGAGTAAGGCTGGTTTCATATTTGCGGATGGAGGTGCTGCGGAGGGCTGCGTATGTCCTCAGTGAAGCTCCACATACATTGGCATGGTCTGCGTACCTAATGGTAAAGCTGACCGGAGGAGGCGCGGAGGTGGGCGAAGCTTCACGGAGGATGTATGCAGCTCTCCGCAGCACCTCCATCCACAAATGTGAAACCAACCTAAGAGACGAGACAGGAAGAAACATCATATGACTGACAGATTCAAACCAGAAGACATCATTTGGAAAAACACATATACTTTGGGTTTGAGAAAACCTAAAGTAAGTCACAGAACCAAAGTCCATGCCTTATACACATCCGAAATTAATATTTCTACTGCAATCTATGTCTCCATTGAGACATTGGGTCTCAAGCAAATGTCTTACTGCAAGTGGCGGAGGAGTGGCTCCAGCCTGAGTTTTTTTCCCCATTTGAGATGATGGAGAGAATCGTGGCTGACCGGATGGTGAGGGCTCTGCCGGCCGCTATGCAGTGTTGGGTCGGGCTAAGGGACCTAGGTAACCTAGAACTGCTAATAGAATTGATTGAGCGGTATAAGTCCACTCAGGAAGTTGCACCAGAGCCCGGGCATGGGGCTAGTAACTGTTCGGTGACATCTAAGCCCATGGACTGCGGGAACACCGGTCAGAAGTCTATGTGTGCCCAGCCAGTCTCTGTCACCACTACGGGCATAGCTGGCAGCGAACCAGAATTGTGCCAGGTACTTGTGAATGGGTGCTGAACAGAGGCTCTCCTGGACACGGGGAGTAAAGTGACTCTGGTCCATCGGTCCCTTTTTGTCGGGGACAACCTCAAAGGACCGAGAGTGGAGGTGATGGGTATCCACGGGGAAATCCGGGAGTACCCGACCGCGGAGGTTGATTTTTCCACACTATGTGGGGACATTAAGCATGTGGTGGGAGTGGCAAAGACCCTTCCATATGGGGCTGTGTTGGGGAGAGATTTGCCCATTTTGGTCCCTGTGGGAAACCAGAGTCAACCCTCTCACGGAAAGTGTTGTACCGGGTGTAGAACCCAAAGATATTGAGACACCTGCCATAGGGGTCACCATCCTAGGGACAGAGAGTAATCATGATAGGCTTCCCCTAGAGGTAATGGCAGGAGAAATTAAAGATGATGTTTCGGGCATAGAACCTGAAGATCCTTAGAGGTCTGCCACAGGGGTCACCAATTTAGTGTTATAGTGTAACCCTGATAGGTTTCCAATAGAGGTTGTGGCAGTAGAGGTCTTGGGGACCCCATTGAACCCTGAGCTGGAGATTTTCCCTGGTAAGGTCGGGACAGCTCAGATCCAGGGTCCCACACAGAGATGCTGGTGTAGAAAACGCAGGTATGAGAAGAACCGGGAGTGTATGGTTGCGGAGGATGGGGCCGGGGGTCAGGGTAAACTAGATAGAGCGCTCGCTAGACTGCAGTGTCAAGAGGCTCAGGTTCGGGTGTGACGTAATACAAACATATGCTCAGAGTTGCCGGCGCAGTACGCAGCATTTCAGCGTGAAGTAGTCACTGATGCATGGGTAAGGGTACAGAGGAAACAGTACCAGGGGGCACGTAAACAAATACTTAGGTGACAAGATGACCCATGGGGTTAGTGAACCCAAAATAAACAAGGTCGATACCACCCAAAACTGGCCCAAATCTTTGGTTAAACAGAAAAGAGGGCTTGGCTTCTGCAATGGAGAACGGGGTGGGTGGTCTCGTAATGAAATATGGAGGAGAAACGCAAATGTAGTGTCGTAATGTAGTGTCGAGCGGGGTTGGCATAGGGGCATACTGATGCCCTGTCTTTCGCCCATACGGGGTAACAAATGTTCAACCCCACAGGTATGAACGGGGGGGGGGGAGGATATGTGAGGCAGTGACCCCTGTTACAGCTAGGGGCCCCTGTTTGAGCTCTCCAGAATGCGCATGGAGGCATAGTGAGGCCATGAGGGCGTACTGCAGACACAGGTGTGGCGGTAATTAGAATGGTGAAGCAGTGACTGATTAAAAGCCCTGTAGTAGAGGGGGAGGTGTGTCAGTGTTGGTTTGGAGGCAGACAGAGCAGTTGTCTGCAGAGCTCTTTCTGTGTGAAGCAACACAGGGGCAGAAGGAACCAAAGAGACTGACACCCTGCGTCCCGGGCTGTCTTCTGTTTGCCAGGCTGCAATCCGGAGGATAGCATGAGGTGCACGGCGTGAGTAAAGAGATTTGGTATCGGCGGGCAGTCGCCCCAGGGAAACTGGACAGAGGGAAGTCCGGCCTGTGTAGGGCCTGCAAATTAAAGCCGGTTGCTGTGTATTTCTAATGGACTGTGTGAAGAAGCCGTGTACTGTGATTTTCCTTTGGCCTGGATGAAGAAGCCGTTTACTGTGTATTGCTAATAGACTGCGTGAAGTAACACAATAAAGGAACGTTTTGTTTGAACTTGCTTGGGTCACTGCTGTTTCACTGAGTATGGTCCTACAGCTGCATTACAACACATAAAAGATTCTCTCCTGTAGAGTGTCAGCTCTTATGTGCAGGGTCCTCTCTCCTGTAGAGTGTCAGCTCTTATGTGCAGGGTCCTCTCTCCTGCAGAGTGTCAGCTCTTATGTGCAGGGTCCTCTCTCCTGTAGAGTGTCAGCTCTTATGTGCAGGGTCCTCTCTCCTGTATAGTGTCAGCTCTTATGTGCAGGGTCCTCTCTCCTGTTGAGTGTCAGCTCTTATGTGCAGGGTTCTCTCTCCTGTAGACTGTCAGCTCTTATGTGCAGGGTCCTCTCTCCTGTAGAGTGTCAGCTCTTATGTGCAGGGTCCTCTCTACTGTAGAGCGTCAGCTCTTATGTGCAGGGTCCTCTCTCCTGTTGAGTGTCAGCTCTTATGTGCAGGGTTCTCTCTCCTGTAGACTGTCAGCTCTTATGTGCAGGGTCCTCTCTCCTGTAGAGTGTCAGCTCTTATGTGCAGGGTCCTCTCTCCTGTAGAGTGTCAGCTCTTATGTGCAGGGTCTTCTCTCCTGTAGAGTGTCAGCTCTTATGTGCAGGTTCCTCTCTCCTGTAGAGTGTCAGCTCTTATGTGCAGGGTCCACTCTCCTGTTGAGTGTCAGCTCTTATGTGCAGGGTCCTCCCTCCTGTAGAGTGTCAGCTCTTATGTGCAGGGTCCACTCTCCTGTAGAGTGTCAGCTCTTATGTGCAGGGTCCTCTCTCTCCTGTAGAGTGTCAGCTCTTATGTGCAGGTTCCTCTCTCCTGTAGAGTGTCAGCTCTTATGTGCAGGGTCCTCTCTCCTGTAGTGTCAGCTCTTATGTGCAGGTTCCTCTCTCCTGTAGAGTGTCAGCTCTTATGTGCAGGGTCCTCTCTCTCCTGTAGAGTGTCAGCTCTTATGTGCAGGTTCCTCTCTCCTGTAGAGTATCAGCTCTTATGTGCAGGGTCCTCTCTCCTGTAGAGTGTCAGCTCTTATGTGCAGGGTTCTCTCTCCTGTAGAGTGTCAGCTCTTATGTGCAGGGTCCTCTCTCCTGTAGAGTGTCAGCTCTTATGTGCAGGTTCCTCTCTCCTGTAGAGTGTCAGCTCTTATGTGCAGGGTCTTCTCTCCTGTAGAGTGTCAGCTCTTATGTGCAGGTTCCTCTCTCCTGTAGAGTGTCAGCTCTTATGTGCAGGGTCCTCTCTCCTGTTGAGTGTCAGCTCTTATGTGCAGGGTCCTCCCTCCTGTAGAGTGTCAGCTCTTATGCGCAGGGTCCTCTCTCCTGTAGAGTGTCAGCTCTTATGTGCAGGGTCCTCTCTCTCCTGTAGAGTGTCAGCTCTTATGTGCAGGTTCCTCTCTCCTGTAGAGTGTCAGCTCTTATGTGCAGGGTCCTCTCTCCTGTAGAGTGTCAGCTCTTATGTGCAGGTTCCTCTCTCCTGTAGAGTGTCAGCTCTTATGTGCAGGGTCCTCTCTCTCCTGTAGAGTGTCAGCTCTTATGTGCAGGTTCCTCTCTCCTGTAGAGTGTCAGCTCTTATGTGCAGGGTCCTCTCTCCTGTAGAGTGTCAGCTCTTATGTGCAGGGTTCTCTCTCCTGTAGAGTGTCAGCTCTTATGTGCAGGTTCCTCTCTCCTGTAGAGTGTCAGCTCTTATGTGCAGGTTCCTCTCTCCTGTAGAGTGTCAGCTCTTATTGCAAGGGAATTTTGTACTGCAGATTGTGAGTTACAGGCATTTCTTTTTTTTGGATTTACATATGACATTTCAGCATATTATGCTCTTCCATCCTTTGACTTTCAGCACAGTATGAGTATCTGCCATGTTTGTCGAAGAAGAAGGGGGTTGGGGGTCTGGAGCGGTTGGAATTCAGGCCCCTTAGGGCTGTATGAAGCTGTGCCTGAAACGTGTAACAGATTTCCAGACAGATGGCGGTGTACATATCTCTGCACTGCTCTCCATTTAGATAAAATTGCCATACTTAGTATAGACTCAAATGACCTATTTTACATAGAAAGACATGACTATGTGCCTAGATAGTCCATTACACAGACGGCGCATCCGATCACAGAAGGTCCATCCCCGTCTTCCATGCTATATACTCTACATAGCCAAGAGTATGTAGACACCTGAACATCACATCCATATGAGCTTCTGATCATCTTATTCCAAGTCATTAATTTTGATCTTGTACCCAAGAGCCTCCAATTTTCTGGAAAGTCTTTCTACTAAATTTTATAACAGGGACATGGGGAATTGGTACTGTTGGGACACACAGAAGTGGACCAATTATTTTATAAATGTTATTGCTTGTTGGGGGGCACTGTCTTAATTGTAGAAAGATTTCTCTTTATTAGAACCTGGTTTCCAACATAAAGCATCATAACAGTGCAAGGTGATGAATTTACGGGTTTACCGATGGTGGCTTTGCTTCACTCCAGTTGACTCCTGGAATTGTGTATAGTAATTTTAGGCTTATGTGTGCCTTATTAGATAATAAAAAGGAAGGAAACGTGAAAGAAGATGCCCAGCAACGAGATAGAAGGTAGATCAGAGAAGTCAAGGAGGGAAAAGTGAAAAGATGACCCGTTAAGAGATGGAAGGTAGATCAGAGGAGTCAAAAAGGGAAAACTGAAAGAAGGTGAGAAGTAACGATATGGAAGGCAGATAAGAAATGTCAAAAAGTGAAGGATGACCAGTAACGAGATGGAAGGTAGATCAGACAAGTCAAGGAAGGAAAAGTGAAAGAAGATGACCAGTAACGAGACGTAAGGCAAATCAGAGAAGTCAAGTAGGAAAAAGTGCAAGAAGATGTCCAGTAAACAGATGGAAGGTAGATCAGAGAAGTCAAAAAGGAAAAAGGTGAAAGATGACCAGTAAGGAGATGGAAGGTAGACCAGAGAAATCAAGGAGTGAAAAGCGAAAGAAGATGAGCAGTAACAAGATGGAAGGTAGATCAGAGAAGTCAAAAGGGAAAAAGGTGAAAGATGACCAGTAACGAGATGGAAGGTAGATCAGAGAAATCAAGGAGTGAAAAGCGAAAGAAGATAAGCAGTAACAAGATGGAAGGTAGATCAGAGAAGTCAAGGAGTGAAAAGGGAAAGAAGAAGATGGCCAGTAAAGAGATGGAAGGTAGATCAGAGAAGTCAAAAAGGAAAAAGATGAAAGATGACCAGTAACCAGATGGAAGGCAGATCAGAGAAGTCATGACCATGACAATAAGGAATCTGAATACCCAAACAGAATATGGAAAATACTCTGTTCATGGGCACCAGGAGTAAAAAAGTGACTTGACCAAACTGGTAGTTGTGAAAAATAACAAGTACGGTACATTAATTTGATCTAACTAATAATGTCAGTAAAAATTATGCCCTAGAGGTACTTCATGCCAAACACAAGTCACGAGAGAAACAGATTCATTTGGTTACCCAACCGCCATACTTACTGCAAAAAGTTTAAATATTGGGACAATAAAAGAAGGATCCTTTAACTGTACGAAAAGTCTCTTGTGTTTCCTTTTGGCACTTATTAGGGTTCGTTTTGTGGATTGACCTTCATTCATCTCTAGATTTCTGTTCACCGTGAACGCCCAATATTGTCCAACGTTCCATTTGTCCTGGAGCCAAGTATAGATCAGCAGATACTTGGCACAGATTTTATAGCCAGATGTCAAGTTTATTTCACGGCGTTGGATTAAAAAATTGGTCACATTTCAAAGAAGAAAAAAAGAGCAAAAAAAAATTTCACAGGTGAAAGTTGTAATATAACGGAACAAAACATGTGCCCAGAAAATAAAGAAGTCACATTTTGTCTCCTATTACTTTCAATACACTTTAACCCTATCTTGCACAGCACTTCACCACCACTGGTGGCGGTTGATTTCCACACCGTATCTTTTACATCTTATTGATATTTGTATAGTTCCTAGCTATACACGGTGGCGCAGTGGTTAGCACTACAGCCTTGCAGCGCTGGGGTCCTGGGTTCTAATCCCACCCAGGACATCTGCAAAGAGTTTGTATGTTCTCTCCGTGTTTGCGTGGGTTTCCTCCGGGCACTCCGGTTTCCTCCCACATTCCAAAGACATACTGATAGGAATTCTAGATTGTGAGCCCAATCGGGGACAGTGATGATAATGTGTGCAAAACTGTAAAGCGCTGCGGAATATGTTAGCGCTATATAAAAATAAAGATTATTATTATTATTGTATGACCTCTCTGGTTGCTTTGTGTGACTTTTCTAATCGTGGATTTATGTCCTATGTAAACCGTTCATTTTCCCACAATATGACAGTGCTGAACGATTCTGCTGAAAGCTGAAATCCGCAACAGATTGGTTTCCAAGTATCGTTTTAACTGCTATGAAAAGTGACTATGTATGAGCACCTTGTGTCCCTATTTTCAGCACTCGACTATTTTCTGGTTGCCCCGTTATGGTCAGGTCCTGACCATGTCCTCTTTGGATTTTGACCTCAACATTGTCCTGAAACTCCATATTTATGACCATTCTGTAGTAAGGGGCAATAGCCATGTAACATTGAATGGAGTTGCGTTTTACAAGCCTGTTCAGTGAGTTTGAGTCAGGAGACGCCGGAGCTGATAACAGCTAATCATTGGTGTCGGCCCCCTCACCGATCTCATATTGATGACCAAAGTCATGGACATGGTGTGACCACTCCTGGTCCTGCAGCTTCTTCCCTTTTGCATAGAACCATCATTCTACAGATACCGAGTCAGATTCCCACTGGGTGCACGTAGAGAAGGATGAAGGTTACCAGGTGCCCGGAGGGAGGCCCACAAGCCATGCTGCAATGGAGAGGATTTGGTGACAGAAATCTGCAGCTCTGGAACATCAAAAGGATCTGACTGTATAATCCCCATCATCGTCAATCTGCGGATTACCATCTCGTCTGTTCCACTGTCACGCAGCTCGTCTGGGTGCATGTTTGTGTGTGCGCTCTATGTACAGGCAGCTCCGAGGCCTGCCAAAAATCCTAATTTTGTTGCCATCTGCCATGAAGGAAGATAGCACCTGTCAGGAGCAGCTGCTGAGTGTACGAGATAGGTAAGAAGCAAATCTCTTCGACTCTCCACTTGGACGGATTTCGGTAACACATGGACCTCAATGTCGGATGCCAAGTGTCTTCCAGCAAGATCTCCCTCGCCCCAGGCGCTACACTCACACTGTGCACGGACTGACATGACGAAGGCAGAGAACGGTCACACTTCTACTCTCGTCAGGTCCTAGGATGTATCTGCATCAGGGAAAGCTGGGATCGCCAAACACACGGCTACCAATAACGCCCGAAGGTGACCGCGAATACTTTACTGTAGAGATATCAACTTTCATTGAATGACCAAAAAATGAAAACTTCTAAGAAAGCTAACAGAATCAGCGTATAGTAAAGATGCCCGAAGAACAAAGAGCATAAACCTCATCTATATTATATCTATCCAGTATCTAACCATTTATCAAATATCTATTTAACATACAGTATTGTGCAAAAGGTTTTAGGCAGGAGTCGAACAAAGGCTGCACAGTAAGAAGCTTCATAAACAGAAGGGCTAATAGTCTATTTTTATCAATTAGCAAAATGCAAAGAGAATGAAAAAAAGAGAAATATAAATACTCAACACTTGCTATGGAGGATCTCAGCAGGAAGTTGGTCCAAACATCTTGGAGACCTGACCCCAGATCTTCTGTGTATGAGGCTTGTGCGGATACTGATGATGGAAGCGATGGGCAGTCACCAGATACTGATGATTGAGGCGATGGGCAGTCACCAGATACTGATGATGGGAGGCGATGGGCAGTCACCAGATACTGATGATGGAAGCGATGGGCAGTCACCAGATACTGATGATGGAGGCGATGGGCGGTCACCAGATACTGATGATGGAGGTGATGGGCAGTCACCAGATACTGATGATGGGAGGCGATGGGCAGTCACCAGATACTGATGATGGAGGCGATGGGCAGTCACCAGATACTGATGATGGGAGGCGATGGGCAGTCACCAGATACTGATGATGGAGGTGATGGGCGGTCACCAGATACTGATGATGAAAGCGATGGGCAGTCACCAGATACTGATGATGGAGGAGACGGGCAGTCACCAGATACTGATGATGGAGGTGATGGGCGGTCACCAGATACTGATGATGGAGGCGATGGGCGGTCACCAGTTCCTTTTAAAGGAAGCGATAAGCGTTCACCAGATACTAATGATGGAAGCGATAAGTGGTCACCTGATATTGATGGGATTTAGATTACCCTTTTGTTCAGTCATTTTGTATTTTGATAATTAATAAAAATAAACTATTAACAATTCTATTTATGAAAGCTTCTTGCTTTGCAGAATTGTTTCCACACGTAAAACGTTTGACCGGTACTGTATGAGTATTTTCCATCGAATATCTATCTGTGGAAACAAGAAAGCAGCTTTATGAAACTCTAGACGACAACCCTTAGAGTATAGACTCCGCACCCTTCTTTAGATATCAAAAAAATATCAGCACCTCAAGATTGTAGTGAAAATAGAAAAGTGATTTATTCACCTCTGCTCTGTGAGATACTTCCGTTCCTTTATGTATCTCAAATATGTTCTTCATGTCTATCTGGCTAAATGGAAGGACGGCATGATCACCTTGATTTGTTCTGTGTGTGCAATCACTTTTAGGGCTTATGCAGACATCTGAAGATCTTGGTCAGATCATGGACCACAATGCATGGACTAGTCCCAGGTCTCCCGACAAGAAGCCCTACACCAGTTCTGAATGTCCATGGGTAATGAAGAAGACAACCTCCACCTTCTTCACCAGCCTCATAGATGGAGGCAGTGGTGCCACCTACACTTACTAGGCAGGTAGTGGAACATATCTACCTTCAGTAAATAGTCCCACTACGCCGGGTGGAAGCTGCAAAGATAAAGTCAAAACCAGCGATAAAAATTAGAAAATGGAATCAGAGGTAGAGAAAAGGTCAAGAAGAGATTTTTTTTGTTGGATAGAGAAGATCCTAAAATTTCTTTTGCAGCTCAATAGCGAGTCCCACGAGAGAGTGGAGAGATGTTTTATCCAACAATTCTGTATTACGTGAAAAAAAAAATATTAGTCTGACAAATTTTCTTCTTCCCCTCGGTAGCAAAAATAACACTTTTTCAAGAGGTGGTAACGTAGCGAGGGAACCATACAGGATATGAGCATTAGATCGGAGTCAATCAAACAGGGAGACCCTGGAGAAATCTGTAAATTTGTTTTCTATGTCTCAGCGAGGAGTATGAATGGCACACAATAAACACTTAATTGGTCGCTCTCGTCTCCAGCCTTCGCGGCTTCGCAGATGTATCATTTTCTGGCTATTATTTGCTTTCAAGCATTTGCATTGTCAGATGAGAGTCTACAAAAATGATCCTCGGCAAATCGACTCCTTTATTCCTTTCCTGTTTATTATCCCATTTTCTTTTTATTATTTCTTTTATTTTTTTTATTCAATTTCAAAAAGAAAGGAAAATAAATGTTATGGCAGGAGGACAGGAGCTTAATTTATCATGAATGAACCAGAATCCGAAGTGTCCTATAAAGCCTCCTCTGCGTGGTGAGAAATGAAGACTGAGCGACGCCCGGAGAGGCTCTGACCCAATGGACAACTCAGTATAATAGTAGAAATACCATAGTATGATAACATTGCAAATTAAAAAGTACAGTTGGGCTCAAAAGTTTACATACGCCGGCAGAATTTTAGCTCTTTTTTGTCTTTTTTCCGAGAATATGAATGATAACACCAAGACTTTGTCTCCACTCGTGGTTAGTGGTTGGGTGAAGCCATTTATTGTCAAACTACTGAGTTTTCTCTTTTTAAATCATATCGACAACCCAAAACATCCACATGACCCTGATCAAAAGTTCACATACCCCATTTCTTAATACAGTGTATTGCCCCCTCTAACATCAATAACAGCTTTAAGTCTTCTGTGGTAGTTATGGATGAGGTTCTTTAGTTTCTCAGATGGTAAAGCTGCCCACTTTTCTTGGCAAAAAGCCTTCAGTTCCTGTAAATTCCTGGGTTGTGTAGCATGAACTGCGTGTTTAAGATCTCCCCAGAGTGGCTCAATGATATTGAGGTTAGGAGACTGTGGTGGCCACACCAGAACCTTCACTTTTTTTTCTGCTGTAGCCAATGACTGGTCAACTTGGCCTTGTTTTTTGGATTTGTCATGGTGGCACGTACAAGTACGTCCCATACACAGCTTCCGGTCTGATGATTGCAAATTTGCCTCCAGTATTTGTGGATAACGTGCTGCATTTATCTTTCCTTCAACTTTGACCAAGTTTCCGATGCCTTTGTAGCTCACACATCCCCAAAACATCAGTGATCCACCTCTGTGCTTTACAGTAGGAGTGGTGTTCCTTTCATCATAGGCCTTGTTGACCTCTCTCCAAATGTAATGTCTATGGTTGTGGCCAGAAAGTTCCATTTTGGTCTCATCACTCCAAATTACCTTGTTCCAGAAGTTTTAAGACTCTGTGCTGTTGTGCGTATTGTAGGCGAGATACTTTGTGCCATTGGCGCAGTAATGGCTTTCTTCTGGCGACTCGACCATGCAGCCCATTTTTCTTCAAGTGCCTCCTTATTGTGCATCTTGAAACAACCACACCACTAGTTTTCGGAGAGTCCTGTATTTCAACTGATGTTATTTGTGGTTTTTTCTTTGCATCCAGAACAATTTTCCTGGCAGTTGTGGATGACATTTTTGTTGGTCTACCTGACTGTGGTTTTGTTTTTACAGAGCCCCTGATTTTCCATTTGTTAATCACAGCTTGATCGCTGCTGACTGGCATTATCAATTCCTTGGATATCTTTTTGTATCCCTTTCCTGTTTTATACAGTTCAACTACCTTTTCCCGTAGATCCGTTGACAATTCTTTTGCTTTCCCCATGACTCACAATCCAGAAACGTCACAGGCTGGATGAAAGATGCAAGAGTGAGTTTCCGGGATCCAGACAGACTCAGCTTTTATGTACACACATTGATTACAAGCAGACAGGTCACAGGTGAGGATGTTACCTTTAGTAGCCATTCACACCCATTTGTGTCACCACCTGTGCATGTCATCAGGCCAAAATCACCAGGGTATGTGAACTTTTGATCAGGGTCATTTGGATATTTTGGGTTGTCATTATGATTTAGAATGAGAAAACACAGTAGTTTGACAATAAATGGCTTCATCCAACCACTAACCATGAGTCGAGAAAAAGTTTTGGTATCATTCATATTCTCTGAAAAAAGGCCAAGAAAGCAAAAATTCTGCCACAGTATGTAAACTTTTGAGCACAACTGTATTTAAACTCTTGGCTAGTGACCGTACTACATATTTGCCACCATTAAAAGGATTCTTATAGTGAAGTCAGTGGGGGTCAAAGTCCCGATATTGCCTTGATTGTTCGGTTTCTTCATCAGAGTGCACAAAGTGGTACACCGGCCTAGCGCATCCTTGTGCTCCGCGCTCATGCTGTACCTGTGAGCCGAGCTCATACCGGACCTGTGCCCCACACTCATGCTGGACCTGTGCCCCATGCTCATGCTGGACCTGTGCCCCATGCTCATGCTGGACCTGTGCCCCACGCTCATGCCGTACCTGTGCGCCACGCTCATACCGGACCTGTGCCCCACACTCATGCTGGACCTGTGCCCCATGCTCATGCTGGACCTGTGCCCCACGCTCATACCGGACCTGTGCGCCACGCTAATATCGGACCTGTGCCCCATGCTAATGCTGGACCTGTGCCCCACGCTGATGCTGGACCTGTGCACCAAGTTCATGTCGGACCTGTGCGCCACGCTAATATCGGACCTGTGCCCCATGCTAATACTGGACCTGTGCGCCACGCTCATACCGGACCTGTGCCCCACGCTGATGCTGGACCTGTGCACCACGCTCATGTCGGACCTGTGCCCCACGCTCATGTCGGACCTGTGCCTTACGCTCATGTCGGACCTGTGCCTCACGCTCATGTCGGACCTGTGCGCCACGCTAATACCGGACCTGTGCCCCACGCTCATGTC